>NC_044329.1:104234798-104861460 GCF_007399415.2 Gopherus evgoodei | reverse complement strand
GTCACAAACATTTGTGCAGTTCTGAGGAAAAACAAAGACACCCCTCCCACGTTTCAAAGCAACTCTCTACTTGTTCAAACAATGAGCTCCTCTATATGTTTCTCTCTTTTCTGTTCAATAGTTGGTTGTCTTGTTTTGTTTTTCTCTTTGAACGTGTCACATGTTTTCAGGTCGGAATAGTTTTTAAAGCATTTTATAAAATTGCCCTAAAATGTAAGGAAGTCAAAACAACGTGCTCCTTATGACTCTGAATCTCATTCTGGACCTTAAGGTGGCTCACAGCAATCTAACCATAGCAACAGCAAGGTCAATGGAGCAAACCTTGATGTCTGACACTGCCTTGAGGAGAAGAGCTTCTGAATCACTGGATGTCACTTGACGGATTTAAATGAAGAAGGCTGAAGTTTAAGAGTCACCTGAGACGCTGAGGAGGTCAAGAGTGACCAGACACAATCTGAAGAAACAACTGATTATTACTTAAAAATCATAAAAACCAAAGGATCTATTTTTCAGAGGTGCTGGGCACCCAGAACTCCAAGAGCAGTCCATGGGTTTTTCAGCTGTTCAGGACCTCTGCAAAGGCAGGCCCCCTATTCTAATGAAGAATGACACTGTACCTCACAGAAGCATTGTGCTGATTACAGTTGGTAGAACACTATGAAGATAAGTACTAAGCATCATTTATTACAGAACTCTCTACCTCAAAAGGATATGCTCAGTCAAGATGCCTCTGAGGGGACTGATTTAAACTCAAATGATATTAAGCACCAATAGCCACTGTTTAACAGTGTGAAGGTGTAAGGGATACCATTCCTCTGTAGTCAGAGGTCTGCAGCTAGTTGGTTGATAAGCCCTGCCCACTGCACCTAAGTAAGAGTTGGAATTTAATTAGCTGATCCTTATAAAAGAGGGAAGAAAGAAATGGAGGAGAGGACTGCAGCACTTTAGAAAACTGAGGGGAGAAGGGCTGTGCACCCAATGGAACTACTGGAACTATGGCAGAGAGGAATTGCTCCAGAAAACACATGGACAGAAGGGAGACTGTGTGGAGTCTTCTGTTGCTGAGGCTCTGAGGTAAGAGGCAGGAAATTTTGGTTACTGAAGTTACTAGCATGAGGGACAGATGCAGGAAAGGGACTATTCGACCTATACAGACTTTGAGGGAAGAGTCTTCAAGATCTTGGTTTGTTTGTTAAGGCTGGAAACTGCTTCCCTGGATTCCTTGAGAGAGCTCAGACAGAATTAAGCCAGGGAATGAGCTGACTTAAAAAGAGCACAGCCTGGTCCAGGAGGAGGAGGGCGCTATAAGATAGGCCCCAATCCTTTTATAAACAGCAACAGCAGTTCTACTTTATGGCAACACTTTCTAGTGATTTGTATGTCTCATGTTGGCTCTGATTTTTCTCTGACAATTTTCTCTCTTTCCTCAGCAGTGTTATATGAGGAAATAGTGTATAAAATGCTTAAAAATAAAATTAAAGGACATTTCTAAATGAAAAGTTGTTCTGAATAAAAAATATTTGAAATGTTTCATTTAAAAGAAGTAAAAACAAAACATTTGGGGTTTTGGGATCCTCCCTCCACCACCAACAAAAGAATTTGGTGAAATCAACACAAATTCACAAAATGTTTAGTTGTCACCAAATCTGCATTTTTTTTGGCCAGAAAAAAGGTTTCCCTGAAAAAGTCACCCTTTATTTGACACACAGATCTGCAGCTCCCTGGACAGCAGCATTATTATAAAAAGGGAATCTTCTGTTATGAGAATTTCACTTAATCAGGACAGAAAAGACCTCCGTGGAGGCACCAGTTAAGAGGATTTTACTGTGATAGTACCAAACTCTTCTATGTCTTTGGGCTCAGTTTGGCAAGTTTTCAATATGACTCACACCTATGTATTGGAGAGCAGATTTTGGCCATTGATGTGTAAGAAGTACATTTATTTACGATTGCATGGTGTTGGCAGAGTCACATATACTTCCATACAGAATTACGTAGGTGAATAATCTGGAGTGATATTCACTCATTATGAATGTACAAAATCCCTGATTGTCTAATACACAACTTAGTTAACATGACAGTTGAATCTGTGTGGGGCAGTGAAGCATTTAAAGTCCAGAAAATGCTGGCTTGCAGTTCCTCATAATAGATATTTTTATTTAAATTTTTTTAACAATGCAGCAAAAGCAGAGCCTTGATTTAATGACAATATGTCTCATTGTTTGTTTTCTTTCATTATAGAAGGATCCTATCCTCTCTAAGTAGTGTGCATTATAGTAGTCTAGATTCCAGGTGACAAAGGCCTGGATTGATGAGGCCAGGTCCGTATTTGAGAGGAAGGAGCCCAGACTTTTGCTTCGTCAAATCTGGAGGATGGCACAGTCTTGTAGTTAAGGCACTAGACTGGGGCTCAGGAGATTAATTATCAGCTCTGTCGTGGACTTCTTGTGTAATCTTCTGCAAGTTGCAAACTTAGTTCCTCATCTGTAGAAATGTACGTCACATTGATGTTGTGAAGATCTATCTCTCTTAGGTATTTATGTGGGCCCCATTATAAATTCATGAGCTCCAATATGATGGTAATGGTTAATAAATGGCCAATATTATTTAAGTGTCTCAGAGTAAAGATGAGTCCAAAACAACTCACTGCTTTGTGATTTTAAAGGAAGGCGACCTTTGATCAGTGGTTGTAGATATCAACATTTTTGTGAGGTTTCATTCCTTCTCGGTTACTAGAAACTGCATATTTTGTTGCCATTCAAATCACATCTCTCAAAAGATTATATATGAGCAGTTTTGAAAAGCAAGGGGAAACGGGAGTATATCATATTGCAGCATAAATTAATATTGCAGAGACTACAGCCTATCAACCCAAGACAATATGGATTCTGTCATACTGGGAGTCTACAGTGTATATAGAGTGTTTGATATCAGACTTTATTTTTAAATCAGAAAATGAGTTTTATCAACACTGGTCTAAAGTAACCTTAGGCATTGTTAACATAGCTAAAGGGAGAAGAAGTTTGGATAATATAATTGCTTTTGAATCCTCCAAGCAGAAATTGCATTCGATCCCAAATACACAAGAATATATTACGACCATGCCATTTTTAAAATAGTCACTTGAAGGGCTTGAACAATTTAGGCAGAAAATGTAAAAAATCTATTTTTAAACGACTTGTCAGAAAATAGACTTTACTCATGTTAACGGCTGTAGGCCAGATCCTCAGCCAAGGTAAATGGCTTAGAGATTAGCAGCCTAGCACATGTAGTATATTTGTGTCTTAGGTCATAGTTTAGTAGTAATTTCAGAACAAAATAATAAAAATGGAGCCACAAAACTATTAACTGTGCAGTAGTGTTGATATCTGAATGACAACACTTCAAAGGCGATGCATGTGATTTTTGCATTGTGTCCTCACTCTGTTATACCTAGTTTATTATGTAGCAGGCAAGCAGTACATATTCAGGTGCTAAAAGACCTGTGCAGGGGAACTATGCTGTCACTTGGTGCTTTCATTGTAAAAAGTTCCTGCTGCTGTAAAAAAAAAAAAAAAAAAAAAAGCCCTATCCTGCATAGTCCATGGCTTCATATGTTTTTGACATAGTGCCAACCCTGTTTAGTAATGAGCATATTTCAAAAGATACAACAGGGAGAAACTGAGAATTTAAAAAAAAAGGAGTTTTCATGTACTGCACAAATGTCAATAACATGGGAAGTAAACAAGATGAATTAGAAATCATACTAAATACATAATATAACCATGTTAAACCTTCTGGGGAAGATAAGTCTAACAACTGGAATGTCAGTGAACATTAATGGGTATAATCTATATAGAAAAGATAGAAAGGAAAAAATAAGGTTGAAGGTTGAATACACACTGTTTATTCTCTGAAACACAATTAAGTTATTTGAGAAGAGAAATCTGAAGAACACATCTGAGGAAATGCATACGGAGAAGACACCTAAACTTCAGATTTACATAGGTATATTACCTTACATAGGTATATTAATAGCCAATGTGTAGGAAAGTGCCTAATTTAAGAGTTGATGGGGATTATGATAATTGTTTCCATCTAATCTTTGGCATGGACGATATCTCTCTGAGACAAAGTCTCTTTGAGGAATGAAAGGACTGAAGTAACTATGTTGGTCTTGAACATTGGTTTGTTCTGCGAAATAATTTGTTCTTAAAGAGATTTCTTCATATCTGTAAAAAACCTTGGACATCTATGGTGAATTTGCAGGATAATAACTGATAGTAACCTCGGATTTACTCCTAAAAAGGAGAAACACCTTGGGTGGGATTCACAAGGAGGATTTAGGTGTTCTGCCATCTAGCGGAAATTCACAGCTCTGATTCAGTTGCCCAGGCTCCCAACACAATGCATAAGGAGAGTTAGCCTCCTAAGAGTGGGATCCACAAAAGCCAACACACCAGGCAAGGAGCCACTTAAGACAGCCAATGGGAAAAGTTGAGGACTGGAGTGTATTTTATGTCCCACCCCTCAAAGGGTGTTAGGCATCTAAATCTGGGAGTCACTCTCACTCTCACTTTTTCTCTGCTCCCAGAATATGCCATAGCCCAGTGATCAGAGCACTCTCCTGGGAGGTGGGAGATCCAAGTTCAAATTGCTGCTCAACATCTGGCAGAGGGGAGATTTGAACCACCTTTGGCCATTCTGTGTAGATTTAGACATGCTCTGAACACGTCTACTGGATCCAGGCCCAAAGGTCAGGGAGTCAAGGAAATGCCTAGTTTGTGAATTCTGCTCTGGCTCAGGCATAAATTAAGCAGCAAATTGCTAGGCAGTGTTAGGATTTAGGAAGCTATATGCATGTCCAGCTACCAATATTTAGTCATCTTGGGGACATTAGCAGCAAAAACTTAGGTGCTTATGGGGTTAGGCAGCAGCTAAGCAAGTGTTTTGTGAATGCCACTGGGACCTAAAGGTTGGACTTAGGCACCTAAAGTGGCATCTAGGCTAAGTCTCCCTTGTGAATTCATGTCAGCAACTGGGCCATGCACATTGTGGCCTAATGATTGGAGCAAGAGTCCAGCCTACCAGTTAGAGCTGGATCCAGATGGAGCAGGTCCAGGAGCAAAGCCAAGGGTGGAGAGTCAGAAATCAGGAAGCTGGGGGCTGGAACAAGGCTAGAGATAGCAAAGGCAGGGACAAGAGCACATGCAGCTGCAGGCTAGGAATGCGTTGAGAAGCTGCTGGATTGCTGCTGTTACTGAGATTAAGTATCAGCCTGTGAACTACTGCAATCAATCATGTGACTCAGTCAATCAGACAGCTTCTCTCCGGACCAGCTGCACTTACTAGGTTGCCTGGAGACTGGCTCAGCTACAGGTTGGCCCCTGACAGCACATCTCCCCACTTCCAGGGCACCTCCTAGGGGCTGTCAGATCTAGTTTCAGGGGATATTTTTAAGGGAAGGTACATACAAGTCTGGAGCATGGACATTTTCTACCAGCTCCCATAATTACTATTCAGGTCCATAGTCCTCACAATCCACCAGATAACAGAGTTTGCCTCCTCAAACTTGCTTGGAGTCCAGGATTTCCTGGACATCTACATGAGGTGGTAATGGGGTGGAGCAATCGGAAAACAATCCTCCACATAAAGTTTAAGAAGAAACACATGGAAGACTTGGTGGATCATCAAGGATTCCAGCAAGAATTCATGTTGCAGGATCTTAAATGGGCCTAGGTACAGGTGTTCCAATCTGAGTTAGGGATGAGTGGATCTGAAGTGTTTGGAGGACAGCGAAACCTTATCTCCTGCAGTGTGGCTTGGCATTTTTGGTCAGCATGTCCTTGGTGACTTTCAGGTGTTCAGTTAAGCTCTGATGGACCCAGTGAAAGTGGGCCACTAGATCTGCTGCAGTGGGGACTTGGGAGTCTGTAGGTGCAGTCGAATGAAGGTGAGGGTGGAAACTGTACTTTGTATAGAATGGACTACATTGGACAGATCCAAGAGTGGCATTGTTGTATGTGAACTGCTGCATGTAAACAACCCAGTCTTCTTGAGACCATTGAGGAAAGCAATGGGGATAATGTTTGAGGACCTGGTTCACCCATTCTGTCAGCCTGATGGTCTGTGGATGACAGGCCAATGAGGTAAGTAGTTCCATTCCTAAGAGTTTGTAGAGTTTGCACCAAAAACAGGAAGTAAATTGTAGAGCTAGATCTGAAATTATTCCACTCGACAGCCCATGGAGCTGAAAACATGATCTAAAAAAAGGCACACCATTGCTGGGTGGTTGGGAGGGAGCAAATGGAAATGAAGTGTGCCATCTTAATGAGGAGATTGACATGAGAAGGATGATGGTGCAGCCTTCTGAGCAAGGTAGCTTGATGATGAAATCCAAGGATATCAAGGATCAGGGCCAAGATGGGGTAGACAAAAGCTGGAGAAGATCAAGTGGTTAGGCATTGTGGGCACTGCTCCAACAACAGATCACATTACCTAACGTAGTTCTTAACATTGTTCTCCATTACCACTAGGTACTGGAATGGCACGGGGGCCAGCAACGATATATTGTGACCCCTTTTTAACAACTCAAGTCCTGAGTTGGTCTTCTGGGATCTTAAGGCACCTTCCATGATAAAGTAGACCATCCTTCAAAGCAAATCACCAGGCATGGGCAGAATGCTAAAAGCATTTAAGTCTGACAGAGCTTGGACATTTTAGGAAAGCAGTGACCAGCTGAGAGACATCAAGTCCTTGTTTCTTGTCCCGTCAGATAAAATTTGAAGGGCCTGAAACAATAGTCAAGGGAGTGCGACTGACTTAGCAAATTCATCCTTGCAGGACAGGGCATCTGCTTTTTGATTCCAGGATCCAGGGCAGTAAATGATGATGAAGTCCAACCTGGTAAAGTAAAGTGATTAGTGGATCTGTCTCTGGTTAAGGTTATGAGCATTTTGGATATATTTTGGAGTTTTGTGATTTGTAAGAACCTGGACCGGAACCTAAGCTCTCTCTATGAGGTGTCCCTGTTTGTCAAATACTGCCTTTATCACAAGTAATTGTTTGTCCCAAATATCATAATTCTTCTCAGCCAGGGTTGGTTTTCATGAATAGAAGGTGCCAGGGGTAGAGTTGATGATGAGGGCCAGTGCATTGTGACAGAGCAGCTCTGACAGCAAAATTCAAAGCAACTGCCCCTATGGTGTAGGGCTTGGCAGGATCTGGGTGCACAAGAATGGTAGCTTATGTAAAAGATTTCCTTAGTTGATCAAACATGAACTGTTTCTCTGGAGACTAGACAAAGTGGACTCCCTTTTGGGAAATGCAGTTATCAGGGCTACTAGGTGAGAGAATCTTTTGCCTGTAGAAATTGGCAAGAAATATCTGAATATCTCTTACATCATTTGGGGTGTTCCACCCAAAGATGACAGATACCTTTCATGGGTCCACTGCTAGTCATTCAGGGAAAATGATAAACCTGAGGAACCTGACTGTGTCTTTGTCAAACTCACATTTCTCCAGTTTGGCATAACAATGGCTTTGATAGAGTCTGTTGAGAACACAGAGTACATGTTGCTTGTGCAGTGCCTGTTTTTTGGAAAAAACAAGAATATTGTCTAAATAAATAACCACAAACTGGTCCAATATGTCCTGGAAGATATTAGTGATGAAGTGATGAAATGTTGCTGGAATGTTACACAACCCTAAAGGCATAACTAAATATTCAAAATGTCTGTATTGGGTGCAGAACACCATCCTCCAATCATCACCTTCCCTAATTCTGACTACACTGTAGGCCCCATGGAGGTCCAACTTAATAAAAGTCTTGACTGACTGGAGCTTCTCAAAAAGTTCGTTAAGTGGCAAGGGTAGCAATTTCAGACCATCTCTTTGTTCAGAGCTCGACAGTTGCCACAGGGATATAGGGAGCCATACTTCTTCTTAGCTATGGGCTAGCTAAGAAGCCACTGAATTGTGGCTGCTACCAAGTTTAAGTATCCTTCAACTAATCAGGTGGTGCAGTCAGACAGTTTCTGTCATGACCAACTGCACTCAGATTGCCAGGAGACTGGATCTGCTGCAGGTCTGGCGCCGATGATCCCACCCTTTGTTTGTTTTGTTTGTTTAAAAAAAGAGGATGTTTCTCAAATGGGTCAGGTATTGATGAAAGAGAAACTACTGGTACTTTATGTAGGTAGATGATATTTTAAGGAGTAAAGCAATTCCCGAATTTTTACTTAAATGAGGTTTATAGGCTTCCAATATTTAGATTACTGGAATTTTTACAGACAGTCTCTCTCAAACAATAAAATTTAAGGAAAACTTTCTCTTTGTGTCCAGGTTTTAAAAATGGAAGGCTTGGAGTTCCAGGTCACCATGAGACATCAGAGCATCATATTCTCTTAGATTCATAAGTGTATTTGAAAAATAAAGAGTAGATTCAGTTGGCGAAGGAGATGGAGACTTGGAGTCATGATAGCTTTAGACAGTGTGTCAATAATATCGGCTATAGCTGAAAGGCATGTAATCAGTACTATATCCCTCAATGTGATCCTATATTCCCTGTGGTGCTCTTCTCCCAAACCGGTTGATTAGGGATTAGACTATGACAGCAAGATTGGGACGGAAGTTTTATTAAACAGTTGCTAGAGAGGGCAGCTTTGAGCTACCTCCTGTTATTTTGAAAGATATGATGCCAATAAATCTAGTCCTGAGTAATGGTAACAACAAACTCAGTGTTAGTATTGGTCTTGGCCTGTTTACTTGTCCTGAGAGAAAGATGAGTGATAGTTGTTTCCCACATGAGAATCATAAATAGCACTGGTATTCGAAAATGAATTCAGTGCTTATGGGGCATCAGTGCCAGTGAAAGCATCTGTTGGAAACTTGCCAGTGAGTGTTCGCTTGCCTGTGAAAACCACTGGGTTTTCTTTTCTCACATCAGTCCTTTTACTAAAAATGCTTTTGGAGCTGGTGTCCACATCAATAACAACACAGTGAGAGAAATAGTGTCTGTAATTGATGGGAAAGATTCTCACTGTGCTTCTGTCTTTAGATTCACTTCTGAGGCGCTTGGTGAAATAATAAAAAAGGAATTTCTATATTTTGCAGCAATTTCATAGAAGTAGCAGAAAGAATTGAAAGGATATATCATATTAAGATTGGAGAAAGGAACAGTATTTCACCAAATAGTCCAGGCCAAGCCTCTTAGTAGATCAGTTTAGTTAAGGGCAGACGCATGGTCTAGTAGCTGTTTGTCCAAACGGAAACAAAATAAACATCAGTTGTAATTCACACTTCTAGTTATCTGGATGCAAGTCTATGTGTGGACACTACTAATGTGAGTGAGTGTTCCCACAGACTTATATCCAAATAACTACAGGTGTGAATTACAACAAACTTAGTTTGTTTCCAGTTACTATGTAGACAACACCTACATCTGTTTGAAGTATTTGTGGTTATGTTTCACTTTTTCATGCCTTTTTAATTCTTTAGGACCCATTTTATGACACCAAACTAAAACAAGATCTACGGTTAAATGTTCAGATGTGCCTAAGTGACTTAGGAGTCTAAGTACCACTTTAAAGGGCTTCTAAAATGCCTAAATCACTTAAGCATTTTTGAAAAAGATAGCACCAGTCTGAGGGTACGTCCAGACTACCTGCCATATTGGCGGGAAGCGATCAATTTATTGGGGATTGATATTTCACATCTCGTCTAGACGCGATATATCAATCCACGAACGTGCTCCCCGTCGACTCCGGAACTCCAGCAGAGCAAGTGGCAGTAGTGGAGTCGATGAGGGAGCCACGGCCATCGATCCCACACCGTGAGGACGGGAGGTAAGTCAGAATAAGATACAATGACTTCAGCTACAGTATTTCCGTAACTGAAGTTGCGAATCTTATATTGACACCCCACCCCCACCCCAGTGTAGACCAGCCTTTATGAACATCCAGGAACTGAAATACTGTTAACATATTAAAAGACTAGAACGTGTTATTCCCAGCTCCTTGAGGGAAAAAACAAAAAGCCTATGAAAATAAACATAAATAAAATCTGGAAATATCCAGGTTCATGGAGAACCAAAGTATACAAGCCTTGTTCAGAAGCTTAAAGCCTCAAAGTGAGCCAGGAATGGTAGCACTTAGGAAAAGAGGGAAGCCACATTTCTCAGTAACATGACAAGCTATTGAGCCACAGACAGCCATCAATGAAGATTCTCTTCCACTACTGTACTGTCAATGTCTCATATTTGACCTGCAATACCTATTCTATTCCAGCCTTGGCTCTCACCTGAGTAGATCTCTCTAATGGAATCCTCAGTAATTGCACCAAACTGCATGGTGGTTTTCTGATGACTACAACCGAACACCGGGGGGAAAAGTGTGTACTGTCAAACTCATTCTCACTTGTGACCTGGTGCAACTCTGCACTAGGACCTCCAAAAGTGAAAGGCTACCAATGTACATAAATCCTACAGTTCTGCTGTGGACTCCAAAGCATCTCCATTTTTATTTTACAGTGAAAAATGCAGCCCAAACTTAGATTTTATTCTGACTATCTGAACTGAACCAGACTGAAAGTTTTTGGGCTTTCCAGAATCTATGACAGGATATCCAGTCAGAAGGCATTTGGTGCCAAATTTCCTACTGACTTAATACAACTGGTTTGGTGGAGTTGCACCAACAGATAATTTTGCTATTGATCTTGGAGTCCGTTTTCTCAAACCTGTGCATTTCTAAGCAACCACAGATCACACTGTTGAGGGCACACAGAGTAAAGAAAATAATAAGCATTTTTTTTCATCTATGCAACTACTGTTGGTGTGCCAGCAAAAAATAAATAGCACCTTCAGCTTTGCACCATCTGCAGCACCTGTAATTGCACAGTCCAGGTTCCAAGGGACCCTGAAGGTTGAAACTGTTTCTGCTTTAGGTTTTTAGATCTTATAAAACCGCCATATAATGTGATGTAATGGAGGTTTTATAAGATTTTCCCAAGATTTTACTGTCTCTCAGCATATGTACAATTCATTCCACCAGCTTTAATCCAAATACTGTTTCTAATACACGCTGCCTATCTTTTTCATACCATTTGTTAGAGATCAAAAAAGATTTTTTTTTCCTGTATTTTTTTTTTCTCCTCACTGTTCCCTTTTTTGCCTGCTGGCAATAATTATAAGTTGTGCAGGCCACAAAAAAGCAGATATGAAATAGACTGTATATTATTAGAGATACTGTCATAGGATTGAGTCCCGAACCAGCAGTCTGACTAATACATATTTGCCTTCCTTTGACACATACACACTGTCACTATTCCCAATAAAATAAGAAAAAAAAAGGGAGTGGGGAAATTATAGTTATTTGGTAATAATTTAACGGTTTAGTTTATTTCCTTGCAATGCAATAATGTACATACATCAATACAATTGTTTTTTATGCATTCTAGTTTTAATGCATTAGAGTTTCATTCTTTGATTCATGACAAAGAAAGCTTTGTACCCTGGATTCAGCCACTAATTTATACTGGTTTCTTTATGTTATATCATTCATATTAACCTCACACTAACCCCTTTTAATTGTCCTTTTCTCTCTCTGCTGTTGGCTACTGTGGAGGAAACTCAATTTTTTGGAATTCTGGACTACCTTTTGTTCTGGTCCCAGGCCAAGGCTATCTAGCCAGAGACTAACTGATGTAGACTTCAGAGGAACTAAATTGATTTACACTAGTTGAGGATCTGGTACATAGTTTCTAAGGCACACTTCAACTTCAGCTAGCATTCTGCTGGGATAATGTACCGAGTTTAAAATTTCCATGCAGCAAAAAGGTGTTGCTGAAGATCTATATTGAATTTTACCACCAAGTTTAACTATGCCAAGTAGTCTTGGAAGACTAACACAGTAAATCACCCTATTTATCTGCATTACAAGTAAAAAGTTCACTGATCATTACAAATAACGCTTCTGATCTCCAGTAATTCTGAGTTGAATCATAAAACCTTATTAAATGCCTTTCGTTGACTCTGTAGTTTCTACAAGATGTAAAAACATAGGGATCTATATTCATCCTTGGTGAAACTCCATTGATTCAGCAGAGTTAAAGAGAAATAAATCTGGTACAAGAGTTAGAATGACCGTAGATTATAAATCCAGTGATGCAAGCATTTAGCCATTGATGATTGCATCAAACTCAACATTTGCTAAGATTAGACTGTTTGCAATATTCTGATAGCTAGGTGTCAAAAGGCTACTCTGAATAGGTATGCAGATTATTCACAGGAAGAGATTTTGCTTTATTTCTGTCTGATTCAGAAACTGGATGTGTTCCAAGTATGGGATAATATTTTAATAGTACTTTGCTCTTCTATAGCATATTTTACTGAATTTTCTGAAAGTACTTTACAAACCTTACAGCTCACAAATGTCCTGTGAAGTAGGTGGAGATAAGATAAAACATAAGCTACTTGTTTCCACTTTTAAGGCCCTTAATACCTGTCACCACCTTACCCGTCATATCTCATTCAGTGTCTAGAGGTTGATTCCCACCTCCAATCACCCAATAACGTCAGCCTCCATTGCTCACTGGTTAAATTTTCAACAAGTATCTTCCTGCTTTCTCCCATGCAGCAGCCCCTCATATTTGGGAGAAGCTTCCTGTAAACATCCACAAAACTAACTCATTATCCTCCTTCAAAACTCTCCTTTGCCATGCTGCCTACAATAATACTTGAGAACAGTTAGGCTGTTGGTGTGCCTATCCTGCTAACCAACATTGTCCCATTGTTTCCTTGTACCGCCTCATCTGACTGTCTGCATCCATCTGTTGTCTCTTGTGTTATGCTGAGATTGTAAATTCTTTGGGGGCAGGGACTGTGATTTTCTTGTATGTATAGCACCTAGCACATTGGGGTCCTTATCACAGAATCATAGAACTGGAAGGGACCTCAAGAGGTCATCTAGTCCAGTCCCCTGCACTCATGGAAGGACTAAGTATTATCTAGACCATCCCTGACAGGTGTTTGTCTAACTCACTCTTAAAAATCTCTAGTGACAGAGATTCCACAACCTCCTCAGGCAATGTATTCCAGTGCTTAACCACCCTGACAGTTAGGAAATTTTTCCTAATGTCCAACCTAAACTTCCCTTGCTGCAATTTAAGCTCATTGCTTCTTGTCCTATCCTCAGAGATTAAAGAGAACATTTTTCTCCCTCCCCCTAATAACAACCTTTTATGTACTTGAAAACTGTTATCATGTCCCCTCTCAGCCTTCTCTTCTCCAGATTAACAAACCTAAATTTTTCAATCTTCCCTCATAGGTCATATTTTCTAGACCTTTAATCATTTTTGTTGTTCTTCTCTAGACTTTCTTTAATTTGTCCACATCCTTCCTGAAATGTGGTGCCCAGAACTGGACACAATTTTCCAGTTGAGGCCTAATCAGCGCAGAGAAGATTGGAAGAATTACTTCTTGTGTCTTGCTTACAAAACTCTTCCTAATACAACCCAGAATGATGTTTGCTTTTTTTGAAACAGCGTTACACTGTTGACTCATACTTAGCTTGTGATCCATTATGATCCCCAGATCCCTTTCCGTAGTACTCCTTCCTAGGCAGTCATTTCCCATTTTGTATGTGTGCAAATGATTGATCGTTCCTAACTGGAGTACTTTGCATTTGTCTTTATTGAAATTCATCCTATTTACTTCAGACCATTTCTCCAGTTTGTCCAGATCATTTTGAATTTTAATTGTATCCTCCAAAGCACTTGCAACCCCTCTCAACTTGGTATTGTCTGCAAACTTCATAAGTGTACTATCTACACATTATCTAAATCATTGATAAGATATTGAACAGAACTGCATGCAGAACCAATCCCTGTGGGACCCACTTGTTATGCCCTTCCAGCATGACTGTGAACCACTGATAACTACTCTCTGGGAATGATTATGCACCCACCTTGTAGTAGTTTCATCTAGGTTGCATTTCCCTAGCTTGTTTATGAGAAGGTCATGCAAGACAGTATCAAAAGCCTTACTAAAGTCAAGATATACTACATCTACCACTTCCTCCCTATCCACAAGGCTTGTCCATTATCTTTCCGGTTGGTTAATAGAGCCCTTCTATTTGCCATTCTTCATAATAAAAGAATAAGAGGAAGTTCAATGAAATGGAAAGGCAAAACATTTAAAACTGATAAAAGAAATGCTTCTTATGTCATGTATAGCCAACCTATGGAACTCACTGCCAGAAGATATCACTGTAAAAGAGCTTAGCAGGATTCAAAGAGGATTAAACATTTATATTGATAATGAGAAAATGAACATTTACCTTGGACAACATGTTCATTGGAAGATTTTTACCCTAGCAACACTCGGTGGGTCATCTGGGCACCCCCTGGAGTGGCGCCGCTATGGCGCTGGATATATAACCCTGCCGACCCAACCTCCCCTCAATTCCTTCTTGCCGGCTACTCCGACAGTGGGGAAGGAGGGCGGGTTTGGAATGGATATGAGCAACACATCTCGAAGAACAACAGTTACAAAGGTGAGTAACTGTCTTTTCTTCTTTGAGTGCTTGCTCATATCGATTCCAATTAGGTGATTCCCAAGCCTTACCTAAGCGGTGTGGTCGGAGTGAGATGTTGCAGAATGCAAAACTGCTGAGCCAAAGGCTGCATCATCTCTGGACTGTTGAACCAGAGCATAATGTGAAGCAAAGATGTGGACCGAAGACCACGTAGCTGCGCGACATATCTCCTGGATAGCTACACAAGCTAGGAAGGCGGCAGATGAAGCCTGAGCCCTGGTAGAATGCGCAGTGATGTGGTTTGGGGAAATATGAGCCAAATCATAACAAGTGAGGATGCACGCCATCACCCAAGATGAGATCCTCTGAGAGGAAACAGGTAGGCCTTTCATTTGGTCTGCTACCGCGACAAAGATTTGGGGCGTTTTACGAAAGGGTCTTGTCCGCTCAATATAAAATGCAAGCGCTCTACGGACGTCCAGGGAGTGCAATTGTTGCTCCCGTCATGTTGAGTGTGGCTTCGGGAAGAAGACTGGGAGAAAGATGTCCTGGTTAACATGAAATGCCAAAACCACCTTAGGGAGGAATGCTGGGTGTGGTCGCAACTGCACCTTGTCCCTGTGGAACACAGTGTACGGCGATCCACCGTAAGAGCCGTAAGCTCGGAGACTCATCTGGCTGATGTAATGGCTATGAGGAAAGCTGTCTTCGAAGACAGAGTAGCGAGCAGGTGGCTAACGGCTCGTATGGGGGAGACATAAATCTGGTTAAAACCAGGTTGAGGTCCCAGGTCGGGGCTGGGCGGCGTACTTGGGGGTATAAGCTCTCTAAGCCCTCAAGGAACCTAGAAACAATAGGGTATGAGAACACGGAACGGCCACCTTCCCCTGGGTGGAAGGTAGAGACGGCTGCCAAGTGTACCCTCAGTGATGATACTGCTAGGTCCTGCTGTTTGAGAGACCAGAGGTAGTCCAAAATAGAGGGAATCAGGACCTCAGTGGGAGTAAGATTATGCATTTTGCACCAGCAGGAGAAACGCTTCCACTTGGCCAGATACGTTGACCAGGTGGAAGGTTTCCTGCTACCCAGGAGAACTTGTCGTACTGATGCACAGCAACGTAACTCTGACTGGTTTAGCCACGCAGCAGCCACGCCGTGAGGTGAAGGGCCCGCAGGTCTGGGTGGCGAAGTCTGCCGTGGTCTTGAGTTATGAGCTCTGGGTGGAGTGGCAAGGTAATTGGGTTGGCTATCGACAGTTTGAGCAACGTGGTGTACCAGTGCTGCCTGGGCCACACTGGAGTGATCATGATTAGGCGCGTTCTGTCCCTGCGGAGTTTTAGCAGGATCTTGTGAACCAGCGGAAACAGTGGGAAGGCATAAAGCAGCAGGCTTTTCCACGGCATCAGGAAAGCGTCCAAGATCAATCCTGGGGAGAGACCTTGGAAGGAGCAGAACATCTGGCATTTCCTGTTCGCACAGGAAGCGAACAGATCTATGTGGGGAAATCCCCACTTCTGGAAAACAGAATGAATAACGTCCGGGCGGATCAACCACTCGTGAGACAGGAAGGACCTGCTGAGTCGATCCGCCAGAGTGTTCAGAACCCCTGGGAGAAAGGACGCTACCAGGTCTATCGAGTGGGCTATGCAAAAGTCCCAGAGTTGGATGGCCTCCTGACAAAGGGGGGAGGATCGTGTCCCTCCCTGCTTGTTTATGTAGTACATGGCTGTTGTGTTGTCTGTAAACACTGAGACACAACGGCCTTGTAAATGTTGCTGGAATGCCTGGCACGCCAGGCGGACTGCTCTCAGTTCTCAGACATTTATGTGTAATGCCAGCTTCTGAGATGACCAGAGGCCTTGAGTACGAAGGTATCCGAGGTGAGCACCCCAGCTGAGAGATGACGCGTCTGTCGTCAGGGACATTGAGGGTTGGGGCGGATGAAACGGCAGCCCTATATACACCAGGGAGGGAGTCAGCCACCAGTCTAGGGAGCCTAGAGTGCTCGGGAGAATGATGACTATTTTGTCTATTGGGTCCCTGCCCAGGCGGTATACTGAATTGAGCCAAGCTTGGAGAGGATGGAGGCGGAGCCTGGCGTATTTGGTCACGAACGTCCAGGCAGCCATGTGACCCAGGAGACCGAGACAAGTGCGAGCCGAGGTCGTCGGGAAATTCTGTAGACCTCGGATGATTGTTGCCATCGCCTGAAACAGCGGCTGTGGTAAGCAGGCCCTGGCTAGATTGGAGTCCAGGATAGCTCCTATGAAGTCTAACCTCTGCATGGGAACCAGAGTGGATTTTTCTATATTGATCATCAGGCCTAGACGTATGACTAGGTCCTTGACGATGCCTACATGCTGGGTGACTTGTGTCTCGGAGGCCCCTCGGATGAGCCAATCGTCCAGATACGGAAAAACGTGTATCCGACGTCGGCGGAGATAGGCGGTGGCTACAGCCATACACTTTGCAAATACCTTTGGGGCTGTAGAAAGGCCAAACGGCAGGACCGTAAACTGGAAGTGCTGATGGTTGGCTGCAAAGCAGAGGTACTTCCTGTGCAGAGGAAAAATGTCGATGTGAAAGTACGCGTCCTTCATGTGGAGGGTGGCATACCAGTCTCCAGGATCCAAGGACGGAATAATGGTCCCCAGGGATACCATGCGGAACTTCAACTTTATCATAAACTGGTTGAGTCCTCGCAGGTCTAGAATAGGTCTGAGACCTCACTTCAACTTGGGGATTAGGAAATAACGGGAGTAAAACTCCTTGCCCCTTTCGTCCTTTGGTACCTCCTCTATAGCTCCCATGGCGAGGAGCGTCTGCACCTCTTGCAAGAGGAATTGCTCGTGAGAGGGGTCCCTGAAGAGGGATGGGATTGGAGGGTGGGAGGGCGGGGTTGAAATAATTTGGAGGTGGTACCCATACTCCACCGTGCGTAGGACCCAGCCATCTGAGTTTAACTGGGACCATGCCAGGTGGAAGTAGGAGAGATGGTTGGAGAAGGGAGGAGAAGGATCCTGGCCTGTAACTGGTACGCCGCCTTCGGGCGCACCTTCAAAAGTTCGTCTTTGGTCCCGCTGGTGGTTACGAGGGACCTTGATTTTGGCCCCCTTGGGGTCCTGACTGTCATCTACGACCACCTCGGCCGCGCCGCCTGCCAATGTCTTGCCTTTGTCTAGGCGCAGAGTAAGGGCGGTGAGGCTGGGGATGGAAAGGCCTGCGTTGGGTCACCGGCGTACGCATGCCGAGAGAGCGCATTATGATCCTGTTGTCCTTTAGGCTTTG
The DNA here is from genome assembly GCF_007399415.2 of Gopherus evgoodei. Lineage (NCBI taxonomy): Eukaryota > Metazoa > Chordata > Testudines > Testudinidae > Gopherus > Gopherus evgoodei. The sequence continues at coordinate 104,843,662 of NC_044329.1, read as the reverse complement.
CAGCCTGGGGTCAGTCTTTTCTGAGAAGAGACCTTTACCATCAAATGGCAAGTCCTGAATGGTATACTGGAGCTCCGGGGGGAGGCTTGAAACCTGAAGCCATGAAATGCGCCTCATGGCAACACCCGAGGCCAGAGTCCTGGCTGCTGAGTTGGCTGCATCCAAAAAGCCTGGAGGGAAGTTCTGGCCACCTTTTTCCCTTCCTCCAAGAGGGCAGCGAACTCTTGGCAGGAGTCTTGAGGGAGTAGCTCTGTAAACTTACCCACCGCTGCCCAGGTGTTATAATTATAGCGGCTAAGCAGGGCTTGCTGATTTGCCACCCGGAGCTGTAGGGCACCTGCGGAGTACATTTTGCGGCCGAGTAAGTCCATTCGCCTAGCCTCCTTCAATTTCGGGGCTGGCGCCTGCTGGCCATGGCATTCCCTCTCATTAACAGATTGGACGACTAGTGAGCAGGGAGGAGGATGGACATACAAGTACTCGTACCCTTTAGAGGGCACCATATATTTACGCTTGACTCCCCTGGCTGCAGGAGGAATAGAGGCTGGAGACTGCCATATAGTATCGGCATTGGCCTGGATGGTCCGAATAAATGGTAGGGCCACTCTGGTGGAGGCATCCGCCTACAGAATGTCCACTACCGGGTCCTCTACTTCTGGGATCTCCTCCACCTGGAGGTTCATATTGAGTGCTACCCTCCTCAGGAGGTCCTGACAGGTTCTCAGGATGATTGGAGGAGGGCCCGAGGAGGATGTCCCTGCCACCGCCTCATCTGGAGAAGAGGAAGAGGAGATGCCGGGGACGAGCGGATCCTGTGTGCCCTCTTGCTCTTGGGCAACCTCCTGCTCCAGTGGAACCTGGGAGTCCGGTGGGTGAACCGGGGCTTCCTCCGTAGCAGTCCGAGGAGGGGGACGGCTAACTGTCGCCACTGGCACTCAGTGCTCTGATGGGACAGAGTGGGACGGAACTACTGGTATGCCTTGGGCTAGTGGTACGCCCAAGGTGTCCAGAATGACCACTGATGGGGGCCTTGGTCCTGGGCCTGGGCCTCTTGGAAGACTCTGGTGGGCACATCAGAATCGCAGTCCTGTGCATAAGAGCTGTCCGTGTGGGAAGACACTGATGTGTGTATGGATGGCCATGGAGGGGCTGAAAAGCCCTGGGCAGAGTCTCTGTCTCAAGTGGATCTTGCTCTACTCGGCACCGGGGACCGGTACTGGGAGGCATACTGGTACTGGGAACGAGATCGGGACCTGTGACCAGAGCAGTGCCGGGAGTTCGACTGAGATCTCGAGGCTCGACGTCGGGAGTGGCTATGTGAGTCACGGTGCCTGGAGCAGTGCCAGGAGCTGGAGTGGTGCTGAGAGTAGTGGGCCGACGAACGGGATACTGAACGGTGCTGCGAGTGCGACCGGTACCGAGGAGGAGAACGGTGCCGGGACTGCGAGCAGCGCCGGGAGTGGGAGCGCCGCCGAACGTCTGCAGGACCATGATCGTGAACGGTGCCGCTCTGCTGTGCCGACAGAGGATGGTCGTATCAAGGCAGGCTTGCTGACAGACTGTATTACCCGCACTGGCAGTGCCGGGGGTTGAGGCAGCGTCGACTCTGTCATGGCAATCAGATCCCTCGCCATTGAGAATGTCTCCGGCGTGGATGGAATAGTAAGCTCAACCATGGCTCGCGCCGGGGAGCTGACAGGCACCGGACTCGATGGCCCTTGTGGGACTGGAATCGACGGTGCCGACGTCGTTGGTGCTGCGGCAGGTGTCAGTGCTGGGTGATCTGACTTAGACGAGCTCTCTGGCTGCGGTGCAGGTGGCATGGAAGCAGCAGGAGTCTTAGGCTTTCTCGACCTCGGGGAGAGGGAGCGGTGCCGAGTCGACTTCGGTGCTGGCGACGGCCGGTGCCGAGAGGCCTTGGCAGTACCGGCACAGTCCGGTGCCGAGGAGGCACTTCTGCCCGCCGATTGTCCAGCACTTGGTGCCAAAGGCGGAGGAGTAAGAGCCGCCTCCATGAGGAGCTGTTTTAGCCAAAAAGTCCCGCTCCTTTTTTGTTCTCAGCTTAAAGGCCTTGCAAATGCGACACTTGTTTGCCAGTTGAGATTCCCCAAGCCACTTAAGACAGGAGTCATGTGGATCTCCTGTCGGCATCAGCTTGTGACAGGCCGAGCACGGTTTGAAACCTGGTGAACCGGGCATGGGCCCCGGCACCAGGTGCAGGGAAGGGGCTAATCCCCGAACCCCTCTTAACTATAACACTAACTATGAATGATAAGAATTAACTATAACTATATAACTTTAAGCTATATACCCAAAAAGTAACTAGAGAACTACGAGTAGCTAGGGAGGTGGAGGTCAGTAAAACCGCACTCCACATTTCCAACGACTGACACGGGCAGTAAGAAGGAAAAGACGGTTACTCACCTTTGTAACTGTTGTTCTTCGAGATGTGTTGCTCACATCCATTCCAGTTAGGTGTGCGCGCCGCGCGTGCACGTTCGTCGGAAACTTTTTTACCCTAGCAACTCCAGTGGGCCGGCAGGTCGCCCCCTAGAGTGGCGCCGCCATGGCGCTCTATATATACCCCTGCCGGCCCGCCCGCTCCTCAGTTCCTTCTTGCCGGCTACTCCGACAGTGGGGAAGGAGGGCGGGTGTGGAATGGATGTGAGCAACACATCTCGAAGAACAACAGTTACAAAGGTGAGTAACCGTCTTTTCTTCTTCGAGTGATTGCTCACATCCATTCCAGTTAGGTGACTCCCAAGCCATACCTAGGCGGTGGGGTCGGAGTGAGAAGTCGCGGCCTGGAGCACTGCAGTTCCGAAGGCCGCATCCTCCCTCGACTGCTGGACCAGGGCGTAGTGGGAAGCAAAGGTGTGGACCGATGACCAGGTCGCTGCCTGACAGATTTCCTGGATGGGCACACGGGCTAGGAAAGCCAGCGACGACGCCTGCGCCCTGGTAGAATGCGCAGTCACACGGCCCGTAGGGACATGGGCCAAGTCATAACAAGTCCTGATACAGGACGTAACCCAAGAGGATATCCTCTGGGAGGAGATAGGAAGACCTTTCATACGATCTGCTACCGCCACGAAAAGTTGGGGGGATTTTCGGAAGGGCTTAGTCCTCTCTATGTAGAACGCGAGAGCCCTACGGACATCCAGCGAGTGGAGCTGCTGCTCCCTGCCTGAGGAGTGAGGTTTTGGGAAAAAAACCGGAAGGAAAATCTCTTGGTTGATATGAAAGGCTGAGACCACCTTGGGCAGAAAAGCAGGGTGTGGCCTCAGCTGCACCTTATCCTTGTGGAAGACCGTATATGGGGGGTCTACCACCAGAGCTCGGAGCTCCGACACCCGTCTAGCTGAGGTGATAGCCACTAGAAAGGCAGTTTTCCAAGAGAGGTAGAGCAGGGAGCAAGTAGCTAACGGCTCAAAGGGGGGTCCCATGAGCCGGGACAACACCAGGTTAAGATCCCAGGTTGGAGCAGGGGGACGGACGTTAGGGAATAAACGTTCCAGCCCTTTAAGGAATCTCGACACCGTCGGGTGAGAAAAAACGGAGCGACCGTCCGCACCCGGGTGAAAGGTGGAGATAGCTGCTAGGTGGACTCGCAACGACGATAAGGCCAGACCTTGCCCTTTGAGGGACAAAACGTAGTCTAAGATTTCGGAAACCGAAACTTCCATAGGGCGGAGATTTCTCTCTACGCACCAACAGGAGAAGCGCTTCCATTTCGCTGAATATGTGGCTCTTGTGGACGGTTTCCTGCTGCTCAAGAGCACCTCTCTCACAGGCGTAGAGCAGCGCAGCTCTGAACCAGTCAGCCACGCAGGAGCCACGCCGCTAGGTGCAGCGACTGCAGGTCTGGGTGACAGAGGGTCCCGTGGTCCTGGGTAATCAGGTCCGGATGAAGGGGCAGGGGAACTGGGTCGGCTATGGCCAAGTCCAGCAGCATGGTGTACCAGTGCTGCCTGGGCCACGCCGGGGCCACCATGATCACGAGAGCCCTGTCCCTGCGCACCTTCAGGAGGACCTTGTGGACCAGAGGGAACGGGGAAAATGCATAGTACAGGTGGGTCGACCACTGGATGAGGAAGGCATCCGCTATCGACCCCGGCTCTCTGCCCTGAAAGGAGCAGAACGCTGGGCACTTCCTGTTCCCCTTGGACGCGAAGAGGTCCACCCGGGGATAACCCCACCTCCGGAAAATGGAGAGAGCGACGTCCGGGCGAAGGGACCACTCGTGTGACAGGAAGGATCTGCTCAATCGATCTGCCAGAGTGTTCCGTACTCCAGGGAGGAAGGAAGCCCTGAGGTGAATGGAGTGGGCTACGCAAAAGTCCCAGAGACGTATCGCCTCGTGGCACAGGGAGGAGGACCTGGTGCCGCCCTGCTTGTTGATATAGTACATGGTCGTCGTGTTGTCCGTAAACACGGCGACACAACGACCCTGAAGCTGATGACAAAATGCTTGACAAGCAAGGCGGACCGCTCTCAACTCCCGTATGTTGATGTGGAGCCCCACCTCCTCCTGGGACCACAGGCCCTGTGTCCGCAGGGTCCCTAGGTGGGCCCCCCAGCCTAGATCTGAGGCATCCGTTGTTAGGGATACCGATGGCTGAGAGGGGTGAAAGGGAAGACCCGCACATAATACGGACTGGTCCAACCACCAGCCGAGAGAATCTAAGACCTTCTGGGGGATTGTGACTAACATGTCTAAAGGTTGCCTTTGCAGCCTGTAACGACTGATAAGCCACAGCTGGAGAGGCCTCATGTGGAGCCGAGCGTAGCCGGTCACAAAAGTGCACGCCGCCATGTGGCCTAACAGGGTTAGACATGTCCTCACTGACGTCAATGGGGCTGACCGCAAACGTTGAACGATCGCCGCCATGGTCTGGAACCGTTGCAGAGGCAGCGAGGCCCTGCCCACAGTGGCATCCAAGACGGCCCCGATAAATTCCACCTGCTGCGTGGGCCTCAGAGTGGACTTGTCTGTGTTTATCAAGAGGCCCAGACTTGCAAATATGGCGGTGATCATGCGGACATGGCTGTTGACCTGCTGTTCCGACGTGCCCCGAATCAACCAGTCGTCCAGATAAGGGAACACGTGGACACGGTTGCGCCGAAGATGCGCCACGACAACTGCCATGCATTTTGTAAACACCCTCGGGGCCGTGGACAGGCCGAATGGGAGGACTGCAAACTGATAATGAAGAGCCCCCACAACGAAGCGGAGAAAGCGTCTGTGGCGCGGCCAAATGGCAATGTGGAAATACGCGTCCTGCATGTCGAGGGCGGCGTACCAGTCTCCCGGATCCAGGGATGGAATAATGGTCCCCAGGGATACCATGCGGAACTTCAACTTCACGAGGTATTTGTTGAGTTCTCGCAGGTCGAGGATAGGCCTGAGGCCCCCCTTGGCCTTGGGGATCAGAAAGTAGCGGGAATAAAACCCCTTGCCTTTCTCGTTTTCCGGAACCGCCTCTATAGCTCCTTTGCTGAGGAGCGTCTGCACCTCCTGTCGAAGGAATTGCTCGTGAGAGGGGTCCCTGAAGAGGGACGAGGAAGGAGGGCGGGAAGGAGGAAACGAAACAAACTGCAGGCGGTATCCCGTCTGCACCAGGCTTAAGACCCAGCGGTCCGATGTTATTTGGGACCACGCCGGGAGGAAAAACGAAAGGCGGTTTGAAAACGGGGGGAAAGGATCCATAGGGGAAACTGTTACCGCGCCCTCGGGCGCACCTTCAAAATGAAGGCTTAGGACCAGGCGGGGGTTTTGAGGAGCCTTGGTTCTGCCCCCCTTGGTTCCCAGACTGCCTGCGCCTGCCGTTCCTGCCGCGGCGCCTGTAAAGGTCCTGCCGCTGGCGGAACTGGGAAAACGGCCTACGTTGTTGCTGTTGTTGCGACCTAAAGGGTCTACGCTGCGTCACGGGGGTGTGCATCCCGAGGGACCGCATGATGACCCTGTTGTCTTTTAGACTCTTGAGTCTGGGGTCTGTCTTATCGGAAAACAGGCCCTGGCCTTCGAAAGGAAGGTCCTGTATAGTGTGCTGGAGCTCCGGCGGAAGGCCGGAAACCTGCAGCCAGGAGATGCGACGCATCGTAACTCCTGACGCGAGGGTGCGGGCAGCCGAGTCCGCAGCGTCCAAGGAGGCTTGTAAGGCCGTGCGTGCGACCTTCTTGCCTTCGTCCAAGATGGCCGTAAACTCTTGGCGAGCATCCTGTGGCAGCAGCTCCTTAAATTTGTCCACTGCCACCCAGGAGTTAAAGGCGTATCTGCTCAGCAGGGCCTGCTGGTTAGAGACCCTGAGCTGCAGCGCCCCAGCCGAATACACCTTACGGCCAAGGAGGTCCATCCGCCTGGCCTCTCTGGACTTGGGGGCCGGAGCCTCCTGGCCGTGACGCTCCCTATCGTTCACCGATTGCACTACCAGTGAACCGGGAGTCGGGTGAACATGTAGATATTCATAGCCCCTAGAAGGGGCCATGTACTTTCTCTCGACTCCTTTCGCTGTCGGAGGGATGGAGGCCGGGGACTGCCAGATAGTATTGGCATTGGCCTGGATGGTCCGTATGAAGGGCAGGGCGACCCTGGTGGGAGCATCAGAAGAGAGGATGGTGACAATTGGGTCCTCTATCTCCGAGACCTCCTCTGCCTGCAGGCTCAGGTTTTGAGCCAATCGCCTGAGGAGGTCCTGGTGCGCCCTGAGATCCAGCGGGGGGGGACTGTTGGAGGAGGTACCCGCCACCGCCTCATCCGGGGAGGAGGATGAGGAGACCCCAGGCACGATAGTGTCCAACTGAGGGTCTTCCTCAGCCCTCGCCTCTGCCTCCGGAGCCACAGCGGAGTCCTGCTGTTTGGACCCTTCGTCCCCTTCCGGGGAGGGAGGGGGGCGAGACAAGGAGGCTTCAGGGGCCCTACGCTCCGCAGTCGCCGGTCTAGCAGGGAGCTGCTGGGGGCCCTGGGCCTGATGGTATGCCCAGGGTGTCCAGAATCCCCACTGTTGTGGGCCTTGGTCTTGCAGCGGCGGATCCCCGAACAGCGCCGCCTGCCGGTCGGTGCCCAGCGCATACCCACTGTCCGTCTGGGAAGATACGGACGGCTGTCTCGAGGGCCACGGCGGGGCCGACCCCGGATGGTAAGGGTCTGCGCGTGCCGGCACGGAGGATCGTCTCGGTGCCGGGGACCGGTGCCGGGAGTCATATCGGTGCCGGGACCGGGATCGGGACCGGGATCTATCACGGTGCCGGGATCCTGATCGGTACCGGGCGCCGCTTCGGTACCAGGACCTGCCACCAGCTCGGTGCCGGGAGGTCGACCGGGACCTGCCACCAGCTCGGTGCCGGGAGGTCGACCGGGACCTACCACCAGCTCGGCGCCGGGAGGTCGACCGAGACCGGGACCTGCCACCAGCTCGGTGCCGGGAGGTCGACCGGTGCGGCGAGTAGCGTCGGGACCTGCTCCTGGAGTCGCGGTGCCGGTGTCGCCGACTGGAGCCTGACCGCGACCGTCTCGATGCCGACCGTTGCCGCGAGTGCGACCGGTACCGCTGAGGGGAGCGGTGCCGGGACTGCGAGCGGCATCGGGATCTGGAGCGCCCAAGACGTCGGGACCTGGATGGCGAACGACTGTCTCTGGGCGGCGCCGACAGCATGGGCTTGCCTCTGGACACAACCCGCACCGGAGGTACCGGGGGTGGCAGCCGAGTGGGCTCAGTCAGGGCAATAAGGTCCCGAGCCGAGGCGAAGGTCTCCGGTGTGGATGGGACCACTATCTCAACCCCAGATCTCATGGGGGAGCTCGGCGGCACCGGACTCAACGGACCCGCCGGGCCCGGAGTCAACGGTGCTGACGGTGCCGGCGGCGCCGCGGCCGATGTCGAGGCCGGGCGCTCAAGCCGGGTCTGCCTGGCCGGAGTATCAGACTTCGACGGCCTAGGCTCTGATTCCGGTGCCGGAGAAGGTCGGTGCCGGGGAGTCTTCTCGGTGCCGGAGCGATCCGGTGCCGGTGCCGATACCACAGCCTGCGAAGTCGACGGGTCAAGTGCCGCCTCCATTAGGAGAGTTCGGAGCCTCTGATCCCTCTCCTTTTTTGTCCTCGGCTTAAAAGCCTTACAGATGCGGCACTTGTCAGATCTGTGCGATTCCCCGAGGCACTTCAGGCACGCTTCGTGGGGATCGCTGGTAGGCATGGGCTTCTTGCAGGCCGCACACTGCTTGAAGCCCGGCGAAACAGGCATGAGCCTGGCGCCGGGTGCCGGGAAGGGCTAAGCCCCCGGCAAAGAACTACTTAACAACTATTTAACTAAACTATCTACTTAACAAACTAATTAACAACTATATGGAACTAGAGATAAACGATAGACAAGCGATAGAGATTAGGAGAGCTAGGGACGTGGAGGACAGCTAAGCCGCGCTCCACAGTTCCAACGACCGACACGGCGGTAAGAAGGAACTGAGGAGCGGGCGGGCCGGCAGGGGTATATATAGAGCGCCATGGCGGCGCCACTCTAGGGGGCGACCTGCCGGCCCACTGGAGTTGCTAGGGTAAAAAAGTTTCCGACGAACGTGCACGCGCGGCACGCACACCTAACTGGAATGGATGTGAGCAATCACTCGAAGAAGAACTGAGGGGTGCTTGGGTCGGCAGGGGTATATATCCGGCGCCATAGCGGCGCCATTCCAAGGGGCGCCCAGCTGACCCACTGAGTGTTGCTAAGGTAAAAATCTTCCGACGAACGTGTACGCGGTGCGCGCACACCTAATTCGAATCGATATGAGCAAGCACTCGAAGAAGAACTAATGATATATTGTATATGAATCCCATCCAAGAAAGCAGGCAACACTTTTCTCTCTCAAAATCTTGCCCTAAATATATCAATATTTACTTTGTTTGCAACCAAATTATTGTAGAACTCTAAATACTTTTTAATTGTCACTTCTGAAGCTTGCGGTTAATTGAGCAATCTCATTTTGTCCATGGCATTATAGCCAGTCTACAATCTGTCTGGCATCTATGTGATTAGATTCATTCAATATGCTCAAGGTAAATTTGAGATGTTAATATTCATGCCCCTTTTAAAGAAAACTTAACGTATTTTGGAGGGAAAGGAAAGATACTTTTTTGTGTAGTTGAACTCAGAAATTATGTGGTATGCATATTGAGTTTTACTGCTTAATACAGACTTGTTTTTCCTATAGACATGAGGATGCAAGCTACTTCTGCCTTTCACACATGAGGAAGCCACCAGGATAATGTGGGTATGAAGAAGCATGCACATCGCAGAAAACACCACCACAATTGACACTTTTTCTGGCAGACTTAGCAGTGAGGTGAACGACTAGTGGAAATGCCCCTTTCCAGGGTAAGATAATAGGGCAGTGTAGCCCTGACTACCTGTGCTATACCTGGTTAGTGGATAAATAAAAGAATTTAGCCAATAGTACTCTCAATTGTGTATTTTTCCTTAGCACAAAATTCTCTCTCTCTCTTCCTTACTTGGACTCAGGTGTCTCTAGTTAACCTGAGGTAACCTCTTCAGTTTATAGGGAAAAGGGCCTTCACCACTCTAGGGTTCATATATCTGCTTTCTACCCCTTTCTTATAACTGTCAAGTCTGACTTTGTCTCATCAAGTATGCATTATATGCATTGTGAATCAGTGTTAAGACCCATAGGAGAATTATTGATGATCATATAAGTAATTTTTGAAAAGAAATCAAGGCTTTGCAGAACAATATTGAATCTTCCCAGTGTAGGCACATGTGTAAAAGTTTTACTCATGCGCTTCTTCATATTAACATGGTGAGTTTATCTCTGAGTACCAAACTCCTTTCTCTCTTAAAAAAGACACTAAATACGCATAAAAGCAACATACTGTGAATAAACAGCTTATCTTGGGGGAGAAAGATAAAATTCACAATACTAAAAATGGGGAAAACCATCTTCACTGTTGAATTTACCATTTATAGATTAATCTGTCCATTGTGCCTCCATGAAAAACTTTCCTGGCATTCAGACTCAGAAAAACAAAATCTACATTTAAATGAACGTAAAAATGTACTACAGCAGAGCCTGTCAGCCTGTTTTATACCTCATTGCTATAATGTAATGTTATTGATGCAACCTAGATTATGTCTGAGAAATGAGATTGTGCAAATTCTCTCTCATACATCAACAAATGTGGCACAAAATATTAGACAACAACATTATGTAGGTCTAAAAAACTATTCTATGACCTTAAAGTTCCCTAAAAGGCTTCAAATTGGCATAGACTTAGCATCTGCAAAGGGTATGTTTTCAAAGGGAATAGCTGTTGCTTGTTTATGGCTTAAACATTATACTGTGCCAGTAATAAAATACCACTGATGCATGCAAATGGAAAATTGTGCTGCTTTTCTGTGGTAAAAAGGTTAATTCCTTTGGAAGAAACCAAGTCCCTGGGTAAAGCAGCATACCTCAGCCCCCTGACTAACACAGAAATTTCAGTACAGTTTTATTGTGTACAAGGGCTAGGAAAATCTAATAATATCCTGCTATTTTCCCTAAGATTCAGCAGGTAAAAGCTCTGATTGAATTTCATCTTGATTTCATTAAATATTCATAAAGGCCAATTAGAAGGGCAGCTAAGTAGGCCACAAGGCCCCCTTCCATCATTCTGTCAAAGGCAGTCCATCAGACAGCCCTGTTTGCATTAGGGCCCAGTAGTCAATATCTTCATTCAATCTTTATGGACTATCCCCCTCAATCACTGTTCCCTTCCAGTGTATGTTTTTTTACGGACAGACAAGGGAGAAAAAAAAATCTAATAATTCTGAAGGCAGGATGCTTACTCTGTAGAAAGCAAAATGCAAATGAGAAAAAACATCTTCAATCAAATGTTGGAATGAAAATCTTTTCTTTAATGAGCAATGACATTGGTAGAGCACTGATTACACTGAAGAAAAACTGTTTAAAATTCATAATCAATCAAGCAAGTTTATTTTAACCTTTCATGACTAAACCACTGGGTTACAGTTTAATTTATTGATGGTGCTTATCTCTCCCTCCAACCACTAATTTTAAAATTACAACCCATACAGAATATGCTGAGTTGAGCCACAAAAACATATATTGATGTTTATATTCAAAGAAACCTATTAGCTGTGCCTGTTTCCCTTTAAAGATTGAATGCCCCCTCTATACATGCTGTTTTATATATAAGCAGATGAAAATGCATTAAATCCTTTGGTGTCTTGCTGGACTGAAGTATTAAGGCACTTTCCCATTTTCCCTGTTTGTCAGATAGGGCTGTGCAAATGCTTCTTATTTGGATGAGCAACAGATTTAATGTAGCACATCATCATTCCACACACACAAAATTTGCATTTCACATACAGTACAAACCAAAAAACAGTGATGGAGTTGAGGGGGATTCCTCTTCTCTAAACCTCTTTTAGGTGAGAGAGGCCATGAAAACAGCTTTTCTTGTGGTATTTTTTGCTTCCATTCCTGGCTAAAGTGCAGTGCAGAACAACAATAAAAAATGATTGGTTTGTATTTTATTTGAACCAGTTGCCCCTACTTACAATGAATCTACTGTTGCAGACCACAGAAAAATGCGTCCTTGGTTTATTTTTAATGTGCTTTATCCTCCCACCCTCTAGGTCCTAAGAGTGATGATGTAATTCTTCAAACTAACCAAACCCAAGAAAATGTAAGTTTCATTATTATGTGTTTAAAAGGATGCATGTATACATTACAGAAGCCTGATTAAAAGCCCACTGAGGTCAAAGGAAGTCTTTCTACTGACTTCAGTAGGCACTCAGTCAGACTCTTGCATGTTACTGCACAATACATTTGTAAACAGGGTCTTCTCCCTCCCTGATATTAGGTATGAACCTAATACAGCAAGTAGGTCACATAGCCTCTTTCAATCTAGTGATAGATACTATTATTATTAAACGTTCACTTGAGCAAGCTTCACTGATTTGCAATTAACATTTTCCTTTAAAAATCCGCCAAAACCTAAAAGTCCACTTGTTTAACAAATAAAATTAAAAAAGGATGAATAGCACTGAAAGGCAACCATATCCCCTTGCTAGATGGCCTCATCCAAAGTGACCTCATGATCTCTAAGGGATACTGTCAAAATAAATATATTTTTGAAGAGTCCGTTCCTGATTTATTGGTAACACCTTCGATAATTAAAACTTAGGCTTTCAGTATTCTTGGTCTCCGTTTATATTATTCATTTCACTCAACTTGGACAAGTTTAAACTCATAAGTACTCATTAGATACTTGTATTGCACCCCCTTTTTGTAGTACCTTAGAATCTCACTGTATATGACGCGACAAAGAGTCCTGTGGCACCTTATAGACTAACAGAAGTATTGGCGCATTGCTTTCTACATATCCAGACTAACACGGCTACCCCTCTGATACTGTATATGATGTATTTATCCTCACAATGTCCCTGTGACTGGGGAAGTGCTATTATCCCCATTTTACAGATATGTAGATTGTAAGCTCTTTGGAACAAGAACTCTTTTTTTTTTGGTCTGTGTTTATACAGATCCTATCACAGTTGGGTCCTGGCGCATAACTGGGGCTCCTAGGTGCTACCACAATACAAATAATAATTAATAAAATAATAATTAATTAATTAATTACAGATGGAATTGACTACCAGGGAGACTAAGAGTATTTCTAAACTGCAGTCGGGAGGTGTGATTCCCAGCATGGGTAGACAGACTTGCACTAGCTAAGCTCAAGCTATTACGCTAAAAATAGCAGTATGGATGTTGTTGCACATGTGGTGGGCTGGGCTAGCTGCCCAAGCTCAGACTCCAGGGGCCAGTCAGGGTTTGGACTCAAGTAGCTAGTCTAAGCTGCTGCCAGTGCCAAAATGCCTGCTTAGGTCCAACAGGAAGCCTGTGACATAATAGGGAATTTAACCAGCATCTCTGAGTCCCAGGCTATTCTAAACACTGGCCCATTTTTCCACTCAAGGAAGTTTCACCTGCTGCTCATGCAGTAGCATGATGCTACAGGAGGAAATTTTCAAAGTCACGGTGGGAGCTGGCATTGAAGTTCCATTTACTTTCAGTGGGAGTTGGACACCTAACTGCCCTTCATGCCCTTGAAATCTTTCCCCACTGTATTTCGGTTTCCAGTGCTACAGGGGAGGTTTAACCATCCTCTCCCTGCCATTCTGGACCCACTTCTTACACCAAAATAATCATCAGTATATTTTTGATTGTAACCTCTGAGAACATTTCCATTCATATCTCAAACCCCATCCCAGATGATGGTGGCGGTGATGGTGTTTTAAATTACAGCTGCAGGGTCAGCTTCACACCTACTTTAAAGTCTCTTCATGCATCCAGAGCAGTGTCAAGAAGCACTGGGTGGTGGAAGGAGCTGACTTAGGCTAAATATATTTTAGGATATTCTTTGAGGAATTATTTGAATAGAAGGAGAAAACTGAATTCCTTGACATGTTTATAAATGTTTTAAAATAGATCAGAGATTTCTTCTAGCCATAGTTTAAGAGAAACGCCCCCAAAAATGATTGAAATGATTTCACCTGTACGGTTAAGAGCAAAGGCTATATTATAAAGGTTATTTTATGGGAGTCTGCTTAGAGTGGGCTTTTGAGTGGCTTGTGCTTCTTCCCCCAAGAAACAGATAAACTGATACTAAAATTGGAACAGAACTTAGGAGAGGAAATAAAGAGGACTGGAAGAAAATGTGTAACTCAGTTAAAATGGTCTCCAAATGTATTAGACACTCATTCAATTTAATTATGTACTGAGGACATATCTAACTCCTTTAAGACTAAATAAAATGAGAAAACCTTCCCTTTGCCTGAAATGCAACATGTATAGCTGCTTTTTGCATACGATCTGGTCCAGATATAAAACACTGTGTTTGATTATGTGAAGGGTCTCTGCACCTTGAAGTCTTTAAACGATGATTTGGGGACTTCAGTGGCTAAGACACAGGTTTGATACAGGAGTGGGTGGGTGAGATTCTGTGGCCTGCATTGTGCAGGTCAGACTAGATGATCATAATGGTCCCTTCTGACCTTGAAATCTATGAAATCTATGAATATGGTCTAGTGGTTATTGAAGGAGACTAAGAGTCAAGACTTGGAGTCTATTCCCAGATCAATTACATCATTGGTTAACCCTAGGCATGTCAGATCTCTCTTGGCCAGATTCTCAAAAACATAGGCCTGGTGATGCTAAGCATTGCCACACCTAACTTTTAGGCACCTAGAAAATCACTGGGATTCACAAAGTCTGGTGTTATCATCCAGGCTCCCTAAGCAATGAATGGGGAGAGACAGACACCTCAGAATGGGATTCACAAAAGCCAGAATAGTTGGCTCCTGACCTGAGCTGGCTGATGGGAGATGCCAAGGTGAGGGGTGCGTCCTAAGCCTCCTCCCTCTCAGGGAGTTCGACGCTTATGTCCAAGCTGTAGGGAGGCTTGTCCCTCTTGGCATTCTTATCTGCAAACCCTTCTTGGTGTGAGGGACCCATGCCACTTTTGCAAGAAGCTTGGGGGAGGAGGAGCCCTCATAATGTTTAGCCCAGTGGTCAGAGTACTCATCAGGGACATGGAGACCCCCAGTTCAAGTCATCCCTCTGCCTGAGGGGAGAGAAGGGATATGAACAGGGCTCTGCCACCTGTCAGGTGAGTTCCCTAGTCACTGAGCTATGGGATATTCTGATGTGGGGCTCCCTCAGCCTCTGTTACTGAAGCTGTTCCACTGTGAACAAATAACAAAAGAATCAATGGGCCACAAAGTGAGCACAAATGCTTGAGTAACTCTGTAGCCTGGTTGTTAGAGCACTCCTGTGGCAGACCCAGGATCCAGTCCCCCTTTTCCAATGACTTTTTAAAATTATTCATCCAAAGTGGAACAGATCTGCGCATGCCTGCCAGAGCAGGCCCTGCAGGTGAGTTAGGTGAAAGAACCACCTATCATTTTCCTGATTTGTGAACAACTCTGGGGTTTAGGCACCTGGATGCTTGGTGTGGGGACTGCAGTATGCATGCACAGAGGCAGAAACATAGTCACTTAGGGAATGTTTACTGAAAAAATTTAGGCACCAAATAGAGTTGACAATTTTCTATTTGCAGAAAACTGAGCACCCTTGCACCGCCACTCCCCAAGGCCATGCCCTGCCCCTTCTCTGGGACCATGGTCCTGCTGACTCCTTTCCCCCTTCCTCCATCGCTCGCTCTCCTCCACCCTTGCTCACTTGCTCATTTTCACCAGCCTGGGGCAGGATGTTGGGGTGGGGAGGGGGTGAGGGCTCTGGCTGGGGGTGCGGGCTCTGGGGTGGGGCCAGAAATGATGACCTCAGGGTTGGGAGTGGGATGGGGCTGGAGGTTGGGGTGTTGGAGGGAGTACAGGCTCAGGGCGAGGGTACGGGCTTTGGACTGGGCCAAGAAATGAGGAGTTCAAGATGTGGGAGGAGCTCTGGGCTGGGGCTGGGGGTTGAGGTATGAGAGGGGGTCAGGGCTCTTGCTGGGGATGCAGGCTCTGGGCTGGGGCCAGGGATGAGGGGTTTGGGATGAGGGGTTTGGGTTGCAAGAGGGGGGGCTATAGGCTGGGGCTGAGGGTTATGAGCTGGGGCTGTGAAGGTGGCTCAGGGTGTGGGAGGGGTGCGGGGTGAGGGCTCTGGGAGGGAGTTTGGGTACGGGAGGAGGCACAGGACTGGGGCAGGGAGTTGGGGCATAGGAGGGGGTTCAGGGTGCAGGCTTCGGGTGGTGCTTACCTCAGGAAGCTTGCAGGAAGCTGCTGGCATCTCCCTCTGGCTCCTAGGTGTAGGAGCAGCCAGGTGGCTCCATGCTGCCGCTGTGTGCAGGGGCCGCCCCCGCAGCACCCACTGGCAGTGGTTCTCAGCCAACGGGAGCTGCGGAGGCAGCACTCAGGCAGCACGTGGAGCCCCATGGCTATTCCTGCACCTAGGAACCAGAGGGAGATGGCAGCAGCTTCCTGTGAACCACGCAGACCTGGGCAGACACCCTGCCTGCCCCGCTGTGGGTGGCCAACTGGACTTTTAATGGCCTGGTCAGCACTGGGGTCCCTTTTTGATCAGGCATTCTAAATGAGCACCAAATGAGTTTAGAGGGTTACAGGGTTTGGTGGAAAGTGAGAGGACATTTTGTGAACTCGGGGCATAATTCTGGCAGTAGGCACCTAAATCCTTTATGAATCTAGCCTGCTGTGGCTCAGTTCACCCATCAATACAATGGTTTTTAACTATTTATTTTTTACTATTTACTTTTGGGAAGCTTAATTCATTAATGTTTGTGAGACTCTTTGAGATGCTTGAATGACAAGTGCTGTTGGACTGATCCAATGTCCACTGAAGCCAATAGGAGTATTTCCAGTAATTACTAGAAGTTTTGGCTCACGCCCTACAAGAGCTAACTGTTATTATGGAATATCAGATTTAATAGTGAGCTGCCTCATAATACATGTTTCGTAAAGCATGCTCTTGTTATGTCTTACAGATAAACAGTGCTGGATGAATGTTTAAGCACATACAAGAAAAGCCTGAATGAACTTGATTTTACTTTGGGAGGAAGCATTGTGTTACCCTAACAATCCCATTTAGTCAAGTATAAAAGGAAACAGGACTTTACTGAGAGAGATTCATATAGAATAACTTTTGTTCCTACCACGTAGTCACTGACTGTTAGATGGAAGGGGACAGGAGGAACAGTTTATAGATTTTGGTTTCTGAGATGTGGTATGTGTGAGGAGGCATCAGGGGACATTTCTTATTTTGTTTTGTTTTTTAGTCAAGAGTGAAATTTTCTTTCCATAGGTGCGCATGCTCTCAGCTTTTTTTTTCCCGGATACACACAAATTATTTCCATTAAGTGTCCCACGTATACCAAGAGAGAAATAGAAATGTTTCACTTTATCCTTCAAAAGCAAATGTAATCATGTTCCCTTGCTGATCTGTGTTTGGAAATTACCATTCTAATCCAATAGTTTAATTTTATTATAACTTTCAGTCTAACAGACCACACACGCACAGAATGTGCAATCAAAAACAAAGGGCCAAGACCCTCTTGCCTAACTAACAGAAACAGTCCCACTCATTTCAATGGGATTGCATGCAAGACTTGTGTTTCAGAATCAACTATAGGGTTTTTGTTTTGTTTTTTGGTGGGGGATATTAGTTTGCTCTGATCTACACCGTGTTTGCAAAACAATGTAGTGGTTAAAATAGGATTTCATTTAATTCCAACACTATTTTATTTGGGAGCATGAATATTTATGATAGCATATGCTGAGGTACAAAGATTTAACTAGATCTAGGTAAGGAAACACATGGCAAAGTTCGCACTTATGCAGCAATGTCGTGAATGGTTTACACAGTATATAGCTTAATATATTTTGACCAAAATGTTCCATGTGATCTTTTGCATTCTTCATACACTGATTTTACCATCCTTATTCACAGTGAACAATATCTTACAGTTTCCAAAGGGACTACGCACAGAACAAAGTACTGCTCAGAATGACTTGGATTATCAAAATCAGTCTCATCTTTAGTCCTCCCTGCTTTCACTATGTCACTGTCTTCTACTTCACTTGTAGAACTTAGCAAGATTACATGCAGTCTTAACCGGGCACTAATGCTGATGTACTCCATGCCTGCTGAGTGTGGTGCTCTGTCCTCCTCTAGAGGCACCTAAACCATTTAGAGATTAGTAAGTCTGCTACAGCCTTATGTAAGAGCCGTGTGGCTTTTAGTTCATGCAGTAGCGACTCAAACACTAAGCTCCAAAGATCCCTGGTTTGATCCCGCCCACTGATGACACAGACCCAAGGCAACGCCACAATTCTGCAGTGATATGCTTTGGGTAGACTCCTACATTTGCGTAAGGTCCCAGTAATGCCAATGTTTTTAATGTTACTGCCAAGTTACAAATCTTTAAAAAGAGGATGCTGTCAGTTTCACTATAGTAGGAGTTGCAGGTGCAACTATAAACCAGAACAAGGTGATATTAATTGAAATTGATATATACAAGGTTTTCCATTTGAAACTGTCCTTCTTCAATGACTTAGTCATATGTGTGTATATAAGATTCACCATCCTAGTGAACCTCTCATGGCAAAATCTGGCATTGCAGTCTCTCCGCTTCACTTTCCTCCTCAGGGCTCTTTTGAGTACTGACTTGGTTCTCCAGCCAGGTCACATGTATGTTCTCACCCCTTCTAGGGTAACAGAGTCCCTTAAACCAAGACCACAAGCAGCACCAACACAAAAGAAGCTTCAGCTCCACTGGTCTGAGCCTTCAGCCCTGCTTCCTTGCAGGCAGGCCCTTGTCTTATTGGTTCTTGGGCTCCACTCAAGCTGACAATCCAGGCCGTTTCTGCCTCC
Organism: Gopherus evgoodei; assembly: GCF_007399415.2. NCBI lineage: Eukaryota > Metazoa > Chordata > Testudines > Testudinidae > Gopherus > Gopherus evgoodei. The sequence continues at coordinate 104,825,260 of NC_044329.1, read as the reverse complement.
TACCAACAGCCTCTGACAGGCCGTAGCCTTCAGAGAGTTCCTAGTCCAAGACACAGGAGTAGCCTGTCTGCTTCCCTTCACCAGCAGCCCTCAATTCCTGGTGTTGGGCTTTCTTCCTCTCATAAATCCAACACCCCACAGGTGTGGCAGGCAGAGCTCATTGAACAGGGTTGGCTGGCCCTTACAGGGTCAGGCTGCCCTGTTACAATATGCATCAAAGGGTACTGGAAAATCATATGATTATTTTTTAGCTACCTAATCAAAGCCTATCTGATATTTGTTGACCTTTCTTATAGTAGACTAAATAAATAAATGCCCCTTAGTAATAAAGGGCAGCTGTGGTATGGTACCAAATTCAGAGGATGAAAAAACAAAGCAAACCTTCAAAGAGTTTTCTTAAAAAGTTGTAAGATTGCATTTTAATGTGTCCTATCAAAATAAAAAATATTGGAAAACAATGTATTAATATTACAATTTACAAAAAAGTGGCATGCCACATAATTAATGCCATGCTACTAACAACTTGTCACTAAATCCACTAATTTAATATCTATTATTCTCCAATCCCTTGCAAAACCAAGAGAGAAATGTTTGTAAAATGAACTCATCCCAGTCAAGATACATGGGAATAAAATAAAGTGTTTTGACCTTACTTGTTCCCCAGTGCAGTTCTCCTTTCTTTCAGAGACGTAGCTAATCCCATAAAAATGCAGTGTTTCAATTATTTAAATTTCCAAAGTGTATTTCAGTTAGGTAAGCAAGCACCTTATTTAATACTCTGATTTAATATATTGCTAATCTGATACACATTTAAAGCCATCGCACTGTAGCATTACTGAGTCAAATGTGAACAATTTGCTTTTCATTCTTGGCTGAGTGTCATTTAGGCTATGTCTATTCTAGGAGCTAGGACGTGAGTCCCAGCTCACAGAGACATCGAGCTACCATGAGTAGCATGGGCAGGGGCACAGGTTAGTGTGCCGATGGAGTTCAGGTGGCTTTGTACTTTGCCCATGCTACCATGGCTATCCTACAGTTTATACTCATATGAGCTTGCATCGAGCTAGCTGGAGTACGTCTATCTGAGCTGGGAATCACACACCCCTAGCTCACAATGGAGATGTCACCCTAGACAGAATATCTTTCTGTCAACTCATTAAAATAATATCTAACTGGCCATGTTTCTGAAATACAAGATTCAGTCAATATAAAAGTTGCAGAATAAATTGATGACCCAAACTAGACTTTTCCCAAGTAGGTGATCACTAATCATCAACAGCATAATAAAAATGATTCAGGCACTTAGCAGGAGTCACAGTGGTGATTTAGAGATGATAGGATCACTATTTTCTAAGAGGAAATCCACACAGAAGCCACCAAAGTAGTTACTATAATATTATAATAATCTGCTTTTTATAATGGGGAAAAAACACAGCCTTGCTAGGTAAGTAAAATAACACACTAGAAATAGAGCCAAACCGAAACAATACCTCTTCTCACCCATACATACCAACCCTTATTGTTCACCTCATTCCCCCAAAGCTTGAGTAAACAGATGAGCCTTACAGTATGCCTTCCAATGTCAACAACACTAAGCTACTTCAGAACAAGGAGAGGAGCGATTTCCAAAGTGAAGGGTCCCTGCTGCTGACTGTCCTGCCATCAGCTGCCTCTTTTAAATTGAGTAGGCCAGTTCAAAGGCCTCTGCCAATCCCAACTATGGCAGTAGGACACAGACGGCAACATGGTATCTCAAGTAAGCAAATTTCCATCCACTTAGAGATTTATAGCTCACCTAGAAACCATCAGACAGCCAGTTCAGAGCACAGAGCGTTGTTGTTGTGTGCTCTCAGTGAGCGACATCATGTGTAAGTGGTCTGCTGCTTTCTGCACCAATTTCAGTTCCTGATGTATTTAATTTAAAACATAGCCCCATGCAAAGTTCACTGCAGGGTGGTAGGTCCCCCTGTAAACCAAAGTGCCCTGTGAAGATGGGGCCAGAAAGAAGGGTACCTAAGGACTATCCCCACCAAATGTGTGGTAGTGATACAAGAAGGCTTTCAGTTTAACCATCCCTAGATAGTCTTATACATATTCCAGTTGTCTCCAAGTGACAAACTGGGACTAGGTTTTTTTTATCATGAACCCTAATGACTCCAGAAGTCTGTCGGTGACATAGACTGAGTCACACACCTATTCTGTGGTGGTGTTTTTCAGCAACCAATCACTCGGGCAAGGGAATTCATGCACTCTTGAGACTCAGCATGTAGGACACAAATGCTATCATGGCAACAGCACTAGCCTAAAAAGGCAATATATAAAATGAGTATTGTTCTTCTATTATGAAACTATGATACATGTGGTTATCCGTATGTCCCTGTCAAGAGTGGCAAGTTCAAAGCATGTGGGCAGTCTCTTTCCCATAGAAGAGGCAAGTTGGATCCCAGGGGGACTATTCTGAAATGTTCTTTGATGTGATAAGGGTCATGCCTCAGAGTTCCAAGATGCACCTGATGCCTCCTGAGCTTCTGGGTATCAGGAAGTATGGAATAAAACCCCTTTTCTTACTGATCTTTTTTGCCAAGGGCTGGGGCGAGGCATGCATGTGCATTCGGTGGGGGTGGATTACTGGATTTCCTTTAGAGTCTCATCCAGTGATATATATCAGAGGGGTAGCCGTGTTAGTCTGTATCCACAAAGACAACGAGGAGTCCAGTGGCACTTTAAAGACTAACGCATTTATTTGAGCATAAAAAACCCACTTCTTTTAGCCACAAAATCTTATGCCCAAATAAATGTGTTAGCCTTTAAGATGCCATCGGCCTCCTCGTTGTTTTTATCCAGACATACAGAAAATTCTCATGGGAGTGGATCTGGAAGGTTTGGTGGAAACTGGATTTCATAAGTCCTATTGAACAGTGCTGAGATCTCATGTGACCAAGGGCCATCTGCAATAAAGTACCTGAAGTGTCCCTGTGAAAGGGAACCTCTGAAAGGCTGCTGGAAATCATAGGCAGCCTGTGAAAAAGCTTCCTGCTTCTGGAGCTCAGAGAAAGCAAGCACAGGACCCTTTGGCTTCTGCTGATGTTGCTGAGGTTGAGCACCTTGAGAAGGAGCATACTAAATACCTTGAGATCCTGACACTGACAGAAAGGCTGGCTTCCAAACAGATGGTTTTCCCCCAGTTCTCTATCCCCCATGGTCGCAAGGTATTTATGGAGAAGCAAGATACTGACCTCTCTCACCTGGACCACTGAAAAACAGGCAGACCAACAACAACAGAAGGAAATTTAGCAGGACAGCCAGAAAAGCTGGGAGATCAAGAAAATATTCCCAGGATACTGAGAGAGGTTATTGGCCTATTACAGGGGTGAGTGGGTGAGGCTGTCTGGCCTTGAGGTGCTGGAGGTCAGACTAGATGATCATGACAGTTCCTTCTGTCCTTAAGGTGTATGAGTCCATAAGAAAAGTGAGGTGAAGCAGAACCAGAGGAATGGCAGTAAATAACCACAATTCCAGCATGCTTCTTGTCTGGCCAGTCCTGGCTAGAAAGTGGGAGTAGCTGAGGGAGGGACTGTTGGTGGTGAGTGACTAGTGAGGCAGGGGGCAGGGTCCTCACACTGAGTTTCTCTGAATCACTGTTCAGTAAGTGCTGGTTACACTACCATTACCTCTGAAGGCCAAAAAGCTTTGATTTAAGGGAATTCCTCACTGCTTTGTGCAGGGAGCATGAGACACTCCAGCACTGAGTCTTTAATGTCAATATAAATGGTTAATATTTTTTGGTCTAAGCTGCCTACATTTTCTTCTAACTGGGACTACTGATGCCTCCAGTATAAATGTCTAGTTCAGAAAGTCTGAATTTTAGCCATAAAAGGAACAGGGATAAGAACGCCTGGTTAGCCACAATGTGGTGAACAATGGCAGGCGTGCCAAGTTTTTATTATCGTGGTGAGATTCCATGCCTACACTAAGCCAAGTTACCTGTCAGCTGTGAAAAAGACAGCTTCATCCATGTTTGTCAAAATGCTGACCTTTTCAAGAAATAATGGAGGTATATCCTGTTATCACTCTGCATGTGGAACTCCTGTTGAGGTCAATGGGAGTTTGGCATAACAAATTATAGCAGTCCTTGGTCCATAATGTTTACTGCTGCAAACTGGTTATTGGGAAAGCATCCAACCTTAAGCATCAGTTCTCATTAATTACACTGCAGATTCCATTTCTAAAAACTTTCTATCATCTACTGAGCAAATTAAATACTAAGGACCAGATCCTCAGCTGGTGTAAATCACCCCAGCTCCTTTGAAGTCAATGGAGTGAACTAAATGAAGTCAAGTCACAGAACTCAATGAAACAATGCCAACTGACATCAACTGAGGAGCTGACAATGAATAAAGTTCTTCTCTCTGATCTACTTTGCAGATTCCCTATCTGTAGAGGCCAGTCTCTGCTGTGTATCCTGCACTTCCTCATGTGTGGAAGGTCAAAAGATGAAGTTGGTGGAAATGCTCTGTGAATAATATACAACAGGAAGCCAGTGTGAATAAGAAATCTATATTATGGACTGCAGTGGAGGATTTTGCCCTACTGTGATAAATAACTTGATTTTCTGAATTCCCTGAAGGCTTTTTTTTTTAAACATTATGAAATTTTTAGTACATTAAATATTATAGTTTTGTATCTTACAAGCCTCTACTTGAAAAGTCATGATTCTCATAGAAGAGAAAATTAATTTTGTAATTTATCTACCCATTGTGCTGAATTGTATAGTTCTCTACGTTACAGTGCACTGGGCTTGGCTGCTGAATTAATCCCGATTCAGAAGGAAGAGAACTCATTATTGAATCACTAGCCTTCAAAAGCCAAACGTTATTTTGAGGTCTCTTATGCAAGTACGCCCCAGTCCAACCCTGCTTAGTTTTGAAAGAATTACTGCCATAGCAGCATGGTGACAGGAACACTCATTAAGGAATTTATAGAAGATTGAATAATATTACCTTGGGCCCTCTTTAGATCCATGTATTTCATGACAGCCTGAAGGAAATGACCTGTAGCAGGACAGGAAATCAGTCTATTTCAGAGAAAAGAACAGTGAACAATCAACTATATGGATTGTTATAAAGAAACCTGAAAACCTGGCTGATGGGGATAACAGATATTGAGGAATAATATGTCCTGAAAGACGGTCTAAAGGATCCTGTCACCAAGTACCAAGTGGTCAAACATCTCCACTTGGTTCATGTTTCAACATTGACTTTCTGACCTCCACTGCCATCTACAAAGAAAAATGAGAGAACCTGTGGAACTAAAATGCTAATATATCAGGGATGGTGTGTACATGTGAGGTGTAGGTGGGCACATCTGACAGTGACAGGATGCAAAGTGACAGCTAAGGATACACATCCACAAATTCTGACCCTTTCGACTCATGAGATTCTTGAATTAAGTGCTTGAGGATTTCAGCAGGATGTTCTTGCTGCCAAGTGAAGACTGAGGGAATAATTATGTTGTTTTAAGTTCAGTCCCAGAGAAGAAAGACTTCTATACACAGAAAGTTACAATATCTATTTATTTTATTTTTAAACCTTAGAAATTGTTGGAGTTGGCTGTCTCTTGCCCCAAATGATGGCAATCATATCATTTTGGTTTGGGTATTTTTGTTTTTGTTTTTAGGATTTTCTTACAGTTATAATGGTTGTAAGACCCATATTCTTTTAGTTTTACAGAGTCAAACTACCTGATCCAAAGGCTTTAAAAGCCAATGAAACTCTTACAACTGACTTTTTAATAAGCTTTGGATCAGGCCCCAGTTTCCCTGAGCACAAAACCCTTCCAGCTCAAGCAATCAACATTCATATTTCCACATTGTACCTCTTTAGATACCCTTTTAATTTCTTCCCACTTTCCCCCTGCTGTTGAAAACCTGGCTGATTTGTTTTAGAAAGCTGTGCATAAAGAAGAAAAAAAACAGACTATTGTGATACTATGGAACCCACACATAAGACATGAATGACCATTGTCAATGATTATATCTCATTTCCTAGAAATTATCTAGGATCTGCAAATGGGGATTTCCTACCTCCCCTTACAGGATTATTTTATACCGATTTATTACTGCCAGTTCATTTCATTCTGGTCTTTATAAAATATTATCCTAAGTAGCCTATTAGCTTTAAGGTCAAAATCTTTGTCTATTTTCTAAATCTGTTCTCTATTCTGTCCCCTCCCCCGTCACTTTCCTTTCATTACCCTTTCCTATCAATTATCTCATCCCTGCCTGCTGCCCATCTGAGTAAGCCAGCAGGACCCCCTCAGTGTCCGCCAGATTGTCTCATTCAGCTAGCTCTCAGGTTGCTGCTGATTGCCGTCTTTATTCATTACCAAAACACTTGCTACATGGTGCTTGGACCCTGGCAACAAAACTCTAAATCCTGCCAGCAAGAACGTAATTACTAGTACACCACAAACAGAGAATGGTGTCTGCTGTGAGTTGTTAGAAGGAGCAATGAGATAGACCTGGGCTATTTTCATGTAACCGTAGCTGACTACTTATTTGCCAGTTAGTATGTACTAATGATTGGTCTTATTCATTTTTAACAAGCTTCATCGGCTGCAAAATATGTTTCTAAACAAAACCCCAGATCTGTCAAGGGTAGCAGCACTTTTAACAATTGATAGGCATGGAACATGAGATAAGAAAGGCTTTACATGACCTTTTATCTACAGATTTATGAAGGTCTGAAGCCATTGGCACAATTTTAATGTGGCAGGGATTCTTAAAACCAAGGTACAAAAAACCCCACCCTTCTCTGATGCAGTATATGCTACCTATATGACCAGAGTTCTTTCCCCTTAACTGTGTACTGAACCAAAGTAGATACAAGACAGTCTGTACCCAGAGCTGCCCAGAGGATTCAGGGGGCCTCGGGCAAAGCAATTTCGAGGGCCCCTTCCATAAAAAAAAGTTGCAATACTATAGAATACTATATTATCTTGGGGGCCCCTGTGGGGCCCGGGGCCTGGGGTAAATTGCCCCACTTGCCCCCATCTCTGGGCGACCCTGTCTGTACCATGTAGTAGTCTAAGGTCCCCTGAAGTGGTGACCTGCATTATTGAAGGATCTGAGCATTCCTTTCAAAAGATCTCTAAAGTAGATTATCCTTCCTTTTCTTTGTTTTCATGCAGACTCAGAAACAGCCCTTCACTACTCTGTGTTTATAGCCTTTCCCTTAAAATCTGTTTTAAAAATTTCATCTCTTTCTCCATTAACTGTGGATCATCTGAACAACCAAACTCAAACAGTCTCATTCTCTCTAGAAAACACTTTATCAGAGTGAGATATTTCTGATATCACCCCAAAAGTCCCATGTTTCTTTCGCATCTGCTCTTGAAATCCTAAATCTTCAAAGTACTCAAGAACTAGGCAAATGTCTCAATGTCCTCTATTCTCTAACAGATTTGGAAGTTAAATTCAAAAGGGTTCATTTCCCCATCAATGGGGAGGATTTATCCTATTACATATCATTGTGATTGATGGGAGTTAGTCCAGTAAATTCCCAACATATCAATGGGGAAACAGACCCAGCTTTTTTAACCAAAAAAAACCCAAAACCCCCTCCTGACTGATCAAAGCAACGCAGATTTGTGTTGAGAATAAACATAGTGAGAAAACGGTATATTAGTAGTGAGATAATCAGTTTGTTGAAACGCAGCCAAATGGATCACTTAAAAAAGAAAAAAAAATCTTTTATACTGTAGAGCTAAAAAGACCTCGCCCCTGGAATTGTTTGCAGTACTTTGCTTAAGGTTTAATTCTATTGATTACACATTCCATTTTCCAAAGTGCCATTTGCCTGAAGGAGCAGGTGGTGTTTGCTATTTCCATTTAACTGATATATTAGCCATGTGGTGCACTGCATCAGTGGGCAGTATTAATCAATTTACAGCAAGATGACAGAAAGAATCACTCCTAGCAAAATAGTAAGGGGGAAAAAAGGACAAAGGCAAGAAAATAATGACCACTAATGGGGAACTTGAAAACAATGAGAATCTGTGCTTTCGAATGCCTCGCTCCCAAAGGGCATCCACCCTTCCATAGCAAATGGAATGGGAAAGGTCTCAGACAGGAACAACCAGTGTTTAAAGAAGACAAACATCACTATGTTTAGCGCATTTCTTTCTATAAGCACTTTCCTGGAGTTAGGCTTTATATGGTTCATGCAAAGATGTCAATTACTTGCTGAGAAACTTCCCACGATGCACACCTCCTTCAGATGGATGTCAAGTAAACATTCACCATGAAACACAGTTTTCAAATGAAGAGATTGTCAATGAAAGTTAAGTCATATTTCTGGTGTCAAACTGTGACATGGTTAAGAAACATGAAATACATTCTCCTGTGAGGAAAGAAAAGTGAGGCACATGCAGTGAAAACAAGGAGCCACTTGTGTGAAAAAGTCTGTTGTGAAGTATAGTCAGTTGAACCTATTTGCAGCACCTCAAAAGGAAACTCTCAGCATTGGCATCTCCCTAGGCATTGGGGGTGACTAATTCAAAAGACCTGTGTTGCCTAGAAGACCTGAAGAAACTGTACAATGCAAGAGTTGGTGGCATGGCTTTTTTTTTTTTTGAAGTACATTAAGGTTCTACATGTGATAAGTACTTCTTGCTATCCTATGTAGCATATGATTGTATCAATAGAATATATGAAAGCAGTAGTTGGATTTATAGGAATATATGTTTATTAGGATAGTAGAATAATTAAACCTCAAATCAGCTGGCTTCATATTGCTTAGATGTACTTTTTTTTCTTCTTCCCAACCCTTTTCAGGAAGTTATACTTTATTGTGTTAAGAGAGACAAAGAGAGTGAAATAATCTCTCTCACCAACAGAAGTAGGTCCAATAAAAGATATTACCTTGCCCACTTTGTCTCGCTAATATCCTGGGACCAACACAGCTACAACTACACTACATACATTATTCTGCTTTGCAGTTTTGTATTAAAAATGCAAAATTGCAAATTAAGTATGTAACAGTAGCAATACTAACTGCTTAAGGATAAACAAAGCATGACAAAGCACTATCCAGACTCTCAAATCCAGCAACCACATGGGACAAACAGGAATGACTAAGCAGTAGCTGTTTTGAGTAGTCACAAGTAGTATTTTTAATATAAATGTTCCGGACAATGATTCAGGGGTCTGCTGGAAGCCTAGGAAGCTAGGTCTGACCAGTATCTCAGAGATGGTGTGGAGATCTGACCAGTAACTTAGCCTACAGGTACTCTCTCACCTCTAGATCATGTGGAAAATATTGGAACGAAGACTTGCTTGCATTCTGGCAGGTCAGATGCACTTTTCATGTGGGATGAACAAGAGGGAATGTTCTATGGAATCAGCCATGAGACAGAAGCAGGCAACGGTGAGAGGACAAAGAGAACCTGAAATGCAACCTAATTCAGTAGCGAGTGAACCCATGAAAAAGGATAGCCTCCACTTAGCAAAACTGCCAAGTTTCATTCAGCTCTAGGTACTATACCTTACTTCCCTCTGTAGGAACATTTTTCTCTAGAAAGCTGGAGACTTCTCTCTTTGAGTATGTGTGTATTTTGGTTGTTTAATGTTATCTTGCTTTAGCACTGCATAGTGCCCTGGAACACTGAAATTGTGCTTTATAAATTAAAAACTAACAATAAAGCACTGTTTGAGGAACCTGTCTAAACGATGTAATATTAGCATGAATCAGATCTTTAATGAGAACCAGGGAAACATGCTACAATGGAATATGATGTTGCATAATTCAATATGCTAAAGTTATAACAGCTCTCAGTAGCAGCATGTCATAAAATGAATTTGGCAAACTTTTCAATTAGATACCACTTCCTGCATCTAATAAACATGCTAATAGCCTCTTCTTGCATTTTTTTTTAAAATGTGCTTGTTGACAGAAAGCATATAAATGTCTGTTCAAATGTATTATGTATAAATGAGGGTGATAAGGATGTGGAAAACCCAAGAACACTACATTAAAACACTGAGTGAAATTGTATATGGGATAATCCAAGGATCAGGAAGTTACAGAGGAATTGCTTCTTTATCCTTGAGTGTTACCTAGCAGAGCTAGTCGGGAATTTTCCAAAAACATTTTTTTGTTAGAAAATGCCAATTCCTCAAAACCAAAATGGTGAGCGAGAAACAGATGATTTTCCCGAATTGCCTGATTCAAACAACTTTTGAAAAAAAATCAAAAAGAAAAGTTTCACTTTTTCAATTAAAAACAACTTTTCATTTTGAAATTTTAGTTAATTTATACTTTTTTAAAAAGGAAATAAAAAAGGTCCAAGTGGACACAAAATATTTTGAAATTATTGAAACAAAATGTTTAGACCCAATCTGATTCCCCCACCCCCCAGATGATTACTTTGTGAAAAATTTTGAGATTGAATTTTTGTCCTGATTTGGGACAGAAAAAAATCTGAAATCTTAAACTCCTGTGAGATGAGAAAACCATTTCCCACCCATCTCCCGTACTAAGTAGTAACACAACATAAAACTGCAGCAAGGGAGGTTTAGGCTGGACATTAGGAAAAAGTTCCTAACTGTCAGGGTGGTTAAACACTGGAATAAATTGCCTAGGGAGGTTGTGGAATCTCTGTCTCTGGAGATATTTAAGAGTAGGTTAGATAAATGTCTATCAGGGATGGTCTAGACAGTATTTGGTCCTGCCATGAGGGCAGGGGACTGGACTTGATGACCTCTGGAGGTCCTTCCAGCCCTAGAAACTATGAATCTATGAGGAAACTATTTCTACAAACAACCACAGGATCATAGCGATCAGCCCTGCAATCCATTTTATTCAATAGCCTGTCTGCACCAGTGATGAGCTCTAGATATTTCAGAGAAATTTGCAAAATCTTATATTAAACAGATGAGGGAAAATTTCCCATTTAAGTTTTTTCATAATCCCTAATAATCCGAAATTGGTTTAAACACTGAGGCATAAGATTTGATATCTCTTCTAAAATTTGTTTACATTAACTATTATAAATCTACATGCTCTCATTATCCATGTAAGTGTCAAATCTCTTTTGAAATCTATCTATGCTTTAGCCTTAATGACCTCTGATAGCTCTGAGTTTCACAGTTTAATTATGAATTATGTGTACAAGTATTTTGATCAAATATTAATGAGTATTCCGGCAAATTTAGGGACAGTAACTCCTATAGATTCCCTTTCTAAAGAGATTTATGAATATTTGTTTTCTGTGACTTACAGCAAAAAAAAAAAAAGATGTCCTGATGTCCGGTGCATTGTCTGATCCAGCAAATGTAGCTTGCTCACTTATTTTTGCAGACAGAACTCCAAAGATATGAGATGGCACTTAGTTCTGAAGGTGTCATGTGTATTCTATCACCAGTTAGTTTGCCTGTTTGCATTTCCACTCATCAAAATGTATGGTATGTAAACTAAGGCCTTAATTTGTATTTGAGATTCCAATTAATTTAGAAAGAAAACTTGATGCTCAGACATTACAATGATTTCAGCATTATAAAGAAATACATATGTATTTTTCAATCTCATGGTATTACATGCCCACCAGCTGTGATGCAGGGTGCACCTTTCAATCTGATTTTGTTCCATCTTCTTCTCTTTTTTTTCCTGGTTAGAAATAAACTCTCTGGGTCAAATTGTGACTTCTCAAGGACAGTGTGGAGACAAAGCAAGGGGGACCTTTCTGCATTTGTGAAGGCGACAGACAGAATAATGTTGCTAATCCTTCCTGAGTGAAAGGAGATATGGGTTAGTGAGCCACAGGTGCTCTCCATCTCAAAGGAATTGTGGCAGGAGGGTGGGGACAAGGCCAGGTCACTGTCTCCCCTTTCACATGCAATAGCATTCAGGGGTGGAAGTGGAGGAGCACACATTGCACCCTTTTAGAGCTGGAGATGTTGCCACTCATGGCTGCGTTCACAGAGGTATTCACTCTGCAGGAAGAATCCCTCTGGCAGCTGATGCTTGGCCATTACATCTCTATACATTCCTTCCCTCCCCACTCCAAGTGCAGTGTGGTGATTGCAGCCAAAGAGCTAATCCTATATCTGTCACTTAAACAAGACCGTGGGCCAAATTCTGCCCTCCCTCCACTGCATTCTTGCAATCCCACTTAAAGTCAATCAGTGCAATTATGAATATGTATGCACGTGCAGAACAAACGCAACATTAAACAGCACTCTTATGGTTTAAGAAACTCTTCCTCCCCCTCTGAAAATGCACATTGCTTTATGAGACTTGTGGGAACTACAGACCAACTACACAGAACTAGAAAAGGATGAATTCTAATTAAGAGATAATGTCAGTGGAACAGAACTTTGTCATAGGATAATGATCTCCTGCTGTTAGATAAATGTGGAAGCAAAACTTAGGCAGTTTTTGAAAATAAACAGTGAGGTGATGCCAAGATATTTACATTCAAGGAGAGAAACATTTATCCTATAGCAATATTTCTGTTCCAAGGTATTCATCTTGTGTGTGCGAGAGGAGAGGGGGGCGTTGTTTATTTTTACAAAATGCTTATTAACTAAAAGCCTTGATCCTGCAGCCCTGATGGATGAATGATTTTATACCCAATACTGTAGAACTGGATTCTCAATCTCTATCTAAATAATGTTGTTTTGAAAATGTCTCATAACAGCATATGAATGGCCATACTGGGGCAGACTAGCGGTCGATCTAGCCCAGTATCCTGTTTTCTGACGGTGGCCAGTGGCAGATGCTTCAGAGGGAATGAACAGAACAGGGCAATTTCAAGTGATCCATCCTTTGCAGTCCAGACCCAGCTTCTGGCAGTGAGAGACATCCAGAGCATGGATGACGTCTCTGACCATCTTGGCTAATAGCCGTTGATGGGCCTATCCTCCATGTAATCAATCAATAAGGCTTACACAGCAATTAGCATTTTCCCCACTTGTTAGTATCAGGGCCGCCCTCGGGGGGGGGGGAGCGCAAGTGGGGCAATTTGCCCCAGCCTCGGGCCCTGCAGGGGCTCCCACAACAATATAGTATTCTATAGTATTGCAACTTTCTTTTATGGAAGGGGCCCCTGAAATTGCTTTGCCCCAGGCCCCCTGAATCCTCTAGGCAGCCCTTGTTAGTATTAAAATTGCCAGCTCTAATGGTCCAAATTGTCTGCTGGAAAAATTCCATTCAGTCAGTGGAGTTAGATCAGATTACAATTTGGCCCAGTGTGTTTGCATTCATAATATACACTCACTGGGCCAGATTCTGATTACTGCGCACATGGAGTAGCTGAGCAGATGTCAATGAAGTTATACTGTTATAAAACTGATGTGAGATCAGAATATTGCCTACTTTATCAATGCTTGCAGTCTTAATTTCACATATACATTTGTTTAATTTACTGTTCCTGTGTTATGCTTTTTGCAGTTCACATTTTCAAAATCCAGTGATATTTAAACACCAGAAGGAAAAAGACTCAGAAGCACATGGCACCTAGCAGTGAATTCATTTGGTATATGTGCGTTAGGTGATAAAAAAATTACTAGTGTTCTCTTCTTCCTAGGCAAGTGTAACTCCCATTAAAATCAGTGAGAGTTACAGATGTGCAGGGAGAAAATATTACCTCTTTTTGAGCAAGTATAAAACCGATATAAGTGAGATCAGGACACTGGTTAATCTGTGTTGCAGTATTGACATATTATTTTTCATCCCCTCTTTTGAGGGGGAAGTTTGGTTTTCATTTAGTTGTGTAACAGTCGCATCCAGTAATGTATATGGTTATGGCAAATCTGTATGTCCCATGTTGTCAGATATCTTTTGGTAATCCAGGGAAAGAAAAAGCTAACAAATACCCACAGACTCAGGTCAGGAGGACATGTCCTCGAGTTGTTGAAGGAACAGTGGACATTGGTGAAACTCCCCCTATCTGACGCCAGGCTTTTCTGCTGGCACCAGCAAGGTGGTGGGACGAAATATTTGAAGTGTTGTCATTATTCCAAGCAGGTAGAACTGGATCAGACACGCCAATTATAATATAGGCTAGTCTCATATGACAGAACCTACTGCAAAAAGATTCACATTTGAAAAAGAAAATACTCTTGCAGCTTTTGCCCCTTACAATTTATAGCCAGATTCTGTCCCAATTTATGTCCAGTGCAACTCCATTGACTTCACTTGATAGGTACATTCTCAGCTGATTTGGATTAAATTAAACTAAAAGAGACAATAATATAAAGAGACCATTGCATAACACTATACGTTTCCTCATTGTTTATTCTATTATTTTCCCAAAATGGCATCTAGCCACCAGCTATAATATTCTAGAGACTTCAAACTTTTTTTTTGTATGCGTTTATAAAATAAAATCTGTTAAAAGGGGCAAGGGGAGCAATTTCTAGTGGCACTTTGCAATGACTGATTAATGCATTTTGAATATTTTCTGTGTAAATTTGCTCTGCCTGAATCTTTCTCTTTAGATATTGCTATTTAGTAAAAGACTAATCAACCTGTCAACATTTTGTTTATTCTTAAATAGCATAATTTTAGTATGATTATTATTACTGTGTCACTTTATTATTTGCCATCTAAAGGATTCGAGGAGTGTTGTCTGCCTGCATGGTCTGCCTGTTTGACATTCAGGGTGTCTGCCCCCTCTTCCATTGCTATGACAAGGTTATACAAAGTCTGAAGCCCTGCTAAAACAGGTTCCTTTGGAAGTTGAAACTCTGGCAGACTTTGTACACAGCAAGGCATCCGTGACATCTTAGCATCTGCCAGTTCCATTCTTGCTTGATTAGCTCTTGGTTACCTCAGTGATAATGTCTGGAGGCACTGATTAATGTACAATAATGGTACATCTCACAGAAAAGATAAGCTTATAGAAGATCAATTAAATAGTGCCAATTTCACAGGCTACAAGCTAGAAGAATGGTACTTGCAGCCTTTTCTTGGAGCTATTTTTTTAATCTGTTTCTTCTGCCTGCTCTAGAATTTTCATGTAAAACAGTCACTATCACAGAAAAAAAAAGAAATATCGTGAAAATGAAAGGTGACAGTACCCATTAAAATTACAAGGGAAAATGAATATGAATAATGGCCCCTGAACATTCCTTCAGCTGTCAAAAGGCTACAAATTCTGCTTTGATGATACGACAAGACGTTTTTTTCAAATGCATACTTGCCATAAATGGTACACAGGAGAAAGCCATTGTTTTATGCAATTACACTGTTGCCTGGGCAACCATGTACAAAAGTTAATGTAAGTACGGGTTTAAAGATGAAGCATCTCTTAAATTGGAATAAAAATCATTTAATAGTATTGATGATCCACAGGAAAAAGACTGACCCTAATGTAACTATAAAAAGACCTCTTCTTGAGCAGGAGATTATAAATTCAAGGTTAACTTTCTCCTACAATTTTTAGCTACACATATTTTAATGTGACTTTATTCTAAAAGCAAAGATCTTCAGGTATTATTTTTTAAATAAATGTAAAAATGAAATCTCTAGGTATATGAATATTATCTTCACATGAAGAAGTTTTTATGGAGATTCATAACATAAGTAGCAGTGATTTCAAGGGATGACTACTGTTCTAAAGACATTTTAAACAGCCAACAAATTATTTTTTTCAGAAAGAAGTAGCACAAGAGGATACTTTGTGATAAAAAGGAAGTCTATTTGGATGCTTTATTCTTTCAACAGGTACATTTAATAGAGTTTTACTGTATTACATTTTGTTGGTGAACCAGTTTTATTACTATATTTATTATGACTACACTTCTTCCTATAATCATGCTGGATTTGAGAGTAGAAATATTCCCTGGCATATCTACTGGAATGTTTCTTGGAGAGGAGGTTGGCCAAAAAGTGTAGTTGAATGTGGAATTCAAACATGTCATGATATATGCTCTTTGTGGTATTTCACATCACTGGGGCATTCTCTACCAGTTAGGAGAAACCTCTAGGAATTAAAGATAATAAATCCAGCATAAAGAGCAGCATAAATCCAATTTACCTATGCAGATGTTCCTGAGTTTTCCATGTATCTCCTTTTACAACACATATTCTGTAAAGGACTGTGCAAACAAATGACATTATATGTGTCTAATAAAAGCCACTGCATACTGGACCTCTAATGCTGGTGGAAAAGAAATGAACTCTCTCCCTAGGATAAGCAGAATGATGATTAAAACCAACCTCAATACTCTCCCCTCATTTCCCTCTAAACATGTGAATTACAGTTTGAAAAGAACAATAAATGAGACTGTTGCCCCTTGACACTAGAACCTTCAGGAAGATGTTCTTCAGAAACTAGGAAGAACAAAACCATAAGAAAACATATTCTAAGGAACAATACTGTACTATCAGGGACATTGAGTAGCTGACCTAATAGGTCTTTTTCATCTCTTATTTCTTTGACTCTCTGAGAAATGGGACAAGTGTGTAACGAAGTCCTATACATCCCTGGCTCACATGGACACCAAGGAACTGAAATATATAATACAGCAATATGATTTTCCCAAAATTGGCCAAAATAACTGTATTTTGTAGAAAAATATGTAGGGAGAAAAGGCTGAACTAGAGATTCATGCCTCCTGTTGAAACTGTGTGAATACAGCTGGGCCTGATTTCCACAAGTGCAGAGCGCTCAAAACTCCAGCTGAAGTCAATAAGGGCTGTGAGCACTCAACACTTCTAAAGGTCAAGCCCATAGGGAATTGGTGAAGAACAAATGGGGTGAAACATGTATGAGATAAACTCCCTGTCAAAACTTGTACAGATGCCATCTTTTTCCCTTTTAAATTCTCCCTTAAAACCTCCCTTTGCCTATGCCTGATGGCTACAAATCTCTCCAGCCAGGCACTGATTAAGCAAGAGGCAGGCAGGGATTTCTGCTTTTATGCTAAACTATGTTTGCTTTAGAATTATCTCAACCTCCCAACTCCGTCTCCACTCCTGTTTATCTATTTCATCCACCTGTTGTACCAGTCTGACACCTTGACCATAAGCTTTCTGGGGCAAGCAGTGTCATTTTTGTTACTTGTTTGCACAGTGACTAACACAATGGGGCTTAAAGTTTGCTATAAAATAAGTCCAAACAGATAATTGCTTATACAGATCAAAATTGTTTGGTGGCAGCTAAAACAAGCCTAGTTTTTCTTAAATCTTTGGGGCCATCTGTTAGTTTTGGTAACTTTAGACTTTAGGGTGGGATCCACAAAGATACTTAGGAGTCTAAATCTCAGGTTTAGGTGCCTAAATTCCAGTTTCAGCTCTACAGCAATTGACAAAACTGTGCAGAAGCAAAAGTTCCTTATATTCCAGCCTCAGGGCATGCACACTGCTGCTGCCTCACTCTAGGCGCGGCTTTGTCTACACCGGACTTTTGTCTGTACAACTTTTGTCATTTGGAGGTGTGAAAAAAACACACACCCCCGAACGACAAAAGTTTTACTGATGAAAATCACTGGTGTGAACAGCGCTTTGCCAGTGGGAGACGTTTCTCCTGCCAACAAAGAGTGGCTAGACTGCGCACCTTTTAGCAGCACAGCTGTGTCACTAAAAGGTGCATAACGTAGATATAGCCTCTTTCCTGCCTTAGCCCCAGAGTGATTCACAAACCAGGAGAAAATAGGCTTTCAGCCCACATAAGTCACATGTGGGGTCCAGTTGGGAAGGTGTGTTCAGAGGCTGTTCATGGTGTGGGTCCCATTCAAAATCTGGCTGAGGAACTGGTGGTGGTACCTGCCTTATAACTTTTAGGCCAGAAGTGAGAGCACTTGCCTGGAATGTGGGAGATCCAGGTTTATTGCATCCTCTCTGCCAAACAGGGCGAAAGGATTTGAACAGGAGTCTCACCCTCTCAGGAGAGGTGCTTTAGCTACTGTGGGAGACCCACTATTCTGATGTGGGCCTCCCTCAGTCTGTCCGGCTGAAGCTGTTCCATTGTGGATAAACAATGAAAGAGTGATTGGAGCCATGGCACTAGACCTGGGGCCTCCCACCTCCCAGATGGATGCCCTAACAAGAGGACTATAAAGTCATTCTCTCTCTCTTTCTCTCTGGCCCAATGGTTATTTAAGTATATATCCACAATGGAACAGTCACTGCATCAGGGAAATACTGCGGCTTTTCAAACACATATAGATACTTAAGCTTCCTGGTACAGTTTTGCAAAAATGCCTAAGAATTATGTCCCGTGGCTACCAGGTAGATAGCCTTTCTTATATAAGACATGTGAGACCATTTCATTCCAGCCCTAAAGCGATGGTCATAGATACAGTAGAAGCTGGAAATCTTTGAAGGCCTTTCAATCTACAGGTCTCTTCTCTGGAGAGCATGAGGTATTCTAGAAGCACCATAGATCATGGCTTTCTCTACAAGAAAAACTGGAGGAGAACGGGAGAATTTTCCAGGATTCTAGACCTCTCCAAGAGTTAGAGGTTCATCAGGTGACTGGAATTTATCTCACCCCACCCCAAGGGGAGGCACACCCACACAAGGCTGCCAAGTCCTGCATCAGACAGGACAGAGCTGCTTGAGGCAATCAAGCTGTGATGGGGATGGAATGGAAACATCTGAACTACAGATAGCATACAGCCATTATGCTGTATATCTAGCCATGCTGCAAGCAGCACAGAGATGCTTCAAGTTCCCAAGCTCTGTTTAGGACATTCAGCATCTCTCCTTCATCTACACTAGTCCTCCATACTTGGAAGCAGCAAGAAAGGAGATTAATTCACACAAACACAGAAAAAGGGGAGCTTTATGTGGGGGCCAGTTGAGCAATGAACTTTGCTCCTTTCTGCCAGCATGATCTTCTATGAGCTATGAGGAAGAAGAGTAAGTCTGCCTCAAATGCAATTTTCGTCCCTCGATGTAAGGACTATCAGCTCCCAGCTAGGGAACATGCCAGCTAAATATATCAGAGGAAGCAGAGTGCAGTGCTTGGTGGTAAGACACTGACTAGCAGATTCAGTTTCAATTAACGTTTGAGTTTCAACTAACAACTCCGAAAGATACCAACAATGTGGGGGAAAAATAATATGTGAGACAACAATATTCAAAGTAGACAAACGACAGAGAAATAATGTGCAGGCTGTTTGAGTTTTAAACAGATACATGCAACACAAAATTGGTTTCCTTTTTATTATTTTAGTAGACAGAAACTGATGGGGAAAATATATAATTATATAAAATGATTCAGCTCCTTAAGAAAACATCAGGAAAATTTGAAAAGTTAAGTTGCCTTTGTTTTTTGTTTTTGCTTTTTATAACTGATACTGCAGCAACAGCCAGGGGGAGCTGCTCTACTGGTCAGAGGTTAAAGGCACTGACAGAAGGTCTAGGCACTTCTCCATTCACTCATCAGAGGCAAAATCTGACACCTGCTAATTAGAGGGGCTGAGTTAGCTGCCCTAGAATTCTAAAGCAATGGGATTTCCCACCAGTCATGAGCTGAGTTCATGGATGCAAGAGTGGGGATCTATTACAACTGGTATTTTTGGTGCAAATGAGCTACACTTCAGATCTATTTTCCCTGGGGTGTTGGAGAAGGGGGGACAGATGGCTGGATAATTTATACCATTTGGCCTGCAGTTACATTAAAAAAAAGAAAGAAAGAGTGAGACAGAGACAGACGTGAGCTATATATTTTGGGGCAGAATATAGCGAATTTAAACATAAAGCTATCCAAGCAATGCCACGAGTCGATGTTACAAAATATTATAATGATGATTTCAGATAGCTGGGGCTGTGTGAAATCTTTGAGACAGAATAAGAATGAACAATCCTAACACTCTGCATTTATTGCACAAATATCCCCATCTGAAGATCTCAAAATGCTCCCATTACCATTAATCCATACTAACAGATGATAATACTTTTCACTTTTCCAGTCCCTTCCATTTTAGGATCTTAAAATGCTCTAGTATTAGTGAATTTATTCTCTCAGCAGCCCCAGAGACAGAAACAAACAATTTGAGGTTTGGCCAGTATTCTCAGCAGCGGTCAGATTCTGGAGGTTTCAAATGAGACACTAATGTAGTTTTCAGAATTGCTAAGCACCTGTGATTTCAGTAGTAGACAATGGGAGCAGCGAGTGCTTGGTATTTCCAAAAATTGGGCTCAAATATCTTAAAATTAGACAACAAAAACTGGAAGTACCCAAAATTAAAGGCCACTTTGAAAATTTTGATCCCACTCACTTGCTCCAACTCATACAGTGAAGTCAGTGGTGGAGCAGACCTCGGTCCCTTGCTCTAACCACTAACTAACCCTCTCTCCTCTAATGGTATCCCTATAATAGTGAACATTAAGAAGGTCTCTGGAAAAGCCAGTGTAATGCAGTCAGACAGAGGAATCAGAGATGCACAAAATTAAAGCTGTAAATATTCAAGAGCCACCAGGCGAATAGTACAAAGTTGAATATTTAAGGTCGGCAGAGAATAACTTTCGTTCAAAGGGGAAGGCCAACCTCAAAGCCCCATTATGGGGACTGAGTGTGTTTGTGTTCATCATATGTATAAATACAGTCAGGTCTGCTAGCCAAGTTTGTGGAACGTTTACAGTAGCTCTTATTAGATCCTGTCTCTATCGTTTCAACCTTTCTGGAGCTCTGCCAGTGTTTGTACAGTAAACATTCTCATTTACCAAAAGGAAAAAAAAATTAAAAAGTGAAGCATGACAGGATTTAATGCTTAGGCCCCACACAGGCAGCAGTGCAGCAATGGTTACCTAGCAACCAGCAGGAAGTGTGTCAGAATGAGAGGGACTCTACTTCGTGCAGCTCAGGCCTTACGGGAGCAGCTAATATTACAGGGAGTTTCTTTCTCTTGACCAGGCAGATTGGCATGAACTTCTGGCTGCAACAGCCAACTGAAGGCTTTTTCTTTTTTAAAGCTGGAATGGTAGAAAAAAGTGTTATGTTCTGAGATTGCACCGTGACTGCTATAAAATCTCAGCACTGCTTTGATCAATTCAAATCCTGTTGTGTTTATGCAGAAAACCCTAATGCAACTTGGTGTGCGTCGGTAAAGAGGGTCAGAAACAGGGATCCTTAAGAATGATGAAAAACTTTAAAAGTGTTTGAAAATAGACGCTGAATATGTTGTTTTCACAATTCATACACCAGAAGAAAGACAGACACCTAGCTTTGTTCATTAGATATTGGGTGCTGGTGCACAAAAGATCTAAGGGCCAGATTTGGATCGCTCATTCAACTGTGTAAATTCAGAGAAACTCCACTGATTTGAGTGGAGTAGCTCTCAATTTACAATGTTGGAATGGAGATCGGAATTAGGTTTTAAATATCAGTCATTTTTTACAGATCTAAAAAAAATCCAAAAGAAAAACAATAAATGAGTTGGTGAGCACCTTAGATACATCTCCAGCACTGGAGGTTTTTATTCAGTGGACTTTTAATTTGTTTTCACAGCGCTTTGAACAAATTGAATTTGTTAATTAAAGCGGTAAAATGAAATGCTGAACATTATTGACTAGATGCTAATTACATTAGGAGAGATATCGGGGGAGGGAGGGGTCCTTGTTTTCAATAGCCAGCACAAATCATATTAAGAGAGACAAGCGATCGGTCTGAGACCAAACTCTGCAGGGAAAAAGCTGTTTATATGTTGTGATCTAATGTTTATCATTCATGATCTTCAACTGACAATACCAAAGGAAACACGATTACTGCAGCTCACTACTGTACCACTTTTCAAATTTATCCCTGGTTTCTAACATTCACTTAGCAGAGGTCACCACCCAATTAAATGCAATGATGCACACTGCGCTAATTGGGAAGGACATTATTTTAAAGCTGTCTTTGTGAAAATGTGGAGATTCACATTCCATTTCTGAAAAACCTTCCAGTCCCTCACGCTCTGGCTTTAGGACTATAAAATGTAACACCAGTGAGTCAGGCCAGAAAAGTTCATTTATTGTCTTCTTCCTCTCGTCGTATGAAACTGGAAAGTGTTAGCAACCCCTTTTCATCATTAGTCTTATCCAGGGGAAAGACAAGTCAGCCAGTTTAATGTACTTCGAAACCCTTACACTGTCAACACCAGTTATACAAATTCTGCCACTGGAATCTAAGGCCTGGCCTACACTGGGAGAAGGGGAGGGGAGATCAATCCTGAATAACGTAGCTGAAGTCGACGTACTTAGATCTACTTACCGTGGTGTCTTCACTGCAGTAAGTCGACGGCTGACGCTCTCCCATCGACTATGCTTGTGCCTCTTGCCCTGGTGGAGTACTGGAGTTGACGGGAGAGCGCTTGGCGGTCAATTTATCATGACTAGACTAGAGGAAGAAGGGGCCATTTTTAGATAGTCACTTTTCTTTCTCTTCATCATAAACTTATTATCATGTTCTATTTTTGAGCACCGACAGGATGATCAGTGCTGTACAGAACCAAAGGAGATTGGGGACAGGAACTTGGAGTTTGCAATCTAAGAGGAATTAAGACTCTGCTGCCCATAAATGCATTGTAAACAACACACAACATTCCATTAAACTAAAAAGAAACAAAGAGCAGTTGTAATACAGAGAATTACTTTTGAAGCTCATTCAGAGGGGGGGAATACATGCCTTTCCTACTCAGGATCCCCAGCCAACAGGTGGAAATAAAATGATAAAGGCTGATAAATGCAAATGAAATAAATCAAAGCAACAATTTCAGTGTCTAATAAATAGGAAGCACGCTCGAAAAATTAAACAACCATCAGTAACACCACAATCAGCTGTAAAAGAATATATTACAACCTGCATCAGTTTAAGCACCAAGAACAACACAGCCCCAAACATACAAAGTGATAAATTAAAGGTTTTCAGCTCCCTGGCTTGTTGAAAGTACCTTAATAGGGACTGTTGTGAAAACAAACAAATACTCTTTCAGTGAGTTGAAAAGAGCACATGCTTTGTCAGCCTTTCTAATCTCTATAAAGTGACTGGTCTAAACAGCATATTTGTTTTTATAGTCTTTTGGTGACTTGAGCACATAAATGCACAGCCAGGTTACACTGCTCACACTGCTAAGGCAAACATTTCCTCATATGAGTAACCTTATGTATGCAAGTAGTCTCATTGAACTCACATGCATAAGTACTTGGAGGTTTGATGCTTCACATACAATAGCCACTTGTACTCATCATAAGTACACAGAATAATTTTTAAAAATTTATTTTGAGTTGTAAAAATAATCATTTGGAGATTGATGCTGCCACCCTCACCCCTGTAGTAATGCCATTCCATTATTTGATTCAATGTTGGTCCAAAATCGATCTGGAACACCAATGCAATAACAGCTAAACGTTCCTTTTACAAGTACCCTTTCATCATTATTTTCCACATCAGCTTTTATGCCAGAGATTGACCCCAAATCCACAAATATATATAGCGACAGGAAGGAAATATGTACCTAAAAATAAGCCTATCTAATTATCTCTCTCTGAGGTAAATGTATCCTCCCATACAGCCTCCCCTCTGCTTGATTTTATCCCTTGCTGTGATTTATCTAATTTAGACTGTCCATAAGACAAAGATTTGTGGTTTTTAGTTGTCTCCTACACACCAAAGGCATTTTGCTCAGTCATTTGGGAAAGGGATGGGGATAGGTGTTGGATGGGGTTGTTTATTGGCATGGGCAAACTATAAACTAGGAGTACCTAATTATAGAATCATAGAATCGTAGGACTGGCAGGGACCTTGAGAGGTCATCTAGTCCAGTCCCCTGCACTCATGGAAGGACTAAGTATTATCTAGACCATCCCTGACAAGTGTTTGTCTAACCCACTCTTAAAAATCTCCAGTGATAGAGATTCCACAACCTCCTCAGGCAATGTATTCCAGTGCTTAACCACCCTGACAATTAGGAAATTTTTCCTAATGTCCAACCTAAACTTCCCTTGCTGCAATTTAAGCTCATTGCTCCTTGTCCCATCCTCAGAGATTAAAGAGAACATTTTTCTCCCTCCTCCTTTTAACATCTTTTATGTGCTTGAAAATTGTTGTGTCCCCTCTCAGTCTTCTCCAGACTAAACAAACCCAGTTTTTCCAATATTCCCTCATAGGTTATGTTTTCAAAACCTTTAATCATTTTTGTTGCTCTTCTCTGGACTTTCCCCAATTAGTCCACATCTTTCTTGAAATATAGTGGCCAGAACTGGACACAATACTCCAGTGGAGACCTAATCAGCATGGAGTAGAGCAGAAGAATTACTTCTTGTGTCTTGCTTACAACACTCCTGCTAATACACCCCAGAATTATGGTTGGTTTCTTGCAACAGTGTTACACTGTTGACTCATATTTAGCTTGTGATCCATTATGACCCCCAAATCCCTATCTGTAGTACTCCTTCCTAGGCAGTCATTTCCCATTTTGTACATGTGCAACTGATCGATCCTTTCTAAATGGAGTACTTTGCATTTGTCCTTATTGGATGTCATCCTATTTACTTCAGACCATTTCTCCAGTTTGTCCAGATCATTTGGAATTTTAATTGTATCCTCCTAAGCACTTGCAACCACTCCCAGCTTGGTATCATCTGCAAACTTCATAAGTGTACTGTCTATGACATTTTCTAAATCATTGATAAGATACTGAACAGAACCAGACCCAGAACTGATCTCTGCAGGACCCCACTTGATATATCCTTCCAGCATAACTGTGAACCACTGATAACTACTCTCTGGGAACAGTTTTCCAAACATTTATGCACCCACCCTATCGTAACTCCATCTAGGTTGTATTTCCCTAGCTTGTTTATGAGAAGGTCATGCGAGAAAGTATCAAAAGCCTTACTAAAGTCAAGATATATCACATCTACCACTTCCCCCCATCTACAAGGCTTGTTACCCTGCCGAAGAGAGCTATTAGGTTAGTTTGACATAATCTGTTCTTGACAAATCCATGTTGACTGTTACTTATCATCTTATTATCTTCTAGGTTTTTGCAAACTGATTGATTAATTATTTGCTGCATTATCTTTCCAGGTACTTAAATTAAGCTGACTGGTCTGTAATTTCCCTGGTTGTCTTTATTTCCCTTTTTATCAATTGGCACTATATTTGCCCTTTTCCAGTCCTCTGGAATCTCTCCCATCCTCCATGACTTTTTGAAGATAATCGCTAAAGGCTCAGATATCTCCTCAGTCAGCTCCTTGAGTATTCTAGGATGTATTTCATTAGCTCGTGATGACCTGAAGACATCTAACTTGTCTATGTAATTTTTAACTTGTTCTTTACCTATTTTAGCCTCTGTTCCTATCTCATTTTCACTGGCATTCACTACGCTCATCCAATCATTACTAATCATTTTGGTGAAATTATAATTATATGGAGAGAAGCAGTCACATGGTTTACTCTGATTATTTTATTACTGTGCATTTTAAGCGTTGGAAAGGGCAGCCCTGGTTTAGCATTGGTGCTTCTAGTGTACACATATTCATCTTACCCAAAACTACCTTGTCTGAAAACCCTTGTTATTTCAAATTGGGTTATGATAACCAAGATTCATCATTGAACATTTACAATAACAAATCCTTAACCTCATTTTTCTAGTTAAATATCACACTTCCCATTCCAGTCTGGTAAATATGATTCTGCTTATGTGTAACTAACTACATTAATATCCTGCCATCCATAGTGGTTCTTCTGTAATGACACTGACCTGCTTCTGCTCTGCTGGTAGCTTTACTCTTCACGATTGCATAAAGCAGTGTTTTAGAATCTACCTTACCATAACAGATTATACACAACAGTTGGTACTATGTATTGGCCTGCTCCCTTTGAAGTCACTGATTTAAATGGGCATGGAACCATACCCTAAATTAACATTATCGACCTACAGCAAAATGATAGAACAGCATAGAACATTTGGAAGTGGAAAAGGCTGTATCCATGGAATCATCTCCAATCCCTCAAAGGCAGAAAAAAAGGGTAGTATTTAAGTTAATAATGAAAGTTATTTGCAGTTCCAAATGTTATATAAACTTTGCAAATGACAAAGTGATGCTTAAACTAGATTTAATGATCAAGGTCAAGGTAATGTAACAAATGAAGAATTAATAAACTATAGTATAATGCAGATGAAGAAAGGTTATTACAAATAATGCCTTTCCAGTGTGCGCACACAGATACAAAATGCAGGACTGTGGCTTAATGAAACAATTTAGCCCTATGTTTGGTTGAAAGAAATAATAAATTAACCACAGCTAGTAAGTGACATTCAGAAGGATTGGACATCTGCTTTGGAACTTGCTTGATAAGCTGTATGCCAGTTTAATGCTGGCATACAAGCAAGTCTAAGTGTACAGGACCTAATTAAAGGAGATGTGCTTTGAAAACAGACCTTAAAGTAATGGTTAACTTCTCTGTAAGAGATCTTGATAGTAGATTAGAAAGAATGTAGAACATAAGTCTAAGACTGTGATAAGATAATGCCATTGTCTGGCAGCCAACACTGGTAAAAGTACGTTTATGTTCAATAGCAACCTTATAAAAACTAAAGCTGTAGTAGCTCTTGAAAGGCCATGAAGATGATCCTGCTCTTGAGAGCTGGATATTTATTTTTCAATTCCTAACTGTGAGCTTATTTGACAAGCTCTCAGCATATTTTTAGGAGTGAAAACCCAATGAAGTAGGAATATCAAATATGAACTCCCTCCACCTGACACAACTCAGTATCCTTCCCACAATGATCCGCACAAGTATGAACCTGAGTAGATGATCTATAAAACATAGACTAAGATAGTTTGGGTAAATCCCATTAGGTACAGTGGAGTTACTCCTGATTTATAATTAATGTATCCATTTAGGGTTTCTTATTGACACCTCCCAAACATTTTTTTAAAAAGACAATGGTTTAAATGAACTCCTCGTGACTGAGCCAGTCTCTGTCAGACTGCATCTCCTGCCAGCATTGTCTAATTTTCTTCCTATTTCTGTCACAGGTTGTTCAAAAATGATGGTGATCTGTGAGGTGGCAGAGGACACTTTATTGGTGTAGATACTCTAGCACTGGTCAGGAATGGTTGTAGCATTTCATTAAGTCTTCTACTTCTTGGCCAGGTTGAGTTATCTCCAGTGCTATGAACGTCCTTTGCTGAGAGGGAAAGGGGGCTAGATGGAATATCACGGCCTCAGTTTCACAGTTTGAAAGCTGATGGAGGCCTTGACAACATAACTTCCTTACGGTCCTGAGGCTGCTCTGCACCTGCCTCTGTGGCTGCTGCCCCCTGCTTGGCAGGAGGGAGAGAGAAAGTGACAAAAGCTTGCATCTGCCCTATATAATTGGAATACTTAATAGAAACATTTATAGCTTTTGATGTACAATTAAAATGTAGTGACTACAGTTTTTATTGGATTGTTTGCAAACTGTGTCAGAATGAAAGAGTGAAAATATTCAGATATCTAATCTGATAGATAAGGAGCCAAGAAGAGCACAAAAAGAAAATGATCAATTCAAAGAAAATACTTTTGGAGAGGAGCTACAGGTGGAGAAGAAGAGTTGACCAGCTCGAATGGGTTAAGAGAAGAGCCACAAGAATGACTAACAGACTGGAAAGTATGCCTTGTGTTGATGGACACAAGGAGTCATTTGGAACTGTGACTTTTTAAGCCACACTTTATACATTTCTTTTAAGTGAACAGTCCTGGAGTTCATTGTTGAAATCTCACCTTCAATAAATGAATGATGCTAGATTTAACCATGATGGGTGAAACTGTGGTACATATTTCTCAATGGCACCAAATGCAGCACAAACTCGGTCTAGTGCTGGGCACAGGGCAGGTGCTTCTCTACACTCTGCTGTGTGGTAAAGAATAATGTTCCATACAGGATCTATACACAGGATGGCAGGAGGGATGTGTGGGCAACCTATTGGAGTGAAAGACATGAATCCCTATTCACAGTATGGGATCCATTGGCCCAAAAGACTGACTGGATGGATGACCTGTGTGCTGCCTGTGGATGAAAGTAATTCCATCCTCCTCGCACCTGTATAAGTCTTCTGCATAAAGCCTGAGTAGGGTTACCAACTTTCTGATTGGGCTCTGGCTGGGGGTGTGGGCTCTGGGGTGGGGCCGAAGATAAGCGGCTTGGGGTGCAGGAAGGGGCTCCAGGCTGGGGGGTGGGACCAAGGGGTATGGAATGTGGGAGGGGACTCCAGGCTGGGGCATGGGGTTGGGGTGTGGGAAGGGATGAGGGCTCCATCTGGGGGTACGAGCTCTGGAGTGGGGACAGGGATAAAGGGTTCATGATGCAGGAGGGGGCTCAGGTCTGGGGCAGGGAGTTGGGATGTGGGCTCTGGGAGGGGGTTTGAGTGTAGAAGGGGGCTCATGGCTGGGGCAAGGGGTTGGGGTGTGGGGGAGGGTGTGGGCTCTGAGAAGGAGTTTGGGTTCCCAAACCAATGGGAGTTGCAGAGCCGGCACTCGGGGCAGGGGTAATGCACGGAGCTCCCTGGCTGCCCCTGCACCTAGGGGTCATAGGGACATGCCAGGTGCTTCCAGGAGCTGTGTGGAGCCAGGCCCCACAGTGCCGCTGACAGCCTTTTAATGACCAGTCAGCAGTGCTGATCAGAGTCACCAGGGTCCCTTTTCGACCAGGCGTTCCGGTCGAAAACTGGACACCTGACAACCCTAAGCCTGAGCACTGCCAGCAAGAGTGGGTTGTGAATTTCACCCAAAGGAAGTACAGTACAATTTGTTGCTTTTTTTTTTTTTTTTTTTTTTTTTTTTCTGGTGTAAATAGGTCTTAGATGAAGATAATAGAGCTATCTTTTACAAACAATTTAAGATTTGGTAAATATCGTGATGTATCCATTTCTCTCTCTGACTTTTCTTGGGCCTGAATAGCTTAATATATGTTTTGATTTTAACAAGAGAAAATAATTGACTCAAAGATAGTACCCATCTTCATGCTTCTCACAGAAAATCATCATTATTTGAAACCTCCAAATGGCAGGAAGTTATTGCATAGTCAGGATCAAGCTGTGCCATTAAAGCATGGGGGGAAGGGGAGAAAAGAGAGTACAGCTGCAGACACCAGGCCTCTGCAGCTGACTACCTTTGTCGAGCAGTTTGAAGGGGCTGTGAATAGAGCTGTGTGAATAATCACTGTTTCAGTTTGCTGGCAGATATATATATATATATATATATATATATATATATATATATATATATATATATTATATATATATATATCCTTTCAGATTGACCCAAAACTAACTTTTTTTTTGTTTTCTTAAAAATAAAAACAAAAAACTTGATGAAAAATCTTTTTGGGTCTACCAAAACAATTTGTTTCCATTTGAGGCATTTTTAACCACTTTTTAAATAAAAGAAAAGGAAATTAGGAAACAGAAGTCTAGATTAGCAAGAGAAGTTAGGCATGAGTCACAAAATAAAAAAGGAGGTGGTGCCCCCTCCCCCTTATGCCCTATGGCTCAGCGGTTAGTGCAATCACAGGATCTGGGACACCTACGTCCAAGTTCCTCCTCTGCCTGATGTGGAACAGGGCTCTGAACCCAAGAGACTGCCCTCACCATGAAGTTATAAGGTGTTCTGGGGTGGGTCTTGCCTGTTGAAGCTGTTCCACTTTGCATGAAAAGCTTAAATATTCATTAGAGCCTATTGGTTAGGGCACTCACCTGGGTTGCAGTCACTGATCTAATAAGTCTTTTAAGTATTTCATGCACAGTGGAACAGATTCAACAGGAGAGCCCCACAGTCTAGTGGTTAGAGCACTCTCCTGCGATACCGAGGCCTAGTTTCAAATCTCTGTTCCACATAAGGCAGTGGAGGGACTTGAACATGAATCCCAGAGGAGTGTTCCAAACACTGGCCTATAAGGCATAAGGGGACCAGCACCACCTCCTCCTCCTCCTCCATTTTGTGAATGGCACTGAAGTCCCCTTCTGAATCTGTTTCCTCCCTCACGCATTTATTCTCTTTTTTCCCCCAGCTACAACTATGTGGCACCTTTGAGACAAATTCATGAATAGTTTCAGGCCAAATGAAACTCCATTTTTCAGCAAATAAACTCTTCAGAAAATCTCATGCAACTCTAGTTTTGAAGCCAGCGCCATGCTGCTTCTGAAATAGCTAGCATCCCAGAGATTGCTTGTAAGGAGTAGCCCTGCACCCAAATGTTCAGGTACTGCCATTGTACCAGGCTTCTGCTGGGAGGGGATGACCACAGTACCATTCCCCATTTTGGCATCTCTGTGAGGGCTAAGATCAATCTGTGTTTTGTACTGTGAAGCAGCAGCATTAACTTCAAGAGCAGGGGCTCTGCAAATGGTGATAAAAAGTGAGTAGCACCCATCCTACCATCCCAAATGTGTCATAACTGTTTGATCCCCAACTTGTAATAATTCTTGAGAGTGGTCTAAGGATGTAAGATGCTGACTGCATTCTCCTCCAAAAAAGGGTTAGGCCACAACAAAAGGCAACAAACTCAAATGCGAATATGACCGAAAAAGTCTGAACCTTAAGTGCCTGAACAGCATAATGAATGTAGCAACTGCAACAATTTGCTTCCTCTGAGACCTTCAGGAAAATGCACTGATGGTCTGTCGCTGAGTTCCTTCAGTTATCAATGAAGTATAGCCCACTTCACTGATAACTGAAGAGTTTACCATGACTGATGGGGCTCCTCACAGTAGAATCAGAATCAAATCAGAATGGAGAAAAGGTGATCCCCAGGTTTAGGGGCAGTCAAATTTACAGCACAAGGAAGCTTACACTGTGATTACTTGGATTAAACCTAGCAAATATATACATTTAATACAGCTACCTACACAGAACAAAAACAAAAGTCCATTTCTATTAACCCCAAAACCAGGATTGTAAGGTTTAAAGCTCTGTTCTTATCATTTTTCTGCAAGTTCAGCATGATATGTGCGCCTACCCCAATTCTAGGGATATCCTACAAAACAGCAGATGACACTATAAACTCACCGTTCAATAGGCTGGGCTAGCGCCTGTAATAACTGTGGCATCTTCTGATACATAGAACACACCACTGAATCACTAATGTGCAGCCCATTGCATCACAACTGGGTGATTTAAAGGGGGAGACTGAACTTTGAATTTCTTTGCTTTGCCATTCACTTGCTATGGGGTCTAAAATGCCTTCAGAGCTGATATTATGTCAGTGCATTCATTACAGTTTAGCTGAGGTCCTGTGTATTGTTTCTTCATATATATTCATAGTAAACTCTAATAGCACCTTTGGAGCTGTTACACTGTATGCTGTAAATGGTTATTAACAATAGTGTTCATTCAATTGCATGTAATGGATTCACAATAGCAAAAGTATAGTGAAAATCTTATACTGTATTATGAAAAGTAGTTACTATGTAAAAGCAGCTTTTTAATCCTCAATACTCTAACTTTTTAAATTATTTTTTAAATATCAGTAGGTCCTGGTTCAGTAGCTTGTAAAATTATACAAACCAAAGCAGCCTTTAAGTCAAAGGAGCACAAAGTGTGTGTGCAAAACTGGAGAATTCCATGGGCCTGAGCATTCCCACAGATCTTCACATGCTGGGGAAGTGGAGCCCTCTATGCTCAGATCTCCCCAGGCCACTGGGACTGGGAGACAGTCTTCTCCATGGCACACTCCTCTCTCTGATCCCCTTCTTGGGACTCTGCATGGAGCATCTTTTACAAGCTGTGGTCCACACTTGGGGAGGGATGGGCCAGGCGAGTGTCAGAGGGGAGTGATAAGCATGAACATTTATATTGCTTTCCTCTCCAAACCCCCAAAATAGGTAATATATTCCCAGGCTGTATTACCTTTTGCATAGCACTCCTCATCCTGGTTAATACCTCTTAAAAGCTGGTCCAGAGGCAGCCACCTGTACAGAATTAACTGGCAGTACAGCTTTCTTGGAGTTTTGCTGCACAGGAGGCAGCGGGGAGCTAGAGCCTCAGGACCTCTGTATAAATCTGAGGCCAAACCCTCACCCTTCACGAGCACTCTTCCATTCCGGGACAAACCCTGACCCCAAGATGGGAGAATTTGGGGGAGATTTCATGAGGGGAAAAACCTGCAGTTTGCCAGCCCTAGGGTGCCCTCCCCACAGTGTTGCTGTGGGAGGTGATGATTCTTTTCCCCGTCGCCATATTTCTTTCATTCCATATTTTAAAAAATGTAAATGTATCCAGTGTTGCAGACAGTGAGGCCCCTCCACTGCTGGTGTCCAAGTCCAGCCCCTTCTGGAGCTGAACACATGGAATAAGCCTCACTGACCCTAACAGATGCTCCCTGATCAACAGTTCAGAGCAAGGTATGGGGGAAGGAGGAACACTACTAAGGCCTTGCTAACAGGGTAACAGGAAAACATTCCCCTTCCACTCACTCACTCTCTCTATCTCTCTCTCTCTCTCTCACACACACCTTTTTGTTCATTTATTTATTTTAATAAGTTAAAAAAATCTTGGAGGCCTAAGAGGATCTAAATCCAAAGTTAAGAAAGTGTCAGCAATGGAAATGCTCACTGATCCCAAGTGAATACTGACCAGCTGTTGCCACTGTAATGAAGCAGTCAGGGTTTCTGGAGGTGTAGTCCTATATTTATCTGTATGTATATTTGTATTGAGGAGGATGCATTTATCGTGGCCTTTAATCAATGACTCAGGGAGATATTTATGGGGCCAAAATAATATGAGATCCAGGCTTCTCACAGCACTTTAGGTGCTGGATGGCAATACCATGAGCATGCCAGAGCTGTCATTATTATAGAAATCGATCCCTGAGACACTCAGAATTCCATGGAAAATTTAAACATTGATACTACTTCAACTTCAGCTGGGATTCTGTGAATACCACCAGTTTAGCATCTAGTCCGTTCTCTGCATAACCCAAATGCAGTGCCTTGTTTCCAGGACAAAAATCTACAGATGCTTGAGATATCAGGCATCCAAATGTAGCCAACAAAACAAGTTTTCACCGCAAATCTGTGCAGATTGTCTTATAAAGTGTGGGGTGGCTAACTGTTTTGCCAGTAAAGTCACCAGGAGAGAAATATATTTTAAAAGGACTGGTTTGCTAAGCCAGTTTCAGAAGCTAAGCCAGGCATACAATAAAATCCATCCTCAGTTGTTTACCACAGATGAATAATCCACTTGAATAGCTGAGGTTCTTTATGGTCGGTAGTGAAGAACAAATGTTGGTCTCTATTTTATTACTTTTTATTTTTTATTGGGTTGTTCAAAGATGCTGTAATCACAGTGACATAAACCATGCTCTAATTTACCTGTATTTTATGAGTGTTGTTTTTGTGTTTACACTAAAGGTCAATGCTTTGTGTTTCCCTGACACTGGTGTCAGTAAAACATTACAAGTTTCTAAATTTTGGAAAAAACATAAATCCTAGAAATTGTAGCGCAAGCGCATTTATTTTGATCTGCATGCTACAGAACTATTTCCACGTATTTGATGTGTGTGTAACTGCTTAATGCAATTAGCTGAATGCTAATGGTGCATATTTTATATCATTATAAATTAAAAGCTAGTATGTTAACCCACAGATCCCATCTTTTCAAGGTGAGAACTTGCTTCTTACAAATGAATTATTAGAGCTACAACAGAATAAGCAGCTCTGCATCTTGTATCTTTTCCTAACAATATTTTTATGTCACTTTTAAAATATACCATGCTTTTCTTCTCTCGCTATAAATAACTGAAAATATACATTTCCAGTTCATAGTAAAATAAGCCTTCAACTAAATGTCACAGAGCACAAACAATTGTTCTTTCAAATCTGATTGACAATGTTTACTTCTATATTATAACTATCAAAATCCTTTTGTTCGTAGGAATGAAATGCAAAGCCTAATATATCCAGAGGTTCACCACTATTAGCAGCAGATAAAACCAGCTTTGCTTCAGATAGCAGCTGATTAAAAAATGGTGTTAAAGTGCAATTAGCAAAATTGTACCCAAGCACAAAAGCTATTGTACTGCAGAAATATTTAAAACATCGTGGAGGGGAAAAAGATTTAAAAAGAAAAATCCCAATGTCAGAATGAATTCTCTGATCTGTGGGGTACATTAATCTATACTGAAAACAAAGTCATTTCTTCTGGCTACATAGTTTGTATTTATGTTTAACTATGTTCTGAGTGGTGCCAATTATCAATGTGTTAGTCACAGACTTGATTATCTCCCTGATTTTAGAGAGTCCTGTCCCATTGATAAGAATCTCTGGTATACAGTCTGTATCACACAATGCTGTTCCATCGCCTGATATTGAGTTAAAAAGACCATAAATCCTGCTTGGCAACCTGGTCTGCTGGAATAATGGAGTGCTTGGCAGCAGTGGCTGAGCTGTAATTCAAGCTCATCTCCTCAGACAACTGGAGAGGGACACACATGGCCGCAGAACTCATTTCAGAGTCTGAAAGCCATTAAACATCTTTTGCTGGCTTCCACACGAAGGAGTGTGATGCCAGAACCTCAGTGCCAAGGGACACCCAAAGGGAAGGCATATGGTCTGCTTTTACTTGTGCTGAAGAGTTCATTCTTGTTATTTAAAGAAATTCTTTCTTTACAAACAACCTGCTTGTTTTAGAGGAGGGATATTGATTTATAATTAAAATTAATGCACACTGTGGAGTAGATTATAGTTTACAGGCACAGCCTCTCCAGAAAGATGTGATGGGGGAAGGAGGAGGGGGAATATGCAGCAGTACCTAGCAGGGATTCCAGCTGATTTTATCCGAATTCCTCCTGGAGGCTCCCAGGGAGCAGCTTGGAAGGGTTAAGTATGTGCTCCCCATCCAGGAACAGCTAGCTCAACTGGCCAGTGTGAAGGGTGGTCAGGCCAATAGCCATGGCTGGGACCTCACTAATTTTGGGATGGGTAGTACAACCTCTGGTGCTAGGCAAACACAGGGATTGTGCTCTCTGGCAGGGACAAGAGCTGTGAAAGGCAATCTGCACCCAGTCCTATCTCTCCCTTGTATGATCTACTCCTGTATCAACAGTCCCATTTTTGAACAGATAATTGAAGTCCACAAAACACTTGATTACAGTTCATATATGCTGTTGTAGCCACACTGATTTCTAGAGCAGCAGTGCAATGTGCTATAAACGGGACACAAACCTAGCATTGATTCAATGTGGTGGGGTAAAGCGAGAACTTCCAGTAAGCACTGTTCTCACAGACTGTGGGAAGGGAGATGGGTTTTAGCTGCTGTCTGATTCACAAATTGGCCTAGGCATCAATAGCAAACATAGCCAAGCAGCAGAAGTTGGGGGACAGAAACAGTAGATACTAAGAAGCAGATAAAATCAGAGGAAAGAAATTGCAGAGGTGGTAGAATGCTTTGCAGCTTCTCGACAAACGTATTTATAGAGCACAAATTAGTGGAGATGGCACAGTGTCAGTGGACTAAGGCTCTAGTCTTTTAGATCCCGTACTCCTTATGACTCACTCAAAATCTTGGCACCATTGGTTAAATCAATACTTCATCCTTGACTCAAGCAGTGGGTTTTGACAATTTCACTGTGCTGGCGTTTCTCCTGGAAGGAAAGATGAGGAAAAAAACAACCAAGGTCCACAAAATCCTCAGTGGTTTCCATAGAAGAAACACACTGAAGAATCAGCTACCTGCTTGCTGATATCAATATCAGGAAAGCCAGCAGCTCATAGGCTCTGCTCTCAGTGGTAGGTGACACTGAAGTCAGTAATGAATGTGGAAAAATAAGGACAATTCAACAAGCCAAAGGTACATTTGGAGCAAAAATGGAAAATAATTCTGTTCTCTGTTTTGAAATGTGAGTTCATTTTTAAATAGGTGCATTTACAGTTTTATAAGGATCTCAGAGGTTTTTGTGAGACCCAACTCCAAATAGGATGGCACTGAAATGAAAAAAGGAACACTGTTCTCTATTTAGGCATGAGCTTTGTGATCAAGTGACTGTATAACTGCAAACTACAGTGTCATAAAGTTAAAAGCTTGCTCAGGTACCAGAGAGCAGGCACAACTCAACCTGCCAGAGTAAACATTCACAAATGAAGGGCTAATTAATCCATTAAAACACAGGCTACAACAAAGGCATGAAACAGTACATAGAAACATCATTTGCATAACTCATCTCAGGGTCTATAATTATACCTAGGCTCACTTTGTATGGCTACTCTTTCAGAAGCCCGCAGTGTCTTTCATCTTACATAAAGGACCAACTCTTTAGCCAACTCACCTACCAGAAAGTGACCTTCTGTAACGTGCTCCCGTTACGAACTGTGTACTGCACCATACTGTACATTTATAATAATCTGACTACGTGAAACATCAGATGTTGTTCAAATGGCATCCTGCATTCTCCACTTATATGTAATCAGACAGAAGAGATGTACACATCCTCCGCAACTGCACTCCTGCCAATACATTGCATGACAAAGCAGCATGCAAAGCTATTCATGCTAAAAGTGGAGAAGAATCCCAGTCAAGTTTCCCACATACCCCTTAGAGTAATTGCTGTTAATTCAAACGTTATTCGTAACATGAAGGTAAAGAAGAAGCTTTTAAAATCCACATAAAAATGGGAAAGACCATTTGTCCCTTGAGACTATGGCAGCATTGTCACTTTCCCCCTCGGTCAGCCCAGAGCTGAGCTGCTCCCTTTTGAATGCATTAGCCCCATGCCCAGCAGAGGCAAGGGGGCATAGCTTCCTGCATCCACAGCATCTCCTTAACCCTCATCTTACCAGTGAGGGGCTGATACGCCAACATTGCCAATCCTGTATGTTTATGGTATACGTTTTACAACCAAAATAGAAATTTGGGCCAGAATTTTAAGGAGCCTAAGTGTGTTCAATGAAATGCAATGGGAGTTGGGCATGTAATTCTGTGAAAATCCCACCTACGGTATATTAAATGGCAGAAGTAGAGAGAGATTTTCAAGGGCACAAATGAGAGTTAGGCACCCAACTCTCCTTGGCTTTTAATTGGAATTAGTCTCAAATTTCCATTTATACCTTTGAAAATTTCCATGCTAGGTCCAATCCTGCAAAGATTTACACATATTTAGGTTTAAGTACATAAATGATCCATTGCCTACATTGAGATTACTGATGCATGCAAAGTTAACCCACACACCTCCTGGGTGTGGTGTTCCTGTCCCATCTAGTTGGCACCGAGACCACTTAGAAAGAGAGATAAAATGAGTCTGCCCTACAGTCTTAGCTAAC
Source organism: Gopherus evgoodei (assembly GCF_007399415.2). NCBI lineage: Eukaryota > Metazoa > Chordata > Testudines > Testudinidae > Gopherus > Gopherus evgoodei. The sequence continues at coordinate 104,788,028 of NC_044329.1, read as the reverse complement.
AGCCAGCTGACTTTTAGCTCATGCTGTAAAAGCTCATACACTAAGCTCCAGAGGTCCCCAGTTTGGAGGGTCATCCGCCCACCGATGACCAGGATCTGTCAGCATTACAAGTGGGGTCTCGTCTGGGATTTCAACTGGGAAGTCTCTGAAGCTTGGGATATGCTTCCTCAGTTAGGGGAAGTATGTAACCCACACACGTCCTGGTGTGGTTGTTCTGTCCCATCTACTGGCACCAAGACCACTTAGAGAGATTTAAATGAGTCTGCTCTACAGCCTTAGCTAACAGCTTTTAGCTCATGCTATAAACGCTCATGCGCTAAGCTCCAGAGGTCCCCAATTGATCCTACCTGCTGACAACCAGGGTCTGTCGGCGTTACACATGCATGAGTTTTTGCAGGCTAAGAGTCTTAATCAGAAAAAGGCCATGAGGAAGGATGGTTAGGTTGTTAGCCTAGGATTGGGAGATCCGGATTCAAGTCCCTACTATGGCATAGACCTCCTGTGTGACCTTAGGTGAATTGCTTGGAAAACTGAAACACAGAGAGGTTACCTGTACAATAAGAAAATAGTACTTCCCTACCTCACAGGGGTGTTTTACAGATAGATGTCTGAAAGATTTTAAGGTGCTTGGATAATATGGTAATGAGGGCCATAGATGTACCTAGGATACATAAAAAGAGGAATAAAAAAATCTGCATATGTCCAAAATGGCTGAGATTTTTTAACTGTTCAATCCTAACGTTTAGTGAAAATAACCTTTTTATTTTTTGCATTTCTCTCTCTTTTTTTTTTGAGACAGAAATAGCCTATATTTAATCATGTTAGTGTGACACACTGCCAAAGTGTGAATCATGTTCTCCAGTAATTGGATGACAGCCTACAACTGCTACCAGCTAATGAAGTTACTTCTTTAGCTCAAGCAAAAGGAGTCTAATTTCAGCGCTGAAGATCAAGCATTCAAACTCTATTGAAAACACAAGGTAAAGAGGTTGTTACATTAATGTATCCCAATTATATTTTCAAGTTTACACTCCAATGAAGTGAGAGGTGGGATATTTGCATTATGGTGCCTGTTGTCATAAACAGATAGTCTCTTTTACCTGTAAGTGTTAACAAACAGGGAACCAAAAACACCTGACCAGAGGACCAATCAGGAAACAAGATACTTTCAAATCTCGGTGGAGGGAAGCCTTTGTTTGTGTTTTTGGGTTTTGCTTTGTTCTCTCTGAGTTCTGAAAGGGACTAGACGTGCAACCAGGGTTCTTGCCAATCTCCCTGCTACAGTCTCTTATATATTCAGAATAGTGAGCATTAAGTAGGAAAGGCGATTATAGTTTTTTGATTGTTTTCTGTATTTGCAAATGTGTATTTTGCTGGAAGTATTTTTAAATTGTATTTTTGCTGGGGGGAGGCTTCTCTCTAGTGTCTATAAGCTGAAAGACCCTGTAACTTTTACCATCTAAATTAGAGACAACTTTTACTTTTTTTCTTTCTTTTTATTAAAAGTTTTGCTTTTTAAGACCTGTTTGATTTTTTTTCCCTTGTTGAGGCTCAAGGGAATTGAGTCTGTACTTACAGGGAATTGGTGAGAGAAGAGGGGGAAACAAACCTGATTTCTCTGTGTTGTGATTCAAGGAGTTGAATCACAGTGATCTCCTACTGTACTCATGGTGGGAAAGATCTGGGAGGAAGAAAGGAGAAGGGGAGGAAATGGTTTATTCCCCTTTGTTGTAAGACTCAAGGAATTTGGGTCTGGGGTCCCCAGGGAAGTTTTTGGGGGGACCAGAGTGCCCCAAAACCACTATAATTTTGTGGTGGTGGCAGCTTATCAGATCTAAGCTGGTAATTAAGCTTAGAGGAATTCATGCTGGTACCCCAACTTTTGGACTCTAAGGTTCAGATTGGGGATAGAATACCCATGACTCCTGTGTCTTCATAATGGAAAATACAGAAAACCTTAAAAAATGAAAAACGGAATGTGCAGATTATTGCAGCAAAAAGTGTGCATCCAGACATTTTTCCTGGATGTTCAGAGAGAGGTTTTGATATGTCTGTATTAATGAGCCATTTACTGTCTCCTTCATGAAAAGCCTGAAAGCAGCCATACAAAGCCCAGCAACAGCCTGAAAGCAGTCACTGCCTTGTCCAAGAACGCTGCTCAGCATAGCCAGGAAGAAAATACAGTGATGTAACTAAGTGGGTGTGTCTTCATAAGGCTCCACTAAAATCTTCCCTGATGCTCTCTGAACTAACATTTTAATTGCTTCAGATGTTTTTATTTGGAGGAAACAAAATACCAACCAAGCCAGAACACTAATCTTCAGCAGGAAACTATCTTTCAAGTTTAAAGCTCACTATTTTTGCTATCGTTGTGTCTAAAAAATAAACTAACCACTGGTTTTGAAAAACAATAATTAAAAATGCATTTTTCCCTACTGTCCCATAATTACAAACAGTTGAAAGGATGTTGCTTAAAGAAAGGGATTAGCACTTTCTGGAAGAGACCATATGGAATGTGTCAGTCCTAAATTTCCAGGAATTACAGCAGCAATTGTTTGACACTTTAGGCTACAATTCAGGGGAGTCTCCCTCTATGGAGGAAGAATGCTTAATTGCTCGCTTAATTTTAATTACGTGTTTAAGTCCGACTGAAGTCAATGAGATTTAACTTCTGAATAGGGAAGGATTTATAGCATGTGCTTATTAGATAAGGCTCCCATTCAATAAAGCATTTAAGTACATGCTTTAACACACACTGACACAGACTAATGTGACTGCTAAATCGTAATTGTTAGCCTACGCATGTGGACACACACACACAAAGTCTAGAAGTTTATTCTTCATTAATAAGCTCTGCAGAGCTAAATAAGTACAATAAGCAGAAAAGGTTTTCCTGTAAATTCTAGGTTAGTAGCCAAGGGTCAACTTTCTAATACTCTTGTTTCTTTTATCCTTATCAAGAGTAAATCATGGCCACATTATTTATCTGCCTGGGAGCTACAAAAACTAGCAGCTCATTCCCTCTGTTCTGTCACTCCTGATCCTAACCTCCTAGCTGGCAAAAAGAGCGCCTATTTAGTGCTATCAAATGCAAAGAATAAATATGCTGAAAGACAAAAAGAAACATATTGAGCCCACCAGACCATAGCAGTCTGAGATCACTTTTATTTTTTTCCTCTTGTTTTGGCTCTGTTTTCCCTACTGTCTTATCTGGAAGTCATTGGATAGAAGCCATCTTGCAATCAACATGGTTTACTACTAAACTGTTCAAAAACAGGAAAGAAAATATCAGGCACGAGTTTCTTTTGAAATATACTAGCAACCGATTTATTCTGCACAGTAGCCCTTAATAACTGCCACATTAACTACAGTGTAATTTTAATTCACCTAAAACACAGTTTCATAGATTTATCAAGAAGAATTAAGCTGAAGATGTAACTATATCAAGGGTTCCCTCAGCATTTGGAAGAATATATGCAAAGATCCATCACATTCCTAATCATTGTTTTATTTATACCAGTCAATCTTGCTCCTACATGTGTCCACAGCATCATGGCCACAATAGCTCTGTAGAAACTATTGGCTGTGGATTGCTTTTGTTAATCTTCAGAAAGGTCCCTTCCAATCAGTGTCTGCATAGCAATCAAAATACAGGACTTTCCCCTTCTCCATTTTTAAGAGTACCCTATTCCAATAATCCCCCTCGTCTTCTATAGAGGGTTACTGAAATTAAGAGAGTTAGACCCTTGCACAGTAAGGCAGTGACTCCCAAACTTTTTACTAGTTTGTTATTTTTTTCACAACCCACCCAGCTTCTCCTCTACACCAGGCTCGCAACCAATAGTGTTTCCCAACTCACCATTTGAGAAATGCTGAAGCAAGCTACTGAAGTATGTGTTCCCTGATATCAACAGGACTGATCCTGGGATAAGAGTCAGCCACATTCATTTGTACATTGCTGAACTGGGACCAGGGGTGGTACTATGCATAAGCAGACTAAGCAATTGTTTAGGGTTCCAAGGAGGTCACTGGGCTACCTATTCAGTGGTACCCCCAAAACACCATACATCTTATTTAATTTAGATGTTTATTATGGGTACGTCCAGACTATCCGCCGATCAGTCTATCGGGGATCAATATATTGTGTCTTGCCTAGACGCGATATATCGATCCCCGAACGCGCTCCTGTCGACTCTGGAACTCCACCAGGGCGAGCGGGTAGATGCAGAGTCGACGGGGGAGCCACGGCCGTCGATCCCCGACCCATGGGAACGGGAGGCACATCGAAATAAGATACGTCGACTTCAGCTACGCTATTCCCGTAGCTGAAGTTCCATATCTTACATTGACCCTCACCCCCAGTGTTGACCAGGCCTAAGTGTATTAGTGTGTGATGTGTTGGTATATTTTTTGGTTTGTGGATGTAATACAATTCATATTTTTAGGGGATGGGTGAGGGGCAAGCCTCCCCCCCCCCAATATTCCTGTTTTGGACTCCCAGTGGGCTAGCACTGCTTTTCACTGGGGCCATGGAGAGGGCCAAGATTTACAGAGGGGTGATTAAGGATGTGTGTATGGCCCTCATGTAAGCCAAATACCATCCCTGGAGTGAGCCCCTTTGCCTTCATAAGCAATAGATTAGACCAGTGGTTCTTCACCTTTACTGCAGCTGGCACCCCTTTGGTTTTCAAAATATGTTCTCGCACCCCTTATCAAAAATTGTTGAAGTAGGTCAGTTCTTTAAACCTAGACATAGCATCATTATAGAATGAAAGAACAGAATTATAGATTTATTTTAATTTCGCAGTTAAAATTTAACACAGTAATTGCTAAAAATGTATAATGTTAATAAATACGTAGATTTGATGAAACAAAGTAGTTGTACTTATGTGCCTGTGCTAAATTTGTATTTTCAGTGATTACCTTCTAAAAAAATCTGGCATGTCTCGCCCCCCAGAAAGGGCATCTCGCACCCCCCAGGGGGTGCATGCACCCCAGGTTAAGAACCACTTGATTAGACCATCCCAAAGATCAGTCAGGCTGCTGTAATGCTGGCACAGAGAGCAGTAAAGAGCTTCTGCACCCTTCACTGCTGCATACTCCTGGGGCAGGATATAGCTCTTCATTTTATTTACTTTTTTGCTTAAAAATAAAACCTTAGAAAAGCAGGCAATCATATCCTAATTCAATGGTCCTTGAAAATACAGACACCCAGACAGCACAGCTTTCTCACTTCCCCAGGACCGATCCAGTGATGTTGGTTAGTAATCTTAATAATCAACAAAATGCAGAACCTTAAAAAATTCACTGTACTTAGCAATTAGTATTGATGAACCAAAAGTAACGTTGCCAGCAGTTTTTAGCACTTAATATTACAGTGCAACGAATAAATGGATTCAATCTAAATGTCTAAGGACAACTAAAAGAGCAGAGAATTTAAATAATAAACTAAATGTTATCAGTTGTTGCATACATTTTAGATTATGGATGTGTCATTTTCTTGTATTGTTGCAAATGCTGTGAAAATGGAGCATTAGAACTACACCTTATATTCCATTCGTGAAGCAGTAAAATTCTCCACTGTGATCTTCACTGCAGGACTTTCTTACATACTTATTCCAAATACAGAATCTCCATTGATGCCAACAGAAATTCTCTATGTGAAAAGTATAGAACAGGACCTGCGTTAGGGACAGGAAAAGAAAAAAAATACTCTATATTCAGCATGATTTCATTGGGTTTTCACTGGCAGACATTTTTGTATTAATTTAATTTGTTTTAATTATATCTTATGTTGTCATTGTTAGGGTCCTTATTGACAAAGATGCTCATTATGGCTATGGAAACAGTTAATGAAACCTAAAACCATACAAAATTTGAGAGAAACCTAGTAAGCCTCATTTTGAGAAGACCATTCTAAACCTTAAAAGGTGTGCCATAGTTAAAGGTTCTTAATCCCAAGGTCAAACCCCAAAACAGGAATCTGTTAAAGGCCAGCTTCACTTGTTGAGTCTATGCTACAAAGCATGAGATGGTCGAGAGGGATTTCCAGGCTGTAGTAATGACCTTCAGGTGAAAGATCCCATTTAAACATAATACACTTGGGGCCTGTGCAATGAGTAAAGAACCTAAGTAGTGAGGGTGGGAAGACCAAGCAACTGTAAAATGAAGGTATTTTGTACATTATACAGTAGTCCCTGCTTGTTAATTATCTGCTAAATAAAAAATGCAACTACCCCGCTCTTTTAAAAATTGAAATATAAAAATGTAATGAATAATTGGTGACACTCCCTCCAAGTTCCAGGGGAAAGTGAAATAAACTTCAGGGTTTTTTCTCCCAATATGTCTTTGGGGAAAAAAATTCATCCTCTCATATTTGTCAGTTTAAATCTATTCATGTGAGCAATAGATTAACACTTGGGACCGCCCAAGCAGTGGTCCCGGGGGCAGCGGGAGCAGCCACAGCTCAGTGGCTCCCAGCGGGCAGCCCCACAGGAATCTCCTCTGCAACTGGTGCCACGGGGTATTTATGTATAAGTCATGGACAGGTCATAGACCATGATTTTTTCGTTTCTTGCCTGTGACCTGTCCATGACTTCTACTAAAAATACACATGATTAAAATCATACCCTTACCTATAATACTGTTGGTATCCAAATAATTCCACTACTTTTTGTCACTGTTGTTGTTGTTCTGAATCCCAGTAAGGTGGATTCCTCTCAGTGCTTCTTGGAAAGGAGAATGCCAACAGGGACCAAATTTTGCCTTTGGATGCATGCACAAGAGTCCCACTGATGGCAACAGGAGCAACCTACCAACAACTGAGGGGGGAAGTTTAACCTTATTGACTCTCTCAAACCCCATAAAAGCCAGGAAAATTCAGCATTAAAGGTCAAAATCTGTTGTTGACTTACCCTGATTTATCTTGATTGTATATGTTTCCAATCAGTGAGTAAGCTGATATACACATGTTGGTATGGGAGCTGAAGTAATTAAACAATAGGATAGCATTTTAGTAACCATATCACTGATTTTCTTGCTTATGTTGGATCCCGAAAATTACCTATTTTTGTAGCTTTCCTACTGAAGTATTTCTAAAAGTACTTTTTTTCCAGTCTATTGCTCCATAACAAACTGACAACATGATAGTTCACATTACTTCAATACCGATCAGAATCCATACAAACAGTTATTCAGATTCTTCCTGCAGATCTACCAATGTGATATATGTCATCATGTGCCAGCAATGCCCCTCTTGCCATGTACATTGGCCAAACTGGACAGTCTCTACACAAAAGAATAAATAGACACAAATCAGATGCCAAGAATTATAACATTCAAAAACGAGTCGGAGAACACATCAACCTCCTGGACACTCAATTACAGACCTAAAAGTCACAATTCTTGACCAAAAACTTCAAAAACAGACCTCCAGCAAGAAACTGCAGAATTGGAATTAATTTGCAAACTGGACACCATTAAATTAGGCTTGAATAAAGACTGGGAGTGGATGGGTCATTACACAAACTAAAAACTATTTCCGTGCACTAATTTTCCCCCCCTACTGTTACTCTCATCTTCTTGTCAATTGCTTGAAATGGGCCATCCTGATTATCACTACAGAATTTTTGTTTCTCCCTGCTAATAATAGCTTAGTCTCATTGGAGTTGGTATGGGCAACCCTCATTTTTCATGTTCTGTGTGTGTGTGTGTGTGTGTGTGTGTGTGTGGTGTGTGTGTGTGTGTGTGTGTGTGTGTGTGTGTCTACCTACTGTATTTTCCACTGCATGCAGGGCTGGCTCCAGGCACCAGTGCAGCAAGCAGGTGCTTGGGGCGGACAACGCAAAGGGACAGCATGTCTGGGTCTTCGGCAGCAATTCGGCGGCGAGTACAGCACTACAGCAGCCGCCAAAAAGCCACCAATCGTGGCTTTTTAAAAAAAATTTCACCACTTGGGGCAGCAAAAATGCTGGAGCTGGCCCTGACTGCATGCATCTGATGAAGTGGCTTTTAGCCCACAAAAGTTTATGGCCAAATATATTTTTTAGTCTCTAAGGTGCCACAAATACTACTCGTTCTTTTTAAGGAGATCATTTACTGAGATTGGCTATCTTAAAAGAAAAGAATTTACAGTTTTATTTTCTTTATTTTGCTAGCTCATCAAAAAACAAAACAATAATAAAAAAAATCCCTAAAGCCTTTGGTGCAATTTATCAGAAGGTGTTTTATACAATATTTTTTTTTTCAGTTTATAATGGGGATAGTAAGTGAGGCTGGATTAGGGCTTTTAGAATTAGGTGATTTCTGTGCAAGCCAGCTAGAAAGAAAGTAGAGATGTTATCATTAGTCTTCTATGAATCCCTAATGTTTAAACACTTCTTACTCAATAACTTGTGTTTTCTCACCCCATCACAGCTTAGAAAAATTTTCCAAAGACTGCAACTGACATGCGTCATTTATTTCAGCTTGACTCAATTAAGGCCACAATTACTAGAAAAGCAACTCATTTTAAATTATTTACATCTGCATCACAACGATGGGGGAATCTGGAATTCTGTGATAACCTTGGAATATTTTTAAGGGTTTGCAATAGAAAAGTGAAGCATTAGTTAAGCAGGATAGTACATTATCCATTAAATTAAGGAGAACAGAAAAATAATAAACACCTTTATATTGAATTTGCCACAAATTTCTATTTCAGCTTCTGTGTATGTTAAAGCTTTTTTTATTTATTATTATTAATGAGAACTTGCACCTGTATATGATAACACTTATATTTAAGGGTCTTAAACCACTTTACTCACAAAGGGCTCAGCCTTCTGAGGTGGTGGCACTCTGGCCCAAATCTCATTGGCTTCAATATGACTATATTCATGCTTAAAACTAAACACGTGCTTACATCCTTTGTGGAATTGGAGCCAGAATGCTCAGCACCTGGCAGGATCAGGCCCAATGGACCCATTTCAGCTGCTGTTAAGTCCATGGGATTTTTGGCACTGACTTCAACAGGACTGGGCCCCTGTCTACAAGTTACCCTCCCTGAACATTAATAAAAAAGGAAAATGCATACTTCTAGAGTGAGACAGTCCACATCGTTAGAGAGAATGAGCTCTGATGTACTTCCATCAAAGTCTGGAAAAGAGAGAAAATTAGAACTGAACATAAATCCCTACATTAACATTCCAGTACAGCATACAATGTAATTAACTACACCTCATCACACCTCTGTCTCAAGGCTTCCTTAGCTTGCTGACTCTGCACCCTCCACAATTGTTTGTGACCATGTCTCTGAAATGCAGTTCACTCTGATAAATGACAAAAACCAGCCACCTTCCAACTTATTCATCATCCACACATTATTTACTAAGTTTGAGTCAGTTACATACACAATTCCACTGTGGACACTGAAGTGGACCCCCCACAAGTGGGGTCAACGAGGGCTTCATTTGATGGAAAGGGGTTTGCACAGGTTGCAACTAAGATTGTGATTTGGCTTAAAGCATCTTCATTACTGGGAAGGTGGAAAGAATCCAGTTTGGCTTTCAGAGCGTGCGTTGAGGCTGACATCTTTTCACTTGTAAATTGGGTATGACTGAATGGGAAGCAATGGGCCAAAAAAAAAGATGGAACCCCACAATGTCATTTTTACAGAGGCACTTTTAAGAGCAGAACCACACTGCTGCAAGTCCCTCATTCGCTGCCTTTTGCTAGCCACTCAGACATTTTTCTTTGTGTTCTAGGGATGAGGTCTCTCACTAATTATTATTATTTTTATTGTCGTAGTGCCTTGGAGCCCACTGTATGTATCAAAAACACACACACACACCACACACACACACACACACACCACACACACACACACACAGTCCCCGCTCCAAAGACTTTACGATCGCTCTCTTCCTCTTCGTTAGAGCCAAGCTAGGGTGACCAGATGTCCCTATTTTATAGGGACAGTCCTGATACTTGGGGCTTTTTCTTATATAGGCTTCTATTACCCCCCAGCCCCGTACTGATTTTTCACACTTGCTGTCTGGTCACCCTAATCCAAGCTGCCCCTTTCCTATCTTTTCCTGATATCCCCTCCCTCCTCTGATTCATGCCCTCCTCATTCATTTCCCAGCCTTTTCTTAGCCACTGCCACCAATACTACTCAGCCCCACATCCAAAGTGATTGAGTTAACTACTGAGCCTGACTGACAGAGGAAGAATAAGCTTGTTCTCAAACCACAATTTCCCAGCTAGACTTTAAGGGATGACATAAAGTGAAAATGCTCCTCCAAAGTTTAGGTTCCATCAGGAATTTTCAAACCACTGGTCCAAATCCATGGAGGAAAAGGGCTGTAATTGACCTGTCATGTCTGAGACAGTTTGAAGCACCTCAGAATGTGTTTTTACTGCTCTTATATATTATTACTTGTAAATGCAGCATGATCCAGTAGATAGAAAATGGGCCTCAGAGCAGTCCTGAGTTTCATATCAAACTCTACCACTGCCTTGCTGTGTGGCCATGGACAAGTTATTTAACCTTGCTAGACCTCATTTACTCCTATAAAACTGGGATAATGATATTATCGTCTGAATAATTGCATTGAGAGCTATGGATCAGAATAGCCATTTAAGGGCTAAGCACTATTTATTACAATTATTAAAAACTGAAAAATTTGCAATGGATCTGCAAATGAAACAATATCTAATTATTTCTTTATATTACCCAGCCAAGATAAACTGAGCTTACTTTTGTCAAATTGGAATTAATAACTTACTCTCCTTTGCTTATTTTTTTTCTCTTTGTTAACCTTATAACTTTAGCCTCCTACACCAAGAAAATTGGCCAGTAATGGAGCAAAATATCTATTTCCAGGAGGATGTATACAACATGTTTATAAAAGCTACTGAAAGATAAAATATTGCAAAAAGTTTATATGCAGGAAGTTAGAAGGCTGTGTACTTGCAGTTCCAGTGTATCCCAGGCTGAAATTTATAACAGGCACTGCAAATGCTAACACTAAATTTTGAAAGTTGATATAAATAATTTGCAAGCAATCTGCTGTTCTCAGTCTGAGAGTGGAGATTTTGTGGTGCAAAGATTAATGTAAAACCCATTCATGATGGACAGGGGTTGAATCAAACTGCCAATAGCAACACAGTTCATTCAGTAGTTTGGCCGAGTGAACGGCAACTGATGTGGCTCCTAGAAGGAGTGGAGGCAGTAACAGTTGGAATGAAACAAATGGGGAGCCACCTCTTCCCAACTACTTGTGCCTTGGAGAGCCAAAAATCTAAGAGCCAGGAGAGTTATGACTTGTCTTGGACTAAAAGTGAGAACCAAGGGTCAGAATTGCGCAATTACAGTATCTTGCAAAGAATTCTTTGTTCTCTTTTTGATTTAAGAAGTTCGTTGAATGAAAAAGCTTCAAAGATTTCTGGGCTCAGCCATACCCACAGTCAACTTTTGAAGAGCAAGGTAGTTGCATTTATTTATTTATTTTGCACACAATTAACAAAACAGACTACTATAAAATTTACAGAACAGCTTCATTTACAGTTGCTTGGTCCTCACCCACCCTTGCTACCTAGGTTTCTTCATCATTGCACAGGACCCAAGGTGTACTATGTATAAATGGGATCTATTGGCCTGAAGGTCATTACCACATCCTGGAAATCCCTCTTGACCATCTCATGCTTTGTGGCATAGACCCAACATGTGAAGCTGGCCTTTAATGATTCCTGTCTTGGTATTTGACTTTGGGATTAAGAACCTTTAACTTATGTCCTCACTTTTAAAATTTAGAATGATCTTATGATTTAGAGACCTCTTGAGGTCCCTTCCAGTCCTATCATTCTATGATTCTATGTATATCCAAATAAAAGTACTGTTATGCTCAGAGCTTCTGAAAAGTTATTGTTTGAGAGCATAGTCTGAATTCCTCCACTGGTCCTAATTACATCAGGAGCAGAACATGGCTCTTCAGCAAGATAAGATATGCTGAGGAAACCATTAAAGCCATATAAGAAATATTACATTTTGATATATTACATTATTTGTGCAAATTAAGAAAAATTAAATAATTTCACTATTTTTACAGAAATGTTGTCAACAGGGTGGGAAGTAACGACAGCTTGGCTTTTTTTGTGAATGATTAATTAAAAGAAAAAGTTAATCAAGATAAACTTCTGCACCTGCCTAACATAGGACTGAAAAGTTTATCATGTCTAAATATGTTTCTCATACATTTACTGCAAATTAGTTTTTGAAAGTGAATTTCAAGGTCTAGCGATTCCAAGGTTCACTAACTCAGTTTTCATTAAGTTTTCACAAATGATCTACTGTAGCATTATTCTTCTATAGTGGTGCAGATTTAAGGCCCACTATGAAAAGCAATTATACTGTCAGAAAAGTGTATTTTGACTTATTAAAAAATTGAAAGGTTTCAGAAAACTATTTATTCTGGTGCTCAGTGGGAGTGTATGTTGACAGTGCTCTGGAAAAAAGCATTTTTCTGCTGCATATCTCTCACCTTCTTCTAATCAGACCTTTATGCTGAGCACGTGAGAAAGCATCACTTGGTAAGTATTCACAAATAATTTAAAGTCAACAAACACAGGCTACTTTCTGATTCCAACCCAGAAATGGTCAGTTTTATTTATTTTGCTGGTTTCATCACATAGTTTGAATCAAGTTATAGCAAGGATGTACATGGATTGGTTAAAAGTACAGTGACTTCACTGTATTATATATTAAAGATGTTTAAAGGAAGGTCAGCTATTAAGCAGTCTTATGAGTAGCATGACTCATGTCAAGACATACTTTTGGTCTAAAATTGTGTGGGCCACTTGTTTTAACTGTACTCCATTAACTCTTTTCTATTACCTCATTATCTACCATGCTGTAGCACAATACTCTAATTATGTTTGAAATCCATTTCAGCAGTAAATGTTCATCTAAAATATCTATGACTCAGAGAATTACCATAATTTCATCTTCTGTAGTAAGGTCTTAAAGTATCTCAAAATATGAGCAAATGATCTACACATTTCTCCCAACACTGACCAACCAAATCTTGGGGACAGGCATGTAGGAGACTATATGGTTACTTGTCAGCTGACTTCCTCCTCAGCACAAGAGGGTGGAATAGGGGTAAGGAGGGGCTGATAATGGATGGAGTCTTGACTGGCGCCCTACTCCTTGTTACATAATGGCCAGAGCAGCAGCTCATGGGGGAAGTATGGGAAGTATTGTGACTCAGTGGGGTCTCTCTCCTTGAGTGGTGCAGCTTTCATCAAAAATTCGTTTGATTTTTTTTTGGATTTTCATCCAAAAACTGGCAACTGAAAGCCTAATTTCTTTCCCTAATTTGTGAAAATAATGTAATACATTAAAATGTAATCTTTTCACAAAAATTTCCATTTAATCAAAAAGCCATTTTCCGCTGGAAAAAAGTTTAGATGGACTTTTTTTCAACCAGCTATAGCCCTCACACAATCCCTTCATCAGGGCTGTGTCTACAGTCACAGTCTAGCCCACCATTTATTATACACATTATTGCAACTAGGCAATTACAACAGCATTGTACTTTTATTTTTATTTTATTTCATAGCAGTGACATAATTTTGTTCATCAGTCACACCTAACATACAGAACGGAGTGAAATTCTGCCAGAACATTAAGGTGGCATGTATGGTATGCATTGGCTCCATCAGGTATTGTTCTAAATGGTGGTGTGTTCGTTTTTTTCTTATTATTGACTTCCTTAATTATATTGACCTTGCAGGTTACAGAGTGCTAATATGCAGGCTATAAAATTCATTACATACATTAGAACCTTTAATCTGAAAGGTTTAAAGAAGCAACAGAACAAGCTGTTAAAATATACAAAAGTTTGACTTGCAAAAGTTTTTGGTGTTGAACAAAAATGTCAGTAGGATCCAGTTCTTTGGTAGCTGTTGGTAATTGTTTATTTTCTCTATTTAACTACTAAGGGCCTGATCCTGCACGATGTATGTGAGTACATTGATACGGCTTACCATAACTCTGCCCCTCCAGGCTCATGGTACATTTGTCCACTCTTGTTGTAGATATAAATCATTTCCCACTGTAACCTGCCATAGCCATTTTTTCAAGGGCTGTGGCAAATATCATTTAAAGGCAGCATCATAAACTAAGTATTTTTTTCAGCCTCTAAAGAAAATAATTCACTCACTTTGTGTCTTCCTGCCTCTGAATCCTGCTTCTTTAAATGACTTAATGGCAAGAACTAGCAAAAATGATCTTTTATCTGATGTTAGTGAGTCAAGCGAAGCTATGGTGTCAGTCACCTTGGAGCAGGCTGGCAGAAATACGATGCACTAAATTCTGCCACTGTTTTTTTTTTCTTTTTGATACCTACATTATTCAAAAAAGAGTTCAAGTATCTTTCAGGACAGGTACATTTTCTGATTGTCCCACTAAAAAGAAGACTGAGTAGTGAAGAGAAATAGAGAGAGGGTTTAATTCTACCTGATCTGAAATAGCAGCATGGTGGAAACACATCATCACCGTGTAGGAGAAACCCAGGTTTATAAATGATCCTATATCTTTGTCCCTGCTACTGACATTTTTTCCAGTTATTTTCCACTTACTCTTTGTTACTCTTCTGGAGGCTACTGAAATATTAGTAGTGTCTTTAAAAACATTTTTTACTTGTTCATGCTATAATAAATCCAGAGCCCTGGATACATGAGCTGGACCCTCAAAAGCAACCAGTTGGGTCATATTCTTTATTTGAAAATAGAAAATGTTTTTATCTTTGGATAGTGCATATTTTAATACATATAATTGCTGGTAAATAGAGACATGTTAGATTACATTTCCATCCTCACATGGAGTCCTTACAGCATTTTCCCCATCTCAGTTGAATTAGAAATAATCGCTAATGGCTCAGAGATCTCTTCAGCCAGTTCCTTAGGTAGTCTATGATGGATTTCATCTGGGCCTGCCAATTTGAAGACATCTAACTTGTCTAAGTAATTCTTAACTTGTTCTTTCCTTATTTTAGCCTCAGATCCTACTTCATTTATGTGCTGATGTTCAATTCGTGAGACATCAAATCACTGCTAACCTTTTTGGTAAAAACAAACAAGAAAGGCACTTAACTCTTTGTCTATTGCTGAGTTTCCTGCTATTGTCTTGCCCTCCTCACCGAGTAATGGGCCCACTTTGTTATTGTTCTTCCTCTTGCTTCTAATGTATTTGTAAAATGTTGTATTGTTATCATTTATGTCCCTAGATAGTTTAATCTTGTTTTGTGTCTTGGCCTTTCTAATTTTGTCCCTACTTTCTTGTGTTTTGTTTTTTATTTATAATCATCCTTCGTAATTTGACCTAGTTTCCACTTTTTACATGACTCTTTTTTGTGTTTCAGGTAGTTGATGATCTCCTGGTTAAGCCAGTGTGGTCTCTTACCATACTTTCACATTAGCGGAATTTGGAAACTATATAATGACATCTGTGATGATGAACTGCTGTTATGTATGCTCTACTGCCAAACTCAAGATATCAAAAATTTATGACTCAGACCCCCCCCAAAATCATAGGGTGTTTTTTAAAAAAAAAAATAGTTATACACCTCTACCTCAATATAACGCTGTCCTCGGGAGCCAAAAAAATCTTACCGTGTTATAGGTGAAACCACGCTATATCGAACCTGCTTTGATCCACCGGAGTGCAGCCCCACCCCGCTGGGAGCACTGATTTACCGCATTATATCCGAATTCATGTTATATCAGGTAGCATTATATCAGGGTAGCAGTGTATTGTGCTTTTTCTGTCTGATTGGTTGCTCTGCCCCAGGAGGTGAGCAAGTGGGCGGGCAGCCAATGAGAGTGGGTTTATCCCAGACAAGGCTCAAATTCACTAGACAGCTAGAGCATCTCATTTGATTTGAGAGATGGGCTCCAGGCGCAATCGAAATTTCATCACTCATGGAAAAAACCACAAGAGTTGGCAATCCTGGGATGGGAACTCCCAAGTTCAACATGTATTCCAGTAGGAAGTGTTGTGATCTGCTCCTATCTAGTGGAAGTACTTCCCTTTTTAGGGGACTGCATCAGTTTTGTATTTATTATGAGGTCATATTAGTAAAATTTTGTGAATGCTTATGAATGTGAGAGACTGTTAGCACTACCTGAAGCAAAGGAAAGCAAGCAGAAGCTGTAAATTTTCATGGGATAGATGGCATACTTCCATGTCTAAGGCAGTGGACTGGAAATCTAAAGAGCTAGATTCTATCCCTGGCAATCTCACTGAAGTGCTGTGTGACTGAGGTCAAGTTTCTTCACCTCTCTATTTCCCCGTCTCCTTTTCTGTCTTGTTTATTTAGTTTGTAAGCTCTTCAGGACGGGGGTCTGTCTCTCACTATGCGTTTGTACATTGCCTAGCACAACGGGGCTCTAATCTTGATCTGAGCAACTAAGTATCACTGTCATATTACTACTACTAATTCATAACATAATTTTCTATGAAGTTCTTATACACTGCCCAACACCAGCCTGGAAATGTCATTCTATTTGCAGAGTGGGTGAGATATCTTTTACTGGATCAACTTCTGTTAGTGAGAGAGACAAGCTTTCTAGCTGAAGGAGAGGTCTGTGTAAGCTCGAAAGTGTGTCTCTCGCACCAACAGAAGTTGATCCAATCAAAGATATTACCACACGCACATTGTCCCTCTGATATCCTGGGACTGACATGGCTACAACAACACAGCATATTCCATTTGCTTGACTGAGCTTTTGTTTAGTCTTGTTTTTGAAAGGGTTAAATTGATTCCCTGGCTAGAGTGAGCGATTTGCTGGCAGTGAATTCACGCAAAGCTAGGGCTGCTGAACTTCAACAGCTGACACTGGCTTCTGCAGGTGTATCATCACAGATGGTTACATGTCATTACTGCCACAGAAGTGCTACTGAATTCATTACAGTTTGCCAGGTTATGCAGAATACTGTATACACAATATGCTAGAGAATTTAAAGAGCTCTGGATGCGGTATAGTCTGGATTGTCCTCAGTACAAATGGTATCAGGCATAACATGACTAACAAATAGGTGAACCTAAGGGCACCTATTTAATCTCTATCAATGTCACTCTTTGTTCTACAGATTTTTGGAGACAATGGTCATATGTAAGCAATTATCAGCTTGTATTTAAAGAGGCTCATGACTTCTGCAGGGTCAGGAATGGAGCTTTGTGATGCTGCCCTGGATTGTCACCATATCTTCCACAGGTTTTGTCCTAAAGGAGTGGGTTTTCTGCTCATTTCCTATCCTGCTCAGCAAACATCAGATGGCCTGATGTTTGTATAGTCAGCAGATACCTCCTCACTGGTTTCAGTTTCTATCCTCATGCCTCATTTTAAGGGAGGAATCCTTGATATAGAAATTGCACTCAAGTTAATAACCAATTTAATTTTTTTCCATGATCCTACTGCTGCCAAATGGATTTTGCTCAGAAGTATTTTAAAACTACAATTCTACTAATGTACCTACTTGATAAATTGCCCATCATGTGTGAGAAAACCAAACAAAGTTATAATAATCTGGATTTCAGAGACTAAAAGTATCAGCAATGGCTCAATTTGCAGTTCATTTTACTTCTACTCAGAGATTTATATGAATTAAAATGGAACACTGTCATAAACAGATAGCTAAGGTTAATGTCTCTTTCACCTGGAAAGGAGTAACCTGAAACACCTGACCAGAGGACCAATCAGGAAAAAGACTTTTTCAAATCTGGGTGGAGGGAAGTTTGGGTGTGAGTTCTTTGTTCTTTGTCTTGGGTCTGACCCTCTCGGCTATGAGAGTGATTTTTCTATCTCCAGCTTTCTAATCTTCTGTTTCCAAGTTGTAAGTACAAAGATAGTAAGACGATAAGGTTTATATTGTTTTCTTTTGTATTTACATGTGTATAGTTGCTGGAATGTGTTAAATTGTATTCATTTTGAATAAGGCTGTTTATTCATTTTTTTTCTTTTAAGCAAATGACCCTGTATTTGTCACCTTAATACAGAGAGACCATTTTTATGTCTTTTTCTTTCTTTTTATATAAAGCTTTCTTTTTAAGACCTGTTGGAGTTTTTCTTTAGTGGGGACTCCTGGGAATTGAGTCTGCAGCTCATCAGGGAATTGGTGGGAGGAAGAAGTCAGGGGAAAAATCTCTTTGTGTTAGATTTACTAAGCCTGACTTTGCATACCCTTTGGGTGAGGGGGGAAGAGATTAGCTCTCGGTACTTCTGTTTTCCAGGACTGGAAACAGGGAGCGTGGACTCCCTCTGTTTAGATTCACGAAGCTTGCTTCTGTATACTCTCCAGGAACCCAGGGAGGGAACACCTGGAGGGGAGGACGGGGAAGGGAAATGGTTTTCCCCTTTGTTGTGAGACTCAAGGAATCTGAGTCTGGGGGTCCCCCAGGGAAGGTTTTGGGGAGACCACAGTGCGCCAGGCACTGTATAGATTCCTGGCTGGTGGCAGCTTTACCAGGTCAAGCTGGTAACTAAGCTTGGAGGTTTTCATGCTAACGCCCATATTTTGGACGCTAAGGTCCAGATCTGGGAAAAAAGTTATAATAACCTGGATTTCAGAGACTAAAAGTATCAGCAATGGCTCAATTTGCAGTTCATTTTACTTCTACTCAGAGATTATATGAATTAAAATGGAACACAGACCAAGGGCAAAGGAATATCAAGACAGTCACTCTGTTACTTAATGGTAGCATTAGGATTGGCCACTGACAAATGTGGGCCTCTGGAGGTTAAAGCCTGGTCATTACGCATTTTCCTTTCAGTAATGGGAAAAAATGTATATATGTACGCAGAAGCATTGAGGTATTATTTTTCCAAAAGGTTGCAAAGAATAAGTAACTACAGGAGAAGAATTATCCTCTCTTTGGTAACCTGTCTAAAATACAGAAATTGCATCGTACAGTAAAATTGATACTATGCCAACTGGTATGTGTGGGAGTTAATCAGACTGTTGTATGGCTGATCATTAATTTAGTGATAAAAGCCAAGTAACCTCCAAAAGATGTCTGCTTCTGCTCTCTCGGTAACATTCTGGAGGCTATGTGCAGAGTCCTTACTGGTCTGTGCCTTATATCATTCAGCAAGTACCTTTCCATTTACCACAGCAGAACACTTTTTCACTGGGGGCTGGAAATCCCACAGAGACAAATTTCTAAGGAGGAAACACGTATAAAGGTATTGGATTTGGAAGGGGCTTTAGCCCCAGACACCCAACCATTTTCCTTAGTCCCTGAAGGAAAGATGTTGATGGCTCCATAAAGAGGCCTATCCAGTTTCCCTCAACCAGAAAGATGATGGCTGTTCTAAGCTGGGGTGAGCCTCCAGGCTGAGGGTTAAAGTGGGAGAAAATAAGGGTCCGTTAGAGGTGTGCATACAGCGTTAACAAATAAAACCTCAGACAGGCAAAGAAAAGAGATACATGCACAGAACAGGGCAATTTTAAAATAACTATGGATTTGGTTAGACTGGTCTTGGAGAGAAAGAAACAATGTGTGTGCTCTTTAAGCCCCTGAGCCTGTTGCTCAAATCAATGCCAAAACCTCCCCATTACCTTCAATGGAAAAAACCAGAGTCTACACCAGTCACAATGCAGTAGATCAACACTGACAGATGCAGCGACTGCCCCACTGTGAAGGGAGACGGCCCCATCCCACTGAGAGCAAGCCGAGCAAGTGCTCCTGTACTCTGGTAGTGACAATTAGGCACCCCTGCAGGGCATGCTCTAATGGAGGAGGAGAGCTTAAAAGGTGAAACTGGCTACAGAGCAGGGGAGGGGAAGTTTCCTCAAGAGGAGTGGCTGTTGGGGAGCCCAGTAGCCAGTAGTTAGGGGAGCCCAGCTCAAGTCAGTGACTGGCCTTCCCTTTCCTTCTTTTGTTTAGGGCAGACAGACACTGATGCCCCGAGAGGGGCTCTGGGCTTCTGCTCTCCATCAGTGCCATGCAGCTGGACTGGAGGAGCAGTGCCAGGGACTGGAGGTAATTGGGTTCAGAAAGGACCGTGGGAGAGAGCTTAACTCCCACGGTGAACTTTCCCAGGAGTGGGTGTTACACAGGGGACCTGTGGATGAGAGAGGAAAGAGACAATGGCAAGCCCAGGCTGATTGCTGGCTGACTACACCCACCATCCAAATCACTTCACTGTAAATTATTTGATATCACAGAACTGAAGTAATTGTAATAGAGCAATGTCCAAGGATCAATGTCTTCTGCTCTTAAAATAAACATCTTGGAAGCTATTTTCCATAAATGTCACAATTTGCTTTCATATTTATGTGACAGCAGCAGGAGACCATTATCCTGTGACAATAAATGTTTAATACCATTGGCATAATGCTGAATTAAAATTGATCCTTTTTACCATTGATTTGTTTGTGTGCCAAGCATACCCTGAAGCAAAACATTTGTGTTAGTTTTTGGGAAAACAGTGGGGAATAAATCCTTCATTATTTAATTTATGACCAAATCCAAATTTGAACTCAAGCCTCAAGGCAAAAACAAACATATACTCCAAATGAATGTATGGCATTTCTATTTCCAGCAGCATATTCTTTTAGCTAGTTCCTTTCAAAATGGTTACATTGATTAAAATTTAATATCTTTGTTCTCAAATCTTTGACTTGTTCTTGCATATCTTCATTCTGAGTAATTTCTGTTGTAGGACTACATCGTGGTTGCACACACAGTCTATAACAACAAGAAAGCAGGAAATACAGTATATGTCCTTATATGGCATGTGCCTGGTCACAGTAAGAAACAGGTACAGGATACCTGTATAAATAATACAAATCATGAAGGAAGGGCTGGAAACCTGCCCCTAATTCATACTGTTGGCAAAAGACAAAACTGGTTAGGTGATTTCCCAAGAGCCTGACTGAAATTACAGTCTTGAAGACAAGGAGCTTGAACTCAGTATAGGAATATGGAGGAATAATCTGTCCCACACATTAGGTATCATCTTGATCTCTGATTGTCAGAGACTGGCTTAAGCCCTGAAGTGTGAGGTTTAATATTCCTTCCCAATTTTTTGTTTTTTCCATGAGAAAAGAGTTAAAAGTAACATATACAAAGAGGTGTTCGATAAATTACATGCAAAATTCTAATAGACCCACAGGATTTAATAATAGTACTTTGCAAAGGTACAACTGCCAAACATGACTGATATTCATGACCACACAAGCAGTTATTTTACACGTAGAGTCTTACTTTAACCTCAGTGATGGAAATATATAGTTCCCTGCCATACAATTACAGACTTCTGACTAATCAATAGTAATAGAGAATACTGGAAAATAGTAGGCACAAATGTTGGGTTTCTTAATCTTTTTTTTTTAGTGATTTATTGAGTGGAAGAGGGAAGATGTGATAGATAGGGAAGGCAAAAGTCATTTGTTTATATTATAGTCATGCAATGCCAAGGTAGGTCCTTGGTCTTTGTTATCCCATTTCTTTCTCTCAATAAACAGAAAACACACTGAGGTAAATTTATTTGTTTATTAGCAATGTAATAGGTTGGTTTGAAAGGTACTCTAAACCCACCATTCTTCTTTTAAAATATCAACTGGCAATAAAGTGCATGTACCTTTGCCCTTATAGCAAAATTATTTGTCTCCTAAATTACCCACACTATTTTTTTCAGACAAAGAATGGAATCAGGCAATAAAAAATTGTATGTATAATTGGTCAAAGTTTGAAGGTATTTATGGTATTATTATATCTAAATCTGTCATTCCTCTGTTAGTGTAAAAACAAACACACACTAAAAAGAAAACAGATAAGGCCTATTTCAGTAGGACTATATATTATTCACTATTGACAGTCTCTCCCTTCTGAGTTTGTTTTCAAAAGCATATTTGAACAGCGTGCTTAGCAAATTTTAATTTTAAGCGACGTTGCCATTTACTGACTCCAGTTAGACTTACTATTCCTAATAATTTCGAGCCTATCTATAACTTGTCCTATGTACCTGTGCTGGAGATTAACAGGCATGAGGACATCCCCTGCTCCCAGACTGCTTTCCCTGCAAGACTTTCCTGCATCACCACTCGTGCACCAAGATGAGAACAAACTCAGTGGGATCCCTAATTGTTGCTCAGCCACCCGCTCATAGTTGGATGGGGAGTGGGAAAGTGGGCATACCTGAGCTCTGGAGGTACAGGTCTGCTGGTCAAGTCAATAATCCCCCTGGGATGTTCCTGCAGCAGCACAGATACATTCCACCCATTCCTCAGGGTGAGGCATAAAATCTTAGTCTTGCCCAAAGAGTTGAGAAGATTCTTGGAAATGAGAGGGGGAGCAGAAGCAAATGAGAACAAAGAGATAGAGAGAGGTGAGATTATGAGAAGCTCTGCAGGTGATAAAACAAGAAGTTTGATTTGGATGGAGTAAAAAACAAGAAGCCAGTGAAGGAACTGAAGGAGGGGGCAATGGCATGGTCTCTGCAGGACGACGGGAAGATGATTACAGCAGCAGCATTGTGGAAGGAGTTCATGTTGACACATTTCAGAACATTTGGTCAAAAGCCAATAACTGGCATAGACCAGGAACTTGTCTGTGTTCTCCCACTCCCACTGTGTCTTATCCATCTCTGTGCTGCAATGCCAGAAAAGCAGAGTGCCACACAGTCAGATTTTGAGCTGGTGGTACATCCCATAAGGGAAGCTGTTCTTACTGATGCCAGCTTGGACTCCTCTCCCTTCACACTGACTAATGTAGTGGAAATGCTGCTCCACCTCTGTGACTCTCATGCTAGGCCAGAATTCAGCTTTGGCAGCAAACACTGAAGAAAAGACATCTTGGCTAACATTAGCAAAAACAAGTTTCCTGGAGAGACATTATTAGCCCTTTGAATTAGTAGTAGATGTAGAAAATCTTCCAACAGCTTTCTCTCCCACTCCCACACTCCCACACATGGAATAGAGAAAATTCTTCTGTATATTTTTACTGGCTTGCCAACCTGCTAAGTCTTCTTTTCCATAAGATAAACAACACAGAGTATGTCACATTCTTCTAGCTCTTTCCTTCACTGGGGTTGAACAACCTGCATTTCTGATAAGAAAGCCATCAAATAAAGTAGCAAAGAGTCCTGTGGCACCTTATAGACTAACTGACGTTTTGAAGCATGAGCTTTCGTGGGTGAATACCCACTTCGTCAGATGCATGGCACAGATGCATGGGTATTCACCCACGGGGCTCATGCTCCAAAACATCAGTTAGTCTATAAGGTGCCACAGGACTCTTTGCTGCTTTTGCAGATCCAGACTAACACGGCTACCCCTCTGATATCAAATAAAGTGGATCTGATGTTAAAGCACATTGTCATATGGGAAAACTCAAAAATGGTTTCCATTTTAAACAAAAGGAGAGTGTGCCACCAACTTTATATGACTTCTTATGTAATTTAAGCCCTTATGACTTCTTATGTAATTTAAAATAGTACTGTAAATTTTGCAGTAATGCATGTGTAAACTGGGCTGTCAAAAGGGGATGGATTAAGCAGAGCTGCAAGATGAATTGTTCCTTCTAAGAGACTAGTCGTGTTCATTGAGTCAATTACCCTTTCTAACCAGTCTTGAGGGCAGGCCAATCTTACCAGCATGAAGGAACCACCTGCATAGACATGGTTAGCTTCTTCTACAGCACTGTGTTCCTTGCTGTGCCTCAACAAAGATCCTATGGATGCCCTCCACAGGGCCAAAGATCTGTGGCAATGGTGGAGGACCGAAGTCACGAGTGGGCCATGCATTGTCCTTCCATGCTGAAGAGCAGGCAGGCAGTTAATGTAGAATGGGAGCTCATTAACTCATCTTTGGACACCTTGTACTGGGGAAAATCCCCTGAGGCAGTGATAGCTGAGGGAAGTCCAAGACCATTAATCCAGGATAGTTCCACTGTTAGGGAGCTGGTTAGAGCTACCAGAGGCCCTGGAGTTGAGTATAGAGGCACAGAGCTTCCATGCAGTATCCAATGGATACTGGCAAATCCACGTCTGTGGACAAAACCAATGTCATTCTGTAGGGCCCTATCTTCTCGCTGTATCTGCAATGGAATGATTCAGGAACATTCCACAAGGGGGACTGACAACATATTTCATCCCAGGCTCCATATATCCTATGAGGCCTTACTTCATAGTCAAGATTATTTGAATTAATTTTCAGAGAATCTTTGGAAAGACATTGTATCAAATACTTTAATAAAATCCAGATATAATTCATCTCCCATTTTCCTTTTATCCACTATTAAAACAGCTTCAGGTAGACAAAAACCTATACAACCTTACTCAGTGAACCCATTAAATATATGGTGTTGGACTGTCCCCATGCCACTTCTGTTGCTTTTGTTTATTTTGTTTCTGGTTATACGTACTGGTTGAATTCTTCGCTGATTTATATTGCATGAACTCCCGGGTTGCTCAAGCTGTCAATGAGCACAGGGCTGCCCGGGAGGGGGGGGGTAAGTGGGGCAATTTGCCCCAAGCCCGGGCTCCGCAGGGGCCCAGAAGAGAACGGGTGAGGCTCCTGCCTCAGCCCCAGCCTCGGCCCGGCCTGATCCCGCCTCCGCCCCTCCCCTGGAGCCTCAGCGCATCCAGGAGCATCTCTGAACAGTGGTGCAGTGTGGCTCTGACAGGGCCTGAGCTCCTCCCCACTCAGAGCCGTGTGATAAGGGGGCAGGGATTGGAGCTCAGGCCCAGCTGGAGCTTGCAGTCCGCCCCCTTACCACTGGCTCTGAATGGGGAGGGGCTCAGGCCCTGCCAGAGCCACGCACCACTGTTCAGGGACACTCCCGGATACAACGTGCTGAGGCTCCGGGTGAGTGGGGAGCTGGGGATAAGAGGCTGGGGCTGCAGGGGTTGGATAAGGGGCAGGGAGTCCGGGGACAGTCAGGGGACAGGGAGGGGACAGAGGTTGGGGGTGGTGGTCAGGGAATGGGGGGTTTGGATTGTGGGCGTTCGGGAGTCTGTCAGGACTCAGCGGGGGGTGGATAGGGGTTGCGGCAGTCACGGGACAGGGAGCAGGGGTGGGGTTCTGGGTGGTGGTGGTGAGGGGTCTGTGGGGGCGGTGAGGGGACAAGGAGCAGGATGGGTCAGGGATTCTGAGGGGAGCAGGCAGTTGGGGGGCAGGAAGTGAGTGGGAGTCAGATAGGAGGCAGGGCCAGGCTGTTTGGGAGGCACAGCCTTCCCTACCCTAAAGCTCATTCAGCAGTTTGAGGCTTGCAGAAGAGACAAGCTGTTAGCTTTTCCATTAGGGCTACCATCCCTTTCACTTATCAAATGCCAAATTATTGTCTATATTTAATTTCAGTGTCATAGAGAGATTCACGTCAGGGGAGGGTAGCTTCATTTAAAATTAGCCACTGGGGGAGGGATCACATGAGAAGAGCAATATCCTACACCACCTACCTCCTTCCCAACCCTACCAAGGGAGACCCTTACCCTGCATTCCCAGAGGCTTCAAAGCGGTTAATTCAGTGGTTCTCAAACTTTTGTCCTGGTGACACTTTTCACATAGCAAACCTCTGAGTGTGACCCCCCCCTTATAAATTGAAAACACATTTTTTTGTATATTTAACACTATTATAATGCTGAAAGCAAAGCAGGGTTTGAGTTGGAGGCTGACAGCTTGCGACCCCCAGTAATAACCTTGTGACCCCCAGTTTGAGAACCCCTGGGTTAATTTAATTTTAGCACCCTGTGTCCATTCACATGCATGTGCTATTTGGAGCATGTCAGTTTTCACAACATAGGCTCATCCCAGATTTTGGAATAAGCTCAAATGCTGATTCGTGGAGTATGTATATAAGCTATACTAAAGAGAAACCCACAGTAAACGTCTCCAGTTTGTGAGGGACCCCATGGAGCCAGTCTCTAGGAAACAGATAAATGCACGGAGGTTAAGTCCATTAATGGCTATTAGCCAGGATGGGTAACAAATGGTGTCCCTAGCCTCTGTTTGTCAGAGGGTGGAGATGGATGACAGGGGAGAGATCACTTGATCATTACCTGTTAGGTTCACTCCCCCTGGGGCACTTGGTATTGGCCATTGTCGGTAGACAGGATACTGGGCTGGATGGACCTTTGGTTTGACCCAGTATAGCTGTTCTTATGTTCTAAGCTAAATGAACCCAAAGTTATGGAGACAGATATGAATCAAGGAAGCCAGCAGAGTATCAGAAACCTGGAAAAATCTCTGACTGGATGGGCTCAGGCGTTTGGTCACAAGCTGAGGTGGTTCAAAAGTTTTGGATTTTTTATAAGCAATATTTTTTATTGTTTCTTTAAACAATCAAAAACAGCAAGCAGCAAATATTTGGCCACACACTTTTGAAACCCCAAACCATATTCAGGTTTTGGGAGACTAATTTCAGCTTTTCAATTAAAAAACCACAACAAATTTTGAAGGAAAGCAGACATTGCCTGTGATTTTTTTCTGCTTTTTAAAAACCCTTAGTTTTCGATCCAAAAAAAGTTTTGACGGAAAATTTGCCTTTTAGCACTAGCTGATTCTGAGAACCAGTGATACCTTGTAAAGAAGTTTTCTCAAAACTGGGTTTGTGCCGAGATGCAGAAGGTTTATTTTTCCCAGGGCTGCCCATGGGGGGGAACAAGTGGGGCAATTTGCCTGGGCCTCGCAGGGGCCCCCACAAGAATATAGTATTGCAATTTTTTTTCTGGAAGGGGACCCCGAAATTGCTTTGCCCCAGGCCCCCTGAATCCTCTGTGCGGCCCTGAATCAGCACAGAATTTGGCCATGTCTGCATCAGTCCCATTATCGGATTCTTACATGTGATGCCATTTAAGCACAATAGCAGGAGCTTGGGAGAGTCAGTATGCAGCACAAGGTACGAACACTTGCAGTTGCCTGTAAGCACATTTAAAAATAAACCAATTAAAAGTTTCTGTTTAAAATGTCTTCTGAACTTCTAGCACCAGCCAAAATGTGGTGCCACTGAATTTAAAAAGCAAGGTCTGTCAGTACCTTCAAATGAATCAGAGTACTGCACTTAGGAGTCCTTGTAAAATGAAATTCATCATTTAAAGTTTACTTTTCTTCCCCTGTCCAGCCTCAAAAAACCTATGAAATTAAAAACAGTTAAAGTGGATAACAGATACAGGAATGAAAAAACTTCCTATAAACTAATAGTTGACCTGAGCTATCTGTCCTTAAATGTGGGTGCTCATGGCTCTGTTTCAAACCTGTTCAATATTGGGTAGGCTTTTACTGGGACATATGAGGCTGCTGCAAGTTTTTACCAAGTTATAAAATTTTCAGCATCACAATAAATTGTGAGATAAGGAGGGGGAGATGCAATTTAACAAGGACCCCATAACTTTTCATTGAAGGAATGCTCAGTCATGGGACAAGGCAGTAAGAGTGAGAGGTATAGTGAACATCATCAATATCTTATCCTCTTCTTTCTGGGTTGTCCTTGGAGTTTGGTCCATAATTTACTTACCCAAGGGAAATTTAGTACAAGTGCTGCATTTTTTCCTTTCATGCTGATGATGGACTAAAATAGCCCCAGGAAAAAAAAATCGGTGGAGATTATTTATACAGCACAGCATGTATTATTTTACCTTCAGAGGATCACATTTTGGTAGTAATACTAACTGCGCCCACGCACGCGTACACACAGACACACACAAGGCCAGTGTGATCAATGGTAGGGGTCAGTAATCCCATTTCAGAAGCAGTCCTACTTCAAAGTGAAATGAAACAGGATAAAGTCTAAAGTAATAGAATATGACAGAGCCAGATTCACTGCCCCATCCTCCAACTATGAAAAGAAATACATTTCTACATGAGGAAATCCTAGCTGGCAAGTCAGATCTAGTCACACAAGAAACAAGACACACATAAGTAATGGATGATTCCCACGTTTAGAATTTGCCTGTTTCAATTCACTTTAATAGGTTCTCGGAAGTTCTGACTTTTGTTGAACTAAAATCTGAAGGATTAATCTTCACGTTTCTCTGTAAAAATATAATGCATCTCATTAGTTCAGTATTAATCAATAATGTATTCTCTCTTTATATACTTTGTAAAAGCAGCAATATTGCAACCACTATGTGTATTGTACATTGGTTAACTCAGTGAATAATCTATAAGCAAGCACTGTACCTTTAGAATTGCAATTGTGAATACATGTTATTGGTTATTGCTAGAGGACGTCTTTGATCTGTGGAAAATCACAGACTTCTCTGGAGATGATGAGCAGGCTAGCTGCCATTTATTTTGGCTAAATGGAAGAATAATTAAGCTCCTTAATGGGAATAAGATAGCTAAAATAATTGAAGCCACCACCCAAAAGAACTGGCCAAGAACAAGGCCTGGCCAGAGACTGAGCCATCCAAGCCAAGGAGTTTCTCTGGGACTGATTGCAAATGCAGGGGCTGGGGCATTCATTAGCTGGACCTGCGTGTGTCTATGCGTTGGAAACAAAAGTAGCAATTAAACCAGGGGAAGGTGAGAGAAGTAGCTGGTAGTGTGGTCCTAAGAAGAAGCTGAGAAAGAGCGTCTTTTGGGCAGAGTGCTTGCAGTAAAGGCAGGGTTGGAAGTAGTCAGCAAAGAAACCACCTCTTCTGTTTGTTCCTGAAGTATTCAGGGAAACAGGACTTTGTTCTTTGGAAATAAGAGGATTGGCAGCAGAAATACCTGACTCCACCATCACACTCTCCTCCTAAAAGAAACAATCCCTAAAGCCCCACATGTTGGCTAACTAATGGGACCAAAAGGGGCAACATTATTATATTTT
Source organism: Gopherus evgoodei (assembly GCF_007399415.2). Lineage (NCBI taxonomy): Eukaryota > Metazoa > Chordata > Testudines > Testudinidae > Gopherus > Gopherus evgoodei. The sequence goes on along the minus strand of NC_044329.1, from coordinate 104,759,232 downwards.
AGCAGAGGATTCTATGGGTTAGTGCATATTTAAACCACTCGACTGGACTCAGGGAATGCGGACTCCTTGCTCTGCCACATATGTTCTGTGCTCCTGCACCTGATTCCAAGTCCACTTGGTCAGTAGAAAGACTTCTTTGGCTTCAATTAGGTTTTTCAATCAGGCCCCCTAATCTCTCTGTGCCTCAGTCCCTATCTGTAATCCTTCCCTAATTCACTAATTGTGAAGATAAATTCAGGAACAATTTGACACAATAGGATACTATGGTGATGGGACCCATGTAAGTATCCGAGAGGACAGGAAAGATAAAAAACTTATGTATTTTCTATTGGAGATTTTGGGTGCTACTGACTACAATGTTTATAATAATGATGATGATAAAGTGAAAAATGTAAGCAGTGGCTAGAGAAAGCAGAGTGAAGGACAAACGCATTCTTCTAATTCGACATTCTCTTTGCTTTCCAGTTCTGGGTCTCTCCTAAAGTCAGAATACTAGCTGGGCCAATCTGTGGGATAATTTTGTGACAGAAGAAGTACCGACAAACTGGAATAAGACAACCAGCACATTTTCTTTGGTGCTGAAACAGAATTTGACCCTATCCAATATCCAAAGTTAATGCACTAAAGTCTGAAGGACTAAAAGCAATGCATTAAAGACTGAAGCATTCCTATTGCCGCTTCATAAACTACTTCTGTTATTGCACACCAGCCATCAATCCCAGGGAAAATAATGGAACAGTTGATATGGGATTCAATTGAAAACGGACCAAAGGAAGGAATCTAATTAATGCCAGTCAGCATGGTTTTCATGGAAACAGTCTGTCAAACAACCCAATTTCATTCTTTTATGAGATTAGAAGCTTGGTTTGATAAGGTAATGCATAGATGTAATGACTTTTGCCAGGTGTGACTATTTGGGGAAATTAATCTATACAGAACCTAGAATTCTAGTTTGATTTTTATGAACTGCCGGTATTCTTGTATCTTATATCGTCTTGTATTGGGTACTGCATCCTGTTCCTTGTACTATGGAGCATGAATGGTGCCTACAAAGCTTTGAAAGCAACAGTTGTTTTAAGGGCTATCAACTAGTGAATGGCCTGACCAAGCAGTAGAATGGGATTGCTGAAAGGGGGGAGGGAGAGAGCGCATTTTTTTCCAGTTCCTGATGGTGGCTAGGTCTGGGCAGTGAATTTTCTCAGTAGCAGAAACAGAGAACCAGTTTGTTCGGGTAAGATTTATAATTAGAAGCACTCACACAACAAGAGAGAGGAAGTATAGCGCAGGGGCCGGGAACAACAGGATATGCTCTTGTACTTCCAAGTCATCTATGAAAAGTTGACTACTGTCCAGCATAGTAGCAATCACTGCTGAACACCCAAGAAACACTCCCCAGGAATCAAATAATCATGGGAGAGAATCCTGGATACTAAAGAGCTCTAATCTAGTGGAGAAGGCATAATGAGAACATGTCAAGGCATATCAGATGCAAGCTAAGCCAGGCAAATTCAAATCAGAAATTAGGCACAATTATTTTGACAGTGACCATTGGCACAAACTACCAAGGGAAACTCTGGATTCTCCAAGTCTTGATATATCTTCAACCAAAAATGGATTGCTTTTCTGGAAGATGCCTTTGTCTAGGGGTAACTGGGTGAAATTTATAATTCAGGAGGTCGACACGATATAATTGCCCCTTTGCCTTAAAATGTTGAAAACATATAAGTCTAGAAATAAATCGTTAGAAGGCTGAATTTGTTCTCTGTAGCAGGACAGTCTCTACATCTAAAGGTTGATAATTAGTAGGGCTCCAAAAAGAAGATCTCATTCTGCCTGCACTCACATGCTCTTCTCTTATACAGACTGTCTCCAGTAACATTTATCCTTAACCTTCCTGGACTCATACATATTCCCTCAAACAAACAGAAAATTAAAAGAACAATTTCTCTAATTTTTAAAGCTGTGCAACATAAACAGAACATTACAAGTTCTAACAACTTAGCTCACCTAAAAAAGCTAATTCCCTCTTTGGAATTTAAGGAAGTCTACGATTTAATCTGTATTTATCCGTTAAAATTCTGGCTGTTTAAGAGCAAAGGATTAATGGTTTCAAATTTCAGTGGTTGACTTTATTCTACATTAAAATGCTTTTTTTTTTAGCTTATACTATGGAACCAGTAAGCCTTTCTCTAATGAAACTGTAAGGATAGAAAGTTTACTCCCCATGAATGCAAGCACGTTATTTTCTGATAAGAGGAGTTTGAGCTATTTTCTCCAAAAATAACATTTTTGCATACATGTCACGTCACATCGGTGATGTTCAAATAAAGAATAAGTATATAGATTTAAAAAATCCAATAGTCACAGTTGATACTGGAGATCTATGTATCATGGGCCAATTTCATCTGGATTGTACACTGTAGAAACCCTCCTATAGCACCTTGGAGAGCCCATCAGAGGAGGTTGAGCTAATGAAACCACTCCTTCATTAAATGGTTGTAGGGGCCAGCAAAACGTAATAGTGGAAGGGTAGGGGACGTGGCAGATTCAGAACATCCCCTTAGCAACCTCCATGGAAGTCCTGACTGCAAACTGAAGCTGCCTTCCACTTGTTGAAAAGTTGAGGGAGGATAGTGGTCACAAGGTGAACACTAAGTGGGGCACTGGGGAGCAGACATGAGATGGCATCGTTAGGAGCTGCCTGGATCCCAAGTTATTTCCTTGACTGGTTGATATTCTAAGAGGTAGTGAAAATTGTTAAAGCACAGTTTAAAAAAGGACACAATAGTTACCTCTGTAATAAGATTACTGGACAGAAATCACCTGCTTCCAAGGATAACCATGATACTACATATATAAAGACCAGGAGGAAAAAGCAGGATTTCACACACTAATACACAGATTACTGATGGGACAGCAAAATAAAGCAGGAGAAGAGATGGGAATGATCATTAGAGGTGATACTGAGTGTATAGGGAATGCATAATAAATACTTTGGATGACACAGCAGAGACAGTTTGAATAGAAGTTAAGGACAATAAAGAGAGTTCGGTGATTGCTGGAAGATGCTACAGACCTTCAGGGCAGTTACAGAAAGCCGATCAGGACACATCTTTACAGATAAAAAGGGGTCTGTAAAAGCCAGAACTTTGATCACAGCAGATTTTAATTACTCGTATATGATTAAAACAACAACTATGCAAAAAGCTAAGTAGGGGAACATTTTTCTAGAGGCAGATTTCAATTCTTACAGGGGCTGAACAGGCTGCATAGTTAATGGTAATTCAGGATCTAATCAGTACAAAGATGCCACATATTATAAACTAAATAAGATTGAAGTTAAGGCACATCTAAGATTTTGTGATAGTATCAGTAGAGAGGAAACGCTCATGAGACTCATGAAACAGTGCTCAATTTTTCCTATTATTAAAGCAAAGTTGAAAGGAATGTGAAATTCCCTTTTGAAATTTCATCCATGTAGAATTATTTTTCTCTTGTTTTAATTTTAAGCAATCATAGGAAAGACTAATAGAAATTCACTGTGGTTAAGGCTAAACAAAATAAAATCTCTTAAGATCAGAATGGTTAAATAAAGGCATTGGACCAGGGTCTTCATCTCAATTCCACCAGTATAAATTTTGGTCTTGCTCCCACTGAAGTCAACAGGATTTTTGCAACTGAATTCAATATTTAGCAGGATTTGGCTCTAACTGCTTAGGCTTCAATGTGTTTAAGTATTGTCCTGAATAAGGATGGATGTAAGTGCCTGCTTAAGTACTTTCCTAAACTTGGCTTTTTGAATTTAAGAGAATAACTGTTGATTTGCATCAGTCTAAATGGGATCAAAATCTGGCACAAAAATTGTGCAAGTAATGAACTAAGTGCTTTCAAAACATAGAGTACTTAGTTCGGTATGATTAGGCGGTTGATACATTTACCTTTAAGTAAATTAACAGGTTGATTGAATGATCTTGTAAAAAACTAAACAGTAATGAAACATCTGAAACTTCACAACACTGGATATTTCCTGCAGCATATACTGGGAATACTGTAACCACAGTCTCTCTTGTGGCAATTTGGCAGTATTGCTTCTGATCTGTCTATCTCTCTATCTATCTATATATCTATACATCTTATAGGTCTTTATATGGCGCCCAACACCAGGGGTGCTGGAACAAGTTTTATGGTAGGGGTGCTGATGGAAACCATAGCAACCAGGCATTTGGTGTTTGTTGTTACTACTGCAAGCCAGAGGTGCAGCAGCAGCACACCCCACATTCCTAGTTGAAGCCCCATTGCCCAGCACTGTACTATGTGGGTATTTCTACCAGAAAGCGCACAAACAAAAAATTATACACCTCTACCTCGATATAACGCTGTCCTTGCGAGCCAAAAAATCCTTCCATGTCATACGTGAAACCGTGTTATATTGAACTTGGTTTCACCTATAATGCAGAATTGCTTTGATCCACCGGATTGCGCAGCCCCCCCCCCGAGCACTGCTTTACCGCATTATATCTAAATTCGTGTTATATTGGCTGGTGCTATGAGGTAGCGGTGTACATTTTAAAGTTATTCAAACTTTGTCAGCCTTCAGAGTTTCTGGTTCAGTTTGGGTTGGATGTGGAATAGCTTGGGTTGAGTCATATATAAAATGATACAGTCATTTCCAGTGAATATCAACTTGCTTAGAATGTGTCAGGTATCAAGAATACTCTTCATCTTTCATATATGTTCACAACAGACAAAATGGAAATAATAAATTGGCTACTAAAAATTATAATGTGGAACATAAAAATTAGGGTCAGGAAGTGGCACAATATATATATTAACAGGTAGTTTTCCCTTTCCAGCAAAGGACAAAAATATCACAGCAGTATACATTATATCTTTTTGTGGTACTCTAAAATATACAAGAAAATGGATTATCAGTCAATTTGAGCCTCTGGGTATGCAAAATACTGTATTGGGTCATTCAAATAACATACACATGCAAAGTTTTTGTAACAATGAGGATAAGAATTTGTAAAAAGTCTATACTGCTATTATTGACAGTTCTGGGACAGTGGGTCGGATTTCCAATGGTACAAAACATAGCACTATTATTCAGAAAACAGCCAAGAGACATAGACAGCAGTTATATGTAAAATATTAGGAATAATTTTTAATCAAAAGCATAATTTTGAGATGGCTAATAATATAGATGCCTAAAGGATGGTCTTACCATCTTGGCATTCTCCTAAAATATTTAGATGTATTCCATATTGGTCAAGCAAAACAAAATTTGATCTTATACATTTAGATTCCTAAAAATATTTTGACGAGGCTTTCTGCACAAAAGATTCATAGATTCATAGACTCTAGGACTGGAAGGGACCTTGAGAGGTCATCGAGTCTAGTCCCCTGCCCTCATGGCAGGACCAAATACTGTCTAGACCATCCCTGACAGACATTTATCTAACCTACTCTTAAATATCTCCAGAGATGGAGATTCCACAACCTCTGTAGGCAATTTATTTCAGTGTTTAACTACCCTGACAGTTAGGAACTTTTTCCTAATGGCCAACCTAAATCTCCCTTGCTGCAGTTTAAGCCCATTGCTTCTTGTTCTATCATTAGAGGCTAAGGTGAACAAGTTTTCTCCCTCCTCCTGATGACACCCTTTTAGATACCTGAAAACTGCTATCATGTCCCCTCTCAGTCTTCTCTTCTCAAAACTAAATAAACCCAATTCTTTCAGCCTTCCTTCATAGGTCATGTTCTCAAGACCTTTAATCATTCTTGTTGCTCTTCTCTGGACCCTCTCAATTTCTCCACATCTTTCTTGAAATGCGGTGCCCAGAACTGGACACAGTACTCCAGTTGAGGCCTAAGCAGCGCAGAGTAGAGCGGAAGAATGACTTCTCGTGTCTTGTTTACAACACACCTGTTAATGCATCCCAGAATGATGTTTGCTTTCTTTGCAACAGTATCACACTGTTGACTCATATTTAGCTTGTGGTCCACTATGACCCCTAGATCTCTTTCTGCCATACTCATTCCTAGACAGTCTCTTCCCATTCTGTATGTGTGAAACTGATTCTTCCTTCCTAAGTGGAGCACTTTGCATTTGTCTTTATTGAACTTCATCCGGTTTACCTCAGACCATTTCTCCAATTTGTCCATATCATTTTGAATTTTGACCCTGTCCTCTAAAGCAGTTGCAATCCCTCCCAGTTTGGTATCATCTGCAAACTTAATAAGTGTACTTTCTATGCCAACATCTAAGTCATTGATGAAGATATTGAACAGAGCCGGTCCCAAAACAAACCCCTGTGGAACCCCACTTGTTATACCTTTCCAGTAGGATTGGGAGCCATTAATAACTACTCTCTGAGTACGGTTATCCAGCCAGTTATGCACCTACCTTATAGTAGCCCCATCTAAATTGTATTTGCCTAGTTTATCGATAAGGATATCATGCGAGACCGTATCAAATGCCTTACTAAAGTCTAGGTATACCACATCCACCACTTCTCCCTTATCCACAAGACTTGCTGTCTTATCAAAGAAAGCTATCAGATTGGTTTGACACGATTGTTCTTTACAAATCCATGCTGGCTATTCCCTATCACCTTACCACCTTCCAAGTATTTGCAGATGATTTCTTTAATTACTTGCTCCATTATCTTCCCTGGCACAGAAGTTAAACTAACTGGTCTGTAGTTTCCTGGGTTGTTTTTATTTCCCTTTTATAGATGGGCACTATATTTGCCCTTTTCCAGTCTTCTGGAATCTCCCCCATCTCCCATGACTTTCCAAAGATAATAGCTAGAGGCTCAGATACCTCCTCTATTAACTCCTTGAGTATTCTAGGATGCATTTCATCAGGCCCTGGTGACTTGCAGGTATCTAACTTTTCTAAGTGATTTTTAACTTGACCTTTTTTTATTTTATCTTCTAAACCTACCCCCTTCCCATAAGCATTCACTATGTTAGACATTCCTTCAGACTTCTCAGTGAAGACCGAAACAAAGAAGTCATTAAGCATCTCTGCCATTTCCAAGTTTCCTATTACTGTTTCTCTCTCCTCACTGAGCAGTGGGCCTACCCTGTCCTTGGTCTCCCTCTTGTTTCTAATGTATTGATAAAAAGTCTTCTTGTTTCCCTTTATTCCCATAGCTAGCTTGAGCTCATTTTGTGCCTTTGCCTTTCTAACCTTGCCCCTGCATTCCTGTGTTATTTGCCTATATTCATCCTTTGTAATCTGACCTAGTTTCCATTTTTTATATGACTCCTTTTTATTTTGCAGGTCATGCAAGATCTCGTGGTTAAGCCAAGGTGATCTTTTGCCACATTTTCTATCTTTCCTACCCATCGGAATAGCTTGCTTTTGGGCCCTTAATAGTGTCCCTTTGAAAAACTGCCAACTCTCCTCAGTTGTTTTTCCCCTCAGTCTTGATTCCCATGGGACCTTACCTATCAGCTCTCTGAGCTTACCAAAATTGGCCTTCCTGAAATCCATGGTCTCTATTTTGCTGTACTCCCTTCTACCCTTCTTACAATTGCAAACTCTATGATTTCACGATCACTTTCACCTAAGCTTCCTTCTACTTTCAAATTCTCAACGAGTTCCTCCCTATTTGTTAAAATCAAGTCTAGAACAGCTTCCCCCCAATAGCTTTCTCAGCCTTCTGAAATAAAAAGTTGTCTGCAACGCAGTCCAGGAACTTATTGGATAGTCTGTGCCCTGCGGTGTTATTTTCCCAACATATATCTGGATAGTTGAAGTCCCCCATCAGCACCAAATCTTGGGCTTTGGATGATTTTGTTAGTTGTTTAAAAAAAGCCTCATCCACCTCTTCCACCTGGTTAGGTGGCCTGTAGTAGACTCCTAGCATGACATCACCCTTGTTTTTTACCCCTTTTATCTAACCCAGAGACTCTCAACACTTCCGTCTCCTATGTCCATCTCCACCTCAGTCCAAGTGTGTACATTTTTAATATATAAGGCAACACCTCCTCCCTTTTCCCCGTCTATCCTTCCTGAGCAAACTATACCCATCCACACCAACATTCCAATCATGTGTATTATCCCAGATTACTGACCCAGAAGTATATGCACATTGGAGAGCATGTTAGACAAGAGTATTTGTTAAAGTAGTTTATTGAATGGAAAAATGGCTCAGAATTGAGAAACTTCCCTAGCTGAAGGTCATCAGTGGCTTACCATAAGGGAGAGTTTTGAGACATCACATTTTCATAAAATGTGGGAATCATTTGGAGGAGAACTGAAAGTATAACATACCTAAATTTATTCATTACAAAGAAATTGGCCATAGGGCAAATAAGGAAAAGCTGCATCAAGTATAGAGGGACTTGGATCTTTAGGTGACTGGAGAAGTAAATGGAAAATATAATTTACTGACTTATAGACAAACATTAAAAAAGACTGTGTGCAATAGCAAAAGCTTTAAAGGAGAAAGAGCCATTATGTAGCTGAGTGAATAATAGTAATAGTTTGGAATTCCACAGAATCTTTCATCCCAGGACTTAAAATCACTCTGCTAATATTAATTAATTAAATATCACAATGACCCCCTAGGAGTTAAATATCCCATTTTACATACTGGAGAAGTGTTTTGCTAAAAGTCACAAAGCAAGTAAAAGCTGCAAATACAGTTCAGAACTCCTGACTCCCAGGAGCCTAACTGCATGCTCTAACCATTCGATAATGCTTTTTCCCTGAATGAAGAATAACTTCCAGGAACACAACAGACCAGGCTGAAGTAGGTAAGCTGAATTTATCTCCTGCCCCATGGGTAGTTGGAAAAGAAATGGGGGGGCTTAAATAAAAAAGCTAGCTATAAAAAGAGGCCTCTTGAAACCTTAAATTCAAACGTAAGAATAATTAAAGAGACATGAAAGGAGATCACAAAATAGAGAAAGCAAGGACTGGATGGACTCTGCAGAAGGCATGATGCACAGTTTTTTCAACCCAAAATGCAAGACAAGGCATGCTTACAGTGAATAAAAGCAATGAGCTGTGGCAGTAATAAAAGTGCTTTTAAAGAAATACCAGTCTTGCGTATGGTGTTGAAAATTTAAATTTCTCCTTTTGTGGTTGTTTTAAATTAACATTTAAAAGAAATCACAAACCCTAAAAAACCATGAAAGACTAATTAAAAAAAATCAAACAGGTGCAAAATGAGGTCACCTGCTGTAAGCATGAAAGTTTAAAGCAAAAATGAATTACACTGTGGTTAATTGAACAACCCTCCTGAAAGAGACAGAGAAGGAATCAATTAGACCAAAAATAAATTAAATAAATACGAAAGGAAAGAAAACAAAAAAAAATTTCAGCAGAGAAACAAGACCTTAACGCTGTTCCATCTCTAAGACATCAGCACGCTCTCTGGGCCTGACTCCTCTCTCACTTACATTGCTCCTAGACCAGTGCAGCTCCACTGACTTCAACTGAATTGCTCTCAATTTACATTGGTATAAATGATAGGAGAATGAGGCTCTTTGCTCTTTATTCCTTCTTCCACTCCCATTGCCTTCCCATCAAAGGCCTGTGCTGCCCAGAGCTGTGATTGCTGCTGTTCCAAGCCATCGTATCTGCTTCTGTCCATCAGTAATCGCTGTGGTACAGCAGGAAGTGGTTTGTGGCATTATTTATAGGCGGACACTGGTGGACCATGGCTCCCAGGGTTTTATACACATTATCTCCCTACCAGTGGGTGCCACCTACCACAGCAATTACCAGTGGATCCTTCTAGTATGCTAAAGGACCTACAAATAGCTGCCAAGCTATACACGTCTCATTTTACCTAATTTTTCATTAACAGAATTTTTCTCAAATACAAACGATTCCCGAACAGTAGGTTAAAACATCATTTGTATCCCTATGTGTAGCCCTTTTCCCACTTAACCCAAATTTTGTGCCGCACAGTCTAGAAATCTAGTTTGAACTTGTCTCTAGATTCTGGTGAGCAGCAGACCAGACTGATGAACTTAATCAATCCAAAAGTATTCAGTCACTACATTACTAGACAGGGCAAAGTTCCTTTAACAGTTCTGTCCTCATTATTCAGTGAGCGTATAGGATCTATTAACTTACACAGGCACACATTTACAAACATAACATTCACAAAAGTACCCTGATGTGAAATCCAGGGAGACTCTGCTAATGCAAATGAGATATTCTAGATTAATACCAGTGTGAATAAGGGGAAAAATGGTCCAGAAATTTGCCCACATTTTGTCAGAAAAGCACATGGAAGACAGCGGCCTGCCAACACACTTTTGAAAACTGCTGCCGTTCATGTATAACCTTTGATGGGACTTGCTAGTAGCCTTGGCAAGGGTTACATTCAGCTGAACTTTTTTGAACCCCTTTCTGGTTCATTCCTCCAAACACAGAGTAGCAATGCTATCTAAGACAGAGCAATGTATATTTAGCCTGCAGTGTTATATAACCTGTCTGTTAACAAATGCAAGATACAAAGTAAAGTCACTGTAACCCAGTTGAAACATTTCATATAGGAGGTTGATTCCCTTGGGAACTGAAACATCAAGTAAGAAACTGAACCAGTTAAATATAACCTTTTTAAAGGGCAAAAGAATTCAAAGGTAATCAAGGATTTTTTCCCCTCAGGAAGGGCATTTTTATATATTCTACTTTTATTTATAACAAGCCTTTTAATGTTGGTACTACAAAAGAACGCTACAGAAGCAGGCCTTGCTTGCTATAATAGGATTCCATCTCCATGTGTTTATTATATGCGAAATATTTCTTGACACAAACTATAGCACTGATAGAGGTATATTCCTTTTTAGAACTAGGGGTATATTTTCAAAGTAGTTCATGAGGATTTAGCCATGCGTCTCTTATGAATGTTGTGGGAGTCGACAATAAGAACGGCCATACTGGTCAGACCAACCATAGAAAGTTGCCCTAGCAGCTCCACAGCAAAGTGGAGGAATATAAAGGATTGCTTGTTCTTCAAATTAATGAAAAGGCATTTTATTCAAACACTTCCAAGCAGGCAGACTTCCACTGTGGGCTACAGTGCAAGCCCAGACATGATGGGGGCAGCTATTTTTTACCCACAATGGGTGATCTGTTGAGACATTAAGAAACTAATATTAGAAGACAACTCTTGTCAAAATGCTATAGGTTCTTAATCACAGCTTTAGATTTCTGACAGGATTGTTTTGATAAAATAAATCTATTTTAAAATACTGTAATGAAATACTAACCAGTTTCTGTAGGATTTTTAAAGATGTTCTGTAAGGAGTTTCAGATCAAAGACTCAGTTAATGTAACCTCCATGCTTTAAATATTTAGTACTTATTCAGTCACTTGAGCACTCAGGCATCTTGACATTGCAAAGGGAAGGAATTGAGTTTAAGTCAAGCTTTCCACTGTGGGATATTTTCGCTTTTTATGTTTAAAGATACAGACATGCATTTTTACTACAAGAGGTCTATCTCTCACTGCTGAGTATGTGCCCTGCCCATTAAGAGAGTTCTTTATGCACCTGCATGGATGGGAAATAATAAACCCCTTAATGTGTCCTTTCAGTGGAAACTTTATCATGCTGTGATTAACATCATTACTGAAGCTGCTCATGCAGTCAGTGAGCCCTCTGGTGAACTACACCAAATCACACATTTCCATCCTAGATATGCGCTAGGCCTCCATAAACATTGCATGGAATGCAGAAACTAGACAAAGCAAGGAACATTTAGGCACAAAAGTTTGCTTGGATATTTGGGGTCTTCACATGCCCCCCCACCCACCGCCTGGGAACCTCTTTGTTTAGTGTCCCTCTTTCCCAATAGCAGCCCTCTTTTCCAAGCCCTTACTCTTTTGACATCCCCCAATGGCTCCATTAATCCTTCCAGCACCCCCATGGAATGCCATAATGTGGGACATAACATGTGGAATGACATAAGCCTAAGTTTCGGGGACCATATTAAAGTTGGATGGAGACTCCAAAAAGTATTTTGAATCTGAACCTACCCAAACTTGGGTGAAGTCTGTACAAATCCTTTGCACAGATCCACATGTACAATTAACAGCACTCATCTAAACAACATGGCATAGGCCTTTGCTTTAATTACCCTCTTTTATTAACTATTAAGGCAGGAATGCCCATGGAACTAGAGCTGCTTAGAAACCAATTTACTGGTGCATAAGGAATTTGCAGAAACGTATGCTGCAATGATGACCCAATGCTAAAAAATCCTCCTCCAAGCACAATCACGGAGTGTGCTAAATTCCTAGACCAAAAGAGCTCTTCTGACTCATTACTAGGGTTGTCAATTTGGGTTGGACATACTCCTGGAGGTTTCATCACATGACAATCTTTAATTCCTGGAGACTCCAGGACAATCCTGGAGGGTTTGGGAACCCTAATAATTAGCCCAGATAATAAATCCATATTGCCTCCTTTCAACCCCACAAATGTCTCCTGCGTTGAGGAACTTTCCTCCCACCACCAATGAAACCAAGCCAATCCATGACTGTCTCTGACGCCTCATCATCAGTACACTTATAAAGGACACTTATATTGTATCCACCTTGTCAGAATAGGGACCAGTCTCACAGATGGTGGTAAAAAAAAGCACTAAAAGAATTTCATATCAGCACCTGAGATGCATAGTCTGGCCTCACCGGGTATAGCTCAACGGAGAATGCCTGGCGTCTCTAGAGACACTTTGAAACAAGTTGTAAAGAGGCCGACTTCAAGAAACCATTTCACTAATGTCTGCCGGGCTGTAAGCCTCTCCCTTCTTGGAGCAGATCGTCAAGAAGGTGGTAGAATTCTGACTCCAGCAACACCTAACCTGTACAGATATGTTGGACCCCTTCCAGTCTAGCTTCAGGCAGAATGTGGAACCGAAACGCTAATTGCACTGTTGATGACTGCCTCTGGGATGGACAGGGGATGAGACAATAATATTACCAACATCTTTGACATTGTTGTTCATGGGGTGTTGTTGACTCACCTGAGTACCTGGCAAGAGTCAATGGAATTGGGCTAAACTGGTCTCTTCATCCCTTCCAACAGGTTCACAAACTGTTGCTCCTGTTCAAATACCTTAACATACAGAGTCCCTTCAAGGCATCAAACTGCTTATAATTTCACATCTATGTGCACCCCACTGAGTAATGGGAAAACTTGGGCTGTAACAAAATATCAAGCTGTGTGTCTTCAGCATATCTTTCATCCACTACAGACATTACTTTCCCATAGATAACATTGTGATTGAAGATGACTGGAGCCCATATGGTAGATCATGTGGCTAAAGCAAATTCCAGCAAAGACAGAAGTAACACTACTTAGAAGCAGTAACACTCTGAGGAGGTGGTAGCACCACGACCTCATCACCCATTTGCTGCAAATGCCTTAGAACATAAGAACATAAGAACGGCCGTACTGGGTCAGACCAAAGGTCCATCTAGGCCCAGTATCTGTCTACCAACACTGGCCAACGCCAGGTGCCCCAGAGGGAGTGAAGCTAACAGGCAATGATCAAGTGATCTCTCTCTGCCATCCATCTCCATCCTCTGATGAACAGAAGGCTAGGGACACCATTCTTTACCCTACCTGGCTAATAGCCATTTATGGACTTAGCCACCAGTGAGATTTATCCAGTTCTCTTCTGGCAGTTAAGACAGTCCGAAGCCTGTGGATCATGCTGACACCGAAGAATCAAATAGCAATCACCAAAAACAGCTTCTAAAAGAACAGGAGTACTTGTGGCACCTGTAAAGACTAACAAATTTATTTGAGCATAAGCTTTCATGGGCTACAGCCTACTTCATTAGATGCATAGACTGAAACATACAGCAAGAAGATATTTATACTTACAGAGAACATGAAAAGGTGGAAGTAGCCATACCAACTGTACGAGGCCAATCAATTGAGATGAGCTATCATCAGCAGGAGAAAAAAAAACTTTTGAAAGTGATAATTGAGATGACCCATAGAAGGTGTGAGGATACTTAACCTGGGGAAATAGATTCAATTAGTGTAATCGCCCAACCATTCCCAGTCTCTGTTCAAACCTAAGTTAATTGTATTTAATTTGCATATTAATTCAAATTCAGCAATCTCTCTTTGGAGTCTGTTTCTGAAGTTTTTTGTTTGTAAAATTGCCACCTTTCAAGTCTGTCACTGAGTGATATAATGCCATCATGTGCCAGCAATGCCCCTCTTCCATATACATAGGCCAAACTGGACACAAAAGAATAAATGGACCAAATCTGAGGTCAGGATTATAACATTCAAAACCAGTGGGAGAACATGTCAACCTCTCTAACCATTTCAGTGACAGACTGGAAGCTGGCAATAAATTTGTTAGGTCTCTAAGGTGCTACAAGTACTCCTGTTCTTTTTGCGGATACAGACTAACACAGCTGCTACTCTAAAAACATCTTGCATGCGTCTGATGAACTGGGTATTCACCCATGAAAGCTATGCTCAATACTTCTGTTAGTCTATAAAGATGCCACAGGACTCTTTGTCACTTTTACAGATCCAGACTAACACGGCTACCCCTCTGATACTAAAAATAGCTTGTGTTTCCTGAAAACAAGATGATCTCATCTCTTCCTCTGAAAAACCCTGTCACAGAACTTCATGTGTTCATCACCTCCATGCAGGGCTATAGAATTCTCTCTTCCTCCACCTACAGCAGAAATTCACAAGAAAAGCACAGCTGGGACACAACACAGCAGCCTATCTCTTAAGTAAGCAAGCTGTGGAAGACATATTACACCAAGCTCCACAACCTGCACTAGGCTCTCCACACACACCCAGATCCAATTGAAGATTTTGTTGTTGAATTACAAAGCCCTGAATGGACATGCTGATATTATCTAAAAAGCCACTTGTCTTTCCTCAACATCAGACATCCCTGTTCAGCACACTACCCTTCTTGAACCTTGATACAGACTCAAGGAACCCTTCTAAACAGCAGTCCCAACACTTTAGAAGGATCATCTTCTCAAGCAAGATTGGAAGAGTTCTTGCCCTCCCCAGGGCCCTTTCATGCTATAAGAGCCAGCTCTTTGCCAAAACATTCCTCAGGGACTGGAAGAGACTTTTCACTGCTGACTACAAAAAACTTGATAATGGCTAGGCTGGTAGTGTGCAGAGAACCACTGCCTATCATTCCTGACCAATATATGTCATTGTCTTTGGAGAAAAAGCAAAGTGTTTTACCCCGCAGCTCTTCCAAAGCAAGAACATTTATTTTTAGGGTAAAAGCATTATGGAGAAAACATAAATAAAAAACAAACCTACACTCATGCTAAAAGCTTAGCAATGGTCACTCTCAAACTCCAAAATAGGATTCTTGTAAGTGTCAGTCTTTCAAATGCCTCAACTGAGTTTGCTTTCTTGGTTACCACTTCATGCCAGGTTTCAGATCAAGAACAAGACCCCTTTGGGGCAGTCTACCCCTTAGTAATACTGTGTGGGCCTTTACTCTGGCCTCCTGTAACAGGTAATCATCAGTCAATGGCCCTGTTCTCCAGGCAAAAGCTTCAAAAGGCTGGGTTTTTTGTATAACTGGTGTTGGGGAATTTGCATTAATCACTACCTGGGATTACAGATTCAACAGAAAACCCATCCATGCATTTGCTAACAAGTTGGTTCTACAATTATAAAGATACAAGTTTTTACTCATCAAGTTAAGTATATCTTAGTACAGAGAATAATAAGCAGATCTGAGGACAGATTCAGTTCTCCACATAAACATAGTCCAGAAATGATCTCTTTTACCTGCAAGGAACATTAGAAACGTTTTTCAACGATCAGCAGAGGAACTACTAATAGGATGAGATGGCCCGGAGTAAACAGATAGTATGCTACCTGAGACAGGTCAGCTGTGTTTTGTGATTTCTAAGGCAGAAGAAAAATAGCATTTCTTGGCCTCAGAAACAGCTCTTCTGTACATCCACATACATTCCCTACACAATAGGGATTTGATTCCAGGAACCTCCTCAGCCATCTTCTCTCCAATATAAGGCTCAGAAGTTTCAGTATCTGGAGCTCATCAATAAACCGTCATGGCACAAGAGACAGTGAGAATGTGGTAAGTGACCAGACAACGGAGTGCCCTCACTAATAGATGGTAATAGCTGTCAGCTAACTGTCAGACATCCTAGTTGGAAGGGGACATTAGATATGTCTCAGCATGTGTGAGGAATAGGTCTCAAAGGCTATGGTGAAATACCCATATCAACACCATAGCCAGGTTATAATATAAGCCCTACATTGAAAAGCATGAAGGTGACAGTCAGACCATCTCATAGAGTCTGGCCTGAACATCTAAACTATCCAAACCAGATTCAATATGGCCAACCATGTTGGAATAATCCTCAACCCTCTGGCTAAAAACCAGGGAGTTCATCTCTTCCTTGAAGCCAATAACAAGGAATATTTGACCAACATCAAGTAATGCTCCATTTTTATGTGTGCTGCTCTGTTGCTACACACAACAGTCCCTACATTCATACACCCTCTCCCACAAAACATGGTGGTTTTTCATATTGGTTTACTTTCACTTATACATATACTCTGTAAAAAAAACATTCATATTAATTACGGTTAGAATTCAAAAAACTTTTTAAAAAATCACCCATGTGAAACTAGCTATTGCCTCAAAATCCCATTGTTAGTGGTGACATTACTAATCTCAACCCTATGGCTACATCTTCCTTCATTATGTCACAGAATCCCTTATAAGCTACCATCTCTGCCATTTTCCAGTGGGATTTCCAGCACCACTCTTGCTGCAATTATTACCTTTGAGATTTCAAAATATTCACATTCTGGATTCATTTCAATTCTTGTTCCTGGCAGACAGCTTGATGTGCCTCTCTGCCAACATGGCTCCTACTTTATTAGCAGAGTACTTCCATCCTCTGTTTCAGTCTTCAGACATTAATGTCTAAAATACCCCTAAATCAGTCATCTCTGATATTCTTGTACATTTCCCATCAGACCTAATAACTTACTGCTCACTCTTCAAATGTAGGATGAGGGGTGAGGGGAAGAGACTTGAGCTCTTAAATTATAGGAACTATGCAAAAAAGAATATTTCATTTCTAAATATTTTCTTAAACACTATGGGCCAGATTTCAAATGCTCAGTAACACAACGGGGACCAGATTTTCCAAAGAGCTCAATTTCCTTTCAGTGTGTAACTAGGAGTTAAACTATGAGTGCTGAGTCCTTTTGAAGATTCTGGCCTATATCTTCCTCCTACAGTCAGCTCATTGACATTATGAACTGAAATATTATATCAAAAAAATACTAGCTGGCTGGCTCAAAAGGAAGGCAACTAGGCTGCACTGGCTGCAATAGTAAAATATTAGGAATGGGAATAAGGAGTGGGGTTGAAAGGCTCCAATCCTGCAATGAGACTCCATGCATACACCAGGGTCCACCCGTATGGAAAAAGATCATAGGCTCAGGCTCAAAGTCTCAGTCACAGGACTTACTGGGTGACCCAACTGCTTTGTGCATCAGTTTCCCTCTTTGGAAAACGGGGACAATGATATTACCTACATCAAAGAGTGTTATGAGACTTAACTGATATTTATACAGCAATCAAACTGTTAGATTAAAGTTCTACATGTTTAGGGGTTTTTTTAATTATAAAATTGAGGGGGGTGCATTGGAAAACTGTGCAGCTTACATCAATGAGAACAAGACTCATTAATGTTTTAATTCTGTCCATTTCAGTTGAAAAATCCTTAACTGCATGCAAATGTTACTTAATGAAATAAAAAAACTGATTTAAACAGCCGTGATGTATATTAATGCATTATTATAATCCACTTTAATTCAGGAAGTCAAAAAGAACAAGGAATTCATGTAATATTAAAAATGTACTACATAAAAACGTAATAAATTCTATTGAATTGTCAGCAACTAATACTCTGCTTTAAACGTAACTAAACAAAGAACCAGTACCTACCACA
Organism: Gopherus evgoodei; assembly: GCF_007399415.2. NCBI lineage: Eukaryota > Metazoa > Chordata > Testudines > Testudinidae > Gopherus > Gopherus evgoodei. The sequence continues at coordinate 104,741,243 of NC_044329.1, read as the reverse complement.
TTAGGATGCAATGAATAGGAACACAAATCATTTTAAAATAGGAACAACTTGTTTATGAAAATTATTTTGCTTTTGTACATATTATGAAACAGAAGACTTAATAACAAGGATTATCATTATTTATGTTCTCCTGCAAGTTACACACTTTTAGATTATTAAAAAAAACTGGACAATAAATACTTTCTCTATAAAATTGTTTCACAAGTCTAAGGGTATTCTAGTGCAAACTTTGACTTTGGCCTAGGGCTGCTTTTTTCTTTGAAAATGTCAAATTGTACCAAAACCTTTTCAATCTATGTTCACTTTTCTCAGGTTTGTTCTCTGTTGCAACAGTATGGTGCTGAACCTGCTGCTGTTTGAAAACATGAAAGGAGGATGAAGCCTCTTTCCATGCGGTCATATGACTGATTTTCCATTTAAGACCTATTTAAGTAGCCTCTCCTAAAAAAGCATTTAAATGACACTTTACATTTTTTAATTTTTTCAGTTAAGTAGCTATTATCACTTGTAAACAGTAACACTGGAAACTCTGATGTTATTATATGCTGTTATATTTTTAAAAAATCCAAAAGTAATGTTTTGCTTTCAATATTTAGACCCAATATTAGACCCTTGTACAATATTTTGTATTTTCAGGAGACTGACTTGATCTGAATCGGTCTTTTCTAGTTAACTACTATGATGTTGAAATATAAAATACATTTCACTAGACCTGCTTTTCAGAATACTGACATCAGCCATGTGTGTGCCAAATGATGTCCCTCTCCATTCAAATCTCTACTTAAGGCACATTTCTTTCACTAAGGCTTTTAACGACAAAGCAGAAAAGCAAATTTCTAGAAGTGCTCACACCTTCCAGAATGGGCCTCAATCCAGATATGTCTGAACTGTATTGCCTGCATCTCATTTAGACTGTAAGCAAGCTGTGTTCCCTTGTATGTTTGCACTGCATCGAGAAACATGGAGCATTCAGTAAATAATACTGCAAGAAATTCTGAAGTTCTCACTCACCCATATCCTGGGCACTCATACTGCGGGCTAATCTAACCCTTCATGCACACAGATGAGTGTCAGAATCCATTCTGTGATAGGATTTTCTTCTTCTCCCAGATCCTGCATACGGATCTCTACCGATATGGCATTGCCTGTGCAGAGACTCACTAACCCCAAAGACTTCCCCACCAGAAAGGTGATAAGGCACCACATCAGGGAACCTCCCCTTTAAAAGTAAAATTTGCTGTTCTAGTTCTATATCACTAAGCTATATCTGATGACACTGTTCTGTTTCTCTTTCCACTCCCCAAGAATCTGCGGACAGTCCAAAGGAATGAGTATACAGCCAATAATGCAGAATTAGAGGGAAACAAAAGTCAATTTTACCAAATCGTTAAGTTTATAAGTGATTTAACTACTGTGAATCTACCTCTTTCCCTTTCTCCACCCCCAACACACACACTTTACATACATTATAATCCTAAGACATATCTGGTTACAATATTTGTGCCAACATTGTAAAAATAGTAATTTTATATATACACATACACCCCTACAAGGGTTTTATTTCTCAGCACTAATCAGTCCCCACTCAATGAAGGCTGAACAATTATTGATGTGCTAGAGAACTGTCATAACTATAAAAGGAAGGGAACAGCCCTCCTGTGTACAATACTATAAAACCCCTCATGGCCAGAGACACCAAAATTCTTTTACCTGTAAAGGGTTAAGAAGCTCAGGAAACCTGGCTGACATCTGACCCAAAGGACCAATAAGGGGACAAGATACTTTCAAATCTTGGTGAGGGGAAGTCTTTTGTTTGTGCTCTTTGTTTTGGGAATTGTTCGCTCTTGGGACTAAGAGGGACCAGACATCAATCCAGGCTCTCCAAACCTTTCTGAACCAGTCTCTCATATTTCAAACTTGTAAGTAACAGCCAGGCAAGGTGTGTTAGTCTTATTTTTGTTTTCTCAACTTGTAAATGTTCCTTTTTGCTGAGAGGATTTTACCTCTGTTTGCTGTAACTTTGAACCTAAGGCTAGAGGGGGGTCCTCTGGGCTATATGAATCTGATTACCCTGTAAAGTATTTTCCATCCTGATTTTACAGAGATGATTTTTACCTTTCTTTCTTTAATTAAAAGCTTTCTTTTTCAGAATCTGATTGATTTTTCCTTGTTTTAAGATACAAGTGGATTGGATCTGGACTCACCAGGAATTGGTGGGGGAAAGGAGGGGGGATGGTTAAATTCTCCTTGTATAAAGATCCAAAGGGTTGGATCGGTGTTCACCAGGAACTTGTTGAAAAAGCCTCTCAAGGTTACCCAGAGAGGGGAAGATTTTGGGGGGAAAGAGGTATTCCAGACATGGAGGAATCTGGATGGTGGCAGCAAACCCAGATCTAAGCTGGTAGTTAAGTTTAGAAGTGTTTATGCAGGTCCCCACATCTGTACCCTAAAGTTCAGAGTGGGAGAGGAACCATGACAAGAACAAAATTCATTTTTAGTCATGCACTTAGTAAAGCATGTAAAAATTGGATCCTACCCTGATGCCATCATTTTAGTACCTTCAGTTTAAGTTTTCACTGCTTGTAATTTTGAAGAAAAATACTCTCCTTTATTCTTTACTATGGACAAGGATTCCCACATAACTCTAACATTCTCTTGGAAGAAAAGGTGTCCGAGGATATGGAATTCTTATCTCCCTGTTTATTAATGCAAGGTTGGTAGCCAATAAGGTAACAACAATGTATGACTTGCTTAAAGGTGAGGTTCCTGGCTTTGCATACATCCCTGAGAACTGGTTGGATGATGCTTCAGGACTCATTTCAGTGAAGTTGGTTCTGGCTGGATACACAGTGTAGCAAAAAACAAAGAAAGATTGGCATAGCGGGGATGTACTACAGTCTGTAGAATACAGTAGGTACATTTACACTGCAAATAACTAAAAAACAAAACACCCCGCAGCAGCAAGTCTCACAGCCCAGGTCAGTTGACTTGGGGTTGCATTACAGACTAAAAATAGAAGTATGGCCATTCATGCTGGAGCTTGGGCTCTGAGAGCCAGTGAGTTTCTCATAACGTCCACTCTGCTATTTTTAAGCCCATAGAATGAGCCCCAGGAGAAAACCCTGGAAGGTTGTTCAACTCATAGCTGAACAAACTCTGGATCCAGTATTCAAATGGTAGTGGATGTGGGGAAACTTGAAATCAAATATTGTTATGGACTTACCATTACTTCCTTAAAATTTTAAGTTGGGTCTCACCTCTTCTAACAAGATGAGAGACTTATTTTGATGATATGCCCTCAGAAGCGGTTGGAACCAGAGCAGGTCTGTTCGGAAGAATATTGTTGCTCTGAATGACCACTCTATCAGGGGTTTGGTGGAATATTATAAAACTCTTTCAGCCTCAAAACTGGTCTCAAGCTATCCTCTTTGTTGGCTTATGCTTCATAAGTCTAAGGCCACCTTGGTTCATAGAAGACCTGTGTCAGCTGAAGCAAGAGAGAAGATGACTTGAGCATATGGGGAAGAAATCTTAGCTCAAATCCGATTCATATGAGAAGGAATTTTGAAATATAATTATAGCATGTTTATTAGGGAGGCGAATAAATGGTTCTTCCTTTCCACCACAACATCCATAAAATGTCTACCAGTGAATCTCGTTATGGTGTTGCACAGTTAGATTAAACAAAGTTGCTTCCACTTGATTGCAGATTTGATTTACTTCCACACTGTAAGGAGTAAATTTGGTTAGAAACAGCTGATGCCATGAGCCATCAACGCTCTACCCACCTCTTCTATAGCAGTAAGTCTGTAGCTCAGTTGACCTGTGTTAACCTCAGTTATGGCAATATCCCATGGGAAGAAGCAAATTTTTAGGCCTGGTCTACACTGCAAAGTTAGGTTGACTTGCGTCTTCACATAAATTTGTCTCCCACCGATGAAAATGCCTTTCTACACTGATTTAGTAACCGCATCCCACCCCCCGAGCGGCATAGAGTCATTGTTGATGTAATTAGGTTGATGCATTGTCAGTGTAGATACTACGTTGCTTACGCTGACTGTTACCAGTTTTCAGGAGCCATCCCACAAAGCCCCACACTGACAATACAAGCACTCCTGGTGAGGATGTGTACCGCTGACACCAGGAACCAAGTGTGCACACACAAGAGACTTAATAACTGTGGTGGCTGTATGCCGACATAAGGTAGGTTGACATAATTTTGTAGTGTAGACATGGCTTTGGATAGGCAATACTGTGGCCATTTAGGCTTCATAGAACAAAACTAACATCTTAAAAGCAACCGAGAATCCAACACATAGTTCAGACAGCTGAAATCCATTTTCCTTCAAAGCACTTTGCAATGCCTAACTTTCCTCCTTGGCCTGCAGGGTGTTGGGAGATGGGTTTGTTGGGGACTCTGGTGGCAGTTTGGTAGGTGGGGTTTATTACATTTTTGCTATACTCACGGTGCCCCAGTGTGGTGCTATCAGTTGGCAATTGCCAGAATTTCTTTGTGTTGAGCCCGCAAGGTGCTGAGTACTCTGGCCCTGATCTATCAAAGCACTTCAGTACATGCTTTACTTTTAGCAGATGAGTAGTACCACTGATGTCCATGGGACCGTTCACATGCTTAAAAGTTAAGCATGTGCTCAAGCGCTTTGCTGGATCAGGTCCAGCGTGCCCAGCACCATGTAGGATCCAGCTCTTTATATATGAACTCTGCGGATAAGAGCTTGTCAAAGGTACCCAGAGGATCAGATAAGCGTTCTTTTATGTAGTGAGTACAAAGCTAAATAAGTGAATAACCTCCCTCTGTGTGCAGTATATCAAATCCTCTGGTACGAGCAGACTTTAAGTGTTTTAGACAAGCCTTCAATCCCAAACCACAGCCTTGCAGCTAAAGTATGCCAGGATCACCATCTTTTGGGTCAGTAATCAGAGATTACAAAATAAAATAAAAAATATAGCTTTGCACTAAGCTTTATACAGTCACCATCCAAGAGAGCCAAACATAAACCAATTCAAACACGGCCAAAATCCCAGCAGAGTCAAAGCAGTAAAGTGCTATGGGCAAATGGAGCTAATCGCTCCAGATAGCCTTACAGGGCCCCTCCTCCGCCTTTGCAAGTATGGTCAACAGCTCTGTCAACAGAGTAATTATTGTTTAATGCTCTGCTACAAAAGATGGAAAACAAAGCTTCTGGAAATGAAAGTGAAAGCAGTATCTATTCAATCTAGGATATTGCACTGGTTTGCTGGTGTTACACATTCCTTAAAAATCTCATTCTGTTCTTATGTCCTTGAGTGCAGTTACGTAAATATTAAGTGACAGAAAGATGTAGTTAACAATCTTCACACTAATGTAGATATGGCATCACAGACTGGTTATTTTAATAGGATTATATGAAAATGGCTTGTATAGGTTGACAGTAAACAACATAGCACACAGTTCATTTATCACTATTCCCTGCAGCAGGTTTTCCTTCTATAAAATGGATCATAACAATCTGCAGCTGATTCTGTTTTCTTACCCCAACAGAGTCATTAAGCTCAAAGTTCCTTTCTTCTGAAGTTCCAACCGTCTTTCTATTTTCAAATGTATTTTGGATGGACAAGAGTTGATGTCACAAGCGAGCTGCAAAGCTGACTGAAGATTTTAATTCTTTTTTCTGATTTATGATCTGTTCCTCTAAGAATGGCGTATACTCTTGGAGTGAGTTTCCTATATAAACCAATGCTATTTCTAGCACTTAGGAACTGAGAGCTTATGTATGTGAATGACACAGGCAATACTCATTACAAAGCAATGTTTAGAGTTATGTTTACATTTTTCATAAAACTAGATGTTGCTGGTGACCTAAAGCCCTTTCTTTTTATCATGATTATGCAATTTCTGCATTACAAAATCTTTATAACTGTGTCTATCAGAACCACAAAAGGCAGACTGCAATGGCAATACAGTTTGCCATACAACAAAAGCTTCTCTGACCTTAGTTTGTGAGCATTTCAGTTTGTACATCTGGAAAGAGCATAGCACATTGTGGGCGCTGCCACAAAGAACAAACTTTTAAGCGTCCAGTACCAAGTTTTATAGATTAGAACATTGTACTGACAGGTGATCATTTTGATGGTAATAAGAATGGACCATAATGTGCCATAAATTTTAAAGCAGAACTCACTAATTCAAATTGGGATGCAAAGGTCCCGGAACAAAGGGTGCTGGAGCAACCCCTGGCTTGAAATGGTTTCCATTATATACAGGGTTTACAGTTTGGTTTAATGGCTCTCAGCACCCCCACTATGAAAATTGTTCCCGCATCCCTGTTGGGAAGTCTTACTAAAAAACTGATGACATAATATGGCTCAATATTGTTTTTCTCTGGTAACACACAGAAACACCTGGAAATCTACTAAACTAAAAATATATATTTACAGTATAACTCCATTAAAGAAAAGAAAGAAAACATTATTTCTGATATTTGTTATTTTCAGGTCCAACTCTGCTCATGCTGATATCCAATCTGGCAGAGAAATAGCTATAGCAGAGTTTAAAGTTGGCATTTGGTTTTGGAATGATGTTTATATTATCAATGCTAGGGAAATAGCAGCAGTAGCTGCTATTTATGTGTGAGTAAACACATATACAGATGAATAAAGTGAATGTGCCTCTAACACATATGTAGGAACACCCCTACTTCCTAGAAAAATTAGTAAATTAGGTTTACTTTCCATTACTGTTGTTTCTGTGGATGTTGTCACACTGAGTAAACTGTCACAAATTGCATTTAGATGACATTTTAACCTAGTTGCAGTTAGATCCATTGGAAACTACAAAATCTGACACCAATATCATTTAAAAAGTATGGTGCATCATCACACAGAGACCTGTATCTTCCATTTTTTCAAAGGAGTATAGTTTTATTATACATGACTGTTATTGCATAACCTAACACTGAACACAGAAATGGAAAATTTAACCTTTGAAAAATTGACTATTTTCTTTGTTTCATGCCTTAAACCAGTCATAACTGATCAGTCAAAATGAGTGAGGGAATATCCATACACTCATTAGCTATTTTCACTGGTGTACCCAGCCATTTGTAGAGTGAACAAAGGAAATTTGATCAGCAAGCCAGCAATGTAACATCTAGTAAGTAGTTTCACAAGTCCAAGGCCTGATTCTGATCTCATTTACACTGGTGTAAATCAGAAGTAACTCCAGTGAAACAAAGAGACCAACACCAAATCAGTGTGGGATCAGAATCAAGCTCCCAGCATCCGCGTTCTGGTCTATTTTAGTCTGCATCACATGTCTCTTTTAAGAGGTGGTGGCTCACTTACACAGCTCCACATCAGACATATTGCCTTCTTGTTTTAAAATATGTATGTTTAATATTTAATTTAACACAATTCCATATTCCAGTCTCTGTGTTCTGAGCAAGTTCCTTTGAGGCTTGCGGTTTGTATGTGCAGTCACAATGCACCTCAAGTATAATTTGGAAGCACTACTGCCTAATGGGGTGAGAGGAAGTGTCTGTGTCCAATTAATCTTGGCTCTCTTTTGAGTGAATAATGAAAATACTGCCAAGTGAGTGGTGATTTGTAAAGTGGACCATATGAGCTCCGCCAAGCTGACTGAGCTCATTTAATTTAGAGTGAGTGATCAGTGCAATGGTTGGTGGGGGTCTGGGTATACTGAAAAGCCAAGGGTCTTGCACTATATACAGATAGTTTAGATTACCAACTTTGAACATTATCCACTTTAAAACTGGCCACTGTGAAATATTATGTATGACTAGACATACTGGAGCTATATGAACATCATACAGTATATCTATACATTTACATAGTTTGTGTGTGTTTATATTTTCACACACATATAGAAATCATCTTTCACTATTATGTTGTTCAATGTTGTATAATCCAGTATGACAAAAACTTACTATACAATATAAATAAAGGCACAATTTAAAAAAAAAAATTTCAACTTTTACATGTGTTATCTGTTTGGACAGTATGTATACAGTCTAAAGTTATCTGAAGCCAGTGATATCGGAATGAAAACAGCAAGATAAATGGTATCGAGGACACCATGTTACCAAGCTTGTAGTACAGACTATTTTCAAGATCATGTGGCACATCTAGAATGTTTGATAGCTCTCTGAAGTAAAGCACATAAACATTAAAGGTCAGAACAGAACCACTAAGTTATCCATTCACGTTAGCAATAGGAATTGTTGCCTTTTGGCTCTGTTCCTTTTTGCCATTCTGTGATCTAATGACAGTTAAATGTCCCATATTGATGTTTCACTTTCAAGTTTCATAGAATTGTTGAAAGTATTTAACGTGTTAAGTGAGGCAGAGTATCTTTTCATAGAGGAAAATATGAAATTAGATTACTTTGAAAACACTAAATGCAGTGAAATGAGTGGCTCAAAAAGTCTTTAGAAACAATAACCTAAATATGGCTTCTTGAGACTTGAATTTCACTATTATCCTACAGAAAAGATCCATGGTGAAATTCTGTTCTGCCCCTCTTAAAGGCACAGTACAGAATTCATAGACTAGGGGAGCTAACTAAGGTAGCTCCAAAACACCTTTGTGCCCTCCCAGTCTAAGGCTGGACAGATCCCCCCCCACCGCCGCCAACAGAAAGCAGACAACCCTGGGGGCCTGTCTAAATTACAGCAGCCTCCCTAAGCAGCCCCATGGGCCACAGGGCTGCTCAGAAGCTCAGCAGTCTTACTGCAACCAACCCCCCAGTTGGAACCAGCACTTTTAGGGCCCCTTTATGACACATAAAAGGGGCAGAATGGGTTTGAGGATCTCACCCTTGATTTCTAAAACCATCCCGTGTGTCATTTGATCTTCTCAAGTACAGTCATTCTGTTTTCATGCAGCAGGGTACAGAGCCCCCCTCCCCCCCAATCCTGTTTTAAAGTCAAACGCTAAGCAACAAAACACTACATTAAATATTTAAGTGAACTTACAGAAATTATCTATTCAAGCCCTGCAAAACCATTAAGTATCCAAGCTGCTCTAGGATGTTCTTATGTGGAGAAAAGCCAGAGATCCGTTACGATTGCAATGTTTTGTACAAAGATAACATCGTAAGCTGGATTCCAAAGCTTTTTATACAGATCGTCATGGTGAGCTGCAAAATGTTATTATATTAAGTTCTGGAAAACAAACTATGTGTGTACATTTAGATATAAAATCTGGAGCTACACACAGATAAATTCCATGCCATATTTTGAATGGCACGTTTAATTTTCTGAAATACGAAAAATAATATTTAGTGGCAACAGGTAATGCAGTGTTAACTAGATTTAAAGACTACATCTGTCTGTCAAAATGCAGATAAAAGACAAATGCCTCCTATCTCAATGTTTTAATCAGTCAGTCGTGGTTTTGATGAACATGCAAATGTGACCGTTTTATTCTCTATTTTCACAGAGAGTGAAAGTTAACAAAAACCAGTTTTACGTTACAATTAATGACAGTTGTGTCCTCTGATATTAATAATTAAACCCCACAAAATCAAAATGATTAAGTTTCCTACTCCCAACTCCCTTTGGATTTTGTGTTTTCCTTTTAACTATTTTCACCTTCCCCATGTAATTGTTGGGCCTCCTAATTGGGGTGATTAGTATCAGCCAGGGATGTGTACTGGGCTTCTCTTAACAAAGAATTTGCTTCACCAATAAAAAGATTTTAAATGGTGGGCCTCTTTGTTAATTCTTTTCTTAATTTCCTATTTTATTTCATTTTTATATAAATTTGGTGCTAGTAAAGGGAACCAGACAGGCCTAGTGAATGAAGTCCTCTATTTATCCTAGTGTTTCTAAGTCTCACAATTTTGTTACGAATCTCATGATATTTTGTAGACTTTTTCTATAAAACTCCATCTGCTGGAGATTGCATAAGAATTTCAGCTCTCATAAAAAACAAAAAGACAGAAAAAAGAAAAAAAGTTTCTAGCCTTTATGATTGTGGAGAAAAGCTTGTGAAGTAAGTGCACCCTAAAGGCTCAGAAACCAAGGCAAATAAAAAAGAACCAACATTTATGATTTTTAAAAACACTCATGATTTTTAAGCCAATCTTATTATTTTGGGGCCTGAGGGCTTGTCTACAGATTAGATGCAGCAAGTTTGATTTAGCGGGTCTGGTGAAGACATGCTAAATCGATGGCAGAGCATTCTCCCATCAGTTTGTGTCCTCCACCTCCCCGAGAAGCGTAAAGGATGTTGATGGGAGACACTCTTCTGTCGACACAGTGTGGTGTAGCCACTGTGATAAGTGGATCTAACTACGTCAACTTTAGTTATGTTATTCATGTAACTGAAGTTGCATAAGTTAGATTGATTCACTGTGATAGTGTAGACCACCCCTGAGTCAGGATTCTGGAATGTCTGGGTTTGGCAATACTTTCATTCACAGAAAAGTTACATCAAGGTGAGTAGAAGTTCAAGCTTTTCCCACAATGCTCAGATTCAAGCCTGACCAGGAGGGACCATCTCCTGGGGAGAAAGAATAGGCTTAGTCTCTAGCCTCATTTTATTCTTTGATAAGAAGTGTGTCAGTTAGAACCAACTGTGGTGGCATTTTATTTTTGAGGTGGACATTAGAAGTGGGACTAAGACAGCTAAACCCATTTTACATGAGCCACCAAAATATTCAACCATTTTTAGGGGTAAGCTATCTACCCACTTTTCTTTTTGCATATGGTAGTAAAGGCTATAACCCCATTCTGAAGAAATCTCACAGAAATATAAGACAGGATGCTAAGTATCAAATTTCCCCTGTAAAGCTGTTTCAGTTTTCCCATTTAATATCTTTGGAGGTGAACTGGTCCTACATGGTAATCTTAGTGTTGCACTATATGTTGCAGAAGAGATATTTTATATGACATTAAATTACCATTTGTCTATATTTCACCATGCAACTAAGCTGCCTCATGTGTCACTGATAGCAGTAAAACAAATATGTGCATATGTACTTTAGCAGGGATGATGAATTATACTGTGTAAGTATTTAAGGGCAGACATCCATAATGAAGCATGCTAGTTGGCAAACATGCTTATTACTTACCACACTGAGTCCCAGCAATTCTCTGTAAAAGTAGTCCATGTTCCTCCTTTGTAAGTTGTCGAGATAGTGTCGGAGCCGAGTATATGTGTACGGATAGCAGTAGGCAAATTGGTAAATGTCATCCTCCCGGTCAAAGCAGAAAGCAAATGACATGACATAGTTCTTTCTGTGGTCTGGGCAGCGATAGTAATATACATTTTTAGGTGGCAGCCTTTGCCTAAAAAACAAAACACATACAAATGTGTGGACATAAGAATCTTGATAAATTCAAACCTTACAATAAAACTAACTGAAATTCATATTCTTGGTAGAACTAATTAAGTGAAGCAACTGTGAGCCTCAATGGCTCAGAGGTTGGTAACTGGATGGCAAACCTTTCAAGGACATTATTGGAACACATTCTAGATGGACCATATGGACTGAGTCTGTGCCTGGAGGCGTCTCTTTTCAGGTCGGGGTTAGGCATATTTAATGCAACAGTGTCTTGACAAGACATACATTGAACTTAGGGAAGTTTCTGTATTGCAATCCAGTTTAATGGTGAGGAGATATATAAAAACATAGCACAAGCATCAGGAAAAATCAGTTCTTGAGAAACAAAAACCTCTTGTTTAATGAGGTTGTAGAATGACCCCAGAAATTCTCTTCTGAAACAGCCACCTGGTCTTGATTTAGAAAGAGAGAGGGATGGGAGTTTAGTCTAGAATTATTGTATCCTTTGGAAATCCCAGGCTAAATGCATATGGAACCCAGTTACTATGGTGTTGGGCATATTAAACATGCAAATACAATATAATGACTCACTATAGTGGAAGCGCTTACATGACTGTGTCAATGCCTGTATCAATTTAAGAGATGATGAATGCCAATATCTAGTCTTGTCAGATGTCTTTCATAACCATTCAAATTCAATATGATTCTCTTATTTCACATTTGTGTTGTGAAGTACTTCAGAGATATGAGCAAAGACCCTTTATATGAACAGATGCTGCTCCGTGTCTCTCTTCACACCCTCTCTGGGTGTTGGATACAGGTTTTCTGCCTGCAACTAGACAGTCAGATTCTCTAGTTATACCATGTTCCTGTAATTTAATGCAACTAATTTACCACTCATGTTTGGCAACAGCACACTGTAGTCCTGCAGACTCCAACTAATTCAATTATATAGTATTATAAACAGGTCTCATCTAATGGTCATAGCTGATCTCAGCTAAACCAGGATCATGGTGAGGGAAAACATAATATGATTTACAGACGTAGCAACGGTAATGTGTCCTTTCTGAGAAGCTAGACTACTGCAGAGCATCAATTTTGGCCTTTCATTGCTAATAAGAAATGGAGAACAAAACTCTCTCATTGTGCACATGCTTGCCAATTGACAGCCATTAAGGAGTATGATCAGCAAAACTCAGAAGCTACAAAGAGAACAAAAAAGGAATTGAGATGCTGTTGGATAAATACAATAGACAGTGATGCAGTTATTTAGAGCTGTGGTTCTTGAACACAGATGGTTTTGAAGGTTTCCTTCAGTATTTGTGGTTTTCTAAGACTTTTACTTACTGCTGACGATTTATCCTAACAAAGTGGAAATGATTTTTAAGGCCACATATGTGAAGGACACAAAAATACTTTTTTATTTTTTTTTAGAAGTACCATTGGGGGAAAAATTGTCACCAGCCATCTGCATAAAGTACCTTCATCTAATAGGTTCATCGAGTATCTTAACATATTTCTATCACTCACTCTTACTCTGGAGTGCTATAGGACATCCCTCATTTGCTCTCAAATCAAACAGATGATGTGGCAGTGGGTAAATGTATTCTAGCTCCCAGTTCTCAAACCGTAATGCAAGTTTAAACGGTATGTTGCTGAGTTGTTGAACTTTATTTGTTTCCAAATTAGCAGAGGGGGAAATAACAAAGGGCAGGCCTTACTTTATACAATAATAACTGCATGTAAAATGTGACCGATGGGGAAATTCAGAATTCCAGAAAGGGTAATGCTAATTGAAATTCATCTGCTGATAGTTAATGTTTAAATGATGAACGGTTCAATAATTTTGTACTTTGAAGCAAGTTAAAGATAACTTTTGTTAATGTATGAAATACACTTTTGATATTTCATTCCCTTTCTCCTTCATTATAGAAGCTAAGCATCTGTTTTATTATCCACTTTGACACACCGTTTTATGGCTGCATTTGGCTATTATGGCTAATCTCGATGTCTAGGACATCTGGTATTGACATTTCACTATCTGGTGTCTGACACAGCAGTAGAAACCATCCTCAATTCCTAGGTTTAAATTCACCCTCTCAGGGCAGAAATGGTTTAAATTAAGAGTCTGGGCACTATCTTCCAAAAATAATTATAATAGTACTCCTGTCACTGCTAATCTATTCTTATCTCTCCCACCACTTTGTCACTGCTAATCTATTTGTGAGTCATATGGAGAAAGAGAGTCAGTGTTTAGATGCCAACAACACATCTTTACATACAGGAGCCTAATCAGATTCAGATCTTATCTTGGAATTTAAAAAGAAAAGAAAAAAAGATAGAAAGAAAAAGAAAAGAGACACAGTGCTAGATATCACCAACTGAGTTTTTGATAATGAAAAGACATTGCTCAGTTCTTGAATTAACCTTTGTGTCCTAGACACACTATTGTTTACTCTTTCCCTATTTTGTTCTATGCCTTCTGGAAAAGGACACCCACACACTGTGGCAGCAGCTGCTCCTATTAATTTAAAGCTATTACAAAAATTAAAATTAAACCCAATTACTCTGGCTGGTTTATAGTCGGGGAACGGCTTAGTCTGATTGTTCCCTCTGGTTATGGACAAAAACAATATTCCTACCTACAGGCAGCTGCCAGTGGAATACTAATGCATCCAGGGCCTGGCAGGGACAGATTCAGAATGCAGAGTTTAACTGCATTTCTGAGTAGAGAAAAATATCTTATCACGGATCTGCAGAAATGCACCGACTTCCTATACTGTAGGTCACAATGCAATCATTTCATGGTTAGTACTAGGACAGCAAAGTTATGGAGGAACCTTGATACTTTTATTCGTCATTCTGCATTTCCAAGAAGTGAACACCCATAAATGTGCCCTGCTCATTGATACACAAGTGCCTGAATCTCATCACTTCACAATGGTTATTTATAGGAAAACCCCATGAATTCCAAGCACAGCTGCAGCACGTAACATCTTCCAGGCAACTTATTTTCAGTTTGTTTTTAGAAATGTATTACAGAAACATGGTTTAATATTTTACCAGTTTTGAAACAAATTTGGGATGCCAAGTTTGCAAGTTACATGCCAAAATCATCCAGGTGATAGTGGAGTACAGACAGAAAGCTTTCCACTCCACTTCTGGCTCTCCTCATAATCCTAGGAGAAGTGCTGCAGCTAGAGAAGGGCATTCCAAGGCAATGCTCAAGGGTCCAAGCTTTTGAGTGCATTCACTTCCTTCCCTAGCAAACCACTACATCTAATCCTTGTACTCATTTGCTACTCTAGGTAAGGATTGGGTGTGATTGACATATTGTTCCCCAGAATACACACACTTATCAACACTGTGTTTATAGAGTACAATATGATGAGATTTTCAAAACCATCAAGGGGATTGGGTGGCAAAAATCCCATTGACTTCAGTGCAGGCCAGGAATTCACCCCATCTCTTATGATGGGAAGCAAGTATCTAAATTCTGTGTTTATGTAGCATCCAGTAGTGACTCCAGGTACCAGTGATCCAAGCACGTGCCTGGGGCGGCAAGCCTCAGAGGGTGCCCTGTCGGTCCCTGCGAGGGCGGCAGTCAGGCAGCCTTTGGCGTCTTGCCTGCAGAAGGTCTGCCGGTCCCGCGGATTCGGCAGCAATTCGGCGGCGGGTATGCCAAAACAGTGGGACTGGCGGACCTTCCACAGGCATGCCGCCGAATCTGCGGGACCGGGATCCTCCCACAGGTGCGCCGCAGAAGGCAGCCTGCCTGCCGTGCGTGGGGTGGCAAAAAAGCTAGAGCCGCCCTGGTAGCATCCAGAGCAAATGGGCTCCTGGTCCATGGTGGGGTTCATAGGTGCAATCACAATGCAAACACTAAATAATAATAATAAATTTTGAGGTTTTTCCTAACATGGGAGTAAATCTGGAAGTCTTTACCCAGACAAAACTCCCAATGGCTTTAAAGAGCAACCTAAACTGTATTTGGCCCATTTTTAATGTGGCACTCAGACACAAATTAAACAATTGCCACCATCTTCAGGATTGGCCAAATGTATCACCGTCAGTAGACAGCAAAGAAATGATGATGATCTTTGGAGGAAAAACAAAAAGTGATAGGTGCTGTAAGAGACTAATGGATGGAAAATAATAAGTGATATTACTTGTAGGGAAGCGATTAAATGAGTATGCTTGCAAAGTAATGTTAGCAGTGGTGACAAACTGTGATCATTTTCAGCTGCCATCAGTTTGCAGCAATAGAGATGTAAGTTTACTAAATCACGGAACTACAGGTTCTTTTAGGCCATTGCAAGAGATGGGCCTGAATCAAAACCTTAAATCATAGAATCATAGAATATCAGGGTTGGAAGGGACCTCAGGAGGTCATCTAGTCCAGCCCCCTGCTCAAAGCAGAACCAACCCCAACTAAATAATCCCAGCCAGGGCTTTGTCAAGGCTGGGCTTAAAAACCTCTAAGGAAGGAGATTCCACCACCTCCCTAGGTAACCCTTTCCAGTGCTTCACCACTCTCTGAGTGAAAAAGTTTTTCCTAATATCCAACCTAAAACTCCCCCACTGCAACTTGAGACCATTACTCCTTGTTCTGTCATCTGTTACCACTTAGAACAGTTTAGATTAGATTCATCCTCTTTGGAACCCCCTTTTGGGTAGTTGAAAGCAGCTATCAAATCCCCCCTCATTCTTCTCTTCTGCAGACTAAACAATCCAGTTCCCTCAGCCTCTTCTCATAAGTCATGTGCTCCAGCCCCCTAATCATTTTTGTTGCCCTCCACTGGACTCTTTCCAATTTTTCCACATCTTTCTTGTAGTGAGGGGCCCAAAACTGGACACAGTACTCCAGATGAGGCCTCACCAATGCCGAATAGAGGGGAATGATCACGTCCCTCGATCTGCTCGCAATGCCCCTACTTATACAGCCCAAAATGCTGTTAGCCTTCTTGGCAACAAGGGCACACTGCTGACTCATATCCAGCTTCTCGTCCACTGTAAAGCCAAATACCTATAAACTTTTGTGGTGTTTGAAGTCCAAACCCAAATCCAGACCTTAATTTTGCAAATGACTTCAGCCTTTCAATGGACCAATCCCAAACTCCAGATCTGAGCATCCCTCAAATTTTAGACAACCAAATCTAAATCTGACAGCTTGACTCCAATCTATTAATTAAAGAGTTCAACAATGTTGGATAAAATATGAGCAATTTAGTCGTCCACTAAAAACTTTTCTTGCCTTTTGTGAGTCAGCCCTTTCAAATGGAGATACTTACAGTTCCATTTTTCTTTTAGTCTGAAGCATTATTTTTCTCTTCACTTATTACTGTTGTCAACTAGAGCTGCCATCTTCAAAATTCCAAACTTAAGGTGACAGCATAAATTCCTAGGATTTTCATTGCACAGGACTCTACACTTGATTCATGGAGCAATAGTGGGTGTTACAAGTGGAGTTAAGTGCTCTGCAGAAAGCAGAATCTGTTTTGGCACAGCTGACTCAGGCAGTTTCAGACACTGAGAAATAACAGTCTTGCTTTTGTACTTGCTAACATTAATTAGAATGGCCACTAAATAGATTCCTCATCTCTTACAACCCAGCTGTGCAACTCAAGGTCTTCTACCTCTACAAGTATCTGGTTTCTTCTCACTGAGTAGGAAGATCAAAGTTGCATGTACATCAATGGGTTTCTTAAGATTGGAAAGTCTACAGTCTCAGTACATCACAAAGCACACAGCTTCCAAGGGTTAATGCATTAATTGAAAGAATTAAATGAACTGTATGAGGAATGCTTGGTAATTGAAATAATTAAATGAACTTTGCAAAGATTGCTTGTTAATGGTTTGTATTCTTTACAACTTCAAGGGAAAGAGGGAAAAGGAATATTTTTTTTCAGATTTATTACAATATACAGTGAACAGAGAAAAGATTAATTTGATTTTTGGAGGATTCCTTCACTTAAAATGCTTGTAATGAATCTGGAAAACTGTCAATATTTCACTGGTATAATGAAACCTTTTGGCAGGGCAGGCTTCTTACAAGGCCCAGTCCTGCTCCATTTAAGTCAGTGGCAGGAGGACTGGTCCCCTAGACAAACACCACCATAAAAAGGGCAGGAAACACATTCCAGGATAAATTTACGTACTTTAGAAAGCTTGAGAGCTTAATACTGGGGTCAGATTTTCTAAAGTGGTCACCTAAATTGTACCCACAAACTCTGTGCATGCAGTTATCTACTTTGCACTGCAAACGTGCATGGGCACATTTTTCAGAAAAACTGTAGGAAGCCACTTTGGAAAAATCATCCCTTCAACTCAGAAAAAGTCACTGGTGAGGGGAATCAGTGGAAAATGACAATAAGACCCTCTGTTGTTCTGTGTTTGTACAGCACCTACCTCAATGGAATCCTTGTCTATGACCAGGCTTCTAGGCACTATGGAAATACAAATAATGTAACTACTCTAAGTCCAGTCAGAGGGGTCTGGTTGGAGACATCACTGATGAGAAGGATGTGAAATGCTAAGGAAAGGGCCTGCAATGAAGCAATGTGGAGTACTCTCTAACAGCAGATCAGGATTAGGAGATGTAACACAGAATTAATCACTTGCTACTTTATATTGCTGGCAAAAATGCAAACAAAAAAAATTACTCTATATGTTGTTACCTCTCTGTATTCTTAATCCCTTCTGCTGCTACATCTAGCCACAATTCACCAAGATACATGTAACGAGTTTTGTATGTGCTAGCTAGCTACAGAGAGATGCTTGGATGAGAGAAACACCCAGCTCAGCAGTCTTTGTACAGGCAAAAAAAAAAAATGGTTACTCGCCTTCTCATAACTATTGTTCTTCAAGATGCGTTATTCATGTCCATTCCAACCAGGTGTGTGGGCACCACGTTCATGGTAGCCAGAAGATTTTTCCCATAGTAGCATCCATCAGGTCAGTCTGGGCGCCCCCGGGAGTTTTGCCTTCATGGCACTCAATATAGAGCTCTGCCGACCTGCCACGCCCTCAGGTCCTTCTTGCTGGTTACTCTGACAGAGAGGTAGGAGGGTGGGTATTGGAATGGACATGAACAACGCATCTCAAATAGCAATGGTTACGAGAAGGCGAGTAACCATTTTTTCTTCTTCAAGTGATTGTTCATGTCAATGCCAATCAGGTGACTCGCAAGCCCAAGTTCAGGAGGTGAGGTCAGAGTCTTCCACTGATTGGGGTACTGCTCATCCGAAGGCTGCATCGTCTCTGGCCTGCTGGGTAATCGCATAGCGAAAGTATGCATAAGGGACCACATCGCCATTCTGCAGATTTCCTGAGTGGGGTCCTGCACCAGGAACGCTGTTGATAAAGCCTGCGCCCTGGTGGAGTGCACAGTAATTGGAGATGCAGGAACCCCGGACAGGTTATAGCACTCATGAATACAGGACGCGATACATGATGAAATGCATTGTGATGACACAGGCAGTCCTTTCATTCTGTCCGCCACTAACACAAATAACTGGATCAATTTTCTGAATGGTTTCATTCCCTCGATGTAAAAGGCTAGCGCCCTGTGGACATCCAGAGAGTGGAGTCTCTGCTCCCTGCCAGTGAAATACCAGGGTAGACTACCAGGAGAAAGATGTCCTGGTTGATGTGAAACTGCGACACAACCTTCAGGAAGAAAGCAAGATGAGGCCGGAGTTGAACCTTGTCCTTATAGAACACGGTGTAGGGAGGCTCTGATGTTAGGACCCTGAGCTCAGACACCCTCCTGGCCGAGGTTATCGCTACCAGGAACGCCACCTTGTAAGAGAGGCAGAGCAGGAAGCACGTCACCAATGGTGCAAAGCGGGGAGTGTCCCATGAGCCTTGAAAGGAGCAGGTTGAGGTCCCAGGCAGGGACAGGCTGATGGACGTTAGGGTATAGCCTGTCGAGCTCTTTTAAGAATCAGCTGACCATGGGGTTAGCAAACACAGAGCAGCCCTCCGTGCCCAGGTGGAAGGCTATGATGACATCTAAGTCCACTCTTATTGATGACAACAAAAGCCCCTGCTGCTTCAGATGGAGGAAATAGTCCAGAATAAGCAGCACTGAGGCTAGCATAGGGGACAGATGGTACTGCACCAAACAGACTGAAAATCTCTTCCACTTGGCAAAGTATGTGGCTCTCACAGAGAGTTTTCTGCTGCCAAGGAGGACCTGTCTAACTTGCTGAATCCAGTGAGGGGATGATGGCAGCCAACAAGACCATGCGGAACCTGAGTTTCTTCACAAACTTGTTGAGATCTCATAGGTCCAAGATAGGCCTGAGGCAGCCTTTGACTTTTGGTATTAGGAAATACTGGGAATAAAAGTCCTCACACCTGTGCTCCTGAGGAACCTTCTCCACTGTCCCTAGCGATAGGAGCGACTGTACCTCCTAGATAAGGAGCTGCTCATGAGAAGGGTCCCTGAAAAGGGACGGAGAAAGAGGGTGGAAGGGCACAGAATTGGATGGAGTTTCCCCTCTCTGCTGTGAGGAGCATCCAGCAGTCTGAAGTGATATGGGACTATGCATGGTAGAAAGGGGACAGTAGCGAGCAAAAGTAAGGTGGTATAGATCCAGTTTTTGTTCTGGTGTGCCATCCTCGACTGCATCTTCAAAAAGCTGGTTTGGGGCCGGAAGGTGGTTTGGGTTGGCCAGAGTTCTGGCCTAAGGAGGAGTATTGTTTTTTTCTGCCACTCCTGTTCCTCCTCTGAGAACTGTCCCGGCAGTTCTGCTGATAGAACCTCAGAGGAGGTTGCAGCCCAAAGTCCTGAGGGTGGCTCATGAAACTTTCAGGCTATGCAGCCTCTTATCTGTCTTTTCAGAGAAAAGAGACACACCCTCAAATGGGAGGTCCTGAATGGTCTGTTGGACCTCATAAGGGAGCCTCAAGACTTGGAACCAGGAGCCCCTTCTCATGGCCACCCCCGTAGCCATGACCCTAGTGGCAGCATCAGCACTGTCCAACGTGGCCTGGAGGGAAGCCCTTGAGACTAGCTTCCTCTCCTTCACCAAGGCCGAGAACGCAGCTCGGGAGTCTGAAGGGAGGAGCTTTGTAAATTTGGCCATTGCCGCACAGTGTTATAAGAGTACCTGCTGGTTCAAAATATAGATCTGCAGACCCCCTGTAGAATAGATCATAGAATATCAGGGTTGGAAGGGACCTCAGGAGGTATCTAGTCCAATCCCCTGCTCAAAGCAGGACCAATCCCTAACTAAACCCTCAAATGGCTCCTCAAGGATTGAATTCAGGACCCTGGGTTTAGCAGACCAATGCTCACACCACTGAGCTACCCCTCCCCCGTCTTTCTTCTGACAAGGTTGAGTCACTTAGACTCCCTGTTTTTAGGGGTGGGCCCCTAGAAACCCTGCCACTCATGCTTATTAGCAGCATCCACGACAAGAGAGTTGGGAGGTGGGTGGGAATACAACTGTTCATACCCCTTGGATTGCACAAAATAACGCCTCCTGTTGTGTTTGGCAGTGGGTGGCAAGGAAGCTGAGGTCTGCCACAGGGTCTTGGTGGTATCCACAATAGTCTTAATAAGTGGCAAGGCAATATGAGAAGGACCTGAGGGGGTGAGGAAATCCACCATGGGATCAGCTTCCTTGACCACCTCCTCAGCCTTAATGCCCAGGCCCTGAGCAGCCCTTTGCAACAACTTTTGTAGCACCCAGTTGTCCTCAAGCGCCGGGGCTATGGCTGTGCCTGCTAGTGCCTCATCCAGAGATGATGAGGAGGAAGCCCTATAAGCAATGGCTGCTCCCCGCCATCAGCTCCCAAGGGGTCCTGCGACTCTTGGAGATCTCAGGGGAATGCAGGTGCCAATGGAGTGCCCATTAGCACTGAGGCTGTCATCACCGAACTCGGCATTGGTACAGGAACCGGAGACACTGATGGTGCTGCCGGTGGAGCTGGTGCCAAACCAGCTGACTGAGCTGAAGATGATGGCGGGGCTGATGTCTGCACCACTGTTGGTACTGAGGTCATTGGTGCCGAAAATGCTGTCAGGACTGGAGCGGGAGTTAGTGCCGAGATCGCTGTTGGTGCCGAGGTCGAAAGAGTTGCTGGTGCTGACGCTGGTGCTGCAGTCGATGGTGTTGGCATGCTGGCAGGTGCCAAGGCACGCTGCGCGGTTGATGGTGGGACAAATGTGGCTAAGGCCACCAAAGATGCTGCGGAGCAATATCCTTGGATCCCTCCTGGCTCTGGTGAAAGGCCCAGTGTCCAGAATGGCCAGTATGGTGGATTCTGCCACTGCGCTGGCTGTGCCTGGAGCTCTCTCGCCTTGCTCTGGATTTTCGACTCCTACTCCTCTGAGAGCGGCAGGAGTCAGACTCTGACTCCAAGATCTCCGAGACTGAAGACCACAGAGGTGCCAAGCTTCGATGCATGGAGCATCAAGAGCTTGGGAAGCAACCAGGCTCTCTGTCTGAGTGGGCCAGTGCCGAAGGATGTGGAGTGGCGAATGCCTAGACATCATTGCCGGCTTCCCTCTTGACTGCACCTGGGGGTGGGGTGAGACCGCCAGCGCAGGGGATTCCTTCCTCCTAGGGGGCAATAATGGTGCCACAAGGTGCAGAAGATCTCGAGCAGTTTCAAAAGCTTCTGGCGTCAAAGGAAGTGGCAGCTTCTGGCCCGTAGTGACCAGTGAATGTGCGGGGCCTGGACACAATAGAGTCCACGCAGCCCTAATGGGGGATCTCGAGCTGTGGCCCTCCTGTGGTCTCACTCATTTAGATTTAGCTGGAGGTGATTGACTGTCTAGCTTCTTTTTCTTCTGAGGCACTGGTGAGTGCTCTCTGCTGGGCCTCGGGAGATGCCAGGCCGGTGTCAAACGTCCTGAAATGAGTCCTTTCTCGGCACCGAACTCAATGATAGTACCGAGGCACTCCGTGTCACCGAGGAAGTGTTAGGAGCCAGATCCCCTGAGCCTGGGTCCGAATGGGGGCGTAGAGCTGCTTCCAGGAGGATCACTTTAAGCTGCTGCTCCATTTCTGTAAGAGTTCTAGGGCGGAACTTGCGGCAGATCTTACAGAGCTCCTTTCAGTGACCCTCCCCTAGGCACCGTCAGCACGAGGAGTATGGATCACTCTTTGGCATGTGCTTCGTGCAGGCCACACAGTTTTCAAATCTCAGAGACAGCTCCGGGGAGTCAAAAGGTGGGGATGAGACCCCAACAACTCTAATTACTAACTAAAACTACTAAGACAAACTAACTACATACAAAGAACTGGAGTTGAACACGCTTGCTAAAGCGAGGACTACGGGAAGTTCCAGCCTACCGTCACTGGCGGTAAGAAAGAACTGAGGGGGTGGCAGGCGACAGGGCTCTATATTGAGCACCATGAAGGTGCAACTCCAGGGGGCGCCCAGACCGACCCGACGGATGCTGCTCTGGGGGAAAAAAAACTTCCGGCTATCGTGCACATGTGCACTCGCACACACCTGACTGGAATCAACAAGAACTCAAAGAAGAACCCGACTTTGCTACAGACTTCAGTGGTAGTTTTGACTGCACAGGACTGTAGGATCAGTGCCAAAGAGGAGATAATCAATTTCTCCTAATCTTTACTTCACAATGGATTTTGTGGTACAATCAGAGCCGCTGTTCTCATTTTACTTCTGACTGTGAGCAACTATTAGATTTTCTATCCTTATTCACTCCTGAAAAAGATACGGTTTGAACTGGAGTTAGGTGAGAACTGGCCATGATGCAGACAGTTTGTGTCAAACCTGCATCATGTTGCTTACATTCTCTAAACCTCAGCACAGCATTTTTGTCTTTTGTCTTTTTCATAGCTTGTTTACTGATCCTCAGTGTCAGTGTGTCAGGCGGGGTCCAGGCTTGGCATAGCCTGCCATAGGCCTCGTCTTGCAAAGATGCTACAGCAAATATCTTAGGATAGTTGTCAGACATGAATGGCATTCCAAAATCCCTTACCACCAGCACGTGCAATAACCCTTTCCACTGGACAGGCAGCAGGTTTAATTTATCTTCTCCATCTCAAATATTTCCATTCCACTGTAACCAAACCAATATACCTTCCTCCATCTTTGTTTGTCCTGGCCCTTGCGGTAGTGGCTTCCCTCCATAGCTACAGTAGCAATAAGTCTCCAGTACTATACTTATTTTATAAAAACTCTGTCTAGAACTGCAGGAATAATGAATGGTGCTGACTTTTGTGGTTGTTGAAGTATGCTTTGTCTACTGACCATGAGGGTTCCAGACAGCTATTCCTAGTTAATCTACCTCTAGGTAATCATTGAAAAAAAAAAGGTTTTCCAGAATATGCCAATGTGGTTCTGAGCTTTGTATCTACAGTTGGGGTTCTCAATCTGGGGATCACGAACAAGTGTCAGAGGGGTAGGTCACAACCATCTTAGCAATATGGGATGGGTAAGTGGGAGGGGACCAGTGGGGGAAAAGGGGGTTGCCATATAGAAATTGTTGAGAGTCATGGACAGAGGCATCACACCATGGATCAGGGAGGACCATCTTACTCAGTCTGCAGCACGGTTACCGTTCTGAAGACTGTGACACCAAGAAGATATAAACAAACTAGAGGCAATTCAAAGAACAATAAATATAATGAAGACTTATTTGAGAAAAAGTAAAATAACTAAATACAGTATGAGAAGCTTGTCACACAAAATGTCTAAGGGCTAAATCTGCCTCTGACTCATCTGTGCATGAAAAGCTGAAAGCCACTAATTTCTCTGCATGTTGTTCTCTCCACACCTAACTTTTCAGCCATGCAGAAGTTGGAGCCATGCCCAAGAACCCTGCCATTAAAAAGCAAGGCTCCCCTGACATCTGCCGGAAAACTGGATGATCAGAAGACAGCTAAGAGGTGCCAACAGGAAAGAAAGAGTAAACATCCAATCAGAAGAGGAAGGTGTTTTAGCAGTTGGACCTGGGAACAAGGGAAGCTGACATGTGGAAACTGAAGCAGGGAGGTGGCAGATCAGAAGGCTGAGAGAGGCAAACAGGAGAGATCTATTTTAGGGTGCATGGGATTGGGACACAGCCAGCATGCAGAAAGGAACAGAACAGAGCACCTTGAATGCCTTTCCCACTTCTAACTTCTATGGCTCTGCTTGAGAATAATACTGAAAATTTGAACTGGACAAATTCCATGGGTGTTTAGATTACTATGGGAGAGAGGGGAAAATGTAATTAAAATTGTCATCAGTTCTGAGAATACACACACACACACACGGGAACAAGCTGCTATGTAAGATGTTCCTATTCAGAACCGGAATATACTCAGTCCAGTTAACTTTTATTGGGACATCTGACTCTGAGAATGCCCAATATATTTCAATCTATCCCATGACATCTCTTCACTAACAATTTACTATTATCTTGGTAGCATTTTACACACACCCAATCCTTCCCCCATATACACACCAGTTTCTTCCTTTATTTCCCCCTGTGCCTCAGAATAACCTGACACAACTTATCAGCAGAGGAAGGCTGATTATGCTTCTGTGCTGGCTGGAGGATGTCTTGCCAGGGTGAGGTGGAACATATGGAGCACCCTACCTCTGCAGTGTATCAAGTGCAAGCAGGCCTGGGAATGAGGGACCAACCCAAACCCCAAACTCCAGTCCCTATACTACAGTGCCAGTAGACCATTGGGTCAGCTCTAATAGACTGTTAGCCTCAATTACCTAATTAGCCTTTTCCTCACTTTCCCTATCTCCCTTTCCCATCTGTTCATCTATTCCCACACCCCTTTCTTCCGCAAGAATAATTTTTTAAAATCCATGTGAACTTCATTTAGGTTATTCTCAGATGACTTCTCTTTCATGCAAGAATAATTTATAAGTCTCACAAGAGCTCAGAGTTGCAGCAGGATTTTGGTAATGTCTGAATGCTATATTTATGTTAGATACTGATGAGTTCACACACACACAAATACTACCATAGTGAAGATTTCTAACGTATCACATTAATTTGGTACGAGATTCAGCTAACTACTGGAGAAACAAGGACGACAGTGGATCTGAGGATGTTTTTTCCAGTCCTTTCTTGGTTTAGACTGAGGAATCCAAGGGTAATTTGGATCGCAAGGCTGGTTTTCACCTTATTTTTATTGCTGATAAGTATCAAAATATTTTTGAAATTAGAAAATATAAATGCACAGCAAAATATAGGAATACAAGAACTGCCATAATGGATCAGACCCGAGGTCCAACTAGTCCAGTATCCTGTCTCTCACGGTAGCCAGTACCAGAAGCTTCAGAAGATTTAGAATCCTGCAGTAGACCCCCCACATTAGGACTTATCCTGGTCTCTGCAGCATGAAGTTCAACATGCCTTTCAAAACGTTTGTCATCATTAATTAACAACGCTAGATATAATTTTAGCATTATTCTTGATCTCATTCCTTATGCATCCAAACCTCTTAGCTTTTTTCACCACAGTGACATATATTGTCACTGAATTGTTTACAATGATGCCAGATTCTTCTCTTGAAGAATTTACTTTACTTTAAAACCCTATAAGGTGTATGAATAGTTTAAATATTTCCTTCCAGTGTGCATACTTTGTATTTATCGACATCGAACATTACCATTGCGTTGTCCATTTGTGCAGCTTGTTTAGGTGTCGAAGTTCCTCACAGTCTTGTTCGGTCCTGAATAATCTAAATAATTGTGTGTCATTTTCTACCTTACTACTCATCTCCTTCTCTACATCATTAATAGATATATTAAACATTTGACCTAGTACAGAACCTTGAGGCACCTAGTTATTAACCTTTTACCATAATGAAAATCGACCATTTAATCCTGCTGGTCTGTAATTTCCCAGAGCACCCTTAGAACCTATTTGAAATATAGATACAACATCTGGTACCCTCCAATTCTCTGAAACAGTTGCTGTTTTTAAAGACAAAGTGCATATTTTTTGTTAGCACTTAGCCACTTCATACCTAAGTTCCTTCAGAACTCTTGGATGTATGTCATCTGGGCCTCATGACTTACTGCTTTTTAATTAATCAATTACCTCTTCTGACCTCTCAGTCTCTGATAGTACCTCATCTTTATTTACAGAAAAAAGCAGGTCCAGAGTAGGTATCTCCCCAGCATCCTCTGTGGTGAAGAATGATGCAAAGAAATCATGTAGCTTCTCAGCAATGTCTTCCTCTCCCTTGATTGCTCTCTTTATCCCCTGGTGATCCAGCAGACCCACCAATTCTTTCATAAGCCTCCTGCTTCTCCTATACTTAAGGAATCTCTTGGGTGGTTTTTTTTTTAAAAATACATTTAGCTATTTGCTCCTCAAAATCCATTTTTGGCCCTTCTGATTTCCATTGCCTGGTGGAATTTATGTTTCTGTGTATTGGCTTCAGTAGAATCAGCTTTCCAAATTTTGAAGGATTTCCTTTTGATTTGAATACCCTCAGAGATTTTTTCAGTTACCCATACTGGTTGGCTCTTTGACTTGTGTTAGGGGCCTTCCCTTCATCTCTTCCCCTGCTTCTTTTCATGGAGACAGAAAGCAGAAGACCCAAAGTCCAAAGTGCAAGCAATGCAATATTTATTGGGGTTAGTTTCAAACAAACATTCCATAGCTCTGATGTCGCAGAGCCTTTTCCCCAGTGTCTCAGTTTCCTTAGTAGGCATAATTATATCTGTAGTGTATGCCCTTGGTCTCACCCTTGCAATTTATGGTCATGTTCCATTTTGGAGGGTCTTGAGTCTGGGGGCGAGGGTACCACCTCTTTTGTATCCCCTGGGAGGGGTAAGGAGTGAGGTTGTACTTCAGTCAGGGACAGGCCTTTCCTTGGCCTTTTACTGTTTCTTATGCCTCCCCCAAACCCCTTCTCCCTCCCAACTGGTTGCTTGACCTTGGCTCGAGATAGGAGGCCAGGCAGTCTTCAAGTGTGCACTCATATATTACACTTCCACTATACCTAGCAACACTTTTAGCTCTATTCCTTATCTTTTCTCATTGTGGTAAAAGCCCCATCTGGTTGTGGGAAATGCAATACACAGTGTCTTTGTTCACACATATTAATAAGGATATAAAAGAGTATCAAAAAATCAAGCCCAAAATCCTATCTCAGGCTAACAAACAGGCCTATATTCTAACACCCTGCAGATTCTCTTTTTGTTCAGTGACACACATGCCTTCTGAGGCACTATTATTATTATTTATTTATTTTAGTTTTCACCAAAACCAACACTAAAGATTTTACTTTCTTTATTTGTTAACTTTAGAGTTTTTTGACTAAACTTTAATTTACTGAAATCTTCCTTTCTAAGGTTGAATGTCACTGTGTCATTTTTAGGATATTAATTATTTGCTCTCACACTTCTCTTCCCTCTCTCTCCCCCTCCCAGTTTCTGTAGTACTGGGATCTTACCATTTCTTGTTGTTTTAGCTACGGCACCCATTAAAAGCCTTCTACATGCACAAGAGCACGACAGCTCCAAACACTTAGTGAAGTAACAATTCAAACTTGCATAATTGAAATGAGAAGGCCACATACATTGTTACTTCTGTAGCCCCAGAGCATTGCAGATACCAGTGGCAATTTGCATTCCTCCATTCCTGCCCCCCGCCCAAGCTTCCGGTATGCTACCCTCCCAATTTCAGAGACTGTCTGCAACATCCACACCCCCTCCCTCACATTACAGCTATGTGCCCCCATGTTCCCCTTCCTCCATACTCTTGTCCCCCATTCTCTCTTCCATCCCAGGGGTTCTGTGTGCCTCCTCATCGCTCCCCTGACAGTTCTACTGGGGCTCTTAGGGTACGTCCACACTGCAAAAGAAAACCCACCACAGCAGGTCTCAGAGCCCCGGTCAACTGACTTGGGATCATGCTGCAGGGTTAAAAATAGCAGTGTGGACACTTGGGCTCAGGCTGGAAGGAGGAGGGTCTCAGAATCCAGCCTCAAGCTCTGGCTGCTGCAGGCTCTCTTTTTTTTGTGTGTGTCTAGAGCTACCCTTATTATCACTTCTAAGCCCTCATTCAGGGCTTTTCCTCACAGAGGTTTCCTGTGAGTTCTTCCAGCCACAGGGCTGAGAGAGAGAGAGAGAGAGACACTCCCTTTCTCAACCCCTCCCTTCTAAGCATCATTCTCTTTATATGGATCTACCAGCGTGTTTTTAGCTCAGCTGCTCCATTACTAATTAGCTAAATGGCACCATTGGAGCATCTGATTGCTCCCAGGTGTAGCCCACAGGGTTGTCATGAGCCCAAAATGTCCTGTAGGGCCACTGGCCCTATGACACATGGGCTCAAAAGTTATCCCACTACATATAGATTCACATACAAAGAAATGCCATTGAATTAAGAGTATAAGGCCTTGCACTGCTTGGTCAAAAAGGTGTGAAAAAGAATTAAAAGTCCCAAACCCATCTCCTCAAAAAAGTGCTAAGTAAACAAACAGACCTTTCAATATATCCAGAATGTCAACCAATGTAGACTCTGTCAGATCAAGAAAGCAGGGCCAGCTCTGGCTTTTTTGCTGCCCCAAGCAAAAAAATCCAAAAAACCCTGCGGGGCGGCCGGAACCAGGGTGCAAACTTTTGGCTAGCGGGACTCCCTGCGTTGCAGACGTGCCCCGGGCAGTGGAGTGCATGCCTTGGCTAGCAGCGGGGAGGGGGAGGGAGCGGGGGGGTATCATAACCTTATTCCCAGATTTGGACCTTAGCGTCCAAAATATGGGGGTTAGCATGAAAACCTCCAAGCTTAGTTACCAGCTTGGACCTGGTACTTGCTGCCACCACCCAAAAAATTAGAGTGTTTTGGGGCACTCTGGTCCCCCTGAAAAACCTTCCCTGGGGACCCCAAGACCCAAATCCCTTGAGTCTCACAACAAAGGGAAATAATCCTTTTTCCCTTCCCCCCTCCAGGTGCTCCTGGAGAGATACACAGACACAAGCTCTGTGAATCCAAACAGAGTGACTCCCCCTCTCTGTTCCCAGTCCTGGAACAAAAAGTACTTTCCTCTTCACCCAGAGGGAATGCAAAATCAGGCTAGCCAATTCAACACACACCGATCTCCCCTGATTTCTTCCTCCCACCAATTCCCTGGTGAGTACAGACTCAATTTCCCTGAAGTAAAGAAAAACTCCAACAGGTCTTAAAAGAAAGCTTTATAAAAAAAGAAAGAAAAAAAATACAAATGGTCTCTCTGTATTAAGATGACACAACACAGGGTCGATTGCTTAAAAGAATATTGAATAAACAGCCTTATTCAAAAAGAATACAAATCAAAGCACTCCAGCACTTATATTCATGCAAATACCAAAGAAAAGAAACCATATAACTTACTATCTGATCTCTTTGTCCTTACACTTAGAAACAGAAGACTAGAAAGTAGAAACAACTTCTCCAAAGCTCAGAGAAAGCAGGCAGCCAGAAAACAAAGACCTCGGACACAAAATTCCCTCCACCCAAAGTTGAAAAAATCCGGTTTTCTGATTGGTCCTCTGGTCAGGTGCTTCAGGTGAAAGAGACATTAACCCTTAGCTATCTGTTTATGACAGGGGGAGAGAGAGAAGGGGGACAGCAAGGGCTTCCTTCAGCCAGGGCGCTCAACACTCGGCCTCTCCCAGGAGGGCTCCACACCATTCCGGTCGGCGGGGAGGGAAGGACATGGGTTGCCAGGCTTCCTGCAGACCTGGCACCGGCTGGAGCAGACAGAGCGCACAGCCCGCTCCCAGCAGGACACTCCCCTCCCTCCACGCCACCGCCCCCTACAGGGCAGCCAGAGTGGCAAACAAAAAAAAACAAAGCAAAAAATTCCTAGGATTGGATGGAATGCCGCCCCTTAGAATCTGCTGCCCCAAGCATGAGCTTGCTCCGCTGGTGCCTAGAGCTGGCCCTGCAAGAAAGGAAACAATATCAGAGTCAACCCACTGAGCACCCTGCTCCCAGGTCCAAGATGTTCACATCAAGACACAGCTCTCCCAGCTGAGTTCAGCCATGAGGGTTAAGCACGAAGACAGCCACCAGACCTTCTCTGTCACCAGACTGCGATATTAATGAGGAACTTGAAAACTTTTTCCTAGGTCTTGATGCTCTGCAGGTCTCATCACAATGCCCTTTCTGGCAGCTGGAGACGGTTCAGAAATAACCTTAGCAGGCTTGCTTCCCAAGATAATAAGGAATGAATGCACTGCAGAGGGGGTGCCCTCAGTCTTTAGGGGAAATAAAAAACAATTTTCTCCTTTTCTCTTTTCCAACATCCCTAGTTGCTGATCCATGAAGTAGTATTGATCTAAGAAGAGATTAAGTATCCTGCCCTCTCAACACTTGTTATTTACAACACACGTGGATGCATGTTGGCTGAGGGAGAGTCAGAGAGAAGAGGGACCCATGCATCCAAAAGCAACAACACTCCTGGGATTCCTTACCCAAAACACAAAGCTAAAAACTAAGGGTACGTCTTCACTACCCGCCGTATCGGCGGGTAGCAATTGATTTCTCGGGGATCGATATATCGCGTCTCATCTAGACGCGATATATTGATCCCCGAACGCGCTCCTGTCGACTCCAGAACTCCACCAACCCAAACGGCGGTAGCGGAGTCGACATGAGGAGCCACGGGCATCGATCCCGCATCGTGAGGATGGTAGGTAACTCAATCTAAGATACTTCGACTTCCGCTACGCTATTCATATAGCTGAAGTTGCGTATCTTAGATCAATCCCCCCCACCCAGTGTAGATCAGTCCTAAGATGCTGCAATGGTGTGTTGCTGGAGAGAGGGGGACATGAAAAATGGTATGTGTAGCACTAATCTTGTTTTTTCAAGCTGCATGTGTGTTATCAACCAGGCCTCTTCCATTTTTCACAATAGTGCTAACATCATTTTTCTTGATAGCCATTTTAAAATATATATATTCATTTTAGTAGGGAAAAATGTTTTTTTCCTATCTGACAATATCACAGCAATGGAGAAACTGCATGTTGACTGTATATATAAAATACAGCCTGGTCCACAGTGTAGTTTCTTTCTTAGCATGCACGACAGTCTCTGTCTCCTCGCATAGTTATCAAACATAGCATGGGAAGGAAGGAAATGGAAGCTACAATTCACTGCCGTTCTGTAAAAAGTTTTTTTTTTTTTTTTTTTGTATTTTCTTGCTATTCGGAACGACACTCAACCCTCTCTTACCACTGAAGATATGACATGACTAAACTCTAGATATTTCTCCTCCTCTTTACATTCTTGTATAAATGCAGAGATAGACAGTGTGTAGCAAATCACTGGCATGTAAAGGGGTGGAAAGGATGCACGGAGCCTACTGCTTCCATCCTTGTGCAGCAGAAAGGCAAATGCTGGTCCGCAGTAGCTCTGGAAACCCTGTTCAAAGTAAAGGAATACAGCTCTGCCACTTTAGTGCCTGCTAACTTCAGTGCCTGTGATGATACACGAGGTAGAACATGGGGAGATAATGTCTATTATATTCCATCAAAGAGTCTGCACAGCCTCTAGTCAAACTCCTGTCCTAAAACCCAGTTCAGGCAGAAGCTTATCCACAGTCTAGCTCTTAGTATATTAAACTCCACTGCAACATGGTTGCTATATCCTCCACACTTTGTTCCCCAGTGCCTCAGTTTTCCATTTCTAGCAATCAATAGCCATATAACTAGTGTTTTAAATTACATCACCCCTCTGGGGTCTGGTTTATTAACATAAACTTACAGTCCAACTCAAAGAAAAGTTTTCCAATGCTCTCCCCAGGGCTTACTGGTCCTGTTAATAGTGATAGCCCTTTGGGCCCTGCCCCGGGGCTTCTCAGTCCTCTTCCCCCAAGTGCAGGGAGAATGCTTGTCACCATCAGTCTGGGACAGGAACACAGACCACACTTTGGAGTCCTGCTGCCCTGGAATTGTCCTACTCTGTCTTCCATACTAAATTCTCATAGGCTCCCTTCCCAGGCCATCCCCTTAGCTGCTGTGGAGGGCCATAGCCTCACAGGTCTTATTAAAGCTCAGTAGAAGTGAGTCGAGGCAACAGGTTGTCTTAAATATCTCACCAGCAGGCCTGGCTCTTGGTCACATGATCAGTTATGTGACATCTGTCAAGAACTACCAGTGCCTCCAGACGTTTCCCAGAACTTCCAGTTTCAAAGGGCAGTGGCCCTGTAACAGGCATGTGCTGTTAGAGACACTGTACTTCTTGTATTCAGATAACCAAATGCTACTTTTATTACAGTGCTTTCTAGCACCCAATCCTGCCAGCTGCTGAACACCAATGGGAATTATGGGTGCAAATCACAATCTGCAGCATTGGGCCCCTTGTACTCAATCATCTCAGAAGCATGGCAGCAATAAATCTCTCCCCCCAATGTCGCTACTGTCACCTTTATCTATCATATTCAAGTGCTGCTTGGACAATATATCCAATGTTGCCAGCTCTATTTTTTCCTTGAGTCTTGTAATATTTGCTGTTTTTATTAATCTCCAGCTGTTGGAATCAAGAGATTGCATGTGAATCTCAGCTTTTTTTTTTTCACAGTAAGTTTCTAGCCCTTTTGGTTGCAGAGGAAAGCCTGAAAATTCAAAGGAATTGTATCCTTAAGGTTCAGAAATGAGAAGGCAAAGAAAAAAACTTAAAATATTTTTTTAAATGTCTTGATTTTTAAGCAACTTTCCAAATTTTTGAGAAGGGCCATTACTTGTGATTTTTGAAGACTTGGGTTGGCAATAGCATGTATTATAACCTGAATTTACATATGGTTGCATGTATAAACTGCATTCCTCTAGGGAGAAATCTGTAACAGTTTGTGTGAATAATGCTAGGCAAAAATAAAGTATATTGTAAAAGAATGGTCTGAACTTTTAATAAAAAACGCAAATAGTCGTCTAGGCACAAATTGTGAGGCTCAGTGCAGGCCATTTTAAAAATCAGTTTTAGTATTTGCACTTGTGATCTGCTGAGCTATTTAAACACATGTTGAAATAGTTTCAGGATCAGGCCTATAATCCTCTATCCATGACATCACAATTGATTGCTTGGGAAATTACGATGTCATTAGCAGATTATGATTTCAGATAAGGAAAAAGCAGGCAGAGGAGACAAACTCCTCGAAAAGATTCTTATGACAATGTCTGTAATGATAAAAAAGGGGAGGAAATATAGACTAGATATATTTGCACAGGTTTTTTAAAAAAAAATTCAGGGTTTTCCATAATAGAATCATAGGACTGGAAGGGACCTTGAGAGGTCATCTAGTCCAGTCCCTTGCACTCATGGCAGGACTATATTAAATAATAATAAAGCATTAGGCATTCTAAGAAACAATTCAAATATGTTACACATCTAGAAGGCTTCAATGAAATCGTATTAAAATTATATTCTACATACACTTTAATTGAAGGTCCTGAGCATTCATAGTTTCTTTTAATTCTTTTCCAGTTTTCCAACTCAAAAACTAGAACGCAATAGGACTGTACATCTATCTATCTATGTTAAGGTTTTATACTGTTTCCTATCACGATAGTATCTGCATAGCTTCCACATAAAGTCAACAGCATAAGTGAGGTTGCTGGGGAATGCACGGAGTCTTGCACACTTCTCTTTGATGGAAAAACTTTGCTTGGGGTAGGATTTTTCATTTTTATTTTTAACACCTGCCATAGGAAATCATACTCCACTCCTATTTACAAAGTATAGCCCAAATCAGCAAACTCCCATTCACATGAGTAAATTTTGCAGGATTGGGCCCCAAGTTAGAAATCATGAAACTATATTGAGGCGAAGCTGAAGTTTTTAAAAGAGAAATGTCTAAAAATCCTCTCAACAGGGATTGTGGGAAAGATTCATATATGTTTATGTTTAAATAAATAAAAAGGCAGACGCAATTAAGAGAAAGCAACATATGGGATGGAAAAAAACTACAAGCAAATTGTCTAGAAAATGCTGTAATACTACTATGCACTTCTTGAAGAATGACAGGACATTTGTCAATATACTTATAGAAAATGTTTGGAAAAATACTCAATGTATAATTTATACAGCTATCAAGTTAAATACACAAGTGTCTAAAATGTGGGTTGTAATAACTTAAATATTTAAAAGCTTTCAGCAATGTTCCGAGTTTCACATTTGCTGATGTTTCAGGCTTCACTATGCAGCAAACATTCCCCTCCTAGTCTCTTAAGACTGGGAAGAATTTACTGATATACATTGGGTTAACTACTTAGGGTGAGATTTCAACAACTTCAGCTCTGTGATACAAAGTTACTGTTCCTGTGTTATCATAGTAAAAAGAGGAGGTAACAGACACACACACACACACAAATTGAGATTCCAGCCACACAAAGGAAACAATTTTAAAGAACAGAATATACAACCAAAAGCATCATGGGAAAAGCCACATCACTCATTAGCTACAGCACTGTATCTGCACTATCAGAGGTCTAGTCTGTTTTATGTAGGTTAGAAGTCATGAGCCATTTCCAATGCAAGAGCATTAAAAATGTGTTTTGAATTCTGAAATTTTACATCAAGATAAAATTTAGCAAAGTTGATCACATAAGGTTATAGTGTGATTTAAACTCTGCTTCCGTATACAATTATGCATATGCTTATCTTTAACATGTGAGTAGTCCCACTGACTTAAATGGGATTACTCACGTGAATTAAAATAAAGCACATGCATAAATGTTTGCAGGATTAGGAGCTAGGGGAGAGGGAGAAAGGCAGAGGGGTATTGGAAACCAATACTATCAGATGTCATTCCCAGTTCTGCTGATGGCTACGTGAATTCAATGGCAAAAAAAGAAAGTCATTTAAATCCTTTTAAAAATCAATAGAAAACTTTCCCCCCAATTATTTGATTTTTAATTACATACTACCCCAAAACACAAAAGAAAATTAAATTTAAAAAACAAAAAGGATCTCTTATTTCAATATATTGTTCATAATTTTTACAAGATTCTTCTTATTTTAATAATCTCACCAACTTGAAAATGAAATATTGATTTCTCTCTCACTTGCACATTTTTATTTTTCTAGGGGTCTTCATGAATTTTGAAATGCTGCCGTTGAGGTTTTCCTGATTTTTATTTTAATGAAAGAGAGCTTTGAAGCACTACATCCCCACATCTAAATCAAGCTTTGCACAAGTGGACTACTGCATTCAGTGGACCTCAGTGTAGGAAAAGCTATGTGCTAAGGCAGAGCTCTTTATGGGATTGGACTCCTAATTTGTAAAAAAACCACCACATTAAACTTATTTACGTAGACTCAGACAGAAGTAAAAACTAAATAGATATAACTTTAGTTCTACTAATATTTTCAAACAGAGTTAAACAAGGATTACTGAGTAAAAGTCATCATAATAACCCTATATTTTCATTGTACATACCATCATACAGTGTTCCAAGTCTCTCTCTGGGAATTTATCTCACAGAAGGAAAATTGAACTTGATGCTCATTAAACTTAAGGTACCAGCTAGTTAAGCCATTTAGTGCAGACCCAAGGCAGGTTCCATGCCTTGTTCTGCTAATGCACCATAATGGGGCCTTCCAATATTCCTGCTAGTAGTAACAGTCCACCACACTGGATTCTTTTGTCATGAGCAGAGACTGCCTATTGTGCTGTATTCTGTGGCAATTATATGAGGTGGATAAGTGAATTCAAGGGATTTGGGTAAAAGGCCAATCTCATTTTCATAAGTGAAGTAAACTGAATCAAAACACAATCTCAATAAGTGACAGATCAGTCCATTCACTTTTGTTGGTTTAAACCAGCCCCTAATGTTAACTTATTTATTAGAATACAGTACAGTTTCTAAATGTCAATGAACAGTTACTTCACATGAAGCTGAGACAAAAACTGTCTTTTAAAATGACTCATTTCATTTAACAAGGATTAACTTCAAAATAGATAATGTCAACTAGACGCAAAAACACCCAGAATTGAAAAATTTAGCTTGAAATATATATATTGATATAGAAATGAAATGATCTCAGCCAGAAGCAAAGATGCTGCATGTCAGTGACTCACTTGTTTCAATTAGCTGTGCTACAAATGGCTGAGAGGATCTGATTTGTATATGAACTAGAATGCTATTTCTCAACACCCATACAGACTATTCTAAGTATCAAGAAAATGCTGACCAGCTGAGGGTCAGTAGGAGCCAGAGCCCCAGGAATTGCCTAAACAGGGAAAAATATGCAAGAGTGTGCATGCAAAAATCACACAGTGATTTTTTGCCAGCAGCAGATATAGACATTACAAGCCTCAAAGTGCAGACTCAGATAGGGGTTTGGACATGCCAAAGCATTGAAGGTTTGGCACAGACTGAACAGTGATCACACAAATCCCTCCACTCTGACTACTGTCCTTCAATGCCCCTACATATATACCTACACAAACCAGACAGAATCTCTCTCTGTCTCTGATATTAAATGCAATCAGTATTTACCTATGCGGTAAGAGGGGTGAGGGAGAAGGAAAGAAGAAACACAAGTAGATTCAAGGGAGAGATCTGGAGAAGACAGATTTGATGACAGCATATGGATCTAAAGTTGAGGCATTTGTGAGCAGATCAGATCATAGGGATTCATGTTAGCCAGAGTACAGGAGTGAAAAGACAATATAATATCAGTTATTCAAAGGCACTTTCTGGTAACTTGGCAATAACATATTTATCACAGTTAGAGGGTAAACTACACATTGGACCCTTCACAGTTTTTCCTGAGTGCAGCCTATCAAGTGACTGGCCCAGCAAATTCACTTCTCATATTTCCTCAGCAGATCTAACTGGTTTATCCTCTGCAAAAGTCTTCCCTCCGGGAGCTGTGACTAGTAGCTAACTGCAGTGACTCTCAACAGCATCTTCAAAACAAAGTTATTTATTGACCCATAGCACCATATCATTCAGAGAAAAAGATTAAAACCAACAAAAGGCCTACATGCAAATGTCTTACCTAAAGTGTAGCCTTTCCCTCAAAATTTAGGCAGTCCCAACTCATCCCAGGTATCCCTACTTCTGGGGACCAAAGTTCCATCTGCTTTCCTGCAAACCTTTCTCTTCTGTGTCTCGCCTGAGCTTCAGGGAGAATGCTCTTATCCTATGCCAAGTTCTTGGTTTCATTTCCCCCACTTGGATCCCCCCACAACTCATGCAGAAGTGGGCAAGGAGTGATGTTATCTATCAGCCTATTCATCAGAGCATGGTCAGGGTGGGGAAGTAAAACTTTAAAGGAATCAACACATGTATTGTTTATTAAGTACCTGTGATTGGGTTATCTGAACCTATTGAGTTAAGTTCCTGCAAAAAACCTAGTTATTCTTTAGCAAGCAACAAAATAGTCGTGCAAAACAGCCCTGCCACAGGGTTTAAAAGAGAACTAGATAAATTCATGGAGGTTAAGTCCATTAATGGCTATTAGCCATGATAGGTAAGGAATGGTGTCGGTCCCTAGCCTCTGTTTGTCGGAGGGTGGAGATGGATGGCAGGAGAGAGATCACTTGATCATTGCCTGTTAGGTTCATTCCCTCTGGGGCACCTGGCATTGGCCACTGTCGGCAGACAGGATACTGGGCTGTATGGACCTTTTGTCTGATCCAGTATGGTCATTCTTATGTTCTTATGAGTGCAGGGGACTGGACAAGACGACCTCTCAAGGTCTCTTCCAGGCCTATGATTCTATGATATTCTATGATAAAATAACCAAACCAATATTCTGAAAAATAACAGACATCTTCCACATTTGTCACAAGATCTTTCACTGATAACCCTAGTGGCATTAGGATTTTGAGTTTATTAACCATAGCTACAGTTATTACCTTGGAAACTAGAAATACACTCAAGTGATCATTTAAATATTTTTTTGTACAATCTCAGAGAATGATGTTGCCTACATTAATACATCTCATAAGTCTTTTAAGAATGGTTTCAGGCATGCAAAAAATAAGAAAAGTTCAGAAATTTATTTTGATTTCCTGCAATATGCTACCCAACAGTTTTCTGTTGTGTTATATGACCTTTCTGCCTAGCTAGTGTTTAGCTATTGATTTTAATTACTCAGTTTAATTTACTGCATGCCAACACAAAGCTGTTTACTCCTACTTGCCAAAATGTTGTTGTAGCCTCCCAGAGGAAGGCAAAATGAGAAAACTGTATATGTGTTACAGTTACATGCTATTCATTATAAAGACTTTAATGGATTCACTTCATATAAATGTCACTGCTCTTGCATGTAGCCACCAAACACACCAAAATAACATATAGGAATGAAAGTGCTACACCAGCCAGGAGAGAAGTAGAATATAAAAAGCCTTAATTTATGAAAGGCTATGACTTGAAACAGCTTAGATTTTCTTCTTTACCATTCTTCTTCAAATAAGTGGGAGAGTTAAGACAAATGTGTTCCGTTCTGAATAAAAAATCATGGAGAGAAAAAAATGAGTCTTAGAACTACATAGTTCTTAGAGCTGCAGTTAAGGGAATTGCATCTCTCCCCCAACAGTCCTTGGGACAAGAAGGATTGCATCAAAACATGTGGAGAGATGGGACTCTCCCGCCAACCCTCCTCTGTTCTTTTCTCCACCCCAACAGTCAGACCAATAGCCAGGATGCTAATACCTGGCCCATTGCTGTTCTGTGTGATCTCAACCAAGCGAATATTTACACTACAAGCAAGGATGTGATTGTAGCACGGGTTGGCATATCATGCTATCTTCAATCTAGCAGGTAACAATGGTAGTGTAGATGCAGTGGACACAAATTCCATCTCTGGAGACAGCACAGTCTAATGGTTAAGGTAGGGTAATGAACCTAGGGAAGAGGCTGTACAGAACATATGAGTACAAAAACC
The DNA here is from genome assembly GCF_007399415.2 of Gopherus evgoodei. NCBI lineage: Eukaryota > Metazoa > Chordata > Testudines > Testudinidae > Gopherus > Gopherus evgoodei. The sequence goes on along the minus strand of NC_044329.1, from coordinate 104,702,106 downwards.
CACCCTTGAAGACCTAAACATAATGTTACTGTAGAGTAAGACAGCTTCTTACAAGGACCAAAAGGTTGTGTGTATTGTCTGTATGCGGGGAGGACAACATCCTAGCGACAGCCAAGACTATTGTGTACGTTGGGGGGAAGGAAGTGACCCTAACTTGCTCCACAACAGAGAGTGAAAGAGAATACATGATGCCATGCTGTGGCATAAAGATTTTTTCAGCATGGGTGAGAGGGATGCATTACTCATTTGTGTTTATAAAGCATCTTCTCTCTCCATGGTGTCTAGGCACTAGGGTATCTGTTAGTTTTTGTCTATGAATTCCATATAAACAAGCAAGCAAGCAACAGGATCATCTACTGGTAGTGTCGTGTTGTATAAGTCTTAGCCATTTTTGCAATGTTCTTCTTGGAGAGTTAAAAGATGTTTTTTGACCAACTTGGATATCAAGACGATTATTTTTAAGAGTTTGCAAATCCTCTACTTAAGCATATCTTGTTTGCTGTGTGATCATTACCCTCCATCAGTACCTTTCAGGGCTGTCTTTTGAATTACCAATAGCTTCTTTAGATTGGAAACCATTATATTTGCATGTTGTTTTATCATTTTTCCATCATGGTTTTAATGTTTACCATAGTGTCCTTCCCAAACCAGAGATATTAACCTTTGAATCTCAATATAACAGAACATTTATCTTAAATATTTTTACTGGATCATTCAAGCAGATCTGTATAAAACTCAGTGGGTTTCCTTCACAAGAAGTTCATGTAAAATATTTTATTTCATTTCAGTTTTCATGGGGTTCTTTGTTCCCAAGTTGAGCCTTGAGTTTCAGGTTTAAACAAACCCAAATTCTCAAAGCAATACTTGGTCAGAACTATTATGATTCATGTGGAGAACCTGAAGATTTCACATGACCTTGATGCAAAGGCATAAATTGAATTAGGTTTCCTCAAAACTCATCCCAGGGTTTGCTCAATAGTGCAGCCATGTTTGTTTGAAGCATTCAGAAACCTGATCTGAGTTTCAAGTAGGTAAAGCAACTGGCAACTTTCCAGAGGTTTCAAGCTTTTACACAAACATTTTGCACAGCTCTACTACTAAGGTCAATGACAAATTTGCAGTGCTGGGTGAAGGACTTGGGCCAGAAAATTTAGAAAATATTAAACGAGCAATACAGTATATTATAAACAATGTTGAACGAGAGTCACGATAGAGGAGGCTCATTAACAGTTCTGAAAAGTAGTTTACATAGACAACGCATATCAAAAATGGACCAAAAATAATCCCACTTGCAACACCTTATTCTCAAATTCTCCAGGTGGCAGTGTGCATAAAATTATACATATTAAGTTAACATTTAATATTACAAAATATAATAGTGCTACAAGGTCCAAATCTGCAAATGTTTACTACCAGATGTAGGGCTTGCTACCATCATTACTCCCACTGACCCATAGGATACAACTCATAGTAGCAAATCTGAGGAATTGCTCGTGATAATAAATAGTATGCCTAGTAATAAGATTTGGCAATCTTGAGCACATTCATATCTGCACCAATGAGAAAACATCAAGTTTTACTATGAAAATTATTGCAGATTCTGTAAAATCCACTAGTTTTATTTTGTTTAATGTTTGTTTTTACAATAAGCATGTGCTCCATGAAGATATAATGAGGAACTGGAACTTCATTTTCTATAGCACTCACTAGCCTATGTAACTTACAGAGATATTGGGCCTGTTCTTAATTTGTTCGCACATGTGTAAAAAAGGAGTTACTCCACCAAAGTTAATGGAGTTACACGAGCCTTAAATGGGTGTTAAGTGGGCTCATATTGAGGCCCAATAAGTATTAAAGATACTGTAGGAAATTAGTCATACTTACTAAACAACCATGGTGCAGGGCAGATCTTACTTTTTGCAGATCTTTTATTATTAATTAGTACACAATCACCAAGCCTACTCTATCATGTGCTTTCTGTAGTTTAGCCCCAGGATCAGCCTGTCAGGTGACAGCTCTGACTAACAACCATTTTTTCAGCCCTATTGATGAAGGTAGTGCAATACCAAAAAGATAATCCCCAAACAATTATAATACTATTAATAACCAATGTTATAATAACGCAATAGATAATAAGGTGAGTCCCAGCAGTCCTTTGTCAGAGTCAGATTTGCATTTTAGCTTATTTTGTTTTCAGTCCTAGAAGTGGTACCTATTGGGGAAATTTGCTAGAGTATTTTTGTTTACCATCTGATTATATATAAGAATGCCACTGATGCATTTTCTGAAATGTAAGAGAGCAAACACTTGCTTTTGGAGTATGAAACCTGAAACATCTGAACACAGAATTTCCTTCTGCCCAAGAAAATCAGCAAGACACAATATCTCTAGTGCAACAAGGTCACTTCTAATAATCCTCAAGCATTTGTGAGACTCTCCTATACAACTGAGTTCACTCACTTCTCCCCTTCAGCTGAGTATGGAGTTCCTAGAGTATCAGGACAGAAAGGAAGAGAGCTGGGGACCTGGGGTATGTCTACACTGCACACTTCTTTAGGTGGTGTGTTGTGTACAGACCTATGTAGTTCCCTTCACCTGCATATAAATAGCAGTGTAGCTAGTGAGGCTCAGTTTCAGCGAGTAAAGACACACCTCAAGAGTGCAGGTATGAATGCAAGTACATGGCATGGGCAAGTAGAGAGCCATGTAGGATACCCTTGAGTGTGTCTTTACATCCCCAGGCCATGCCAAAGAAGGACTCCAGCCGCACGGAAAGACTCCGCCAGCTGCCTGGTATTGGAGTATTTCCCCATAACAGTGAAAGACTCCAGCAGTAGGGAAAGGCTTTTTTTTGATAGGGGGTTTCTCCACTGCCTCCGTCTGCCAGAGTCTTTCCTCCCCACAGTGAAAGACTCTAGCAGCATGGAGCATCTGAAGCCTTTCTCAGCTCCTGGAGTCTTTCACAGACATGTGGCTACAGGCTGCAGTGTAGATGCAGCTGATTTTTCACTGCAGCATGTACCTACTCATACACTCCACTCCACCAGCACTGCTGTGGAGTATAGACATAGCGGACACACTTTGCAGTACTGTATCAATCCAGCCAGAGAGCAGAAAACTGATACACGATACCTCAGATAGGTGCACATGCACCAAACAGCTAGCGTGACTGTGGATCCTGGGGAGAGGAAGGGAGATCAACCATGTGATTTAATTTTTAAAGGCTGAAAAATAATGTATTCAAAGCAGAAAAACAACTTTCCTATGATGAGATTTCTGAGAGTGTTTGGGACAGCTGATTCTGGTGAGGAGGCAACATGGCCCAGTAGATGGTACACTAGACTGGGACCAGGGAGACCTCGGTCCTATTTCCAACTCTGCCAGGGTCTTTCTGGATTGGCTTTTGAGATGTAATTTCACTTCTCTGTGTCAGTTTCCTCCCTTTAAATACGGATAACAATACTACAACCTTTGTAAGGTGCTTTGAGGCAGGTTATTATTTTCATGCACTATAATTAAAGTCGTAAGTTTGTCAGACATAATTTCTGTGACAAACACAACTGTAGAGTTTTTTCCATAAGAAGTCATGGTCTTTTTCAAATACTCCTGCCCATTTCTGAAGACTCTTACATTAGTTGTTACACATGTTGGACCTGATCCAATGCCCACTGAAGTCAGTGGAAAGGTGCACTGGATCAATTCCATACAGCTTTTTGGGTGGTAATTTTGGAGTTTCTAATGATAAATACACTAATGTGCCATGCCACTGACATTTTTCCAGTATTATTTTCCTCTATCATAACTTCCCTCGTTATTTGCCATGATAAACCAGCCTTTACCTGTAACTATCTTGGTGACCTTTATAACTTCTGAGCCCAGAATTTTTATATGCATGCTGGGCCACAATTTCTCTCACAATAATCCCAATTCTCCCGTCTTGTTACTCTGATTGCCCCTAGTGTATCACTAGCTAATCCTCTCAAGAAATTACCTAGCGGCCCCTGTATTGGAGGTTCAAAGGTCACTCCCAAACTGAGATCGCCCAAATGACAACACATGGTGAGTAATATGTATGAACAAAATAATTTTAATGGCATTTAATGTTCTTTGGTGCTCACAAAATTACACTTTGTTACCTTATAGCAGGTAAACTTTATACTGTATTAGTAGATATTTTGCCAGAAATCTTGAATTTAAGATTTATATTCCTGGTTGTACGGCATTTAAAAATATATTGGACTTTTCCGTTTATTTATTTCTCTTCCTTCCTCCCACATACTAATACCCTAGGTACTTAGAAATGGTATCACTTTTCTTATATGAAAGTAGGCTTCCTGCCAATTTCTTGAATTTAAATCTCTAGCCTGACCTTCTGGTCTTCTTTAGTATTTAATATTTAGCTGATATGGATTTGTTATTTAAAATGGAATGCATTTTACTAGATACAGATTCTTAGGGCACCGGTATCAGAAGTGCAATTACATACAGTATGTTGCTTAACTTGATTTAAACAGCTACACTTCTCTGACAGCATAGAGCTGCTTTTAAAAACCTTTAGGAAATCAAAACAAAAATGATACAAAGCAATAACTATAGCTATGGAGCATTGTCAGCCTCTCCCCCACCAAAAAAAAGATCAAAGACTTTTAAAATATCCAATATCTTATGTATATTTACTCCAAACACATAGGAAACTGCAGAGCAGAATATTCTGTTAAAAGACCAAAAAAAAACATGTTTTGAGGTTCTTGATGCAATTTCTCTCTGCATAAAAACAATGTATTCTCCACTACAAAACATTTAAAATACATTATGTTCATTCTGGTTTTGAAAAGAAAAAAATGGTCATTTAATTTATAATATCCTAATTCAGAATAAGACACATATGTAAATGGAAGTATTATCATCATCACACATCAAGTGTGTGTGTATATATATAAGCAAGTGAATAAGATTGGCACTTTTTTACTTCATGTCTAAATAGTAACTACACTGTTTCCTGTTTTTGCTAAATTGTCTTAAAAACTAAATGTTCTCAATATATAGACTCTACAGTTAGGAGCTGTTTTACAAAGATCTCTCCTGAGATTATTTGACTTTGAGGTCTGTACTATGAAGACAGCTTTAGTTAAAATAAAAAAGAAAGCTTATCTTTAAAAGAATGTATCTATGAGAATATTTTAAATCAGGTTTCCTTTACACAGTTGTTCTTTCATTTATATTCATCAATTTGCTTTTTTTAATATGCTGTAACTATCTTACTGTTCAAAATACCTTGCATTACATAATTTTGGGAAGGAAGGTAGGAAGGAAAGGAAAAGGTTCTTTATAATAAATTACGAAGGTGAAAGTACACACTTATGTTACTTTTTCCATTGCAATATCATAGCTTTGCTAATGGCAGCCTGCTGTGCAATAAAAAAACCCTGTTTAATTAGAGTGCAGTTGTTGCTTTATTGTAGCAGTACTGCTAAGTGCACTGAGATGCCTTCCCATAGGCAGGTGCAGGTGGTTTGTACAGCTCATTTAGCCTGGGTGAGTAATGTCAGTTCGGGAGGAGAGAGAGGCTAGTGTCTTCAAACTTTCAATCTGCCTCCATTATCCGTGATCAAGGTGGAACCACAGGGGAGTGGAATTACTGGCAGGTCTAGGACAAGTGAAGAGGCAGTGAATCTATACGACGTATTAATCATCTTTCCCTTCTCTTCACTGGCGCCAGCCTGTGCCTCCGACTCCCTGGCGCCAGGCAAATGGATTCTCTGTCCCCACAGGTACAAGCTAGTGCCTTTCAGGGGCAAGTAATCAGAATAATAATTACTGACACTGCTGAGATCAGCCCTAACAATCCAGAAGGGACAAGAAAAGTATTATGGGAGGGATGTATTTTCTGGATTTTCATGTTAGTATTTATAGCATTATTCTTCAGACTTTCGACAATTTAATTAAAGATTTTAGAATATCATTCTAAATCTATGCTATTGAATAGAGTAATAGCATCATTAACATAATATAAATATTTAATCTTCACAGTTTTGCCTTAAAAATTATTTGTATCAATTGCTGAGGTGTGACTATAAGAAAGTGCATATTACATCACTTATGTTATAGCTACTCTTAAAACTCTATTGGTGGTGCACAACAATGGTTCTCAATCTTACTGGACTATTGAACCCCTTTCAGCAGTTTTATTTGTCAGGTGTACCCTAAGTTTCACCTCACTTCAAAACTACTGGCTTACAAAATCAGACACAAAAAAGTGGCACAGCACACTGTTACTGAAAAGTTGCTTTCCCTCCTCATTTTTACCATATAATTATAAAATAAATCGATTGGCATATAAATATTGTACTTATATTTCAGTGTGATACTTGAGCCCATTTTTCATTTGTGAGCCTTGTCTGAAGCCAGAGCCCTGGATAGCAGGGCTGAAGCCCCATGTAACGTGGCTTCACAGGGCTCCCTGTGGCGTGAGACCCTGGACAGCTGCTCTGCTTGCCACCCCCTAATGCCAGCTCTGCACTTGCAACCCCCCCTGAGAATTGCAAGCCCTAGGTTCAGAAGTACTGATCTATATGAGTTGAGTACCTCCTAGAAAACCTCTGTGCCCCCCAGGGATATGCATACCCCTGGTTGAGAATCACTGCTATAAACACAATACTTGCATTTGTAGCTTACAGAACACAGCACACTACTTTGATATGGCCTTTCCTGACTGCATAGTTATTAGACAGATATAACATATAATGGATACACACTATAGACATATATATTAGCACTCACACAAGAATACAAAAATATGTATATACAAATATGACATATATACATATAAATAGGTGTGGCTATTGATTTAAATGTTATATCAAGTATCTTTAAGGATATTACATTCTAAGTTTTATTAACATTTAGCAGTTATACAGCTCTTTTCCTTCTCAAAGCAATATACACACATTAATTAATCTAATTAATGAAAATAGAATAGATTATGAGCTCTAATGAAAAGATTTTCAATCCAGTAATAGTATCGATATTATTTAAGGCATTTCTCCAGGGAAAAATACAATATGATATATTTTACATTATAGTACAACATATTTTACATCACATTATATTGTATACCATAGCATAAAATATTTAATTTTTTTTTGGCATTGAATAGAGTCAATTTAGCATCTGACTATCAGTAGTACTCAACTCATTGTAGGATTAATTCAGTAAAATGTCAAATTACTTGCCAGAACTGCATGACAAAATTGGTGGATTAACATATACTGATTGATGCACCATTCATGTAAACACAAATCTTGACTGCAAGAGAGTTATCATAAAGTCTCTGACCTTGAGTTCAGCTCGGAGTTCGCCACACACCTGCAGTCATCTAAACAATAATAATGCTAATGTATGTGTATGCCATTTTGTGTTAAGTGCCAAAAGAAGAAAAAGAAACACATTCAAAGCAGAGCATGTGCTCATTTATTTTTAAATCAGCAATTTCAAAGTTTACCTACACACAGTACAAAGCAGTGGCATACATTGAAAATGCAAAATCAAATCAAATCATTGCTTTCTTTGTGATCAGCTGCAGTGACTAGCAGCCAAGTCAGCCAATCAGAGTTCTCTATTGATTTTTCCACTGGTTCTAAGTGACTTTGGACAGTGATCAATGATTTAAAAGAGAAATATTAAATCTTATAGGGAGAAATGCACATCAGATTAAAAAGCAGCAATTAAAGTGAAAGTTTCTCAAAAAGATAAAAGAGAAGGAACTATATATTTAATAATTTCCAGACTGAATACAAATGACCAGTGTAAGAGGAAAATCAAGCCTATTTTTTCTTTGTTTTTCTGGGAAAAAAATAGGAATACAATTTTCTTTCATATGTTTTAAATCTATTTATGGGTTTGACAAAATAAATAAATATTACTGTACACTTAATAATTGTTCTGAAAATCCTAAATAGATGTAAGACTGCATTGGGAGACAATTCTTAAAACTTTGGAACAAAAAGATATTTCTAAAAGATAGACTATTACTATCAGGTCATTGTAACACACATTTATGTATTGTGATTTTTCCTGTCTATGTAAATTGACGATGCATTTTGCGCTATAGCTGGTATTAAGAAACTGATCTTTAAATTTTATCAATTCATTTTTTCAGCACAGACATGTAGAATGGGGAACCTTAATATAAGAAAAACAGCGTATTCAGATATCAGCTAGCGTGACAATGCCTAATCCTGAGTAACATGCCCAAGAGCCAAGGGAACGCTATTTCTCTCCGTTGTTCCAAACAACAGATGCTGTCAATTAACTTTAAGCAGCGTCCAAGAAAACCCTTTTGTTACATTTTGCAGTATTATGCAGAAAGTGTCACCTCTGGAAATGAGGGAACAAGCTGTTTTTCATTATCATTCAATTGTCCCAATCAATCTGACAATTACAAAGAGAAAAAGTCTTAATCACTAGACACATGCTAGTTGCTGCTAGTTTTACCAGCTGCAAATAAATAAATAAATAAAATCCAAAACTTAAGAAAAGTCCCACTTAAAGATGCCATAACCGAAAAAAGCACCCACAGTGGGGATAAGAGAGAATTAAACATACAATGTTATGGTAGGCATGGGAATAACCATTGGAATGAACTGGTAATTAAATCAGCTTACACTGTTGGTGCAGTGTGATTTTTATTTCCATAGCATTTGCTGTATATAAAGAAACAGCCATCAGCATCTTACTCATTTAAGCATGGGAAAAGTTGTTCGTTAAAGTGGTGACTGGAGATTTGCTGTATAAAGTACTGTCTATGTGTAAAATACAAGATTTTACTGAGAACTGGTTAGAGAACGTGCATAAATACAGATGTCCGGATTCACTCATTCTGCTTGCAAATCTCAGGATGCAGAAAGGCAGCAGAGTCAGCCAAGGAGAGTCCAGGGCCCCACATTTCTGTGCTCAGGCTGGAGCGCAGACTGGACAACCCTGTGGGGTGGGAGGGTGCTCCAGCCCAAGCCTGGAAATCTACATGGCAATGAAACAGCTCCACAGCCTGAGTCCTGCGAGCCAGAATCGGCTGACACAGGCCAGCCACGCATTTTTCTTTGTTGTGTAGACATACCCTGTAAAGTCCCCCTGCTTCCCTATATCCTGGTCACCTGCAGAGTGAAAATACCGCTGTTTGATCCTTTCATTGCCACCAAGAGCCTGGAGGATTTGGCCCACAGGGAATTTCTACAGAGGGAATTACCAGCTGCCTTGTTCAGCTGCATTAAAAACAGCTACCTGTTTCCTACCAGTGCTCAGCACAGAGAAGCAGGCAGCAGTATTCTGGAATGGACTGACATATAGTCCACCACAATGAAACATCTATCAGGTGTGAGTGACATGCATTTTCCAGTAAATGATATGCCAGATACTTGACATTGAAAGTATATGTCTGATGTAAGTCTTTCACTCTATGCCAGTTACATTTTGTTATCTCCCCTCAAATAGCTACCGTCCTCTTTGCCACCAAAATGTAGCAAAACGACTAAGAATTTTCACCACCACATTGCTGTAGAAGTATATTCTCAGCAACAGGACAGTCAAGAGAAGATTCACAAAAAAGGAAGTATGCAGGGGCTACTAGCAGTGGCAACATCGCCATACATTTCTCTTTTTAGCCATTCACATAGGAAAATAAAATGTGTTTATCTACTCCCCTTCCCCCCCACCCCGCTTTAGCAAGTAAGATCTGAGCAGGGTACATGTCTCCCTGTAATTTTGTACAGCATCTAGCAAAAAGTAAGAAGCTCTCATATGGAGTTATGGGCCCTGTTGCATTTCAAATAAATAATAGGTTTTTGTCTGATCATGCAGCTGGGGGCAGGGTTAGATCTTTGTCACACAAACCAAGGATTAACTCTTCCTCCTTGGGAAATCTCCAGACAGGATTCTTCCATCACTACAACACACTTGAAATAAGATCAATGCACAGAAGGAATAGACAAGGCCAAGTAATAAAATTATCCACGTATTTAAAAAAAATATTTAAGACTTAGGCAAGGAACAGCTAAGTGCATCAAAAGAGTGGAACACCACACAAAAAGGGGGTAAAGTGGCCAAATTAGCCATGCTGTTCAAGAAAAAGGAAACTGTCAGGTGCAAGGTTCACTAATCCTCATATTAGGATTTTAGCAGCGAAGAAGGTCTGAGGACAGATCATTTTATGAATACACACAAGAATTTTAAAATGGAAGAATACAGCGTTTCAGAGCCAGGAAGAGCAGTCTGAGAAGATGGAGCTGGAGCTAGCACAGAAGGTAGTCAGTCTGTGTCCTCTTAACAATCTGCCTTTTAATAGGATTGTTTTCACAGGTCCGAACACTTTACTTCCCCTCCACATGATAAGTCCGTGGATCCAAGAACTCAAGGTTCTGACCTAGAAGACCTGGAGTCCACAAAGCTTGAATGCGGAACAATTGCTCTGAGAGAGAACAAATGAGGCTAGATGAGGTTGATAACTGATCCAAGTCTCCATTCCAATACCTGTAATGAAGTAGAGGATAGGCCCAGGACAGCGCATTGATCCAAAAGCCTAACTGAGTACATGGCTGCCCAGGATATGAAGAGGCCTTTTATTCTTGGGCTCCTTAGAATCTGAGGAAGCTGTTGGTGCGAGGACATGACTGTATCAGATACTCTTCTCAGGAGGAAGTAACTTCATACCTGACTTGCTCATTCTTTGAGTTCTTCTTCCTTCTGTTTCATCTGAGGGCCTACATATTTTTTTAAAACTTGATCACAGATAGCCTCAGGATTCTCTGAGGAAAATGGAGAACCCTCCTATGATCTTTTATGAGTCAAGAGCGCCAAGTGGCTCATATCTGACTTTGGATCTGGTGAAAGCTCCTCTCCCCGCTCAGAAGATTCCTTGAACCTGGGATCCAAAGTCTCAAAATTAGACAAGATTTCAATGTAGATGACTAAAAGCCACTGACTATGAAGTCTCAAGGGGCAGGGACTGCCTTTTTGTCTTGTGTGTATACACTGCCAAAGAAATACAACAATGTAAATTAATTGACACTATTACTACTACTATTAGTACTACTACTACTATTATTATTATTAAAATAAAATAAATAAATAAATGATAATAATAATAATAATAATAATAATAATAATAATAATAATAATAATAATAATAATAATGGCATAAAGAAAACAAGCAAAGACTGTTCCATGACCATGAAGCTGGAAAATGACAGGAGTTGGAGGTCTTGACTTTTTTATATTCAGGTATTAAACATGTGGATCTACAGGTGATCTGCAGTCTCACTAACAGATTTTACTGTTATCATTACCTTTGTGGCTTGTGTGAGAAGACACATACTTTCTAGAGAGGGGATGTACAAAGGCAATTTCTTGGTTTAAGAGGAGTCACGGAGGATGAGGAGAGTCTGCTGAAGGTGTATGCAGATCTGTTCTACTGTTCTCAATTTTAGTCAGCATCCTTTCTTGGATATCTGTAGCTAATATAATCGCAAGGGGTCTGATTGTTAGAGTACTATGACTCATGATCCTTTGGATTGCTTGGAAGAAGAGAGGGATCCGATATATGTCTGCTATTGCTTTATCAAGATGTTCACCAAATAGTGTGCCTCCTGAAAGTTCAGAGTTTAGCAATGGCTCTTTAGCCTGAAGATCAATAGTGTAGTGAGGGCCAGATTTAGAGGCAGGAGACTCCATCGGATACTTGGGGTACTGAGTTCGGGATGCTGTTTTTGTTGTTCGTGACAAAAGGGAAAATAGAATGTTTGAAGTAAAATGTTACAAGTACTCCATATGTGGATTCATTTTCCACTAACTTCCTAGAATGTTCTGGACCTTTGTATAATCTCATGGAACCTTCCAGACTTTCTGAGAACTACATTTTCCTGGAACTTCCCAGAATGTTGTCTGCTATTCATTGTGAGTATATAAGGGGTGGGGTATTGCCAGTCAGTCAGTGAGATATAAGAATGAAGTGAAGTGTGAGGCCAGCTGTGGTATTTTAAACCTTATTTTATTGTGCATTTGGGTTTTAAGACTTGAAGAGTGTAAGTAGCAACTAATGAAGGACACATTTAATAACATGCCAGAGATATCTATCAAACCCCTATCTATGTAACAATATAAAAGAAACACTGTTACTTTTGCCATGCTTAACATGTAATGTTTGATGACTTTCTAAAACTGCAGAACACAGACTTTTTCTCTCCCTCATACTGACTGTTTTTCCCCATAAAATATGTCCCTGGTGATGGCTTCAGGAGCTCAGTATAGAAAGTGAAAAGCTCAACTGCAATCTAGTTTTCAACAAAGGGCAAATTTGATGGGAAAATATCTGAAAACAGAACAACATAGACCAGCTTTAGGCAGTAGCGATCGTTCTAGCGCAGAAGAAATTGAGGAGTGAAATGTAAATGGTGGAAGTCCTATTACTAAACAATTAGCAGATCTACCTGAAGATAAGGATGGAAATGTGAGGAAAGCTATGGAGAATCTACCAGTTTGCCTGGAGGCACAAAGGAGAATGATAATAAAGAAGAATGTGGCTCACATGAAAAGGAGAGTGATGACGAAGAAAAATTTGGTTTACGTGAAAAAGAAGGAAATGATAAAGAAGAATCAGCCTCACATGATGACAGAAACAGCAGTGAGAAAAATTGCACACCACAGTTTAGTACATCAGATCCTGCTTTATGGCTGGCAATCCTAAACTCTGCTGATATTGATCATACAATTTTGAACAGGCCAGGCAAAATTGAGAATATGACATTTCCAATAAATGAGTAAAAGCGTCACTTCTCAAAGTCACACTACGAAAGGGTGCTTGAGAATGGTGAGAAACTGAATTGGTGTTGGCTGGTTTATTCGAAATCAACTGACAGTATTACATTTGTTGTTTTTGTTGCAAAATATTTGACAAAAATGCAAAATCATTGCTTGCACTTTCTGGGCACAATTCTTGGCATACCTTAGCTGATGCTATGAAGCAACATGAAAAGTCACCTGGCCATTTTATGGCCTACTTCAAATGGATGGAAGTCGAGTCCAGGCTCAACCGAATAAATGCATAGATGCAGAAAACCAGCACATTATTAATGTAGAAACCCAGCATTAGCAGAACGTGCTCAAGCATCTGATCTCAATTACCTTCTTCCTTGCAAAGAATGATTTGACTTCCAGGGCTCGTCAGATAAGTTGTTCACTGAACATAACAGTAATTTCCTCAATTTGGTAGAGCGCCTTGGGAAATACGATGATCTCATGCAGTAACACCTACATCAAGTAGTTTGTAAAGAAGCTATGGACTATTATTGCAGCAAAACAATTTGCTTGATAACATACTGATGAGACTCAGCAAAGTGAAGCACTCTGATGTAATAATGGACTGAAGATGTTGAACAAAACCAGCCCCAAAATCAACCTCTGGGGCACTCCGCTTGATACCAGCTGCCAACTAGACATCGAGCCATTGATCAGTACCCATTGAGTCTGACGATCTAACCAGCTTTCTATCCATCTTATAGTTCATTCATCCAATCCAAACTTTTTTTAACTTGCTGGCAAGAATACTGTGGGAGATTGTATCAAAGGTTTTGCTAAAGTCAATATATATCACGTCCACCACTTTTCCTATAGCCACAGAGCCAGTTATCTCATCATAGAAGGCAATCAGGTTTGTCAGGCATGACATGCCCTTGGTGAATCCATGTTGACTATCTTTGATCACCTTCCTCTCCTCCAAGTGCTTCAAAATGGATTCCTTGGCGACCTGCTCCATGATTTTTCCAAGGACTGAGGTGATGCTGACCAGTCTGTAGTTCCCCGGATTCTCCTTCTTCCCTTTTTAAAAAATGGGCACTATATTTGCCTTTTTCCAATCACCCAGGACCGCCCACAATCAGCACAAGTTTTCAAAGATAGCGGCCAATGCCTGTGCAATCACATCAGCCAACTCCTTCAGCACTCTCGGATGCATTAGATCCGGCCCCATGACTTGTGCATGTCCAGCTTTTCTAAATAGTTCTTAACCTGCTATTTCACCACTGAGGGCTGCTCACCTCCCATGCTGTGCTGCCCAGTGCAGCAGTCTGGGAGCTGACCTTGTCTGTGAAGACTAAGGCCTGGTCTACACTAGGGGGGAACGTAAATTGACCTAAGATACGCAACTCCAGCTACGAGAATAGCGTAGCTAAAGTAGATGTATTTAGGTTGACTTATCCCGCATCCTCATGACTGCCGCCACTCCCCCGTCGACTCCGCTTCCACCTCTCACCATGGTGGAGTACAGGAGTCGACGGCAGAGCAATTGGGGATTGATTTATCATGCCTACATGAGACACGATAAATCAATCCACGATAGATTGATCACTACCTGCCGATCCAGCAGATAGTGTAGACGTACCCTAAGGCAAAAAAAAGCATTGAGTACTTCAGCTTTTTCCACATAATCTGTCAGTAGGTTGCCTCCCCCATTCAGTTAGGGGCCCACACTGTCCCTGACTTTCTTCTTGTTGCTAACATACCTGAAGAAACCCTTCTTGTTACCCTTCACATCCCCTGCTAGCTGCAACTCCAGTTGTGCCTTGGCCTTCCTGATTACACCCCTGCACACCCGAGCAATATTTTTATACTCCTCCCTAATCATCTGTCCAAGTTTCCACTTCTTGTAAGGTTTCTTTTTGTGTTTAAGTTCACCGAAGATCTCTCTGTTTAGCCAAGCTAGCCACCTGCCATATTTGCTATTCTTTCTGCACATCATGATGGTTTGTTCCTGCAGCCTCAATAAGGCTTCATTAAAATACAACCAGCTGTCCTGGACTCCTTTTACCCTCATATTAGCCTCTGAGGGGATCCTGCCCATCATTTCCCTGAGGGAGTCAATATCTGCTTTTCTGAAGTCCAGGATCCGTATTCTGCTTTCTTCCTTTTGTCAGGATCCTGAACTCAACAATCTACTTCCCCTACCAATTCTTCTCCATTTGTAAGCATCAGGTCAAGAGGAGCATTGCCCCTAGTTGGTTCCTCCAGCACTTGCACCAGGAAGTCATCTCTAGTAGTCTCCAAAAACTTCCCGGATTGTCTGTGTACTTCTGTATTGCTCTCCCAGCAGATGTCAGGGTGGTTGATGTTCCTCATGAGAACCAGGACCTGTGATTTGGAAACTTTTGTTAGTTGTCTGAAGAAAGCCTCGTCTACCTGATCCTCCTGGTCTGGTGGTCTATAACAGATGCGCACCACAACATCACACTTGTTGCTCTCGCCTTTAAACTTAACCCAAAGACTCTCAACAGTCTTTTCTCCAGTTTCATATTGGAGCTCTGAGCAATCATACTGCTCCGTTACATACAGTGCAACCTCTCCACCTTATTTCCCCCCCTGTCCTTCCTGAACAGTTTATACCCATCCATGACAGTGCTCCAGTCATCTGAATTACCCCACCAAGTCTCTGTTATTCCAGTCACATCATAGTTCCTTGACTGTGCCGGGACTTGCAATTCTTCCTGCTTGTCTCCCAGGCTTCTTGCGTTCATGTACAGGCACTGAAGATAACTACCTGATTGCCCTACTTTCTCAGTATGAATCAAGAGGCCTGTTGCACCCTCCTTCTTGTGTTTCCTCCCGGTATCCCACTTCCTCACTTACCTCTGGGCTTAGGTCACCATCCCCCAGTGAACCTAGTTTAACACTCTCCTCACAAGGTTAGCAAGCCTGCCTGCAAAGATACTCTTCCCTCACTTCGGTAGGTGGATTCCATCTCTTCCTAGCAATCCTTCTTCCTGGAATAATATCCCATGATCGAACAATCCAAAACCTGCTCTCCGATACCACCTGAACAACCATGCATTTATCTCTACAATTCAAAGATCCCTACGCTAGGCCTTTTCCTTCAACAGGGAGGATGGACACGAACACGACTTGTGCCTCAAAGTCCTTTATCCTTCTTCCAAGACCATGTAGTCTGTAGTGACATACTCAAGGTTATTCTTGGCAGTATCATTGGTGCCCACATGGAGAAGTAGAAAGGGGTAGCAGTCCAAGGGCCAGATCAGTCTTGGCAAACACTCCATCACATCCTGAATTCTAGCTCCAGGTAAGCAGCACACTTCTCGAGTTCTGGAGAAGTCTTCTGGAGTACAGATTTCATCTTTGCATCCTGAGAATAAAGATTAACTTGACATGGAAATCCATCCAGGCTAGGAGTGCTCAAAGATTTGCCATGACTTCATAAGTTGTTCTCTGTGAGAGACACCACTCTTTTTTGTATGTTCCTTAGATAAAGCTCCCTTTTGACTTGTGTAACATTTCTTTCAGTATGATGAGTATTGATGCATCCAGATTAGGGAGTAAATCAGCAATTAGATTCCTGAAATGAGTAAGCTTCTGGACTTACTTTCACCAGTTTGGGAATTCCCATTTATTTCATTATGTCTTTTCAGCTGAGTGCTATCTTGGAAGAAGCAAATAATATCTTCTTGTTGTCTTGAACTCTTTTGGCTTTGCTGGCCTTTTAGATGTCCTATGGAGTGTTGTTATAGCCATGTTGATCCCAAAATATTAGAGAGACAAGATGGGTGAGGTAATATCTTTCACTGGATGAACTTCTGTTAGTAAGGGAGACAAGCTTTCGAGCTTCAGGTCAAGAAGAGTTTTCTGTAAGCTTGAAAGCTTGTCTCTTTTACTAACAGAAGTTGGTCCAATGTAAGATATTACCTCACCCATCTTGTCTCTCTTAGATGGTCACTTTAAAACTACAGAATATCAGGATATCTAAGGTATTTATTACAAGTGTGATCACATAGAACTCAGTTGAGAAGATCCTATTTTGGATGTCCATAACTGATCCCTATGTCTCAGAGTCAAGAGTTTGCCATTCACTCTTTTAAAAGGAAGTGCTAGAAAACTAACGAAGTATTGTTCTTGTTTTTTCATGCATCTTGATTTGATTTCTTCTTATGTTTGTCATCAGAATCAGAAAATGAGGAGATAAGAAATGGGGATATTTTCTGCTCTTTGTTTCCTTTTCAGAAGTAAATTGAATGAGTAATCATTGTAATAAAATTCCTTTGGAGAAGATAGGGAGATGAGGACTCAGCGTCAGAGGCAGAGCTAGCGTATTTTATCTTCATAGAGGGAGAAAAGAGGAGTTGCCCTTTCTTCGAATTACATTTACCATGAACATGTTCTTAATCAGTTCATCAATTTTCTCTCTATTTTAACCTATTTTAACCTTTGTTTTGATGTTGTTCTTCTCTTGAACATTATCATATACTTGATTCACTCTCCCTCCATCTTCTTTCTGCTTTTAGTGAAAGGACTTACAAGGTGAAGTGCAGCTAGGAGTTATCTCCATGCCTGCTTAGCAAGTATGCAGGGCCGGCTCCAGGGATTTTGCTGCCCCAATCAGCCAAAAAAAAAAAAAAAAAAAGCCAGGATCCCAGGGAGGGATAAAGTCATTTTAAGTATTTGTATGCATGCCTGTGGAGAAGGTTGAGGTAAAAAAGGTTGCAAAACGGGAGTGTGTTTATTCCATTTTCACCCGAGTTTCTTCCAGAAGTAGTAGAGGTGACTGCAGGCTGCCTGGGCTTCTTTGACCCAAGAGGCTGAGACAGCAACTGACATCTGAAGGAAGGCAATCTCAGAGAAACCCTTCTAACATCAGTTAGTTTATGGTTAGCTACCCCCACTGTATTGGCTCAGCATGCACCTCACATGTGTGCTAGCCTGAGATGGGAAAAAGAGCATGAGCGTCATTCCAGAGAAAACTAAATTTTCCCTCTGTCAGGATCTAGATGACGGGGGGAGGGCATCACTCTGGGAATATAAATGCAAGAGGTTGAGGAGAAGAAGCTTTATTTCCTAGCCTTATACTGCTTCTTGGCTTCTGCCACAATTTCACTGCTGTCACTGAGGAAGAGATGCTGCTATAATACCTCAGAGGAGGTATTAAAGAACTTCCAGAAACCAATTAAAATGTAGTCCAAATGCTTAGGGAAAATTTTCTGTAAATACATATGGAGAGTGCCAATTTTTTTTGAGAAGATGCTGTTTTAAAAAGCATAGTAGGAGGAGGGCTGGAAAACAGCCACATTGCTGCTTGGAGTCAGAACAATATGATGGTTTTTCTGAGGAGGAAGTACGAAGACTCAGTCAGTGCACAATGGGTAAGAGATTTGTCCCTCTTTACTTCGTGAATACAAGAAACACGGGATTAGAGACTTTAGCTGTCAGAGAACAGAAAGTTTTTCTTCATTACAGAGGAAGGATGATCAGGTGGTGGTTAGCATGTTTGCATGGGCATTAGGAAACCTAAACTCAATTTCCAGTTTGGGGAAGAAAAAGAAACTATTTTGAACATTCACCCACTCACTAGCCCAGTGGTTCTCAACCAGGGGTACATGTCCTCATGGGAGTATGCAGAAGTCTTCCAGGGAGTACAATAAATCATCTAGATATTTGCCTAGTTTTACAATAGGCTACATAAAAAGCTCTAGTGAAGTTAATACAAACTAAAATTTCATACAATGACTTATTTGTACTGCTCTATATATTATACACTGAAATGTAAGTACAATATTTGTATTCCAATTGATTTATTTTATAATTATATGGTAAAAATGAGAGTCAGAAATTTGTCAGTAATAGTGTGCTGTGACACTTGTATTTTCGTGTCTGATTTTTAAGAAAGTAGTTTGAAGTGAGGTGAAACTTGGGGTGCACAAGACAAATCAGACCCCTGAAAGGGGGGCACAGTAGTCTGGAAAGGTTGAGAGACACTGCTTTAGCCAATCACTCCCAAAGCATTTCAGTTTCATACAAGAAGGGCTATGCTCCAGTGGTTTCACCAAAGTAACTTCAGTGTTCTCCCTTCTATTTTGAGACTCTCCAACAGAATATTTACATTACACGTTGGTTAGTTATGAAACTGGACTTACCATTGGTGGAGATGAAATAAGGCTTAGCTGTGAGATACTGCCTACCCTTCTTCTGTAACTATTGGCACTAATAAGAGTACTAATGAGAACCCTCAGAGCCAGTAGTAATAAAACTGATCGCTTTTGTTAATGATAATACATGGACTGATTGTTGATTTATTAGTAATGATAGGTTCCTGTAACAGTAAGAAGTTGTTACAGCAGAGATCTGTTCCAGACTAACAATATTATAACACACAGTTTTAAGTCCATTTATGATGATCATCTGGACTGTTTTTTTACTGTTTCGATATCAGGGCTTTGTGCTACTGTGGGAGAAAAAGGTCCTTATGGAACAGCACACGTTAGTATATAGAATACATGTCTGCAATAAGGAGGTTAAAAAAGAAAACAAAATAAAGCACACACAACATACCCTTAACTAATTCAGATCTCTGTGTGATAACAAGGCAAGACAGATGGCAAAGATCAGATGCAAATTGTTATGGCTTTTTTACTTTATATCAAGTATTTCCTTTCCAAAATTAAATCAGTACTTTTTATTCTTAATAACAAAGTGTAATGTACTGTATTTTATGCTATTATAGGACTGTGTAAATGTTTATTTTGCTGCATATTTTCATATGCAAATGGGACAAATTAAATGATCTCAAACAGGAACAGAAATTCTAGAATAGTATTTTTAATATAAATCATTATCCCCTCAAGTCATATTATAGATAGAGCACTGCTTCTGTATTTATATTTTTTCATTAAAAATAAAATGATTAATTTCACAAGTTAATTTACTTTCCCCATCACAACACCAGAATGGAATTTAATATCTCTAAGCACTAGAATATTTAAAGACACATTTACTGAAAGAAGCTTATTGTTTTAGGTACATTTTCTTGATAAATGCATGCTGCTGCTATACTACTGCAATATTTTTAATGGATGTTACTGGACAAATTGTGCCTCATTGCTTGGGTTTTGCCAAGCCTAACAGACGTCCCATGTGATGGCTCAGGAATTTAATGCACATCTCTATTGTGAACATCTTGCCTACTTTGAAAATCTGAATGATGTACTCCACAACTCTTGGTCACACAGTTTAAAAAGGCCCTAAAACTGTACAATCAATGTCCCTTCAATATACATAGGGTGCATCTAGGTAGTGCTGTGCTATTGTTGTATGCAAGGTATGCATTACATGCCCCAGGAACACCTGTGGCGTTCCCTCTGTCCTCGAATGTGCAAACAAAATGGAGTCCTCTGCACAACATGACCCTGCATGCACAGTACATGTGAGGTCAGGCTGTGCGGAGGACTCCATTTTGCATGCAAGCGTATAATTGCATGTTTGGCTAAATATGTCACAGGACACCCCTATGTCTAAGGCAGTTAAGGATAGATGAAGACTAATCACAAGATTTCTCCCATATACTTTCTGTGTTGGGTGAGGTAATGGCCATATAGGAGTCTTTGCACTTCTCATGTAAATTGGAGGTGGGCTCTGTAATGACTCCAAACATGCCAATATGGAGGAGAGCATTGTGGGGCTGGTGGAGGAGCCATTTGATACATAAGGGGCATTGATAGAGAGCAACCACTATGACAGCCCACGGGGAAGGGGTGGATTCTATGCCCACAACCATAAAAGGATAGAAGCATAAAGCCTGATACACATTGTCTGAATGTACAATTCAGGAATTAAAGGCTGTATGTCTGATTCCCAGTTGCACAAGGCCCCTTTAGACTGCACTGGCAGTACACCCTGGCCAACAGAGTAGTGTAAATGGCCCTATATGTCTCAAATTAAGACGATCCCCCTTTTTCCATGTGCTGACTCATTTTTCATTTACATGTGGTGATCTTGCTATTATAGTAATATGATTTTAATGAGGTTTAAGATGATTATTTCTGCTGATGAATGCTAGTGAGTCCTAATGGTAGATTCCTAAGTCAGAGATGGAAAGGATCTTCTATATTAAACAATCTTCGGTCACTTGCAGGAGTCTTCCCATTGTTTAAGAATACAATTTATCCTTTTTATCTACAGAAATAAGATTTCTATATTTTAGATTTTCCCCACACACATACTTCACAAAGCTAACATCAGGCAATGTTGGGGCAGGAATTAGGCATGCATCTTCTTGGAATAATTCTTGAATGGTTCAACAAAGGAAAACACACAGCAGAGCAATTATCCCACCAGCCAGATGATAATCTATGAGTTTAGTGACTGAGCTACTTGTAGGTTAATCAGCTCTTCAACCAATACCATCAATGAAGGTGTGATGAACACCTTATTCAGACTAATAACTACACAAATCCAGCTATTGTGAAGCTATCTGGAACTCCTTGGACAGTAAACAGATATTAATATGTAGTATGCATTATGTTCCAAAAATTATCACACTGCCTCCTGGGTCATCTTCACATCCCCAAAAGACTTGACCTTGTGAATAACAATGATGTGATTGGTAGATATTGTTTCCCCTTCTTCCAACACCAGTGAGCTGTTCTGACAGCACCATCATCACCCCTCCACCAAGAAGGAACAAATGTCTGGGGCCTTGCAAGTCTACATCCCAGTGGAAGAAAAATCAGTAGGACAGAGTCTGGGTTTATTCTTATTTTATTTGCATATATATACACACCAGTCTTGAAACATGATGGTTAAACAGCATGCAGGAAAATCTCTCTCTCAGGAATCTTAGGCCAACACCAAAGCCTGGCTCCCAGAGAGCAACTCTGCTCCCAAGAAATTACTCTAGTCAGACATCAATGCAGAAAAGAAACTTTTCTGCTGCTCATACAGCTCCCTCCAAAAACCACTATCTCTGCATAGGACCTTGTATAACACAGACGCTAACATCACAGTATTTCTTTCCAAGATAGAGCATTTGCTTGCATGCTAAGAAAAATAACTTGACAGACTGTAATAGCGCCTTCAGATGATGCCAGCCGTAATAATGTGATTGGAGTAAAACTGTAGTTTTTGTCCATGTCCTCAAACAGGTATTCTCCTCCTTCCCCTCCCAACCCTCAGAATTTATCTCAATTCCTCTTTATTGATGGTGTTCTACAGAATTGAAAAAGGTGTCCCAATACAGGATAAAATACTGGCCCTATTGAAATCAATGGCAAAATTCTTACTGACTTCATTAGGGAAAGAATTTCACCTATACTCTACTCTAATTTATGCCAATTACCCCGGTGAGGGGGGAGTGACTGAAAATTGCTGGAGGACAGAAATACTCCGGCCACACCCCTTCTTGGGCAAAGAACTATCCCAATTTGGGAATATGAGACAGGGGTTTCACAGCACTGCTACAACTCTACAACCCTCCAGATTTCTTTAATGCTGATTTGCCCTGCTTAAGCAGGGCAAGGCAGATCCAGATACAGCTGTATAGAAAACAGAATTTTCATCCCACAAGAAATGTCCCCATTTTGAAATGACTTTGTTACCAATTGGAACAAAAAGTTCAAATATTGAAAAATGTTGCAGAACAAAAAAATTCCAGAGTTTCAAATTGGAAATGTCAAAATAAAAAAAGTTGATATTGTCCATCAACACAATTCATCATGTTCAAGTGACATTTTTAATTGTAAATCAACATTTCAAAATGAAAAATGTTTCACTTCAAAATGTTGACTTGAAGATTTTTCATTTCAGTTCACCTCATCAGCAAATCAAAACAGGTAAACAAAATCAACATTTTCTCAACAGAAGTTTTTATTTCAACTAAACCATATCTTTTGATGGGAAAAATTTTCATGCAAAAAAAATTCAACTAGCTCTACAGCCAACAGAGGTAACTAAGAAAGAATGCAAAAGTAAATGTGTAGGTGTGATCATCATATAAAGGAACCAGGCTTGAAAGGTGCTAAACTTCCTCAGTTCCCACTGACTTCAAAGAGAGTTGAGAGCAACTCAGCATTTTGCATGATCAAGTGTATTTCAATATACATTTAATGAATAATTGGAAAAACACTTCCTCCACCCCCGATGCATTTCCTACAAATCAGATTATCAAGGGATCATTATATATGTGACTATACAATGGCTGAAATTTAAAAAAATCCCAAAGACATTAGAATTTCCTAAACTACAATAACTGCAATGTTTTAGATACCATCTTAACATTTTATGCCTATCAGTATATTTAGAAAAGTATTTTTCTTTTTTTTAACAATTTGTGAGTCATTAACGAGTTAGTTAAAAAGTTACCCCCCAAAAATTTATAGTAACCAAATGCATAAAAGAAAAAGAGTAATTTAATTAATACAAAATGAAATGCATCATATAACAAATACAGAACAATGTATATAATTATAGCTAATATATATTATTATAAGAATATCTTATCTTTGTTTCACTAAACATTCTCACTCAGATAATAAATCATTTATTGCAGGAGAGAGTTCCTCAAATTAGATTTATCTCACATAGTGCAAGTAAATTAAAAAAAGACAGCCAAAATCTGCCTATATGTTTCTTGACTACCTGATGTGTTATCTTGTGTCCTGAAGATAATGAAAAGGGGGCATTTTTAAAATAAATAAATAGCCCTTCTTTCAAATGAGCAAATATTTCAGAGGGATAATGTATGACAAACTATATCCGAATAATTATAAAAGGGATTTGGAGAAAATAACCGTTCATAGTTTATGCTAAAGAGCAATTCAATGTCATAGCATGACTACAAATAACCTTTTACTCATTCATTTTCTTCTGGCTACAAAGATTTTGGTTGTTTGTATGAAAAAGAAGAGGATGCTGTTAGTCTTTGTTAATAGAGTGAAATACTGGAAAGGAGCATGCAGCTGGAGTACACAAGCTGGATACTTGGCCACAACAGATGTGGAGTGGAGGGATGGAATCCTCAGACCTAAGCTGCATTAGCATCTATTGCAAAGTTGGCCACAGCAGCAGGATATTGGCAGGATTAGCATCTACAGGCCACTACTCCTTTATTCATGTCTTTATCTTTGAGAAGTCATGGAAGATGGGAGAGGTTCCAGAAGACTGGAAAAGGGAAAATCTAGTGCCAATCTATACAAAGGGAAATAAGGACAACCCGGGGAAATACAGACCAGTCCGCTTAACTTCTGTACCCAGAAAGACAATGGAGCAAATAATTAAGCAATCAATTTGCAAACACCTAGAAGATAATAAGGTGATAAGTAACAGTCAGCAGGGCTTTGTCAAAAACAAATCCTGTCAAACCAACCTAATAGATTTCTTTGACAGAGTAACAAGCCTTGTAGGTGGGGGGAAGTGGTAGATGTGGTATATCTTGACTTTAGTAAAGCTTTTGAGACTGTCTCACATGACCTTTTCATAAACAAACCAGGGAAATGCAACCTAGATGGAGCTACTATAAGGTGGGTGGAAAACTGGTTGGAAAACCATTCCCAGAGCGTAGTTATCAGTGGTTCATAGTCATGCTGGAAGGGTATAACAAATGGGGTCCCACAGGGATCAGTTCTAGGTCCGGTTTTGTACAATCTCGTCATCAATGATTTAGATAATGGCATAGAGAGTACACTTATAAAGTCTGCAGACGATTCCAAGTTGGGAGGGGTTGCAAGAGCTTTGGATTTAGGATTAAAATTCAAAATGATTTGGACAAACTGAAGAAATGATCTGAAGCAAATAGGATGAAATTCAATAAGGACAAATGCAAAATACTCCATTTAGGAAGGAACAACCAGTTGCACACATACAAAATGGGAAATGACTGCCTAGGAAAGAGTACTGTGGAATGGGATCTGGGGGGTCATAGTGGACCACAAGCTAAATATGAGTCAACAGTATAACACTGTTTCAAAAAAAGTGAACATCCTTCTGGGATGTATTATCAGGAGTGTTGTAAGCAAGACATGAGAAATAATTCTTCCGCTCCACTCTGTGCTGATTAGGCTTCAACTGGAGTATTGTGTCCAGTTTTGGGTGCCACATTTCAGGAAAGATGTGGACAAATTGGAGAAAGTCCAGAGATGAGCAACAAAAATGATTAAAGGTCTAGAAAACATGACCTATGAGGAAAGATTGAAAACATTGGATTTGTTTCGTCTGGAAAAGAGAAAACTGAGAAGGGACATGATAACCGTTTTCCAGTATGTAAAAGGTTGTTACAAGGAGGAGGAAGAAAAATTGTTCTTGTTAACTTCCGAGGATAGGACAAGAAGCAATGGGCTTAAATTGCAGCAAGGGAGCTTTAGGTTGGACATTAGTAGAAACTTCCTGTCAGGGTGGTTAAGCACTGGAATAAATTGTCTAGGGAGGTGGTGGAATCTCCATCATTGGAGATTTTTAAGAGCAGATCAGACAAACACCTGTCAGGGATGGTCTAAATAATACTTAGTCCCATAGGAGCCAACTTCTTGTATGCTCCGGGGCTGGAGCACCTCTGGGGAAAAATTAACAGGTGATCCGCACCCACTGGAAGCCAAGCTCCCCCTTCCTCACCTCTTTCTCCACCCCTGAGCGCGCCGTGTCCCCGTTCCTCCCCGTCTGTCCCCGTCCTCCCTGCATTTCCCACCCCACCACCACCTAACAGCTATTTGGCGGTGCTTAGGACTTTCTGGGAGGGAGGGGGAAGAGCAGGGATGCGGCACACTCAGGGAAGGAGGAGGAGAAGAGGCGGGACGGGGTGGGGACTTTAGGAAAGGGGTGGAATGGGGGCAAGGTGAGTGTGGTGCCAGGGTGGGAAGAGGTGGGGCAGGGGTAGGGCTGGGGGGGTGTCAAGCACCCACTGGGCAGAGGGGAATTCAGCGCCTATGCTTAGTCCTGCCATGAGTGCAAGGGATTGGACTAGATGACCTCTCGAGGTCCCTTCCAGTTCTATGATTCTATGTCTTTATGGTTAAACTTTAGTGGGTCTATGTAGTTCACTGAGCCACAAGCCAAGATATTTCATCCCTTTTTGTACACCCACAGAGTGGAATAACATGTACCTAAGCTCCATGGCATACACAGGGTTGCAGAACTATCCATATTTCCCTTTATCATCTCACTGGTTAAGTTACACTGAGGGCCTTTCCAAGACTCCAGGGGTGAAATTCCAGCCACGCTGAAATCAAAGAGAATCTTACCATCAGTGCCAAGCTTTAACCCCAAGCTCTTAGCCATAGTATGAGTTCAGGTTAGAGAGGAAAAGTATGTTAATGAACAACAGGGGCCCATTAATGTACAGCTGAGGACACAAAAATTCCCTGAATTTGTTAGCAATCTGCATAGACGGCACATGTTTTTGGGGACACGAAGAGCACAATCCTGTGAGATGCTGAGTACTCTTAGCACAACACTTCAACTCTTCACAGAATCAGGATCTGCAATTAGGTTCAAGGATTGGTCAATGTAAGTCCCCTATTTGCATTTGCACTAACACTTTATTCTTCAGAACATAATTCTATTTCTTTTAAAGTGCAGTTTGGCAAATCATTGACCCCAGTTGTCCGTCCAAAATGCGCTATGAAAATTCAGCCTGTAAGTATCAATAGAAGAAGATTTAGGCAAGTGCATGTAATTGCAGTCAAAACCCAAATAAAAGCATGGATTGTTCATTGAATGAATCATCATGTGTTCATGGCCAGAATTTGCATGAATCTTATAGGTGCATAATGGGTTAGGAAATGTGTAGCTAGTTAACTGGGCCAAATATTGCATGGTGTGAATCACAGGAAAGAAGATTGTGACGTTATGCAAAATAATACAACTAGTAAGAGTCTGAGAAATCATTATAATCAAGTGCAGAAGTAGAGGGAAACGACAGCAGGGTGCCCTTTCACCCCATCCCACCACCAGCCACATACACAGGCAACAGGAAAAAAACCAATGATGATGTAAAGGACGGCAGTATGTAGACAAGCCTTTGATGTACTGATGTAAAAGCACACAACACTCAGGCAAATATGCAGGAAAGCTCTCTCTTGAAACTAGTTTATGCTTAAAAGTGGAGCTCAGACGCTTATCAAATGGTAAGAATCAGTAGATATGATTAAGGCTGCGAGTTTGTCACGAATTCTGTGACTCTCCGTGACCTTCATGACTTCTGCAGCAGCCAGCGTGCCTTGCTCAGGGTCAGCTCAGGCATCCCTTGCACCAGTCCCACCAGCTACTGCTGGGGCAGTCTCAGGCCACAATGTCTCCCCGCCCGCAGCAGCAGGGTTTGGGTATGGGAGGGGGTAGGGGGTTGAGACACCAGATGGGGTGAAGCGGGCTCTGGGAGGCACTTACCTATGGGGCTCCCCAGAAGTGGCGACATTTCCCTCACTCAGCTGCTAGGCGGAGACGTGGCCAGGCATCTTTGCACACTGCCTCCGCCCAGAGTGATACCGGACAATGTCTTAAGTACTTTTCCACTGTAGGAGGATGGGGATCAAACAAAGGATTTCCACTTTAGGTAAATCCTTTTTAAGGCTGGGGAGAGGGTTATTTTGACTCTCCTCCATTGTCTGCCCAGGAAGGAAGACTGCTATTAATACCTGGAGGGAAAGGCAGGGTTGAATCCAGGCTGAGACAGAGGTCTAGTCAGTACAGAGAAATAACTGGAAATCTAAGATATAGAAACTCTGCATCTAGCCCAAAAGAACATTGAGGGTGAGAAATTACATTTTGTAACCTGTTTCTTGAATGTATTAATTCTAGTTTGTGTGTTTTGTTTTATTTGCTCAGTAATCTGCTTTGTTCTGTTTGCTATCCCTTATAATCACTTAAAATTTACCTTTTGTAATTAATAAACTTATTTCTTGTTCATTTCAAAACTCAATTTGTGCAATTCATATTGGGTGGGGAGGGAGAAGAGGGGAAGAAGGCTGTGCATATCTTTCTCCACATTGAGGGAGAGGGTACATTTTTATGAGCTTGCACTGTGAGTATTGAGTAAACCCCTGAGCTGATTCTTCCCACATAGTGCTGATTTCTGTCTGTGTCTACAGATGGTGTAGCCTTACCTGTGTGTGTGAGCGCTAGAGAAGGCTTGAGGGCCTGGCACAGCAAAGGCAGGGTGAGGAAGCCCAGGCTGGTGGAACCTCAGCACATCAGGTGGTATCTCGGATGGGGGATCCAATCAGTCACAGTCTGCTTTACTTTTTTTAAATTACAAATTTAATTAAGACTTGTGCTTATCCACTGCACGGTATAAAGCCAAAACACATATAAAGTCACTTCATAAATTCTCTTGACCCAAGGAGCAGATGGTTTGAAAAGCAAGTCCTTATTAGCCTGTCAAAACCCAGTATCCAGCCATTCCCATTGTTTAGACTCTTGACTTTGTTCCCTACCGCATACTCTTCAGTGCTCTATGCAGTCAAATTTGAATGTGCTCAAACGATGGGGCTTCCACTACTTCCCTTGGGAGACTACTTCACACACTAATATTGCATATCACTGCTAGGGAGTTTTTCCAGTATTTGTTTTTTGAGCAGCCTAAATTTCAACAACTTAGTTTTGTTCATTATACTCCTAGTTATACTGTGGGATTCAAAATCAGTCACAAAAGATGGGAGAATGGAAAGGAGGGACAGCAGTCACCAGAAAACGGGACATGGGGAAGGCAGGAAGGAGAAAAGAAATAGCTGTTAGAGGTCCCGTGAAGCAGTGACTGGACCATAAGGAAAGTTCCTGCCCTCTTCCCCCACTCCACCCCCATTTTTAAATGCCGAATTCAGGTGTACCTTTTATATCCTTAAATACCAAAATAATCTCTTCCCCTATCTACGCACAGTTTGTTCTAATTTGAAACCTGAGTAAAGCTCCAACAAAATGACCAAGAATCCTATTCTACCAAACAAATGGTTTGCAAATTTATTTTTTTAAAAGAGTGATTGCACATGGCAGCAACTGTCAGACAAGTTCAAATTCCAAAGGACAGTTTCCCGACATCTATCATTGGATTAAAAACAGCTCGGCAAAACCTTCAGTGAAGTAGATAATATTCCATCATAGAATTGATAAAACTGAGTATTGGCAGCAGAGCACTGGCAGTTCCAGCTAAACTGATTTATAATTTGTAAGAAGAAATATTGTATAGAAAATATAAAATGGAGCAAAAGACAGAAGCCTCTGGAAAGCCACATCACCTAAGAAGAATCAGTGAGGCAAATCTCTCGCTGTTTGTTTACTTTTGACAACCCCCCAAAACCCCACCATCAAGACCTCATAGTTTGCATAGATGGATTGTAATGCACAATGATTTAAGCAGACAAGGGGGCAGTCCAGAGCAGTAGTG
The DNA here is from genome assembly GCF_007399415.2 of Gopherus evgoodei. Classification (NCBI taxonomy): domain Eukaryota; kingdom Metazoa; phylum Chordata; order Testudines; family Testudinidae; genus Gopherus; species Gopherus evgoodei. Next base: position 104,672,921 of record NC_044329.1, on the reverse strand, counting down.
AAGTGTGTATGGATGGTTAGGTCAGTCAGTATCAGGGGCAATCCAGGGCAACGGTTAGAGTTCTCACAGGGGTCAGTAGCCAGAAGGTCGAATCCAAGGGAGGTGAGGTCAGGTGAGACAGCTAGGCAAGGCAGCAGTGCAACAAGGTAGGGTCAGGCAAAGCAGCAAGGCAAGGCAGTCTTGGCAGCAACCAGCAGGCAATGGACTGTTACTCCGCGTCCTGTTGGGGCCTTTACATAATGCAGGTATCCAGTAAGTGTGCTACCTGTCCATCCAATCAGGGCCCTGGGGTATGATTGCTGTGGGTCTTTAGGCCTTTAGAACTAAGGCTGTTGGTCAGAAGCGGTAATTCAGTGCACCATCATGGTACAGCAGCTAAAGATATTACCTGAGGACAAGGAGGACCTGTGCCAAATATGGGGGTCCTGACATGGAGTCTGCCATCTGCAAAATCTCTTATGCTGGTGCAGCATACTCCCTTAACTGTACTTGGCCAGCTGTGCTGGCTGATACAGAGAGATTGGTGGTGGGGCCATTGTCCTTCCCTTCCCTGTCTCCTCTGAGATACCTTGTGTCCTAGAAAGCTAGGAGGGAGCAGTCTCTAGGCTGAGAAGACTGCAAGGACTGTAATTTTAATAGATTAATAGATTTTAAGGCCAGAAGGGAATATTAGCATCATCTAGTCTGACCTGCACAACACAAGGGCATAGAACCTCATCCATTCATTTATGCATAAGGCCCATAATATCTGTTTGATCTATAGCTTATTTTTTAGGAAGATATCCAGTCTTGATTTAAGACTTCAAGTGATAGAGATCCCATGATCTCCCTCAGTGAGTTTATCAGCAATGAGAATACATTTTCTTCCAGATCATTGCTAAAGATATTGGAGAGCATCTGGACCACACACACAGATCCTGTACGACCCCACTACAACCACCACAATCGAATGATAATTCACCAATTACAATTACTTTCTGAGATCTATGACTTAACCAGTTTTAGTCTATTTGATACACGGGCTACACTGATTTCGTATAGTGCTAGTTTAAGAAGCAGGGGTTTAAAGCAGAATGACAGGCAGGACTAAGTCAAATGCCTTACCGAAGATTAAGTTTAGCGTATCAAACTTTATCAATCAAACCTGTAATCTCAAACTGAGAAATAACAAAGAAAAATAGAAGAAATTCAAGGAATTTCTAGCCAATTGAGCATTGTGTCAGTATTTTTAAACGACTTAGAAAAAATGTTGATGTACAAAATCCTTCTTCTTCAGCTCTGTCTCCATCTAAGAGCATAAAGCTGGCTGTCAATAAAAGCAAGCTCTATGGGGAAGCAATCAAAAAACTTCACAAACATTAAATACAATACCATAAGGTACTTTGCCAGAAATACCATAGCATAAGGCACCATAAATATCAGAATATATTGTGTGTCAAACTGAGTTAACAAATATGCTTCACTAACACTCACCAGGGAACAGGGACAAACAGTCTCGCTCTACCTAATTCTTAGAGGAGAAAACATTCTATAAATACACCTACAAATGAATGCAATAGATCAACTTTTTCTCAACAATTTTGCTCAGACTGGTCATTTATGATGTCTGACTTGGCTTCCAAATAGTTTGTGTACTGTAAGTTATATTTAGAACAGTGTAAACTGTTTTACTTGAACAGAACACTTACTTAAAATCAGCCCGAGTTCAAGGTTGAACCCTGTCTGGAATAGTAGTGGTCAGTTCAAACACTTTCCATGCTCACAAATCTACTGAAAGTGTATTTTCAGTCTGAGCCTGGTATGCTCGGATAAGTTACATGGGAAACATTGTATGATGGAGCTACATGACATTTCTCCCATGTTTCTATCCTATTTGATGAGAAGCAACAGCCACATTCAGGACACTATATTTTCATTTGGTTCCTCAGAGAAGACTGCATTTTAGTTGTGACTTCTCAGATCTAGCTGGAAAAGCTGCCATGGGGAAATTTCTCCTACTGCCAGTCCACCTATGCCTATCTGACAAGCAGGCAGTGGAATAGCACCTAAAAACATTTGTAGTTCGCAGTTACTGGGGAACTGTGTTATTTTACATTTTGTCCACATCATTATATTCTGATTTTAGATTATTTTTAGATCAGGATTTTGTTTGTTTGTTTTAGCTGTGTATTTTTAGCAGATGCTTATACACCTCTCCAATTAGTCTCCCAACTTTTGGGAACTCTCTCAGTAACATTTAATATTTTGTCTCTCAAAAGTTAAAAACATTTTACATGGGAAAATTTGTATCCCTAAGATCAGAATTCTGTTCTTCCATCAGTGTTGGACACAGGATGGCCCCGTAGCTTCAGAATGAGATTTCAACCATGGAAGAAACAAGATAATCAAATGTAAATCTTATTTGAAGCTGCAGATGCAAATAAATTGGATTGCACAGGGACCAATATTAAACAAAATCTGGAAAGGATCTTACAGCCCTACTCACAGTTCTTCCTTACCTATTTTCTATGGGTGAAATCTTAACCCTCCTAAGCAGCCAGGACCAAATCAGTGAAATGTCTTCAAAACCCTTTGCATCATGGAGTTCTGCTTCCCGGAAGCTCCCTACACCTAGCCACAAAAGGCAGAATGGATCCATTTATGACTGCAGATCCTCAATCCATTCTCCTCTGCAGAGAGAAACTGCACCAACATGGCATCCTGCTTCAGTCTTGATCCACACTATGGCCTTTAAGGAAGGATTCCTTCCCTTTCCCAATGCAGTGTCCAACATATAGTCCAGTCACTGAGGCTGCATGTCTGTGTATAGGCTTTGTCCTTCTATAAACTGGATTCACATTGGAGTATATTTAGTAACATAGAAGTCAATCTGCCATGCTGATTTTTCAGAATACTCGTAAAAACAATTGCCTTTAGGAAACTCATGTCAAACAGATATGGAGATTCCAAAACCTCCTGCCAATATCCTCATTAAACAATTGTACGTGAATATTTAACAGCAATGGTAAAATTTCTGTTGGATTTTTAGAATTCCTTTCAAAGCAGGCATTATTTAGTTTCTTTAATGTTGGTGGTTCCCTGACAGCCTATATAAATACTCCAAAGGATACAAAGGATTTAAAAGTAACTTTCAGGCATTGATTTAAAATGGAACAATAGTGGAAAAACATCAACTTGTATGTGGAAGGTTTGAATCATCTGACATATATTTTCTCGCATTTGCAAGCAGTTTGAATACACAATAGCTTCCATAAGCTTTTTGGTGAAAGCACTACTGTCTTCTACACATTACTAACAGTCTAACAAGGCTACTTCTACCTCTGATTACATGAACAATGTCTTTATCCCGCCTTAAAGTGGGATTTGCGAATTAGAAAAATGTGTCAAACTTTAAAGTCACAAGGCTTGTTCAGTGATGCTGAACTCTACTTCTTATTGAATCACTGCTACCAATTTTCAGGAGTAGCTCCTGATACAGGTAGGCTGAGGATTGTCTTTAAAGTATGCTGTGGTGCTCTGTGGAGTGGCTCATGACAATGAGCGGCAACCTCAGGGCAGACTGTCAAGAAGCAAGACAGAGACCTCAAACTGGTTGAATGTTCTATCATTAGATTTTTACCAACCCAGCCATAAGCGTGAACTCCTAAAACACTATAACGATATTGCCATAGAGTCATAGCCAGTGACTTGGGCATTCCAGCTTATCTTGCCACCAAAGCAAGCTGGACTGTGTGATAAATGGTTGTTATACAACAAAGATCACAAAAAAAATCAGGTTACTCTCAGTGCCAAAGGCCACAATCACTTACCCCAGGTCAATTTGTACCTTAGGTCTCATGACAAAGACAACACTTGTAGACCATTCTATAGTAAACTAAGTACTGAATTAATGAAGAAAAGAAATGAGAGTTATTAAAAGCTTGAAGCAGGTAAGCATATATACACAAATAAGTTATAGTCTATGGCTCCAAAAGGTGACATAGGTGTAGTAATCTGTCAGCTCTGAATGTCTTTCAGGGCTAACCCAGGTTCTGGGGCTGGAGGTGCAGATTTTGGGGTGGGGTTGGGGATGAGGGGTTTGGTGTGTAGGAGGGTGCTCCAGGCTGGGACCGAGGGGTTCGGAGGGTGGGAGGGAGATTAGGGCTAGGGTAGGGAGTTGGGGCATTGGAGGCAGTCAGAGGTGCAGGCTCTGGGCAGCACTTACCTCAGGCAGCTCCCAGAAGCAGCAGCATGTCCCCTCTCCATTTCCTATGCAGATGCATGGCCAGGCAGCTCTGCACACTGCTCTGTCTGCAGGTGCTGCCCTCACAGCTCTGATTGGCTGTGTTTACCAGCCACTGGGAGTTGCGCTTGGGGTGGGGGCAGTGTGTGGAGCCCCCTGGCTGCCCCTATGCATAGGAGCCAGAGGAGGGACATGCTGTTGCTTCCAGGAGAAGCGTGGAGTCACAGCAGGTAGGGAGCCTGTCTTAGCCCTGCTGCTCCACCAACCAGACTTCTAAAGGCCCAGTCAGTGACACTGACCAGAGCCACCAGTGTCCCTTTTCGACTGGGCGTTCTGATAAAAAACGGACACCTGGCAACCCTACTGTGTCACCACATATTGCCATTGGGGGTCCTCAAAGCCCAGTAGCTTGACATTCCATGTGTGGCAAGTGTAAAACATGCCTCCAAGATGGTCTCCTCACAACATATCATGGAAAGGTGCCCAAGAGCTGAACAATGCAGCTGTACTTCCTGTGGGCCAATGGAGCAGAAAAGAGGACCAGTGCAGATTGCTAACCTACATGGACTGTCCTCCCTATCCCCTGTTACTTCTTGTCTCTCACCTTGCCCTGCTTGTCCCTTTCCCCACCTCCTCTAGCCTCCTCTTCCCCATCCCCTCCCTCCATGCCTTGGCTCCTTGTACTCCCTCCTCTACTTCCCTAGTCCCTCTCTCATTGTTGTCTCATCTCCTACCACCAGTATTCCTCCCCTTCAACATCTTCAGCCTCTTTCCCCACCCTGACACCTTCTATAAGCTCAGTTCCTGCATACATGAACATGGAATATGAAATTTGTACAGAAGAACATTTGCTGAATTGGATTGTTTGTTGTGCTCTTTGGTGCAGAAATTTACAATTTGTGGGAGCAGTTTTCTTCCTTCAGTTACATGTTCATTTTATATGGGGAAGGGAAACAATGTTTGGCTGTAAACCAAAAGGGAGGGGGCATGTGACCCTGGGAAAATAATTCCCACAGAGTGTCTCACTCAGGGCACCAAGGCTGCATTATCAGCATTCTGGTGTTCAGTCTGGCAAACTGAAAAAATTACAAATGAGGGGATAAGACACAGCCCATCCTAGACATATCAGAAGAAATGTCATGTTTGTGGTTCGCCCTCCCTTTCTGTCTCCTTAGAATGTGGTGCTTTTTTTTCTTTGAGATACAGGGAAATACAGGAAGAATGTAATTTAAATAGTGAGTATGGGTGGAGCTCCCAGCTGGATGGTGTATCTTCCCAGCCTGGCCTCTCCAGAACTTATGATTGGTTTAGTGTTGTTTATAGTGTTCAGTAGTTGACAGTCGCTGATTTTTCATGGAGATTTACTTTTCAGCAGTGGATGGGGAGACATCACATACCATAGAGTGGGCCTGTGATGCCCAGACCATACACTAAAGACAGCAAGTCATGCTTGGTAATAGGTCAAGTTGTTATGCATATGGGATGGGTTTTTGTGTTTTTGCTTTAACTTGTCCCTCCCCTTCTCCGATATCCCCTTTCATCCCACTCTTCCCACTTCACTCCAGACCAGCGTCATTCAGCAAAATCACATCCTACACAACTAGGATTTGCATCAAGCTTCTACAGGTGGCTGCAGTTAAAGCTGATGCCTCCCACTAAGACTGTTGCACCTACCCTATTCCCTCCAAGTCTGGCAAGTGGAAAGCATCTGGCATGGTCATTCAAAATCTGTGGAATAAGTGTTTGAGGCATTTAATCCACAGACACTCTCCACCCGCACTCCATGGGATTCTGTGTGAGGAGTAGAATGGGATGTATAGAGCGAATAACACAAACATTCCATCACCCTTGTTTGTACCAAAAATAATTCATAACACATTCAAAAGGGCCTGAATCCCAATTTTTTTTCCTGGACTCTAAAGGGACTCAATGCTCCAATTAAAAGAAAAAAACAAATATACTCATTATTAAAGAGAGCAAAAAGGCAGATGCAATGCTTTTGCAGGAGATATGCTTGATCACAAATAATGGCTGCTAAATTAGATGTGACTGGTAAAGAAAAGCAGCATGTTGATCTTACAAATCCAGAGGGGTAGCCATATTCTTCCACAAAACACTGACAGTGACAGTCTGAGTCAATTGCAGATGATCAGGGCAGATTTTTAATCCATAAGGTCACCTATTACAGGTATGACTGACCAGAGGCATCAGCTAGTGGTCAGGCCAGGACATAGCTGGCTCTCCTTTCTTGGCACCCGCTATTGACAGCTGTTCCAGCCTTGCAGTGGTCTGCCCCTTTTGTGACTCAGATCTCCCACCAGACCACAAACTGCATCCACTCTTTTTGAGGCTATACAAAGAGTCCCACAAAGGACAGCCCCATTGTCAAAGCAAGGGGTTCCAGGCATCACTGGGCCAAGGTCTCAGATTAAATGATCTCAAGGTTATAGGGTCTTCCCAGTCCAGATTTCCCTGTATCCAGGGGACACTTTCTGCCTTCAGCACCACCCAGAGGTTGATAGGGGAATCTGGCCCATCCTTTTTAGTGGGTTCCAATCCAGAGCCCTGTGTTGGGCAGCAAGTTCTGCACCCCTACAATATGCTGACCTGCTGCTTCCTACCAGTCTCCTTATACAAAAGGGCAAAAGCAAAGACAACTAAACAAAATACATCAAAGGCCAAATTCCAGACCTGGCAAGTGTCCAACATTTCCTTCCCTTAGCAGGTCGGGTAGATTCCCAATAATGAGGGGGGCCCAGGCAGCTGGACACCTACAGTGCTCCCTCTGAGGAGCTGAATGTAGTTCTGCTCATCTCCACTGGCAGACTGCTACTGAGTTGTTCTGCTCCCCTTTTGAGCTCCTCCTTCAGCCCATGCATGCTTTGCAGCTGTGGCAGAGTGGTGCTCAGGGCAGAAGTACGTCTTTAACCCCTTTCCAGTGTGGGGGGTTTTATACCACATCACGACACCATAAATGGATCTGAAATAATCATTGCCAATATGTATGGACCTAACTCTGATGATCCTGAAACTCTTTTAGCACACCTGTTTGAGGAGCCTCAGACTCCTTTCAGAGGTATCCTGATCAGACAGACCTCAATGTACTGTATGCTGGCTTTGAAGGGCTGCAAGTCCCATGCAGCAGTGGTGGGTGCCCTCTGGGACTGGACTGAGCTTCTTGGATTAGAGACTGTGGCAAGCGGTCAGCAGCAACCATTTTGCAGACAGGGAGCTGGAACAGATTGTTGCTGCTTCCCTTTGCGTCTGGGCTGAGAAGCAACAGCGACAGAGCTCTGTTGAGGTGCTGCGGTTGAAGACACCACCACGGTTAAGACAACATTACAGCTGACAACTTGTTAGAGCTGAGCCCTAGCTCATGGACTCCTTCTCCACAGCTAAGAATTGAGAGCAGAAGCTGGAGACTGGTAGTTGTGCAGCAGATCTGCATTTGGCTTACAAACAATCGAGAAAAGAGTGAGTTGGCTCTGGGCTATTGCTCTGTAATACAACCACCATTCCTGCCAGCTAGTACTGTGCAGCCTAAGCTGGTCACAATACAAAATTGCCTCACTCCTTGTTTCACCTGGACAGCCTTTTCCAGACTTACAAAGTGCTGGCCTGAACTCCTGCTCACCCAGAACACCAAAGCAAGAGAGGGCTCAGGACTATAAGGGTAAGGGAGAGTGTGCACTCAGGGATGGGGTGGATCCTTGTATAATGCCAAGAGTGTTGATTAGGTCTACCGTGAAATTTGCTTTTGAAAGCCACAGCCATTAGCTGAGCAATTGCAGCACCACCTATTGATCTGTTATAGATATAACCATCTATATGAATCTCTTGTATTTTCTATTGTATGTTATTAGGATAATTTTTAAATACAATTGTGGAGGTTTTATTTTGGGTGTTTATTGCCTGCTTAAGACCTATTATTTATCTTTTGGTTCCTGGAGGCAACCGAGGTACAACCCCAGCACATGAGTCCTATTGAATATAGATTTCTTTTTAATCGCCAGAGACTTGGTTAATTCTGTAATTGGCTCCTCCATTGATACGATTGCTGTCTCTGATTATGCCCCTGTAACTCGTCCAATAGCAGCAAATCTGCCTGAGGAACAGCCATGTAGATGGTGATTTACTTATTCACTTTTATGAAATCCCGTTTCAAATGTTTTATTGAGAAAGAAATTAGCCTGAAGACAAATGAACGCTCAACACCATCTAGCAGGCTATTGTGGAAAACACTCAAGGCTTATTTGAGGGGTGGAATCATCAGTTTTGCATCTGCCAAGAAGAGGGAAAGCGGAAAAAATCTGATGGCCCTTTAAAGAAAAGTGAAAGAGCTTCATTTGTCTGACACAGCCCCATATGCATATTTGATGTGATCCCTGATCAGTTGTACATATGAACTCAACAAGCTGCACTCGGCGCTGGCTGAATTTGCCCTTATTTGACTCAGGCAGCATTTCTGGGAATTGGGTGGAAAAGCTGGCAATTTGCTAGCATACTGCTGAAGACAAAAGGCCTCTCCCTGTAAAAATCATAGCCATCAGTGATAAACATGGTGAATTATGTACATCATTTAAAGAGTTTCCATCTCTATCCAGATCTGTATAAATTAGACACAACCCCCTTTGCATCAGTTATTCAAAAAATTGTACATTACCTCAAATTACTGCTGTTCAGTGTGAAAACCGTGAGCCTCCTTAACAGAGGCTGAGTTAATTGTGGGGCTTAAGAATACAGAAATGGGGAAAGCACCCAGGCCAGATAGTTTCCCTCCCAAATTCTATAGACAGTTTCGTGAACTCCTGTCTGACAAGATGCTTGAAATGTTTAATGTATCACTTCTAAAGGGAACCCTTCCGCCTACACTGAGGGAAACCATACTAGTATTTATTCCTAAACCAGGAAGAGATACCACACTATGTTCCAATTATATATGCCAATTTCACTTAACAGTGAGGTCAAAGTACTGGCAAAAGTTCTGGCAATGAGACTGGAGAAAGTTTTGGGCTCTGTCATACATCCAAATCAAGCCGAGTTTGTCAGAGGCCATCATGGCTCTGAACCTTCGACAACACTGACATTATACCAGTGAAATATGATGACCCTAAACCACCAGCCATTTTACCCTCAGATGAAGAAAAGGCTTTTGATAGGGGGCACTGGAGATATGTTTTATACTGTACAAAAAATGTATTTGGATCTGTGTTCAGTTTCAGAATCTAATTGTTACATTCTTACCAAAGCTCTCGCATGATAACCAACAACGTGATAACCAACAGCATGACCAGAGATAACGTCAGCCTTTTCAGGGGCACTAGGCAAGGATGCCCATTGTGCTCATTATGTTTTGATTTGGCTCTTGAGCCCATAGGCATAACTCTGTGGGCTCATCTAGATAGCCAGGGCATACAGCTCGACTGCCTGGGGTGTACATTGATGTAATATATAGATGATTCCCCTTTTTTGTATAGCCAAGCCAGAAACCACAATTCCCTCTTATCATTAATTCAAAAATTTGAATCAATATCTGGTTATAAAATAAACTGGGAAAAAAGTGGAACTATTGGAAATCTCCCAGTTTTCAAGTACTGGGCTTTCTTTCAACGGAATTTCCATAGGCAAATTGATGCAATTAAGTACCTAGCTACAAATGTACCAAGAAACATTAACCTAGTGAAGATAAATTTAGATCCTGTACTCTCTTTCAAAGAACCAGTGGCACAAATAGGTGGCATCTTCTCTCCCTGTTTAGATCCCGTACTCTCTCTCAAAGAACCAGTGGCACAAATAGGTGGCATCTTCTCTCCCTGAACCTGTTGGAAAGGATTAACACAATAAAAATGAAAATTCTGCCTAAGTTCCTTTGATTCTATCTTATTTTAGAAAATGTAATAGGATTATTAGAGCCTTCCTGTGGGGCTCTGGCCAATGCCCATGACTATCATTTAAAAAACTCCATCTCCCTATAGGAAAGGGATGATTTGGGCTCCCAGATGTACAAAATTACCATTATGTTTGTATGCAGTCACAGATGTCAAACTGGTTCCAGCATGTTAGCACCCACTGCTGTTAGTGCTGCTGCTCTTGGAGAGCCGGCATTAGCTGCATTAGCAGAGAGTGCAGCATGTTGATTCGGCAGACCTCGATGTTACTCATGAAGAAAGACCTTGGGCTCGGTTCAATGGCAAAGGTGCTTGGCCAGGTTTATTACTGACAAAGCACGATACTAGTGCCCTGGCTTAGTGGTTACAAATATGCTAACACATGTCTGCCCACAACAAGGTAGCAGCTTAATCAACATAACATAACGTTGTTTCCTAGACTGGCACAAAGATGCTTCTCATAACTTTTCCTTTTATAAACTGACACAAACAAGTTCCCTATTACACTCCAGATGTTATTAGTTACCACACTTACACCTTGTACCTGCTAGTTTGAACAAAACATGTTCAACCATTATCCTGTCATCCCCTTTTTATCTTTATGAGGGGTTGGTGTGTTTTTGTACCATCTCTTAGGAATTTTTCAAGTAATTGCATAAACAACTGTGAACGTAAGAACATAAGGACAGCCATATTGGAACAGACCAAAGGTCCATCTAGCCAAGTATCTTGTCTTCTGACAGTGGGCAAAGCCAGGTGCCCCAGAGGGAATGAACAGAACAGGTAATCATCAAGTGATCCATCCCGTCACCCATTCCCAGCTTCTGGCAGAGGCTAGGGACACTATCCCTGCCCGCTCTGGCTAACAGCCATTAATGGATCTATCCTCTATGAATTTACATAGTTCTTTTTTGAACCCTGTTATAGTGCTGACTTCACAACATCCTCTGGCAAGGAGTTCCATAGGTTGACTGTGCATTGTGTGAAAAAATACTTCCTTTTGTTTGTTTTAAATCTGCTGCCTATTAATTTCATTTGGTGATGCCTAGTTCTTGTATTACGAGAAGGAGTAAATAACACTTCCTTATTTACTTTCTCCACACCAGTCATCATTTTATGTCAAGTATGTGTGTCTCTGTACCATCCTCTCAGGTCAGGAATATGCTTACTTGGTTAGCTGACACCCAGTATTACTAGTTTAACAAGGCCTACCTTAATTCATAGCCTTTGGTTCATACCATTAGCCATGTCTAGGGCTCTAGCAAGGCCTACACCCGAGTGAGTGGAAACTGAATGTGTATTAATGCATCTGATTCTCCCTGTGAGTCTCCTTGGTTGCTCTTTTCATCCAACAGAGAATAACAAGGTGACTACAGTGGTAGCTGTGCAAAGGGTCTGTTCTGTTCTAGCAAATCTCATCCTCACCATCATACAAAAGCACCTATTTTGGGCAACCCAGACTTGCAAAATTGGAAAAAAACCTGTGATTTGGAAGAACTAGCTAAGCAGAGGTATCATATAGATTTCCCAACTAGTCAGTGATGTCCCTTTTCTAATGCTAAAACAATGTTCTGACCTTCCTCTCTCAGCGGAGTGCAGTACTTACAATTAAAACACTTGCTATTATATCAGTTAGGTCAAGATGCTCTAGGATTGCCAAAGGCTCCAACATTACTAGGAACCACAGAAAGGCTTCATAAACTCCCCAGGCCCATCTGCCCTATGTATAACTGATTAATGAAGAGGGACATTTTTAGTCTTGAGTTTTTTGTGAAAGCATTGGAAGGGGATTTATCAACACCCTTAAAATAACCCCAGTGGCACAACATATAATGTTAAAAATCCTTCTGAGGATCTCAGGCTATGCTTGATACAACAAAATATTGTGTTCAAAAATGTACTGGGCACTGCAGGAAGTTGCCCAAGATAAAGGCCTTATCCTTTGACATTTGTTGGTGCTGTAACAAAGAAAAAGGAACCCCGGTCCATACGCATATGCAATGGGACTGTCCAACTGCCAGGCAGCTGTGGATAAAGGTGAGCAAGAGTTAAAACAGTGCTTTGCTTGAGGACCTCATCTGAACATCAAATCCTAGGTTATTTACTGGCTCAGATGGGTTTAACTCCAGCTTTGGTTCTTGAGAGCTGCAATGATCATCAAGTGCATCATTTTACAAAAATGGAAGAGCTCAGACTACAGCTGTAGTCTTTTGGACCTGTCTGAATTAGCAGACAAAGAAAGACAGACAATCTTATTGCCATAGAGAACAATTATATGAATTCAAATATATTTGGACCCTGTTTCTAGATACATTTGGATAAAAAATGTGGAGATGGCTTAGAGAACGCCAGACCTCCATTCCACCTAACTCCTCCACTTTTTCTGTCCCCACTGGTCTCCTCCTTTCCTCCCCTCCCTACGCATGCATATTTTCTCCTATTTTATTTCCTTTACACTATTATTTCCTTGACCCTAACATGTCATGTCTATGTTGTATTGTCTAGTTTTGTATTGTCTCGTCTTGTAGTTTTGTCACGTTCTAAAATTGTATAACTGCACAATTCTATTGGAGAGCCCATGAAACATGTGGTATATGGAAACATAAAAGATCTAAGACTTTTTTTTGTACTTTTCACTGCCTGTTTCTTTATTAAATCAATAAAAAATTAATCACAAAAAAGAACAATACAGTCTTTGTTTTTCAGATTTTGTGTCCTTGATTAAATCCTGAAGAAGAAAGTGATTGTGGAGTATCAGCATATTTCTTTGTTAAACCTAAAGTGACATCCTGAATATATCCATATGCTTTACTTCTGCCTGGCTAGACATTGGGATCAGCATTATCTATAACTAGCATAACCTTGACCACTGCCATGCACAGGCAACCGGGAATTGAATTCCACAATTTTTTCCTCAAGTTGTCTGCCAGTTTCTCCATATTTAGCTGTGTTTAGAATGTTAATCAGACAACTTAATCCTTACAAATAAGTTATTGCTTTCAAAACAGTAAATTTTCAGTGGGAAAAACAGAAACATAAATCTTTCAGAAGAAGTCAGCATAACTGCAAACAATGAAACTCAGAAATTTAAGATTTAACAACTGATGCCAGATTAATGAAGTTCAGTCATAACCCACAACCATCTCACTGGAGATGCAAAACAAGGATTCCATGCTGGTCAGTTGCAGGATCAGATAGGCATTGGATCTGAAGGAAGGTAGATTCCTGCCCTCAATATATCACCACTACAGGACAATAATATTCAGTAGCAAGAGGAAGATCTCCATTATCTATTCACCTCTGAAGAAAACAGACAGCTAAGGAACACTACAAAGAAAGGACTAAGCACAGTTTTGCAGTAGCAGATGTAAACAAGAACTCTTTCCTAGACATTCCTTGGGTCAAAAAGAAAACTGTTGCAATAATTTTAACCTCAACATGAAATAAATGATTCAGAAGACTCCCAACTGCAAACATGGGCTTTATTGTATTTTTTAAAGTGCCATAGTTACAAATGGTGCTTTATAGAACCAATACACATGGATACCCTGCCCAGAAGAGCTTACAATATAAGTCAAGATGAGAAAACCAGAAGAGATAAATACCACAATATATATAGGAAACAGCTAGACTCATACACCAGTCTCCCAGATGACCACATAGTCTTATTGTCCTTCATCTTACCCTATACCTCTTCCCCTTAGCCTGTAATTCTTTTCTTCTTTTATTATAGCTATAAGCTATAATCCTGGCCCCACTGGAGTCAGTGGGAGTTTTGCCACTGACTTCAATGGACTCAAAATTTAACTCATAATTTATAAGCAACCCTTAAGGAAATAAGGCCTTTGCTATACAACTTCCACTAACAGCAACAGGACATGCAGGACTAACACTTTGCATATCAAGTAGAAAATATGCTATCACTGATATTTTTTAAAAGATGCCAAGAGGGAGATCTAGATATTGGGGTAAACTTAGATTGTCACTTAGCAGTTCTCTGAAGTCAAGGTTAAGGTTGGGTGTATTGTATTATCCAGATACTGAAAACCTAGAATTGAGACCAGTCTTGTAGGCATGGGCAGAAAATGTTCCCCACTGCTAGATTAGACCGAGCACTACCTCCTAAGGAGAGGAGAAAAGGAGACAACAATGACGACAAGGTTAACAGATGAACTACAACACAACCATTTGAAGACACTTCAGTTGTACTTTTGTCTGAACTGGCGAACCTTCCATTTTTATTTCTTTACAATTAATGTGATATTTGGAATGGTTAAACTAACTAGCAGTTAATGATGTAGGTATATTTTCTGGCTATGTTTTCACTGTAAAAAGAGGCATGTTTTCACATCAAGATAGCTAATTCAAGATCGCTACCTTGATGTTAATCCTAGTGGAGACAAGACACAGGAAGGTTTTCCCTCAGTGTAGTCAAGGTCAGCCCGATATGCCACACTTGGCCTTTACTTTGATTAGCTACATCAAGGTAAAAACTCCAATGCCTTTTCTCCACTAGGATTTTACATCAAATAGCTATCCTGAGTAATCCACTATATCAAGTTAGCTGTCTCAATGTAAAACCACACCTTTTGCCACGCAGTAAAGACAAAACCTCCCATTTATCTTGATCTCCAAAAACGTTCTGTTTGGATGTTCAGATATAGTCAGATTTGTGACTATGTAAAGATGACGCAATCTTACACAACATTGTCTGGGTCTTTGTATCATGCATGTTTAACTTACTGACAAAGAGAAGATTTTGCTAATGTTTCCACTGCCCGGCCTGCACAGCTTTAGTGGCACAAACTGGATCCTATTTTGCCTCCTGCATCATCAGCAAAATTGTCAGCTGAATTTTGATTGCATAATCTTTGCTACTAGTGATAACGTAAGAGGCAAAGAATATATTGCTTGCTTTTCAGTATCAGGTGGAATCAGCAGAATCTGCCAGTAACAATCTGTACTTCCCAGCTGTTTCCTTTGCCTACTTATTCTATTTTGCACTGATGACAAAGAAATACAAATGTGCAAAAGAAGAGAACAGACTCTCAAGCACACCAAATGCTGCCCCACTACCTAAAAGTTCATGCTCTGTACTGTTATTTACACTTAAAAAAAGAAAAAGGAGCAGATCCCCAGCTGCTATAGCTTGACATAGCTGCGCAGTAGAGATATGACAAGTTATATCAGCTGAAGATCTGTCCAAAGGAATTTGTTATACTGTTGGGTTTTTTAAATCAACACACCACTGTGGCAAAAGAAACACACCAACTCGCACAGATTATAATATATTGAAACAAACAAAGTTATTTGATAGAAAATCAGAGGAAAACAATTCATGATTAATCCTGATGCACCATATGTCCTGCAACACCTGGGCACAACAGGGTGCCCTTTTCATTATCCTTTAATGTGCTCCTTTGTGTCTAACTGCTGGAGGACACATGGTGCATCAGGATTCTAGTGTTTTCAGTCACAATTCTAATGTCCTTTTAACGCATTGGTGTGCATATAAATGTAGATATTGGTTTTCTCACGTAGAAGAGCCCTAATTGTACACTGTGTATCATGCTCTTACATATTGACACTCAATAGTTTCAAGGAAAACTCTGACAAAGGGTAAAATATACTAGATTCTCATTGCCCAAGTGTATACTTAAGAAAAAAACAGAAATAACCACCTCCAAAATGACACGTTAACAGAAACAAGAATTTCACTTTCAACTTTTAATAGGCTGAAACTACACAGAGAAAACAAAATAATTATATCAACTCTGCTTTGTCTATATTAATGCTACCAGATTATGTCACAAAGCAGCTTTGTGAATTACTGCCACATGCTACTGTGTGGACAATAACATTTTTTATCTCAGATTAAAAAAATAAATAAGCTAATGGTAGTTTCAATTTTTTCTGCAAGTGACTGTTTAGATAGGAACCAATGAATTAAAATTCCATTCCAATGAGCATAATGTACTGGAGACAGCTACCAGATCTTTTGAAAAAACATGGTGTTATACAGGTTTCAGTCTTTCTGATGAGCATGGTATCCCTCACTTCAAAAATTTCAGTGTCTAAACAAAGGATGACATCCTTTAAAGTGCCTTTGGAAATTAACACAATGATTCAATGCACCACAGACTCAGATGGTGGGGATATGCCTGATGTACACACAGTCAGGACAATTAAGTTACATTAATCACATTTTGAGTCAATTACATTTCCAGAGAGATTTGGGATTTGTCTCATGAAGGAAGAAGGTTCACTTTGCGGACCAGTTATGATAAAGAAATTCTCAAGTATCTCCTGTGATGATAAGGGGTTTAAATCAGATCAGAGACAGCCAATATTCAGCCCACTGAGTTCTACAATTTAATACTTCTACGTTTAATAGAAGGCTGCAGCCCATAGACTACAAATGCCAATATGCAGACAGATCAGATCCACATGGAACATTGCATTCTGGGACATGTAGTCTTCAAATACTACGCATCCATATTAAAGATTAAGGCAATTGCAGCATGTGGTTTCTGAGATGCTGATGATGGGGCTCTATAAAGAGCCATGTTTGGCTCCCCTGAGTAAAATGCTACCTTTCATATCTCTAACCGCATCTCATATTGATATCTCTCTTTAATGTGCAACCAAATATGAAAGTGAGTGTTTTCATTACTGTGAAACCGATATTTGCAAACCATCACTCTGTTCACTCTGCTTCTGTGTTACATCCCTTTCCTATACCCTTTGTCAGTCTTGCCTGTTTAGACTGTAAGCTCTTCAGAGCCGGGACTGTCTACTGCTCCATGTTTGTATAGTGCCGAACACAATGGGGTGCCGATCTTGGCGAGTCGCTAGGCATTATCATAGTAAACATTTGAAATAATAATTAGCAATGAAAAGGAAACTTCAGTCTCTGAGATACATCCATTCTTCCCTCCTGTAGCTTAAATGTTTCTATTTCTAACCCTTTGTCAGTGATTGAATTCTGTTACAGGGGAACTTGTCCTTTCTACCACTTTCCCCAGTGTATTACTGTCATTCAGAATGAAGGAACAGAGGCTACCAAAGCAGGAGGATATTAAGGTAATGGGGATTATGTGGGTAAATTCCATACAATCTGACTGGAAACTAGAACGCTATTATAGTTTCATATTTTTAATGATTCTGGTTGATTGAAACAATGTCTGCTGAATTACAGCGATTTGATACAATTGTCTGCTGAAGTCGACAGAACAAAACAACATGCTCATATGGCACAGTATTTCCAGCCTACAAAATGGTTAATTGCAAACAAACAAGTAAAGGTTTATACTTATTTGAAAAAAAGTACTAGAAAGTGGAGTAAACCATGTTCACGCAACAGCTGCCTATAATAATGTTCAAGGGACAGGAAACTTATTGAGCTTGTGAAATATTGCTGGAAGCTGAAAGAGCACCACAATTTCAGTAACCTTTCCATCCGCTGACCAATATTTCACAGCCACTGCTTTACAAAAGTAAGAGGTACAGGAAGCTCAGTTTTCATACTTATGTGACTTAAACTGCCCAAAGATCTTATTTCGATTAAATCATCATATAGGTGAATACACTACAATGTCAGCCTGAAAGTCCAAATCCATTACTTCAATGTCCTACTAAAGCTTCCAAGTTTGTAAAATTGTACCTACTATAAACTCACCCCTGCTGCAATAAAAATGTTATTTAAAGTAGACTGAGAAAGAATCAGCTATACTGTGGTCTGTTCGGAAATATATAAAAAACTCAACAGATGAAGAAACACAACTCTGGGTCCAAGTCTCCTTAATAAAAAGAAAGGATTACACTTATCTAAACAGTGGGAAATTGAGTCAGATTTCTTCAGCTGAGAATGAGCAGCAAAACCAAAATATAAAGGAAAACTTTAATCATGCTCAGCCTCTTGTTTAATTTTATCTATAGCTGATGCATATAAAAAGTTTGGTTAAAAAACACAGCCGTCAACAGGTCATAAAATGATTCCAAATAATGATGTTTGACTAGACCAACAGGAATGAAGTATTAGTTCCTCACTGAGTCCCAGTGTTTAAAAATAAACAGGGTTTTAAATTTTGCAGATCTCCTTAAATTATTTCAGTGAAAGATGAGGGCCTCAGAAAAAATAATAATAAGAATGTATTTATTAAAATGCACCTAAATAGTTACATCTACATACACTCATCAGATATACACAAGGACCATTTTTCAAAGCATTTCTGATAATCAAATGTCATGTTAGCAAGGGACCTGTACTACCAAGCGATGAAAAATTTTCACTAGGTTGCCAGCTTGAATTCAAGCCAGTTTAGTAATGACCCAAAATGGTTACAGCCATTGATATTTATTTGTTGGTCTCAGTTCAACCCCCATCTGACAATTCTCCCTAACAAAAAACCGATCACCACAAGTGTCCGTGTTGTTGGAAGATTCTGCAGAGAGGGCAAGTATGGAATGGATGTGGGCAGTGTACCTGAATGTCCTCTTGCCATTACAGATTCATAGATTTCAAGGCCAGAAGGGACCACTGTGAACATCTAGTCTGACATCCTGTACAGAACAGGCCATAAAACTTCCCTCTACCAAAAATCCCTAGAGCAGATCTTTTAGAAAAAACATCTAATTTTAATTTAATAATTGCCAGTGATGAGTCCACCATGACCCCTAGTAAATTGGTCCAATCCTCAGTTAAAATGTTATGCCTTATTCCCAGTCTGAATCTGACCAGCTTCAACTTCCAGCCATTGGATCATGCTGTACCTTTCTCTGCTAACTCCTTAGAAATGATTTTTCCAGGTTAGCAAGAAAGCATAGAGGTGCTGGGGCATCGTTCGCAAAGCTTCCATTTTTGTACCTTTTCTGCAAATAAAGAGGATTTCACACTGTCAGTTCAGTTCCTTCCACCACCTCTAAACTGAATCTTTTTTAAAAAAGAAAGAAAATAAGATGAATAGAATAGTGACTTCTCTGAAGAGAGCAAGGAGACAGAGCATGTTAAACTATCCAAAATTTCATCATTAGTAGTGATACTAAAGAGATTTCGAAGTATGTCTCTCCTAAACAGTATGCATCTGAGGAAGTGGGTATTTACCCACGAAAGCTCATGCTCCAAAACGTCTGTTAGTCTATAAGGTGCCACAGGATTCTTTGCTGCTTCTCCTAAACAGGCCTCCAAAACACTCTTTTCTACCAGTTTCATAGCTCCTGATTTCTGAAATAGATGTCTGGTGAAAGTTTACAGGTCTAAAACTTTGGCCAGAAAGAGTGCCTTTTTGCTCAAGTAATATACCTGACTTACTGAGCCACAACTAAAAAACCTTAGCTAATCAAACACCTGATGGCTCACATCTGTGTAGGCAGAAATAAACAGAGTGATATTTAGGAATCAGGATACTCTCAGCTGTCAGCCTATTTCATGGAGCCAGGAGTTTGGACTAGCTGTTAGCATCAGCAAATCCTGGCTTTTGGCATTGGAGAGTTAAATTAGCTACTATGGCTGCAAGTCTGGGTTATGGGCTTTTTGTTTGTGTTTGTTCTGGATTTTGTTTGTTTTTAACTGTTCAAGATTGTAAGAAAAAAAACAAAAATAAATTCCCGCATGGTTAATTTTAGTCCAGTTGCTCCATGATAGAGTTATCAAAGAATATCTAAGATATATATTACATTTCACTTCAAAAGGATTTCAGCAATCCCTAAACTTCCAATGGTATCTTTCTGACAACCTAATTGCTTTGTAGTGGTAGCTAAATTAAACCAAATCATCATCAATGAAAACTCTCTAGGAGATTCAACACGTGATCTGTTAAAAGTGCAGTAACCAATCTTGTAAAAAAATCACAGATACATAAATTAGGAATTCTAGTTTTCACCTGATAGGTGTATTTAATTTTATTGTTTTTCTTTGGCTATGTTAGGGCCTATAACTTCCTAGAAAAATTGAGTTTCATGTGTTTATTTGAATTGTAAATACAAAAATTAGAGCAGAAATAATTTTTCATTAGGAAAGAAACATACAAAAGGTTCTTAAAACATACTGATTTTTTAAAAGTTTATAACTTATTTTTGATTTAGTGTGCAAAACTGAAACTTAAAATGAAAACTAGAACACAGGACCACAAAACACATTTCCAAAATATCAAACTACTCCCTAATCTAAGGCCCAAATCCTGCAAACACAATAGGAGAGTTAATCATGCGAGTGGCCCTATTGATTCCAATGGAATTACTCACTGTAGTGAAGTTAAGAACATGTTTATATGTTTCCAGGATCGGGGTCCAAGTGTCCTCCTTTTCCTGACATGACTCATGTACCATTAACTGCAGACGACACATTTTACTGTCGTCTACTAGTTATGAGATTTCATTACATCCTTTCCAAAGAAGACCTGACCTCTGTCAGACAGACGGTCAGTACCTCCAAATGGGATTATTGCAATGCAACATACCCTTTGCTTCCAGGTATCATCAAAAGCTACAACTGATGCAGACAAAGCTTTCAGCAACACACATTTCCAAAAGCACGTCATGCTTGTACGTTGCTCATTACATAAGTTGCCAACTAACAACAAATCAAGTTTAACAGCTCAGCTCAAGGCCCTCAATGAACTAGGCCCAGGATAACTAAAAGTTGACTCACCCTCTGCGACATCTTGCCCTCAACTGCTACATTCATAAAGAATAAAGCAATTGTCTACACCTAGCTTGTGTGTGCAGAAGACAGGGCTTTCTCATCAGCTGGGCCAAGACCAGGTATCTCATTGCTGTGCACAGGAAGACCAACCTAAAAGCTCCTCTTTCCGTACGGCATGATGGGACTAGAATGCTGGCCTGTGGAGTTTAGGAGAGCTTACGTGCCCACTTTGCCACCAGGAAGCCATGCAAATACTGTGGAATACTTTGCAAATACTGCAGGAAGAACTGTCCAAAGCAGACACGCCAAACCTGCAAGAAAAAAACCCCACAAAAATTGGGCTCGTTTTTGTCTTAATTAGCTCGTGGGTTGCCTGTTGGCCAGTTTTTGGCTTGTAGTTTGTTTGGCTTGTAGCTTGTTGCTTCTTTTTTTTTTATCAGCTCCCAGCAAGCAGGGACAAGGGGGAGAGAGAGTCAGGGGTGCACAGCGGGACCCTCACAGTCCCAGACTGCATGCCAGGGGAATCTAGTCACCTGCAGTGTTGGAATTCTTGGGTGTGGCTTGTTTTAGCCTTATTTTGATATGGGGTTAGCTTGATTTTTGGCTTATTGTGAAAGTCAGGGTGCTTATTTACCACATAAAAATTAGCAGCTATGGTCCAAAGGATCCAGAGCAACAGCGCCCTGTGGCCTTCTGATTAGCCCACGCTCACTATTTAACCCCAAAGAATGCCCCAGTTATCTGGACAAGCATGCAGATTTCTGGCGTGCTGTGGCTGCAGACCTCACCTTGCTTTCTGATCTCCCATCTGTGATGCCAGCCTGACTCTGACTCTGACTCGTGGCTGTTGATTCTGGCTCTGACAATTACTCTTACCCCCTTTCACTGACTACTGCCTTGTGGCTGTCCTTGACTTGTGGCTGTCCTTGACTTGTGGACACCAGCCCATCTATGACCATTAGGCAAGACTGCCTATGCCCCAATCTCTTACGCTTGCATGTGCAAATGCAGAACTCCATTATTTGAGCTTACTTTATGATAAAAGCATCTCTGTGGGCCAGGGAAGATGCTGGAGAAGACAAACACATGCACTGTATTTTCCATGGACTGGGAATCATGTTAAGGTTATTTTGACCATGAATGTCACTTCACAGGCTTTTTTGCTGTGGAAAGAATTCAGATACCTGGTAATGCAAGTGATATAAAAACCTGGACAGGATAGACTAATCTATAAGAAAAAACCCACCCAGGACTCCAGCAGAAATCCTGACACTCTTCTTTACTTAAGTTTAACGAGATACTGTGAAACAGTGCATTCCACCCGGAGAACAAAACCCTGAATTCTGCAGTGAAAATTTTGCCAGTACTGTGTATTTTCCATTATGCTGAATGACTGTGGGTGCCATTAAAATGTCAACATTATTTGACTTTACCAAGTTGTAAATAGTATTCGCTCTACTTATTATGGCAAAAAGCACAAATGCTGTGGTAAAATTCAGTATTGAAAATGTCGCCTCCTTATATATTGAAATGTCACCCACTGTAACAAGGAAAATCAATAAGACAGATAAAACTGTAATATGAGTCAGCTACATAAGATTAATGACAAAGCTTCAGTGCTGCAGGCATTTTCAAACTTCGTTGCATAAGGTTAGATACATAAAACCGCTTTAAAGCACCTAAATAAGCAGCTTGATTTTCAGAAGTGCTGAAGACTGACTCCAATGGAGGCTGTGGGTACCTCTCTCTCAAAATAAAACATTTATTTGTATGTAAGTACATAACTTTAGAAAGCCACTTTGAAATTTTTAACTTCTGCTTTCAAGTAGGAAATGGATAGTAATATCATGCAATTTGGACAGCACTAAACAAGTCAATAGAAGAGAAACCACAGACATAACACTATGTGTATTGAGAAGTGTGTGTGTGTGTGGGGGGGTCACTTTTATATGTCCAGGACATAAAACAAATTTGCAGTGTCATTATCTACGCGTATCCATTTTTAATCAATAGAAGAGACTTTGGCGTGCCACACCAAAAGCTATGTATAATCTTTGCTTTGCAAAAGCAGCAAATAAAACCCTTCCCAGAGATGTGGACATGATTATCATCATCAAAAGGAGGATTAGAATTTTGATGATTTTGAAGCACAGTCAATACGTTTGTCAAAATGAGCGGGATAAAATTAAGAAGGAAAAAACAGTTTATTTTCTATTTCCGAAGAAGGTAATTCAAAGGATGGAAGGAAAATAGAGTACAAACCATAAAAAGGTAGCTGGCAGCACTCTTCCATTGTGCATGTCTGTCTGCCAACAGATATAATATGGTCATGCAATTTGCTGAGGACCTCTGTGTGACATAGGACTCTTTGTAAAAGGCCCCCTATTCTTCGCAAATTATCTCAGACCTGAGAAACTCACTACTTCAAACACATTTCACAGGGTTTTTATCCATAAGGAGTAATACATAAGATATCTACAGGAAGCTCGTATATTGTTAAGATTTGTAATCATTGTGAGATGCATGTAGGGGTAATATATAAGAAACAATGTATTTATATTGAAAGCATGTTTTATGGACTCGGGTAGAAATTAGTTACCAGGAGGTAATGTGTCTCAGTGATGAAAAGCAACCTGCAGGGTAATACAAGGTTCTACTTCGTACCCTTGCCACATCCAGAACAGTTAATGGAAAACCATCACAGACAATTGCAAAGGATCAAAACTACTTGGAGGTGAAAAGGAACATTATAGTAAACAAGAGATTGTCCTAGTTATGAATAAAGACAAAAAACTGTTCCAGTATAAGAGAGTGTAGGGAAAGGCACTCTGTATCCATTCACTGAGGAAATGCCTTAAGAAGCAGGGGGCTTTCATAAACATTTAGATCCTGGTTCTCATGAAACCAGCCAGCTCTGCAAGGAACTGAACTTGGCGTGCAGGAAGTCTACATTGTTATATAAGAAAGCTAACTATTGATAAGTGTAGACCCAAGTTCACATTTTATAATTTTGTTTTGTGTTATCGGTTATTTCCATTTCTCTCTCTCGTGTATAGTGAAATCTTTATTCTTAAACCTTTTGTTTTATTAAAAGTGCTCATAAGAGTTATGTGGATTACAGGAATGGGGGTTTATGATAAAATTGGTAAACTAGTGTACACTGCACTTTTGGGTGCAGAGGATCTTGAATTTTTTGTGAAAAGTCAGTGTCAGGGGCTCGATCCCACAGGGGAATGGTTCATATGGACTCAGGCATTGTGGTGCACCTATTGGGTTCCATAGCTCAGTGTTTAAGAGTCTGAGAAGCTGGTGGTGTTAGAGAGCTGACATGCAGTTACTACAAAGAAATAATCCCTCTAGCTGGTGGCAGGAGGTAACAGGTGACTCTCAGTCCTAGGTGCCCAAGAATCATCACACTCTGCAATATTTAGCCATGGTTTCAGTTACGAGAAAATGACACTCTGAATACCTTTTGTCAGTGGATATCTGAATTTCAAGTTTACTTAGCTGTTTTATCTAGGTGACAGCTACCTAATGAAACAGCATTTTAAAAGCATAAAGTGAAAAGTCCATACTGGATGTTATTAGTGCATCATTTCTTTCATGTGACTGATAGAAAGCAATAACTGCTAAATGACATCAATCAAATGTAATGATTTGTTATTGGTTCTGTCACTTGCATTTAAGTGTTAGTCTCTCTCCCAGTGTTCTGCTATTCACAACTGGGGACCACATAGCCAGTGTCTGTCATTCTGAGGTTATCTTTGAACTGTCATTATCTGAAGTCATATTTATAGAGTATAGCTCATAAAATACCTTTTTCTCACTCATCAACATTTCCAGTGCCATGTCAGTGCTGGACAGGATATTGTACAAAGGATTCTGACTAGTTAAATTGGTTGGGGAGATGTCAAAGTCATCTTGTGGAAATCAAATGGATGTATTTATCTGCAGACAAAATAACTGAACATATATTTATTGTTGTTTTGATTCAGGCTTTTTAGATTTTTTTCGGGAATCAAATGAACAAAGCGCATTTATCCTAGACAGCAATGCATACACTAAAAGCAATATTATCAGTATACTACAATAGAAAAAATATTTAAAATTAAATCCAGATGTTACATGATAAAAATATACATGTGCAAAAAGAATGCTATCATACTAATCTCTAGGTTATAAAGCACCCACAGTATAACTTTATATTTAATAAAAGAGATACTATAAAAGTTAAATGCTTTTTCAAAATATCTTCAGGATTTAGTAATTGGAAGGCTCCCAAAGCACTTTTTGTATTTCATGCTGAGATGCACAGAGAGTTGTTCATATTTAATTGAAAATGTGTTAATGTTACGATTTCAAAGGGATCCAGAGTAATGGGAGTTTTCCTGAAAATTCAAACCCTGGCTTTCAATGCTTCCTGTAGTGCAGGAGAAAGAGCTCACTTTCATGGAATAAATTGCAGAAAGGGACCTAAAGAGGACAATGTCTTCATTCTTCAGTGAAACTGCTGGGAAGTAAAGTGGGATATAATTAATATTTTTCCTTCATTTTTAAAAACTTTTAAAGATTAATGCTCTCATCCTGCTGCATTTCACTGCACACTTGATCTAAAGAGAAGATTACTCACCCTGTGCAATAACTGAGGTTCTTCAAAATGTATGTCCTGTGGGTGCTCCACTGTAGGTGCAGCAGTACCCCCTGTGCCTGGGATTGGAGATCTTCATCAGCAGTGCCCATTGGACCACACATGCACATCCCCCTCACCTCACACCGTGAGCAGGATGTATCTAAAATGCTGTGCAGTCCGACCGCCCCACAGTTCCTTCTCTGCTGCAGAGCTTATGTTTGGACTCTGACGCAGAAGGGAGGAGGGCAGGCCGCGGTGCACCCACAGGGACACACATCTCAAAGAACCTCAGTTACTGCACAGGGTGCATAATCTTCTCTTCTTCGAGTGATGACCCTGTGGATGACTAGAAAGCAGTGCCCCAGTTGGAAAGCTGGGGCTTCAGAGCAGCATTTACTGCAGATGATAGGACAGTATGTCTTAGGAGATTATTTGTAACATGAGTAATGGAGTACTGATGGGGAAGAATGTCCACTGATGCCCATGTGGCCACTTTGCAAATGTCAGTAATTGGAACATTATTGAGAAAAGCAATGGAGGTGCAGAGTGAGTGGGTGGAAGGTGCTCTAATTCCAGGAAGAGGTTGTCAATTGTGTAGTTGGTAGAACAGCTGTATACGCTGAAAGATTCACTTGGAAAGGCATTGCTTAGAGATGGCTGCACACTTGGCTCTTTCAGCCATTGAAAGGAATAAGCATAGCAATTTTTGAAAAGGTTTCGTTCTGTCCAGATAGAAAGCTAATGCTCATCTGATGTCCAGGGTATGCAGGGCTACCTCTTGTTGGTTTCTGTGAGGGACTGTTTCTATGGTTCCCAGTTGCAGAAGATGATTTATTTCTTCTTGTAGAATGAGAAGGGTCCTGAAAGAGGAGAGGAAGGGATGGTGTCGTGGTGGGATAGATAGGAAAGGGATGGAGTATCCTTCTGTGATGATCTCTAGGACTCACTGCATGGGCGGTGGGTATAATAAGCCAGGGGAGGCTCCTGGTGCTGCTGCAGGACCCCCAGTTGCAGGTTTTTGGGGGAAAGCTTTTGCTTTATTCTGCCCTATGCATTCATGGGTTCACCAGTAATCTCCCTAGACTCCAGAGAGATTACTGATGAACCCATGAAGCTGAGTAGTAAATACCACCTCCTCAGCCACCCTGGAACCTGCATGGGCATATCAAAAGCTTCTTCTGGATGAGATGCTTTTCCCCAGGGTGACTTGGGGTCTGGGGAGGGGAGAGGAGGTGTGGCATGTTTGCTACTGGCTCGAGGTACATCCAGGCAGGTGGAAGGGGGGGCACACTTGGGCCTCTGGCCACCCCAGGGCTCCCTCGCCAAGGGGGAGTGCTTGGGGTTCTGGCCGCAGAGGGGAGGGCAGAGGGTCTCAAGGCTCCACCATGACCCACTGGTCTGAGGTAATTAGCCTACATGATGTAAAAAACAAAGAGAATATGTCCCCAAACTGGTGGGATATCAAAGATGGTTGGTAGGGCTGGAATAGAGAGAGGCTTCTTAGGGCCTCAACCACACTTTCAAAATTATTGTTTGGCTGCAGATGCATGAAAGGTAGCCCCTTGAGGAGTTGCCTCTCTGCATTTGGTAGGGGGCTTCTGTAGCCAGCATCATAGCACCACTGGGAAGTGTATTGTGGTGGCCGGGAGCACAGGAAAAGATAGGGAGAGATAACTCAGTGGTTTGAGCATTGGCCTCCTAAACCCAGGGTTGTGAGTTCAATCCTTGAGGGGGCCATTTAGGGAACCGGGGTAAAAATCTGTTTGGGGATTGGTCCTGCTTTGAGCAGGGGTTTGGACTAGATGACCTTCTGAGGTCCCTTCCAACCCTAATCTTCTATGATTTCCCTGAGTGCCTCTTTGGTGCTGCTGTGTAAATGCTGAGAGAGTAGAGTAGCAGCTTAGCAGCCTTTAAGGGAGTATAGTGATTCATCTGTATGCTCCACAAATAATTTGGGGCAGTCAAAGGGAATGTGGTTTGTACCTCAAGGCCAGAGAGGTGCAGCCATGATGCCCATCTCATGACTATGGCTGTTGCAATGCAGTGGGCAACAGCATCTGCAGTCTAAAGGGGCTTGTCAGGCTGTACAGTCCAAGAGGTGTCCCTCAGATATGAGCGCCTGGAGTTGTTCTTTATTATCCTTAGGAAGGTCTTGGCAGAGTTTCTGTATTTTAGAATAGTTGAGGGGTAGTATTTGGCCATAAGAGCCTCATAATTAAATATGCAAAATTGGAGCGTGGTGGGAAAAAAAAATCCAATCATTTTCAGTTTCTCTCCCAGACAGTGAATATACTCTGGGTGGCCATCTGTTGCCAGCAAGGCGACCTGGCAAGAGACGCTCCTCTTAAACCTGGGAGATCCAGGCATAAAGGTGAGAGGAAAAGCTTCCCGGTTGGGAAGGGTGGGAAGTGGGAGAAGGAAAACCTAAGCTACAAAGTAACGAGTAGGGTAAAGTGAAAACAATTATTTTTGAAGATAGAGGAAAGAAAAAGAAAGTACTAAACTACACTAAAACTGACAGGTGAGGCACTATCTAAGCAGGCAAAGGGAGAAACGGGCTCTGATGTGGATTCCATCCCGGACCAAAAGGCAGTAGAAAAGGAACTAGGGGACGGTCAGACCACACAGTGCTATATATACGTCCTGCTCACAGAGCAGGATGGCGGAGGGGGGCATGTGCGGTCCAATGGGCACTGCTGATGAAGATCTCCATTTCCAGGCATGGGGGGCACCACTGCACCTACCGTGGAGCACCCTAAGGGACAACACTCGAAGAAAAAAGCATTGATTTCACTAAATTTTAGATCCTAATAATTAGATCAAGACCATTTACAAATACTTAGCAATGCCATTCTCCTTTGAAATCCTAAAGAAGAGTAACATTTTTCCCCCCTATGTTTTACAATTCTTGCCTGTGGCAGAATTGCACATACCTCTAAAGCTAAAATTCTTCCCCTTTCCTTAACAGACCATTTTAGGAAGCATGGTTTATTCCTGTAACCAGAACCAGAAGGATATCTGTCATAAACAGATATTTAAGGGTTCACAGAACAGGAGTACTTCATGTCTCTTTTGACTGTAAGGGGTTAACAAATTCAGTGAGCCTGGCTGTCACCTGACCAGAGGACCAATCAGGGGACAGGATACTTTCAAATCTTGAGGGAGGGAAGTTTTTGTGTGTGCTGTTAGTGTTTGGTTGTTGTTCTCTCTGGGGGCTCAGAGGGACCAGACGTGCCACCAGGTTTCTCTTCAATCTCCCTGATACAGGTTCTTATAGATTCAAAATAGTAGGTACTAGGTGATAAGGCGAGTTAGGCTTATGTTTGTTTTCTTTATTTGCAAATGTGTATTTGGCTGGGAGGAGTTCAAATGTGTATGTGGCTGGAAGGAGTTCAAATGTGTATTTTGCTGAAAGGATTTTAATTTGAACTAGTATACTTAGGCTGGGAGGGTATTCCCAGTGTCTATAGCTGAACGGCCCTGTAACACATTCCATCTTAAATTTAAAAAGATAATTTTTACTGTTTTTCTTTCTTTAATTAAAAGCTTTTCTTATTTAAGAACCTGATTGTTTTTTTATTCTGGTGAGACCCCAGGGGAATGGGTCTGGGTTCACCAGGGAATTGGTGGGGAGAAAGGAGGGAAGGGGGAGAGAAAGGTTAATTTCTCTCTGTGTTAGGATTACTTTCTCTCTCAGGGAGAGTCTGGGAGGGGGATTGAGAAGCAGGGGGGGAAGGTGGATTTTCCTCTCTGTTTTAAGATTCAAGGAGTTTGAATCACAGTGATCTTCCAGGGTAACGCAGGGAGGGGACGTCTGGGAGAGGCAACAGTGAGGGAAAGGGTTTATTTTCCTTGTGTTAAGATCCAGAGGGTCTGGGTCTTGGGGGTCCCCGGGCAAGGTTTTGGGGGGACCAGAGTGTACCAGGCGCTGGAATTCCTGGTTGGTGGCAGTGCTACAAGTACTAAGCTGGTAATTGAGCTTAGAGGAATTCATGCTGGTACCCCATCTTTTGGACGCTAAGGTTCAGAGTGGGGAGTTATACCATGACAATATCATACAACATCACTGCAAGGAAGCATACATTTTATCTAGGACTTCACTAAATATGCATATATGTAATGGGAATACAAACAAAGGCCCTGATTCTGCAAAGGAATCCACCCACATAGATGCTTACACCTGTTCATAATCCCATTGTGACCATGGTAAGAGAATTCCTGTGTAGAATCAGTATCAAAGCTCCCAACATTGATCACTGACTCGTATTTAAGTATAGCTGATGATTACACCACAGGAAATCCATTATAGATAATCATACTTTACGGTGTCTAGCTATTATTCACTCAATATTTTTTTAAGTTTAAAGTTTGGCTAAGTCTGAGATAACCTTATTCATAGAAGATTATACTTACCAATATATACTTAAGCAGTAAAATTGGTCCTCCAATTGGCTGAAACACTAATAGGTCTGTTCCCTAAGCCAATCAGAATGCCTTAGATCAATACTACTACTGGGAGCAATTGACACTCAACAGCACCACCATCCATAAATTAAATGATTACATATGTGGCATTTATTCTTTATAATGTAAACAAAGTTATGGTAATGGAACATTGTTGCAGGATCAATGTCCCCTGTGTAGAAAATAAATTCCTCAACACTTATGCAACAGCAGGAAATCAGTATTGTACACCAACATTTTACTCCATTCTCTCCTAATTAGAGCCATGTCGGTTAGCGATGCTATGGTGAAGAATTGCCAAGTTTCCTTTATAACACATTTCCCTACCTTTAATGCTTTACTGGAGGCAAGTGCTGTTTTATCAGAGCACAGAATGGCAATGAAACATTCGTATGAGGTGAAATTCAACCAGGATGCAGAGTGCCAGCAGAGGACACTCCATACCTCTTAAGCCAAACCTAGGTGCTGCATGGTGAACAGCAAGGGAGAGGTCATAAGGTTACACATAAGTAGTATTCACACCTTCTGCATGTCACAGGAAAGGCTTCCACAACTGCAACATTCACATTTTCCCCAAAGAACAAAAAGATAGTAGTCATTTAATCTAGGAGATGTAAAAATAAATAAATCCAAAACCTCTCTTTTGATACACTATGTTAATTTTATCTCTTCCCTCTGCTTGATCTTAAAAAAAAAGTCAAATAGGTTCAATTTCCATACATCATAGTGGATTGTAAAAATGATCTGATCTATGAAATGTCTAAAATTGGTGACGTGATATATTCCTTCCTAATTTCAGATTTATGTTCAGTATATTTTGTAATTTCACAGATCTAATGGTCTCTCTGACATGTGAACAGCCATAAGGACATTTAAGCATATAAATTAGATATCAGTAAATTTTCATATCAAAAGAGCTTCCTATGTGTTAATACTTGATCAAAGTAGATATCTTACATCAGACTGTTACAATTATTACATATATTAAGCAAAACTCCCAAGTGTAGATAAAATATGTTCTCTTTTATATAATCAATAGAATCAGAATAGATCAACCAGTCCTATATATTCTTAGTTCTCTTCCAGGAAATCAATGGCAGTTCCTCAAATAAACAAATTGTTCATCCAGGTGTCATGCTCCAGAAAAGGAGGTCAAGTTCAATCAGATAGATACATTAAAGGAAGTGAAACAAAATATTCTGATTACATTCAGGATACCAAACCTGACACTGCAAGAGTGGCAGCATGACACCTTGGGAGAATAATGTTGAGTTATAAAAAAGATATTAGTGAAGGTGGTTAACATTGTCAAGTTTG
Source organism: Gopherus evgoodei (assembly GCF_007399415.2). Lineage (NCBI taxonomy): Eukaryota > Metazoa > Chordata > Testudines > Testudinidae > Gopherus > Gopherus evgoodei. The sequence continues at coordinate 104,641,758 of NC_044329.1, read as the reverse complement.
TGTCACACTGTAACAAGGCCCAGGCTTTGGTGTGTGCTACAGAAACTCTCTAGCAGTTCTTTATAGGGCATGTCCCAGCACACCTGTTACAGCCCTTGGACATTTTAAAACCAGGACCAGTAGTTGTAGGGCATATAACTAGGAACACACATGTGACCTCCAGGACGCCAGATATAAGACTTCTTGCTTTCTAAGCAAGGGCAGCAAACAGGCAGTCAGCGAAGTCCTGGAAGGGCTAAATAGTGGGGGGAAGGAAGTCCTACACCGCCCAGCTAGCAGAAAGCAAGGAAGTCTCAGTTGCTAAGCTCCTCATATTACCATGAGCCTTCTGCATCTTCTGATACTTAATAACATGTAAAAATTCACCCTGAAGAAGAGGGATTTAGAACTTAACTCGAGCACTGGGGCTTTATTTGGACTGTCCCAGAGTATGAATCTGTCCACCTGCTTGTATGCACTCCCTTTCTTGCTCACACACACTCACAAATGTTTTGCAATTACAACATCTCCTAAAGTAGGGCTGACTTTGCAGTGACATGACCAATGAGACCTTCTCAAAAATTCATCATCTAACAGAAGTGAAGGCACTTTGACATACTAGGATATAAACGAAGAGGATGCACCCAAGTGAGGAGTTGGGACTGAATCACTGGAAGAAGGGAAACAAGTGGTTTATGTATCCACGTCACAGAAATGCATGCATTTGTGTTTGATTGTGGGAACTTCCATCAATGGATGTATGGGAGAAAAGTTACAATAGAGTCAAACCACAACTCTTAAGGGACAATCAAGGAAAAGGTCTGCTGCAGAAACACCAAGGTTGCACAGAAAGATATTGCACCTGAAGCAATATAATACTGTATTTAAACGCAAACTAGGAATGGATACACCAGTTGCTAGCTTTAATCATATTATTTCTGGCAGAGGTTTAGCCACATCCAGTTTATCTGTGACACAAAGAAGTTGACTGAATTAAGGGTTGCAACAAGCCTATTCCCCACTTATTATTTAATAGTATTACCGTAGCACCTTGGAGCTCCTGTCATGGACCAGAACCCCATTGTGCTAAATGCTACACAAATACTGAACAAAAAGACAGTGTCTGCCCCAAGGAGCTTAACCACAGTGCTGGAGATTTTCATTCTTAGTTGTCCAAAAGAAAAACATTTGTGTCTGCCACAAGTGAGAGTTCTGGACATTCCATTATGAACTAACAGTAATGAATAATCCCGTCTTTAAAAGATTAAACACATGAAGCTCACTGATATTTGATATGATTTAAGAACATAAGAATGGCCATACTGGGTCAGACCAATGGTCCATCTAGCCCAATATCCTGTCTTCCGACAGTGGCCAGTGCCAAATGCTTCAGAAGGAATGAAACAAACATGGAGTTAAGGCAGGTCACCAGGAGGTGACATACCTCAGAAATGTTCCTGTCAGGCAGGAGGTAACAGACACCTATCTCCCTGTTTGGCCGTTTGGGTATTGTGTATTGTATACCTCACATAGAAGGCCTATTTTCACACCCAGACAAAGAATGGGACTGGTATATCTCGGCAGGGGAGAAGAATTACTCTGGATCCTTCTCCAAGGATGCAAGCTGCCAGTGGGCTTGTCTTGTGAAAGAAGGGTCACAGCCAGTCTGCCTGTAAAGTGCTGCATGGATTTGGGGTGAGCAATACTCTACAAGGCAAGAGAATATCGTGTGAATTAAATCTAGGCTCTAGAATGTCTTATAATTGTATTTTATATGTGACCATTTGTTTCCAACACTACTACTTGCTATTACTTAAATCTCTATGCTTTGTTAAATACATGTACGCTTGATGTCACTATAAACATATCTCTGCTGCGTGGTAAGCTCCGTGGTGATCTGATGCGGAACTAGTAAGCTGGGGTGCACTGCTTCTTTGAAAGCAGTGAATCTGTGAATACTGCAATTTTCCAGTGGACCAGGGCAGGACATTCCGAAGAGACACTCAGAAAGCTCAAGAGCTGAGCTATGCCAATTGCTAACCTGTAAAGTAACAGCAGGGTCTGTGAGGCCTAGAGGGGAGCACTTGTATTGCATGTGGAGTAGGGGAGCTGACCCATAGCAGGGACAGACAAGGCTTCCTCATGCTAAGGTCAGGTGGTAGCAAGGGGCCTCACAACCCTGGGTACATCTGGGAAGCGTCAGACACTCAGATTTAATAAAGCACTTAAGCACACATTTAACATTAAACAAATGCTTAAATCTCGTTGGAATGAATGGGATTTAAATATGCTTTATGTAAAGTATGTGATTAAGTGTTTTGCTGATATGGGGCCTGCATGTACAAATAAAGAGAGATTTTAGTGTCCAGTTACTTACAGAAAAGCTTGTCAAACTCTGAGGAGCCTACAGTCCCTCATGCTATCCCATCTCACCCATGCCCAAAGGTGACATCAATTTTTTACATTAGATAATGAAAACTATCTGTTTCCCATGGATGATTAAAGTGGTTAGTTTGAGCTGGAGAGACAGAGAAACATTTAAACTTTCTGCAATTGGTAAACAAAGGCATTTTTCACTTCTCTCTAGTGATTGGCCCACAGAGGATGAAAGTCCTAATGCTGCTACGGAGTCTCATTTAGTTTAAGTGCAAGGGGTCCATATTTCTGGAGCTGAAGGTAATGGGTAATGGGTCCTATTCTTGCATGTGTTGCCTGCCACGGGAAGAGATCAAGGAATGGGATGCTGTGTGGATGCATCACATTGAGTTCAACATTACTCTAATGCTGGAAGTTTCAGTACAGATATCATTCAACTGTAATGGTAACACTCCAACTCTGTATCCTATATTCAAACTATTCCACTTCTTTGGTCTTGTTACAATTATTCTCTATTGTGGCTGAAACCATTAAGCATACACACATTTTAATCCTAGACTGAAGATATAATAATCATATCATGCCACTTGGAGTGAACATACTTCAAGATGACTGACAAGGGGCCACCACTCATAACAGTTTTGAATTGGTAAGAATCTGCTGTAACCCAACACTGTCACAACATAATTGTGAGTGTAATGGGTACCCAAAATAAACAGGAACACAAAAAACTCATCTGCAAATGGGTAAAATCTGTGTTTGAGGCAGTCTTAAACAGAGCACCATTGTGCAGTATATTTTAGCAGACACTAAGGAATTAGGTGCAATACCCATTACTGTGATGAAAATGTACCTTGAAAATACAGGTCATATACTAAAGCAGATTCTGTCCCTCTCTTTCAGACTGATACAGCCCTTTCCAGAGCTCCCTCTCTGTGTTTCACCCCTCCTGGCAGCCTTACCGTTGACAAGAGTTTTACAGTTGTTAATAATAACAACACTACTTAACCATAATGTTAACAACAATGATGAATTCTGGCCTCAGCACTCTCTTCCCCTGTTATTCTGCTGCCACTATAGTGTTCCATAATTGGCCTGTCTGCAGGGGGTCCCATTGCTTCCCTGGCAAATGATTTCCCTAGAAAGTCTTGTTTTTTGTTAATAGTTCCTGACATATAACTCCCACTGCTCCAAGGTTCTTATTTCCCATTCTTATTAGGAATTGAAAAATAAATATTCCTGCCTGCTAACAAACTAAAGAACATTTCAAATACAGGTCACAAATTCAAAGCAGTCAATCCATCTCCCTTCTGGGCTCCTTCTATCCCGTCCAGAGTCCCCCTGCTGGCAGCCCCCTCAAACATTTCCCTTGACCCTACTATTTTGAAAGCAGCTGTGGCTGCCAGCATCCCTCTTATCTTCAATGTAATCTAGGCCCAAAGGGGATGACAAATCTCAGAAGTTAACCTCTTCCTTGGATCAGCCCCATATAAGTTTAAACTTGAAAAAGAAGAGTACACATCAAGTGTAAGCATCTGTATTGCCAGGAATACCATTGACTTCAACACGAGCAGTGAATTTGGCCCTCTGATTCTATGAAGCATATATCCATACTCTTCACATTCAGGAATTCCACTGTGAAGATTAACTTTTTGCAAAAGTCATTTTTATAGCATATTATTTTTATTCCTGTCAACTATTAAGAGGTTCCCAAATTCTAGTCACTCTTAAAAGGAACATTTAACATTTTCCTAACTAGAAAGGTATTTATATTGCCTCTATCACATAGCATCTGACCATCATTAGTGAATTTATCCTTACAACATCTCTGATGTAGGGAAGTGTCACCCCCATTTTATAGATGGAGACTGTAGGAAATTACTCAATGTCAAAAGAAAATCAGGGTCAGAACTGGGAACTGAGGAATTGAGCCTCCCTGAGTTCCAGTCCATTGTTTATTAGTCATAAGTTTTATATAAGCATTTTTTTCACCACAGAGCCTACATTTTGATTCAAATTTGACCTCACAATATGTCTATGGTCTACAAAATTACATACAGGCATTAAAAACAACCATATTATTTGCAGTAAGGGCCAAATACATTCAGACTGTAAGCACAAAGCTAGCCTGGACTCATTACTTAATTGATCATTTTCATCAGTCTTTTCATTTTAAGTCTAAGTCTATATAGTAGAATTTGAACAAAACCTGCACATCAAGTGCAGTAAACAGCATGACCATTAGTTCAGTTTGCTTTCCTGCATCAGTATACTAAAATGGTATTTCCCAGCTGATTGATGCATTCCTTTTTCATCACTGCCAGTTGGGATTAAATTATTTGCAGCCATTGCCTGTAGCTGCAGGATATAATCTAAAGGTGGTAGCTTATTAGCTAACTTATTGTTTTGTTTCCACACTTTTTCTTTGCTTCAGCTGCAAAAGAAATGGCATATTTTTAATAAAAGGAGCAAATCTGAAGTTTCATTCGGAGATAAGAGGGTGTAAATCACCTCCTGCTAAAAGCTGTGTGTGCGCATGCATGGTTATATTGTCTACATTTCCGGAGACAAAAAATATGCCTACCTTGCCTTTGAAACAAGATATGCTAATCTAACGTGCTCCTTTCCCCTTTGACTGGATTGACTCACTCTCCAGTCTCCAGCTCATTTAAGTGAACACTGCAATAAATAAGATCTTTTAGAGCAAAGTCAACTTGCTTTCACAACTGCAGTATTTCAAAATATGAAATATATGTGGTATAATGGACATGAGAACACATGGTATAACGGACAAATTAACAATGCAGCCTGGACACAGTATCGCTAGAGCATATGAACAAACATACGAATTAACCAGAAACACTATTATATATTTCAAGGGATGTACATTTGTTACAGCAGATATTATGTACATCTAAATGGAAATTAGATTCAGTTGACACAGTTATAGTGTTTAAAGAAAAATGCTTAACACATGGATGTATGAATCGATGAAAAATTATGTAAAGCGCTTTGTCTGCCACTGCCATTATCTGCACGTAACCAATAATAGAAGCAGGCAAAATTCCAGCAGTCATAATTCAGTCTCTCTAGTTTGGTTCATACATATGCACAGCAACGTAACTGGACAGTACATGCACTATACACAGCGCACAGACAGAACAACATACAACAGGTCCCTACAAGATATAAATACACAAAGAGCATTTACAGAACAGGTCTCCATCATCCTGTCCCCATCCTGTCTCTTGCCCACCTCTGGCTCCTCACCTACCCAGTCCCACTCTTCACTCCACAGGCTTCCCATTCTAGTCCCTGTCCTAGTCTCTTCCTCTGGATGTGCTCCCTGAGTCCCAATCACTCACATACTCCCAGTCTCTCCCCCTCTCAACACCCAATCCCACCCTCCTTGCTCAGCCAGGCTGTTTCTCTCACTTCCAGTTCCTAGTCAGATCTCTCTCACCCATCACTACCCACTGGCTCACGGTCCCAGTCTTACTCCCCGAGCTCCTTCCCAGCTCCTTGATCTAGTCTCTTCCTTCCCTAGCTCCTGATCCCAGTCTCCTCCTCCTATAGCTTCTTGTCCAATATCAATGTTCTCTCCACAGCCCAGCTGGGTCCCAGTCTCCCCATCTCCCTGCCCAGCAGCCAGTCCCAGTCCACCTTCCTTTCATTCTCCCATTCCCGTCTCCAGGGCCGGTGCAAGGAAGTTTCGCGCCCTAGTTGAAACTTCCACCTTGCACCCCGCACCCAGCTAACCCCGCCCCTCCCATGGCAGCTAACTCAGCTCCCCATCCGGGGAGCCCCCCCGCAGCAGTTACCCCTCCACCGCGACAGCTAACCCCTCTCCCCCTCAACCCCCCACGGCAACTAATCCCACCCAGGGAGACTCCCCTTGTCCCCCCACAGCAGCTAACCCTACCTGGGGAGACTTCCCCCCTCGTCCCCCCTGCCACGGCAGCTAACTCTGCCTGGGGAGACCTCCCCTCGCGGAAGCTAACCCTGCCTGGGTAGCCAGCCCCAGCTCATCTCGTCTCCACCTCCTCCACTGAGCACGCCTGCGCTGCCCTAATTCTTCTCCCTGCCCAGGCTTGTGGTGCTGATTGGAGACTTAGGGCTGGAGCTGTGTGCTCAGCGGAGGAGGCAGAGTGGAGGTAAGCTGGGGGGGAGCTGTTCTCCTGTGCACACCCCCCCTGTTACTGTGGACAGCCCCCCCCCGCTCGCCCCCCCACCCAGCTCACCTCCACTCCACCTCCTCGCCTGAGGGGACTTTTAGGTGCCCCCAACCACTAGGCACCCGAGGCGGCTGCCTAGTTTGCGTAAATGGTTGCACCGGCCCTGCCTGTCTCACTAGGCTTCTTGCCCCAATCTACTCCTTTCACTCTCTTCAGGTCCAACGTTTCTCCCCTCTGCATTCTAATCTGATGGCTTCCTCCTCCATGTTACCAGGGAGTCAGCAAGGTGTGGGGGAACATGTGTGGGGGGGTGTCACTGAGAGCACAGGAGAGACAGGATCACCACTCTCACTTCCTCTGCTTGGATCGATCCTCACCCACTACAGCGGGGAGCAGCCATTAAAGGGAAACTCCAGCTTTGCCGCTGTAGCCCTGGGCTGGACAGAGCATGCTCAGTTGCTCTATGGGCATACTGCATGCACTGTCTGGTCAGTATTAAGAGTGATAAACAGGGCCCTACCAAATTCGCTGTTAATTTTCATAAATTTCACAGTCGCAGCATGTTAAAAGTCTTGAATTTCACAGTTTCAGATATTTAAATCCTAAATTTCATGATGTTGTAACAAAACATTAACATGCATCTAAAAATGGCAAAACATAAACATGTAAAGCCCTTAAGACTTGGTGTTTCTCAAAATGGGGGTCCCGATGCAAAAGGGGTAACAAATCTATTGTAGGGGGATCATGATATTGCCACTCTTCCTTCTGCGCTGCCTTCAAAGCTAGCTGGCTGGAAAGCAGTGACTGCTGGCTGGATGTCCAGCTCTGAAGGCAGCACTGCCGCCAGCAGCCCAGAAGTAAGGGTGGCAATATTGTGACCACCCTACAATAACCTAGTGATCCCTTTTAGGGTCGGGTCCCCCAGTCTGAGAAACACTGTGTACTTCTGTATACTTTTACCCTATGTATAGAGTAAACGTACGCACCAAAAAAAAAACAATCAGATTTCATGGGGAGACCAGATTTCACAGTCCATGATGCCCTTTTCCTGGCAGTGAATTTGGTAAGACCCTAGTGGTGAAGGTATAAAACATTCTTGGACATTCTATGGGGATGCCACATGCGCAGTCCAGTTACATGTAGGAGCTGTAAGGGGATGAAGCACATTCAGTCACTCTGTAGGGATGGCGCATTCACAGTCTCAGTGCTTGGTGAGTACGAAATCTACAGAAGTCTCTACTGAGCGTGTGTGAATTGTGATTATCCAAAGGCACATAACTTGGCTAAAAATGAGTGGATTTTCACAGAAACATCAAAAGACACATCCCTGACACATAGGCTACTCCCCAATCCAATTTCAAATCCCTGTTCCAATGCATGGGGACACTAGAGCTGTTCAAAAGAAACGTTGCCAGAATTTAAAATGGGCAAAACATTTTTCGCTAGCCTCATTCTCGGAAACAGCTGAGCCATTTTGGCTGACAATTCCAAAACAATTCAGCCTGAGGTGGACACTAGATATGTAAAATTTCAGCCCAAGATTAAAGTCTCACAAAATTATAAGCTACTGAAAATTCGGTCATGTAGTGGGACATGTCAGGCAACCTTAATAGGCAGTACTACAACCCTACTTATAATTCATGCATTGTATAACATATAAACACATGCATATAGAAAGTAGTACTACATATAGAAATGAACAGTTTCCTATTGAATTGGACATAGTGTATCTCTAATAGCATTTTAGAATCGAAGATTTAATATTAGTCTATAGTAGCTTGTACAATATGAAGACAACAAAAAGGACAACTTCCTTTCTCCCTTCTGGGCTTCCCAGTGCACCCTGGGCTTTTTGTGCCTGCCTTCTAGATCCCATGCTCTTTGGGGCAGGGATTCGTACTTTGTTATTTATTTGTACAGTGTCTTTGCACAATGGGGCTGTGGCCTCTAAGGAAATGTCTACACTGCAGCTGGAAACATGCCTCCCCGCCCAGATATACAGTTCACAGTAGCTTGAGCCAAGCTAGTGAGCTTAGAAAAAATAAATAAATAAAAAAAGCAGCATAGCTGTTGCAGTGGGTGGCAGATTGGCATAGCCATCCCAGCTCAAACCCATGGACTCAGATGGGTCCAAGCTCAGGTGGCTAGTCCAAGCCGCCACCACTGGTGCCGCAACATCCACACTACCAGTTTTAACTCGTTAGCTTGAGCTGAGCCAGCACAAAACTGTCTGCCTAGACTGGGAGGCATGCTCCCAGCTGCAGTGTAGACACACCCTGCTACTGAATGGAAATAACTAACAACTGAAGTGTGTCAGACACACTGTTGGCACTTAAATAATAACTAGTAACAGTTATATCTAAAAGTTATTTAATATAAAACACTTACATTAATACTTAAGTGTTGTCTGGTGCTGCTGGTACTGGACATTGTCACAGACAGGAAAGTGGACTAAATGGGCCACTCGTGTGACTCAGTCTGGTAGTTTCTATGTTTACTATTTCTCACAGAGTGGTGTTGTTTATAATAAATATAAGCATGAACATTCTTAATATTTTTGCAGTGTTGCCATCTTTCATAACATTATTATGAGCCTCACAATGTCTGGTGTGTTTTTAACACACTACCTCCTCAATTCCTGTGAGTACATAAGAATCTCAGCTCTCCTTTTTAAAGAAGTAAGTTTCCAGCCCTCATGGCTCTTAATATCATCCTGAAAATGTTAACTCCTAAGGGATCATCAACCAGAAAGCCACTAAAATAACCTAAAACGGATTGTTTTAAAAACTCCACTTTGGGGCCCATATTCGTGATTTCTGAACATCTGTGTTTGGCAATACTGGATTTGTCTACTCTTGTGGTGACTACTGTATCTACTAACGAGTATAGCTCATTGATACTGACCATCAATCATGGGATCAGTGAAAACTGAAGTCAGTTAATTGAACATTTCAGTTAAGATACTGCTAATAGTCCAGGAACTATGAACTCAATATATTCATGTGTTTCAGGCAACAGATCAGAATCTGATCTCAGTTACACCCTTGTAAGTCTAGTAACTTCACTGAAGAAGACTGAATTAATTTGGATTTACACCTGTGTAAATGAGTTTAGCATCTGGTTATATGTGTGTTTTCATTCATAATCTGATTCTAGAATTGATCACCATTATCTGAAGCAAATACAAATGAGTTCTCTTTTTACAACCCTAAGGTATAGTTGCATGCAAATGAACAAGATGATTAGATAGCAAAGATAAAAAAAATGCAATGTAGTGACACTTGCAAATGATACAGTACGTATTACATTGTGTCAACTTACTTTCAGATAAGTATGTTATAATTTGGTGTGTCATTCTGATTGTTTCTTTATTTGAGCCTTCAGCCAATGTCAAAACAACTTTTGCAATGTTAGGTGACACCAGCAACTGAATCTCAGCCTCACTTGAAACTAGGCAGAAATACCTGGCAAAAACCTTGATGTTAAGTTCCCCCCCTCAAACTGACATTGTATGAATAAGACACAAGAGACTGTCAAAGAACGATGCATCTGTTCTTTCAAGTTGTGTGTTACAGCTTCATAACTCACTCATGACTTTCTATGTCTCAGATACAGAAGCTAATAATTGAGGGATAAAAAACATCAGAAGCAATTAAACCAAATGGTAAAGTAAATCTTAATACTAACATTACTGTTTCATGAATAAGCTCTACAAAGTAGCTTTGATCTCCTACAAAAGTATTTTAAAAATTGTAATTCAGGTGAGTTACTACTCTCATCTGTGGCTAATTTTCACCTGCAGTCATAGCAAAGTACCTGAATTAAAGGCCATCACTTGCTTAGGTGTTACATACCTACAAAATACAACACTTTCATATTGCACAACTCCCTGGCTCCAAGGGCTTTTACTGTATGTAGCCATTCTCACTGATTGTTATCCCACTGCTGCTGTGGTACTTTCACACATTTATCTTTATGGGCCTACTGTAAATGAGTCAGAAGAACATGAAACAGCATAAGAAAAGGAAAGACCACTTGGCCCAACAGGCTCGCTCCAGATATATCAACTCACTTTCTGAGTAGTTATCTTGACATACACACTAACAAAACAGACTGAACAAAATGAAGTCTCATTTTGAACCGATGTCCCAGTTGCTGTAGGACTGAATAGATGGAAGATGAAACAACAGAAAATGCGTCAAGTTTGAGGCAGGTTGCTTCATACAGTGGGGTTCCTGTCACTGTTGGCTTTTGGCTAAAAGGGACTGTCCTTAGTAGAAACTTTAAAGGAGAGTTAAGGAAATCCATAATGTAATACAATGGGCTAAATTCAGCTCTCATTTGATGAGCGTAATTCCAGAGGAACTACACTTATTTAAGTGGGACTGTTTTGGATTTACACTCTTGTTAATCAGAGCAGAATATGACTGAACATGTTACTTTACAGCATCATTAAAACATTGTACTGTATCATAAAAATAATTCTCAGCTGACTGCAGTGCATACACATAAATACCAGCAACTCATTCTATAGAGTATGATATATTTTCTTTCAATATCTGCATATAAAGTATGATGGCATGTTGGAAAAGAAAGGATAGAAATGCAAAATTCAGGAGGGAAAGGATTCACCATGAAGAAAATGGGATGCTCAGGTAATAGCATTTTATTAATTTACTGCAGAGGGTTAGAAACTATAGATGGGGAGATTTGGAGATGAGAAGTGAAGAATACTAAAGAGTCAGTTAGAGTCAAACAGATGCTATTTCAGAGGATCTGGAGAGCGAGAATGATAGGACAAATACAAGTCTGATATAAAAGGAGCATCAGGATCCAGTTGGACAGAAAGAGTTAAGACTGGAGATGAAGGAGAGCAGTTCTACAGAGGATCATGGAAACTAAGAGAAACTATGCACTCTAGAATGGATAGATAATTAGTTTCCAGTGGCATGAAACACAGTAGTATTCTAGTGCTTTGCAATGGTAACTGGTTTCATATACACTGCATATTTGATTCAACAGCATGAAAAGGATTCCTTGGCATTTATGTTAACTAATTATATATTAAAATAAGATAAATCATTTTTTCTAATTCTTGTTTTTTCTTGAATGTCTCAACAGTGATAATATATTTCAATTATTTTATGAACCCACAAACCATAGCCTAGGGCAGGGGTAGGCAACCTATGGCACGGGTGCCAAAGGCAGCAAGCGAGCTGATTTTCAGTGGCACTCACATTGCCCTGGTCCTGGCCACTGCTCCAGGGGGTTCTGCATTTTAATTTAATTTTAAATTAAACTTCTTTAATGTTTTAAAAACCTTATTTACTTTACATACAACAATAGTTCAGTTATATATCATAGACTTATAGAAAGAGACCTTCTAAAAACGTTCAAATGTATTACTGGCACGCAAAATCTTAAATTAGAGTGAATAAATGAAGACCCAGCACACCACTTCTGAAAGGTTGCCAACCCCTGGCCTAGGGGAACATGACAAAAGCAAGAAATATTAATTTAAACTACCATATTGCACCATTCCAATCCATTATTCGAAAAACTTTCAATGTGATGAGTCATAGACAAGTGCCTAACCATAGACAAGTGCCTAACCAAAAAGATGCATCGTGCACTGTGGTCTGACTTTGGCAGAACCCCAGAAGGTATGAGCTCCATAATAGTAAGGAATGCTCCACTGAAAGTTCCTTCCCTCCTCAGGAGTGCACATCCTGCTAACAGAAGCACCTCCTCCTCATCATCACTACCATAAGTATACATGAAGAGACAGGTGACCTCTAATGTAGCTATATCCCAAAACACAGAGACCCAGATTTTTATCCTGGCTGCCTACAATTGGGCATTTAAAGCCATGACCTTTTTCCCCTGAAGTAGCTAATACTCAACAGTAACCATTAATTTTAATGGAAGCTGTGGGTGCTCAACAGCTCCAAATATTGGGCCATTTCCTTCAGTGTCTAAATATGGATTTAAAAGCCTAATTTTAGGTACACAAAGTTGAAAATTATGGGCAATGGCTATAAAAATGGTAACCAATCTTTTGAATTTCACAAAGGGGGTGATGTGTTCCTGTGAACCAAGTCTATCATGCAAGGGCCACCACAGTATGCAGGAGCTGAAGGTTCAGAGTTATCTTCCAATGGTAGACTCAGTCCAGTTAGGGTGTGAAAAGCTTATCATCAGTGATCACTTGGTTCAGTCTCTCTCTCAACTTATTCCAGGGAGCAACAATCCTGACATTTTAGAAGTTACCAGCATCTATTTAATTACTTGGAAAATGGTTATTCTCAGCCTAATGACCACTCTAACTGAAATTCCCAAGGTAACTGGATTTTTTCTATATTCCAAAAGAATTAGGGGATCAAGGATTGACATGCTGTTGGAAATGAAGGATACATAGATATAGCACAAGTCAAAAGGATATCATCAGGCTTACAAAAAGTGCATACAGTTCTAATGTTTCCTAATAATTAATCAGTCAGAAAAAATATCACAGCAATTACTATACATGCATGATTGATGCAGGCTTTTCCAGATTTTTAAATTAAATGACAGTTTCATGGCAATTCCAGAATGTGGCTAGTCTCTTTTCCATCAAATTAATCTCCAAAATAAATAATGGACTGAGGGTAAAAAACACAACCAAATCAGTTCCTTAAATAGATAATGCAAGACACAGGAATTATTCAGGCTTTTAATGAGACTTAAACCAGAAAAGGAATAACAACAATCCAAAGGCAAAACCTCAGCAATTAGGAAACTTTTTATCTTGCATTCATTTAATTTAGAAATATTTGCATCCCTAGAGTCTACAGGCAAAATATTCTTTGCATAGCAGAGGTTCAAAGATTGCCTAACAATCAATATTTGGGAAGAACTACATGAGAAATTTCCCATGTGATTTAACACTAACTCTGAATCCCCAAGGTCTATAGTTACTGACATTGCTGCAAATGTAGTGCAAGCAATGAAAAATGGAGGCTGTGTGAATTTTGCTTTCCCCACTGCCTTTACCAAAATCATAACTCACTCTTGCATATACTATAATTTAACCTGTGGAGATCCCAGAGGGCGATGTATAAATATTGTGTAAAAATTTAACCCAATCACTGAAGACCTCTCATATGTTTTGCAGATCATCAAAAGTCTTCTGGAAGGCCACTTAAATCAGGAGAGCTCTGCTAAATAGGGATTTACTTGCTTTATAAACTAAAGTTTTCATACCAGGCAAATCACCATGATATCTTGGAACTATATCTGAACCAGTAGCTAATAAAGGAAAGCCGAAAAAGTCAAATTTATGCATCGTTCTGACAAACCTTAATCTTTACTCTTAAGGTAACATAAGACACTTTATAAAAATACACTACCACTGGTTATATGAAATTGAAATGGGCAGGTGGTAAAATTACCCATTGTAGGAAACTATTCATAGATACAAAAGACATCTTCTTTCTCACACAAAAGCCTTCAGCTAAAAATCTGGCACACATTCAGATCAGATATCCACTACTCAAAATCGTTAGCAGGTATTAGCTGCCACATTAAATTAGCCCCTCATCATACTATCTTGCATCATGCTAGCATATAATGTGATTTAATGCAACATGGCATGACATATATGATGTGATATGATGTGACGTGACAGCTACCAGTTAAAGGGAAACACACCTATTTTCAGATCAGATGCCCATTATCAATTAAACTGCTCTGGTGATTGTCAGCCATTATATGTCAAAACCAAACAAAACTAACCTGCATGTGTTCTCTATGCTATTGAACTGATGAGCATGGGAATCTGCCAGCTACCCAAATTATCCGTGGGTAATTTGACAGATCTGTAATACAAGGTCTGTGTATCACTTCCATGTCATATTTGCTCAGTACTACTGAAATCATGCTTTTTCCATTTTTCTTCTTCATCCATCATAATTAAAATCACCTAAAATGTTGATTACCAAGCTGCACCTTCATTTTTGTTATTATCAGCTGCGGTGCCTGGCGTATGAAAGGAAAGAGACACAGAATACGTTTCTTTAGCTGCAGTGAACATAAAGTGCAGAGAGCATCACAAATATGCTATTTCCATTAAACTGACCAGATACTAACTTTTCCTATTAGTTCCACACTGTAAGAGTAAGCATATAACAGGACTATTTCTGCACACTATTCGCCTCCCCTGCGCCCACTGAAAAAGACATTAAATGCTTGAATCTTAAAACTAAAAACGATTTGCATAGGTGTAAGGAGATTGTCATAAATCTACTGTAGGCAACAGGCTGTGTAATATATGCACAGTTCCAAAGCAAAGAGCCTGTGGACAAGCATAAGCGCATATGTGTGGAAGTGAAATTCAAACACACTGTAGTACAGATATTTTACCCTGGATAAGGAATGTAAATGATCCCTTATGCAAAATAGTGTGTAGGACACAATTCTCCATGACTCTGCACGTTGCCCACTTACCAATGGGCAAAACAAGTGTAATATACTATCAAATCAGGATGGTCACATGACTACACAACGTGTAAGGCAAAAGAGAAAAAGGTCCATTGTGTTTTGGAGCCTTTGTGCAGAGGAGCTACTCTACAAATCACAGTTATAGGGCCTCCTGCAAGTGATGTACCTGCAGTTGCTGCTCAGTTGACTGTTTCTGATGATCCCACTGCTTAACCAAAAAAAAGACTAAACCCTGCTGCCTCCACATTTTCTGATGCAAAATCTGTACTTCAAGGCCGATGGCAGCTTGAAGGTCACACACACTGAAGCTTCACATGCCAAAAAAGGAAGGAAGCCTAATTTTAACCCACAGGAAACATAAGATACCACATTGTACCTGTGCTCTGCAATACTACAGGGGTGTTTGAAAAAAAAAAAAAAAGAAGAAGAATTTCCAGCTAAATCCACAATGAGACTTAGGTGTCTGAATGCTGAAGCAAAGCCAAGCCTAACTTTTTGGTGCCTAGCCATAGAGCGGAATTCACAAATACTGGGTTAGGTGCTTAGACGCCCTATACAATGCATGGGGAGAGACAGGTATCTGAGAATGTAATTTACGAAAGCCAGCACTTTAGGTGGGGAATCATTTCATCTAGCCAATAGTAGATGTCAAAGAGAGGTGTGGGTCCTCAGTTCTACTCCTCTTTGGGAGTTAGGTGTCTAAGTGTGGGCCAGAGGGAGGAATTGGAATCCACAGCTGGGAACCTTTCCCTGAGTCATGTGCTGGTTGGGAGGTAGGGAAGAAAAAGAGGAGGCCAACGCCTGAATAATTTAATTTAATCAATGGGATACTTTTAAGATTAAGTTAAGCCTCCTCTAAAGCAAAAAGTGGGCATAAATCTGCATGACCCAAGAAGGACACACTTCACTTTTTCTAACCTATTTGAAGGTCTGCTTAAACTATTCTAACACAACTGTGAGTTTCCACACACTATAGTAATTATTATATATGAAAAACATCCCCAAAATACATTGTAACTGTATGGGTGAGGCAGGCAGGAGAATATCAAAATGGAACCATTTTGAGGCAATGCTCCTATTCTGTGCCATTTAAAGGCACTGTTTTGATAAGATCATAGTGACAGCATTTGCACCACCAAAGAGAGTTTCCAGTCCAACCCATATTTTCAGAGGTTCATTTCAGGGACAGAAAATTATATTTTGGGTTTAAATTTGTCATTCAAAGTCTCAGCCAAATTATTAAAAAACAATAACAAGTAGGGCATAATTCTCATTCACTAACTTCAGATGAACTTTAAATGTTCAGAACCCTTTTCCCTCCCTATGTGAAAACAAGCAGATGATCACTGCACTGCATCAACCACCTTTTGAGGGAATGTTATCCAAACTGGGCCTGATGCATCCTGCTGGCACAGGATGCATCCCTTTGTGCTCGGTGGCACAGCTATACCATGAAGGTCATTCACTCCTGAGGTAAGGCACCATCTGTCCACAGCAGGGGTTCCATCAATGGAAGCTCGCTTTAAAGCACAGCTGGGATCCATAGGAGATGAGCTAATGGACACTGCCCAGGATATACACTGCAACTCACCTTCCAAGCTTTTGGTGTGCATTATGCCACTGAGGGCCTGCAACTAGAGGATATACTTCAAATTCTCCAAATACATAAATCTACATCTTTACCATTGTTGATTGTTGTTTTAGTACACCAGTAAAGAAGTCCATCTCAATAGCTCTGTATCAGTAAAATTTGCGTGTGTGTGTGTGTGAGAGAGAGAGAGAGAGAATGAATGTGTTAACTGGGAAACATAATATTTTGTTGAAAGCCACAAATAAATGTTTCCCAGCCTACCAGAGCATAGTAGAAGCACTCCATAAGTCAAAGGGTTTTATAAATTATGTTGCCAGAAAGTCTTCATCTTCAAGGGCCTGTATCTGCTCTTCCTAAAATTAGTGCAAAAATCTAACTGGCTTGAATGGGAACAAGATATAGTCTGAGGCCTTATTCCAGGGACCTTCTGAAGGAAGTAGTAGAGAGCATTACCCTCATTTTTGTTTTGATAGAAAGAAAAATTATTCCTGTATTTTTGATTTAAAAAATATTTTTCAGTTTGTGATGGGGCTAGGAAAAAAACACTAAATGGGAAGTTTATTCCATTGATGTCTATTCCTCAGAAACATCTGGAACATCTAACTCCCAGAGGATACTAGTGTTGCTTGGCCACTGTTCTGATCCCAGATCTCAATTTCCATGTTAAAAAGATGTACAGCATTATCTTTACTCTTAACATTACACTCATCTGTTAATATTTGTAAAGCAGTTTGAAGAGGTTATGTGTTACTTAAATCATTATGATGTCCCCCATCCTGCAAGTAGATGTGCTACTGAGGATTTATGCACCCATTCAAAGAACTGCTGAAGTCAATTTGCAGAATGGGGACCTATTAATGTACAGCTAACACTTGAGGATTTCCAGAGTCAGGGCCAAATTTCGGGCTGAATGCCCTCAATTCCAAATGACTTTAGTAGTAATTGTGTGTGTTCAGAATTATAGGCCCAGATCCTCAAAGCCACTTAGACACTTAATGCCCACTGGAATTGAGGATCCCAATAAGGATTTGGGCCTCAGTGTCCATAGAGGTCAATGGGAATTTTGGTGCCAAAAACTATGCAGGAGTAGGTCCTAATTATTTTGTATTATTTTTAATAAAGTGCCATTCATGTGCATAGCAGTTTGCAGACAAGTAGAAAGACAGGGCTCCTGCCCTAAGGAGCTTACAGTTCAAGGTCCCAATCCTTGTTCTGTGTGGCTGGTCCTCTGGACTGCAAGCATGTGCAAAAGTTTTCCATGCTGAAAAATTTACAGGACCCAAAGGCCAGGTCCAGGTTGGAGCACTGATTCAAAATAAGTTGTATGTGCTCACCATGGCAACAAAAGGAGAAAGTGAAAAAAAGGAAACAGGGGAAGGGAAAACTGCTTTTGGGACAAAATTAATGCAATTTATTTTGTTCCTGTGTCATGTTTTTCACTGTTGTTTTATTTCACTGTTGTTCACATAAAAGAGGGGAGCAGGCAACACCATAGGTGAGACTGACGATGGAAAGTTAGCCAACTGAAATGAGATTTGAGGTTGACTTGAAGGAAGATATAGAGGACATGGGTTGCACAGGAAGAGGAAAGCAAGGCCAAGTTTAAGAGACAATATGTAAAAAGGTGCAGAGTCTACATTCATCAGTCTAACATTGCAAATCTTCATCTGAGAAATAAGGGAAATAATTGACAGTTGTTGTTTGTTGTATTCCTCTCCTAAAGCCTTTCTTGCCATCAAGTCCATAACTGGTACAAAGGAGAATACTGTATATCTTTATAAGAATAGCTACTGCACAAAATACATTATCCACTCAGGCAAAGTATTTCCATATGGCTAGAAAAATCCATTTTGGTAAAAGGACCAATTACAATCCAGACACATGCAAATATTACTGGGCTTCTCTGTAAGGCACATTATTTACATCGGAGATTTACTATTGTTTTCTGTTTTGTTGACATGAAATAATCTTTCATTTCCTTCTCTGTCCAAAGTAGTCCAGGCATCTTTTGCTCAATAAATAATTCAAAGATATATAAATATTTTAAGAACAATAAGCAGTATATTTTGGACCAGTAGAAGAGGAGTGAAATTAGTAATTTCTAGTGGAGATTTTGATCACAATAACATAATTATTTTTCAGTTTTCATTATCCTACAGTGAACCAAATCTCTCTTTACTTTCAAACACTGTTTAGTTTCATCTGCAAGAGTAATTTTTATGAAAAAGCAAAAGCATTCAACTATGAATTTTCAATGCTTTCAAAATTCACATACAGGAAATTTTTAATCATCTTGTAACAATTTTTTTGTCCTGCATACATCTTTTTAAAAATACAGTATAATCATCTTTTTCATAAATATTGTGCTTATGAGTTAGCAGATGTAACCTTGTTGAACACCTGAATATAATGAACTAATAAGGAATATTCTGTCAATACGTTCGTTTTTACATTGTGGGTTGAAGAGAAATGGAAGGAAAATACTTTTTTTTTTTAATTCAAAGTTGTTTCACTACATCTAGACTGAACTACAGTCAAAACTACCAGAAATTGTAAAAGCTGAAGTAAGAATACACTATTAGCAAATGGATGATAATCTGTATTATACATCTTATAATTAATAAAACGTTAGTAACTACATTGTAAAGAAACAGAATTGTTGACAACATACAATATTCTCCTATTTAAGTATTAAAAGAGAATTACAGATATAAGATTAAGGGGCAGTAGAGTATCAGTTAATATGCATATTTTTATTTAAAATGTTAGGGTAAAGAATTGTTTTTTATCCTACTGGGACCAATTTTCCTCAAAATTTTAGCTAATCTAATACAGTCAGTAACTCATTTTGTTCCTCTCCCTTCTGTCACAAACTGAGCAACAGTGACGAATCAAGTATCAGAGGGGTAGCCGTGTCAGTCTGGATCTGTAAAAGCAGCAAAGAGTCCTGTGGCACCTTATAGACTATTGGAGCATGAGCTTCCGTGGGTGAATACACACTTCGTTGAATGCATGTCATTCCCTATCATCATATTTACAGGAAATGTGGGGGAGGGGCTACGTTCTGACATAGTTTTCTAGGATCAGAATAGTAGCCTTTCAAAGTTGCAATACCTTAAAAGGTATGAAGAGGATTTCCTACACAATGGTATTTCTTGTAGCATTTTGCTGTGAATTGGGGGTCTGTTCTGTTTTTCAAGACACGTGTGAAAATATCTAATAAGAACTTTTCACACATATCCTTTCCATGAGGGAGAACTCCTACCGCTCCTAGTGGTTGACATTGTACATTTACAGTCCTCCGGAAAAAGAGTACTTGTACATTTTGTTTCCCCAACCTAACTGTGCAATGGTCAGTATTGCCCTGTAGTTAGAGTCACACAATTTTTATGGTTTCCGATCCACAATGCAAGTCTCCAGTATGGCCACTAAGATGGGTTGGAAGGGCTGCCAGGAGTCTTACACTAAATTGCTATACACACTGATTCTCCCTTCCTGCAAAAAGAGTGTAGTACCCGATCTGCATCTCTTTCACATTTGTGATGGTGAATCTCTAAAGAGGACTTGGTTGATGGGTATGTCATAGGAACCTGAACGGAACAGCCATCTGAGAAAGGTCAATGTAGAGCCCATATGCAGTAGTGATTTAAGACACAGTTGATCTGTAGCTGATTTCAAAACATGCAGTACAAAAGGCATAGGAGGAGGATATCAAGTAATATATTGTTTTGGCACATGACACAGTAACTCTTGTATGTGAGTCAACCTATATATACATCCAAAAGGAAAATTCCAGGTGCAGTCCTTCAACAAGGCTTTGGCCCTCCAGTTGTCTATAGTGGTAAGGATTTGAATAGGCCAATATGGGTAGTAATGACTTTGAAATTTACAACCAGTTTTTCTTACAACTCCATGACATTTTTAGTGTATACATTGGATTGTGGGTATTTTCTGTTGCAAAATACAGAGTGCGATCATCAGCTGTTTAAGAGTTCTCTTTAACCATCTTTATCTTGTATGCAAACGAGTTATTTAGGCTGGGAGATTTTTTTTAGTTACTTGTATGTTACAGAACAAGAAACATGCCCCCCATTCTGTGAACAAAAATTGGTGAGATCACCACCCTCCCAGTACTAGCTATGTATTACAATAAATATGGAATCCTTTAGAAATGGGATTTGGAGTCAAAGGGTAGTCTTTGTCCAGTGATAAAGGGACTAGAGGGTGAGGAGGGAATATACTTTGTATGAAACATACTTTGAGGGAATGCACTCTCTCAAAGTCTCTGGTTTTATATAAAAAGGGAACACACTTTCGGTAACATTTTTAGCATTCTGCTGATATCTTGTTTCCTTGATTCCTTTCTCATATTCTGCCTCTCCGCCTCTGCTTGTCACTTGCCCACAGCCTGCAGAAACTGAGAGTTATGCAATGGAAATGCCACAGACTCTAAATGCCTGTGGCACTTCAACAGCCAGCCCTGTAATCTTGATAAGGATCAAGGGTGGAATGGACTTAAAATTGCTTAAGGACTGCAGAAGAAGATGGAAGCATTCCCATGGAAAGGACAGGAAAAATAACTCCATTGGTCATCAAACTTTCAAACACATCTGAGATAAATCTGATACATCTGCTTACTTCACAACATAAGCTAGTTGCAGTAATGCCAATACCTTTTACAATCTATTTCTGGCATCGTGCAGACAGGAGATTGTAAGCGAGTGTGCAGACTCACCAGTTGGGGGAAGGTAAAATAAAGTCCCAAATACATGTCTCCTCACAGGCCTTGTTTTATTTTCAAAAAAACACAAATTCAAGCCCAGAACAAATCAACTCAAACTACTGGGTAATATCCACACATGGTCTTTCCAATTACAGGCAACTGGGAAAAAAAAATCCTTTCCCTCTCACAGCCTCCTTTACATTCCCTTTGCCTTTATAGCTCCACCCAGGTCAATCTAGGCAGGAACCTGGTAACCTTTTGCTCCCTGCACTGTTTTACATCTTATCAGAGAAATCTTTGCTGAATTCCCAGATCATCATGAATCTCCTTCTTCTTAAGATTTATACATCTTTTGCCTTGGCATTTTGTGATGGAAACCACATTTTAAGTGAGCTGTATCACAACTAGACTGGCCACCAAGTTTAAAGGTACACCTATTACAGGAGAAGATTTGGAAAGGTTACCAAGGGCTACCAAGGGATAGAAATTATCAGTATAGCTATAGGTTTTGTTTAGCTTACTTTATGAAGAAAAAAATAACATAACAAGACACCCTAACTGACTGCATCTCATGGACTTAAAAGTGACAGAGCAATTTAGCCTCTAAAGAACTACATAAAATATTTTATCACATCTCTGCCTCAGTAACTTTAATAAACTACACAGCCTTCAGGGACCAAGCTCCTTATAAATTAACTGCCTTCAACTTGCTGCACAAGGGTCTTTATCTCTTGTCAGCTTAATTATGTGTTTAATTTTATTTTTAACGTTTTTTAAAAATGACCCACACCAAGAGAAGCCTTGATTGTTTAATTAAACAAATGAATATGGTTATATCTAGCATGATCAAAGCACTAATTTGTCATACTAATGTTCTATACAGAGCTGATAGTTCCATTGTAGTGCTAATACACCAGTCTAGTCTAAAGTTTATCTGCCCACCTTTCCAGCAATAATTTAGTGTTTTAACTTTGTTCCACAGCCCTCTTAGAACTAATTGGCTGTAGATTCTCCCCAGTGCCTGAAGAGCTGCTATACTCTAAGAAGTTATTAAGCAATTACAAATGTATTACTGCATACGTATACACCCGTGCATGTTCTAAGCATATGCTGTACAACCCAAAAAGGGAAGTCACGCTAAGATGAATGTTTCTTCTTTACAGAATGTGATTGTA
Organism: Gopherus evgoodei; assembly: GCF_007399415.2. Lineage (NCBI taxonomy): Eukaryota > Metazoa > Chordata > Testudines > Testudinidae > Gopherus > Gopherus evgoodei. The sequence continues at coordinate 104,619,261 of NC_044329.1, read as the reverse complement.
GAAGACTTTTCCTTTAGGCAACAAAAGCTCCAGTAGAAATCTGGTCAGGAGTCTAACTAATTATAGGTTAACTTCAGAAGGAGTGGAAGTTCAGTTTGGTTTGGTAAGTGTAAAAAATGCTGGACATTTACCCAACCTCATTCAAACTACAGAATAAGGTATTTAAGACTCCCTTCTCCTCCATTTCACCTTCCTGAATATTCTAACAGGTCAACAAGTACCTCTTGTGTCCTCATGCATACATCTTCATGTCCTACATACAGACTGCCATGACTGATCCCTTTCTGCTGGTCTGCCACCCTCTGATGTAGATACCTTTCCTCTCTTTCCCCATGGCCTTTGCCATGATTTTTGAAGATCTTATTGCTGAGACCAACAGCATCTCTCTAGGACCACAGCTGCCACTAAAATCAAATTTTGTGCACTCTGAAGCTAAGTACCTCTGAGAGCATTGTACTACCCACAATTGCAAACAAAATTAGCAGAAGCCAGAAAGTGGTTGCCATACTTGCCAATCCATGCTACAGGACATCCAAAAAGTAAGGACTGTTGGGAAGGGGCTGGTGCAAGTGCTTACATTTGGAATCAGAGAAAGGAAAGAAAAGAAGCAGGTTTTCACTAAATCTAATCTAACCTTTGTGATCAGCTAGGCAAATGGTCTAATCTTTGGTCTAGGATTGTTTTTATTCTGAACCAGTTTAACTGTTCCACCAGGATTCTTTGGCTCTCCGGTAGTCATATTAGCTCATTTCCATTACTTTTTTTTAAGGGGAAAAATTGTTTCTTGGCTCATATTAAACTAGATTGTCTTCAGCTATCCTGTTTAAAACCTGGTTCACAATTTTTAAAGAACCAAATGTAGCTGGTTTCAAAACAGCAAGAGCAGGCACAAAGAAGTTACATGAGGATGATATCAAGTCACATTGCTTTGGCATATAGATCATAGAAAACACACGAATTGAGAAAAAATTGTGTAATGGGGATTTCAACAGAGGAGTACACACTGGTTCACATGCAGCAAAAACACACACGAAGGGCCGGCTCTAGGTACCAGTGTTCCAAGCATGTGCTTGGGGCGGCTTTTTTCAAGGGGAGGCATTTCAGCCCTTTGAGGGCGGCTCTTTTCAAGGGGTGGCACTTTGGCTTTTCTTTTTTTTGCTTCGGGCGGCAAAAAACCTGGAGCCGGCCCTGCACATATGGAATACGGATCTGAAACCTAATTCTTCAGAGATCTGTAGAAGCCAAAGGTGTGTAATTTGGAATGCGCATTGTAAGAAAGATGTTGATTAGCAGATAGGAAGAATGGCTGGTGACACGCTTGGAATTACTGAATGCTGGTCTCTGTACAGTAACAGTGTATGCTCAGTAAGCTCAGAGAGTGGTGGATGCAAGTGAGAAAAGTCCACATCAAAAGTCAAAGCTGAGGCGAAAGAACTACTGTATGTGTGGAAGGACTGTGGTGCAAGAAAAATAACTTTCAGGTAAGCTGTAAGAGGTAAAAACTGGAAAGTACAATTGCAAGGTCTTGTAGAATTTATGGCTCATTTAGTTAATATGTCTGTCTGACTGATAGTTTCACTGTGGTAGTAATACAATAGTCTAAAGTACAGTTCAATTGCCCATCTTTCTAGAAATAATATAGAATTTTCACTGTTTTAAAGCACTCTGAGACCAACAATAAATGGCTGCCAGTTTTCCCCAAGCACATTGCAGAGGTCAGACTTTCTAATAAGTTATTAGCCAATGACTAATCTGCTATATGCATCCATGAATATCATAAGAATACAGTTAGCACACTGTATTTAAAAAGACACTCATTCTTAATGGAAAAGTTTGAAAAACATTCTAGTTATAGACAATTCTCTTCATACAGCCTAGATTTTAGTATTTCCTTTTCCATGTGCTTTATATCTACGTACTTTTGCACGGAAGTAAGGTCTTTGTTTTTAGGGGTTTCATCTGTTGATGATGCTTAATCTTCATTCAATACCATAATGTTTTACTTGTTATATCACGTAGAAATTAATTATGTTGGCAAAAAAGCATGATGGCATTAGGAAGAGAACAAATAACAAGAGCATGTCAACCCTTAAAGACAATATCTTGTTTTTATGTATGACATACAAATAGATGATCTCCTGAGGTCCCTTCCAACCCTGATATTCTATGATTCTATGATTCTATGAAAGCCAGAACCACCACTGGCATCAATAGATTAAAATTTACCCTAATTGAGGAGCTAGCTGGATTATAGGCACTAAAGCCCTGCTGCTTATAACTTTGTCAAGTTTTAACTGGGCTGAAATTTTGCATGCCAAGTGTGTGCTTCAGGCCGAATTTTTTTGGGAAAACCTCAGCCAAAACGATTCAGTTGATTCAGAGAATGAGACTAGGGAAAAATAGGTTTTTACTCATGTTAAATTCTGGTGACTTTTTCTCTGGGAAGCTCTAGTGCCCCGTATTTTGGAAAAGGGATTTGAAATTTGGCAGAGTGGGGCCTTTGTGCCTTTTGTCATCCCTGTGAAAATCTGCCCAAATTTGGCCGGGCTACAAGCCTTTGAAAAACTCACTGCTTGTGGCACATGTGCAGCAGAGACTTGCTAGAGCTTCTCAGCATAAGTCCCTGAAGATTCCATCTGCACTGAGCATATTCCAATCCAGGGCTGAGCAGAACTTTCCTTGCAGTTGCAGTTCCAGCTGCTCCAGGCTATCCTAAGTCCTGGTCTGATCACTGGAAACTGAGAAAAGGGAGACTGTCTCGCTTGTTCTTGCAACATAGAAACCAGGGCCAGCTCCAGGCACCAGCCTAGCAAGCAGGTGCTTGGGGTGGCCAACGGAGAGGGGCGGCACGTCCAGCTCTTCAGCGGCAGGCCCCTCACTCCCTCTCAGAGGGAAGGACCAGCCGCCGAATTGCCGCCGAAGACTGAAGTGGTGGTGGTAGAGTTGATCGTGGCTTTTTTTTTTTCTGCTTGGGGTGGCAAAAACCCTGGAGCCGGCCCTGATAGAAACCACCCTACTGAGGACCAAGCAGTGTGGAGAAGGAAGTCATCTGAATTGACAGCAGAGTGGACAAGAGCCAGATAAGAATGGGTGAGGTGAGCAGACAAGGAAAAGGGGTTTAGGGAAGAGGGAAACTGGAACTGGCTGGACAAGGAGACAGATGAGGAACCATGGGGGTAGGGAGAAGGAGGTTTGGAGGAGGGGCGATAGATCTGACAAAGAGATAGTGTTCTGTAGGAGAACTAGGACTGGCTGGGCAAAAAGATTGGACTTGCAACTGAAGTCAATGGGAGCTCTACTTGGAACATATAAAGTGCTATATAATACTACATACTCTGAAAAATAAGGTTCTTGGCATCTGAAATTGGGCACCCAAAATTAGTGGAAACTTTTTACCTTAGTCTCTCCGTGCCTCTGTTGCCCCGCTACAAAATGTGGACAATAATATTCACTTTCCTAACAGGGGGGTTGTGAAACTAGATTAACTAACACTTGTGAAGCACTCAGATACTACAGTGATGAGGCCTGTAGAAAAGCCAGTGAGGAAAGCAATAATCTTGTCCGAAGAGTAGGATTTAAATAGTGAATAGAAGAGATAAGGCCTGGGGACCCACACTGAACACTGAAAAGAAAACAAAATATTCAATAGCTCCTCACTAAGTGCGTACCATCCATTTTGTGCACTGAATGATTCAGGGGTCCCATGGAAAAAATAGTTTGTGATCATGTAATTATAGACCATATCATAACAAATATGCACAAGGGAAGCAAATAAGGTTGCACAAGCAACCTTAATTCTGGCATTTCCTAACTTTTGAGTTCTTGACTTTGATACATAAGCAAATACATATATATGATTATTAAATTAAATGTGTATTTCCACTTAAATATGCAAGTCCGTGGGGAACAAGTGATCTTAATGTACTACAGTTGGTAGAAATTGAAATTACCAACATACATTAACTGTTCATAAATGGGAGGTGCTAGATCCTTAATCCACCTCTTAAACATATTATTGTATCAATTAAAGGGGATACATACCATAATAAATTTTCAGAAATTAAGAGTTCTGTATAAATAAGGTCTTCACTACAGACTTAATTTAACACAGTACCAGTCAAATACTCATTTCATGCCTTATATTCTTTCATTCTCTGGAAGCTTGGGAAACTGCACACTTTAGGTGAATCCAAACATTTTAAATAGGTCAGAGCTGACAACTATTTGTACTTTCAGTGGTAAATTGTTAGAGTCACACTGGGAACTAGATTAGTCTTTATTTTAGGAAAGCTTGCTAAGGTATTTCACTTCTGTATGAAAGCTACAACATTCAACAGATTAGTGCTCTATTATGTAATGCAATCTTTGCTCTTACTGGCACAAATCCATTCTTGGTGTCATTAGCCAGGGTGAATACTGAATTATTTCACGTACTAGTAACAAGTTAAAAAAATACTCTTTTTATAGGTAGGAAACTATTTCCTTAATAATCATATTGTATTCAGAGATACCAAAGGTTTTACAAACTGATTTGACCTATCTAAATAGTATTCTTTGCTGTTGATGGCCTGCTCTGTTATGATGACCTATGCAGGCCACTGTGTTTACAAGCAAATTAACTTGGGTTTCCCACCTTTCATGTCGCTATCCATTTATCTAGGCTAGCTACCTGTACACATTTCTAAAGCACCTACAGTGTCAACATTCACGTTCATCACAGGCCATGTGCCTGACATTTATGACAGGAAGAAAACTAGTCTACTCATAGATGAGGTCTTATAGAAGGGTTTTATTATGAGGGAGAAATATGGTACTTAAAGTAAAGGAAATGTTCCTGGTGGTTTGACAGGGTCAGGTCAGATTTTGCAAAGACGTAAAATTATGCACCAGCCACCATTCTATAATATATACTCTGGTAAGGGAAACAGAAATGAAAGGCTGTTCCAGACTATAAAAATCTTCATCTGTGGTGATTCTAGGTGGTAAACTGCAAACCTGAAATTCTTTCAGCTCCCATCACTATTAAGTGGTGGTTGTCACTTTAACTGAAAAATGCAGGTTTTGTGACTTTACAAATCCATTCATGGCTATATCATCTGATTTGAAACTTACATCTACCACAGATATAGCACAAATGCTGTTACTGCTGGTGAGGCCAAGAGGCTGGAAATGACCTGAGGCTGCAGGCCTAGTTGGTATTTTATTTCATGATCATGTCAATGGTTATTTTCTTTTACTTCATCATTTTTTGTTCATTGCCAACTATTTTAATTTGCAAATGCAGTTTTACAATGCTCTGTAACCATACCCGGCAATGTTACACAGCTGAAAGTTCTTCCTGAGAGTATCTTTATATGTTTCTATGTCCACTGCATATCTGTTTCCCACCAGCTGTTTCCTTGCAGGATAATTCCATTATAGGATGATTTTCAGCCATTTGTAGAACATGACTTCCTCATGTAAGTATACTTGGAACAAGTGCACTATGCTGCCCACTTGGCTCCCGGCTGGCTCAGCCCAAAATTATATGATGCAAAAGCAGAGACTAATCTCCCCAACAAGATGCTGGCCAACTCCTTTTCAGAGGTTTTTACAACACCCACCACCGCGAGCCCTTGCACATTTGCACAGGACGGCTGGCCAAAATATGACCCATTATAAGTCAAACACAACTTTACTGTCCCTGTGTTTGTTCCTTGTATTGGTTGTTCTCTTTTCTGTCTCTTCTCCCAAGGGAATGAGAGTAGAAAAGAACCTCATTAATGTAGAATATATTGGATATCAGGTAGTGGTCAGTAAAGTCAGATCTAGCTATAAATACTATACTTATTTATTAATTCTACCTTGAATGATCCGGATGTGCTAACTACTTATGCTAAACAATCTGTTCCACCTCGCATTTTGCTGTGGGTGTTCCTTTCTCAGTCCTCAAAAAGAGCTCTGTATGGCATGAAAGCTTGTCTCACCAACAGAAGTTGGACCAATACAAGATATCATCCCACCCACCTTGTTTCTCTAATAAGTATTGTGAGAAATTTGTCAAATACTTTGAATGTGAGCATATACTAGTAGGACATTATGCTTGTTGCAGTTGATCCAGTTATTCACGCTACATAATTTTTCTTCAAATTAATCATTTTATCTTCATTTTTCACCTTATTCTGTAGATGATCAAATACTGTTTAATTAAAAAATAACTTCCCCCCCCATCAAATATTGAATAAATTGTTTGTGGATAAATGTTTTCAGTCAACCAGCTATGGCAATAATGAAAAGACCAAGTTCATGTTGCTAACAGAATTACTAAACCCTACCAGAATAGGGTACATGCAGACACTGCAAGTGAGTGTAAGTAAGTGCTGTAAGTATAACAAAGTACTGTTAAAATTTGGACTTTGCTAAAACTCTTATGTGATCTCTCAGTTGTATTAGGATCTCATCTGCTCCCTCAATGGCATCTTATTAAATCAATTTCAAAGAAAGATATAAGGATCTGACTAAAGCTCAGCACCACAGCTCAGCTGGTAGCAGAACACATATCCAATGAGGTTAAAGAGTAACATCAGTCAAAGAGAACTGGAATTATTGCAGAATCTCCACATTCATGTGGTAATTTCTGCCCCAATTCAAGATGTCAACGGATCCCCTATTTGGTGCTGTTTTTCCATATAGAACATAGGCCCATATGCCGCATGATATGCAGCCACACAAGTTAGAACTCTAATTAAGGCTGGCTGTGCCAGGATAAAATATTGGTGGAAAACTTCCCAGAAACACCTATCTGGAAGTTAGCAGCACAACTTTTTGCAATAGCTATGGGTAGCTCTCTGAGTTTGCAGTAGCTCTCTGAGTCAGCATGGTGCAAGTGATCCAGCATAGTAGAGCCTTGCTGTGCTGCTGGATATGGTCTTTCCAGCAAAGCCTAAACTCAGGTTCTGACCATTTTTGACCATTACAAACCCTGTACCACTTTTTCTAAGACTATAGATGATTATCTCAGTGTCCTGGCCACATTCCAATTTCAGTTATTATTTACTGCCCTTTTAACCTCCCTCCCTGAAGTTTTACATGGATACTATATTCTTCTTCACTTCCCAGAGTTGGCTCGATTTCTATACTGGACATACATATTCCATTCACGACACTATGATAGAAATGCCAAAGTGATGTTTGCTCAAGCAAACTTAACTCTGCCCCCTTATGCACATCCATCACAATTCAATCTTTAATTACATAGTCTCTTTTCCATCCCCCCTCCATGAGATCCCAACTCATTCACCTTAGACAGAGCACAGGAAGTAATGCAGTTGTTCAATATTTATTTTTATCCTCTTTGATCAATATGCCACTCCATCTCTCATCCCCTGAGTATCATTCAGACACTTTACCCAATAAGACCAATGCGTTCTGATTAAGCTATTTGCAACTTACATTAAGATTCCAAATTCTAATCTAGATTTAAAGAAGAGCAAGAACTTCTTTATTCTTTGTGTATGATCTCTAAAGGATGCTATCAGTTCACAAAAACAATCACAAAGAATGATAATAACTAGAGCTGATGAGATTTTTTTCCAGTTTCTACTAAAAATTTCAAAATTGTTTTCATTTTGCCAAGTTTGAAATATTCCCAACTTCATTTTTTCCAAATTTTATCATAAACATTATTGAAAGTGTTACAGACAATTTTCAGTTAATGAAAATGGGTAACCATTTTTATACCGTTTTTATTAAAACTTTGATTAAAACTGCCACGAAAAATTGTAAAAAATGAGAAGTGAACAATCCGAAATTTTTCATTTTGGAAAAAAGGCTGGTTTTCAACTGAAACAACAACAAAAAACCCTCTGCTAAATAATTTGGACCAACTCTAGTAACCCATTCTTAAAACAGTGATTTTGCAGTCTGTCATTCAAAGAAACTAATGCACTGAACTGTACTAAAACCAGTTGCCCATGTCAGGGCAGCATTTGGGCTGAATTGTACATGGCAAAGGGTAACTTCCTAGGATTTCTCTTGTCAAACAGTTGGAAAGAGTAGAAGGAGAACAGTATAACAGTATCCAGGTTGGGTAGTACAAATATGCACTGACATTTGGAAAAGCCACCCAACAGTGCCTTTACAACAGAGACAAGTAGTATAACCTACTTTTAAATCCTCTAATCAGTTGGAGCTGTCAAGTGGCACCATGTACTCCACTGATGTGAAACCCTCAAGAATGTCCAACAGTTGGGTGCTGTCAACAATGTCCCTGAAATCTGAAGTCCTTAAGCAAGGAAGCCTAATAGAATATGTATGAAAATCATGCAAAGTATTATTAAGTGTGTGGCAAATCACAGGATTGGAATATCTTCAAAGCCCAGCAGCATGTGCCAGTCTGCTCACCGATTAACTTTCAGAAACAATTCAGAGGGAAGTCTGACTCTAGACAGGATAGGGAGTGATGTGCCTTACGGTGAGAGGCATTTTCATAAATGACTCTTCACAGACATTAGATGGTTCCCAAAGGGAATTCCTCTCTAATGATTTTTAAATGTTCAGGAATCAAGGCACCTAGAATTCATGGACAGCAAGATACTGCTCCCCTTCATATCAGACAGCCTAAGGACAAAGAAACTATGAAAGATTGGCAGTAGTAACAAAATCAAGAATTATTAGACTATAGCAGTGTTGTCTCAATCACTGACCTTCTTCAGGTCTAGGAAAGGTACTCAGAGCATCACAACTAAATACAAGTAGAACAGATTGTTTAGCATAAGTAGTTAACACATATGGTAAGAGAAGATTCAAAGTGAAGTGGCCTGTTAACACCTTCAGAGTCACAGAACAAAAAAAAGGTGGGGCAGTGGGTTACAGATTGTTGTAATATGCCACAAATCAAGTGTCTTTATTTAGCAAAGTTATGAATTTAAGCTCCCATGCTCGTCTTTTGAAGGGGTTGTGCAGGTTTCCCTTGAGGATGAGGACTGAAAGGTCAGTTATGGAGTGATCTTTGTGAAACGTGTTTGGCCACAGATGATATGGTGTTTTTGCCTTATTTTTCTGTGTGAATTTATTCATGAGCATAGTGACTATTACCACAAAGTCCCCATAAAATAAGGTATTTGAAATAATCCTTGACATCCTTATAAACAAACATACTAATTCCCCTCCCCCCCAATATTTGTACTTCAGGTAACACTAGTGTCACACCACTAATGTAACTATAGAATAGGTTATTTGCACTGCTATTGCTTGATACTTTATAGTATTGCACAGGTCATTGAAGGCAGTGGACACTGTCTACCTTGTGTGACAAAGTTCCTCCTCTACCTTGGTGGGTCCTGCGCTTATTGGCAGATTTGCTCACCTCAGTGATCTTCCCCACAGTCTGGATCAACTCCTCCTGTGTCTGATCAGGAGTTAGGTGGTTTGGGGGGAACCCAGGCCCGCCCTCTACTCCGGGTTCCAGCCCAGGGCCCTATGGATTTGCAGCTGTCTATAGTGCCTCATGTAACAGCTGTGTGACAGCTACAACTCCCTGGGCTACTTCCCCAAGGCCTCCTCCAAACACCTTCTTTATTCTCACCACAGGATCTTCTTCCTAGTCTCTGATAATGCTTGTACTCCTTAGTCCTCCAGCAGCACACCCTCTCACTGTCAGCTCCTTGTGTCTCTTGTTCCCAGCTCCTCACACGCACTTCCTCGCCTCTGGCCCCTCCCAATCTGACTGGAGAGAGCTCCTTTTAAAACCCAGGTGCCCTGATTAGAACACCTGCAGCCAATCAAGGCAGGCTAATCCTCCATAGGGCCCTGGGCTGGAACCCGGAGTAGAGGGTGGGCCCGGGTTCCCCCCAAACCTCCCAACTCCTGATCAGACACAGGAGGAGTTGATCCAGACTGTGGGGGAGATCACTGAGGTAAGCAAATCTGCCAATAAGTGCAGGACCCACCAAGGTAGAGGAGGAACTTTGTGACAACTGGTGTTAGACATGGGATCTTGGTGTGCACAGCGTGGCAGAAGGAGGGTGATTTAAAAAAAAAAAAGGGCGGAGGGTTTATTTTTTTTCACCACAATGGAAGCATTGCACTACTACTTGCTCGGGTGCAGATTTGTCCTCATGACCAACGATGCCCCTCTCCAATGGATGCAGCGGAACAAGGAGAAGAACACAAGGGTGACCAGGTGGTCCTTATCCCTCCAACCTTTCCAGTTCCGTGTGCAACATAGAGCAGGGAGCCGTCACGGCAATGCTGATGGCTTGTCATGTGTGCACTGTCTGGCTTCCCAATCTGCCCAACCCCTTGGTGTTGAGCAGGGGGGAGGGATATGTGATAGACCCAGACCAGTGGGGTGCAGGAGTCTGGTAGAGGGCAAATATACTGGTCACTGAGTGAGTAGTTTTCTGTTCCCTGAGTGACCAGAGCAGGGTCTGCACTAGAGTAGTCAGGAACTTGCTAGAACCAATTAAGGCAGACAGGCTGATTAGCCTGCCTTGATTGGCTGCAAGTGTTCTAATCAGCCTGTCTGCCTTAATTCGTTCTAGCAAGTTCCTGACTACTCTAGTGCAGACCCTGCTCTGGTCACTCAGGGAACAGAAAACTACTCACCCAGTGACCAGTATATTTGCCCTCTACCAGACTCCTGCACCCCACTGGCCTGGGTCTGTCACACTTGTTGGAAGTCAGACATAGTACGACCTATTCCTGTTGTTGTAAATTGCCTACAAGAACGGCTGTGTGTCTATTTTGCCTACCCATTTTTAGATGTCACTGGCTTTGGCTGCTTTAAGTTACATTCACTCTGACAACGCATAGCATAGCCTCATGTCATGGGAGAGAAAGGGTATGTCTACATCTACAATTTTGCAGCGCTGGTTGTTACAGCTGTATTAGTACAGCTGTATAGGGCCAGCGCTGCAGAGTGGCCACACTTACAGCAACCAGCGCTGCAAGTGGTGTTAGATGTGGCCACACTGCAGCGCTGTTGGGCGGCTTCAAGGGGGGTTCGGGGAACGCGAGAGCAAACCCGGGAAGGAGACCAGCTTCGCCGCGGTTTGCTCTCACGTTTCCCGAACCCCCCTGCAAACCGCAGGGAAGGAGACCTGCTTGCTCGGGGATTCGGGGAACGCGAGAGCAAACCGCGGCGAAGGAGACCTGCTTGCTCGGGGATTCGGGGAACGCGAGAGCAAACCGGGGAAGGAGACCAGCTTCGCCACAGTTTGCTCTCGTGTTCCCCGAACCCCCCTGCAAACCGCAGGGAAGGAGACGTGCTTGCTCGGGGGTTCGGGGAACGCGAGAGCAAACCGGGGAAGGAGACCAGCTTCGCCGCGGTTTGCTCTCGCGTTCCCCGAACCCCCCTGCAAACCGCAGGGAAGGAGACCTGCTTGCACGGGGGTTCGGGGAACGCGAGAGCAAACCGGGGAAGGAGACCTGCTTGCTCGGGGGTTCGGGGAACGCGAGAGCAAACCGGGGAAGGAGACCTGCTTGATTACCAGAGGCTTCCTCAGGTATGCTGGGATACCTGCTTATTCCACGGAGGTCAAGAAAAGCGCTGGTAAGTGTCTACACTTGATTACCAGCGCTGGATCACCAGCGCTGGATCCTCTACACCCGAGACAAAACGGGAGTACGGCCAGCGCTGCAAACAGGGAGTTGCAGCGCTGGTGATGCCCTGCAGATGTGTACACCTCCTAAGTTGCAGCGCTGTAACCCCCTCACCAGCGCTGCAACTTTGTGATGTAGACAAGCCCAAAGAGAGAGAACTAGGTTGTGTCAACAAGTTCAGTGTCTCAGAATGCTGTAGAAAGGAGTTTAATGCTGCATCCAGTGGAGCTTTCCACTGAGATTCTTTTAACAAAATACACCAGCAGAAGTCATAGTTGAAGTGCTTTCTACTTCCAAAGAACTTTCCCTAGTACTATAGACATAAACATACGGGAAGCAAAAACTTGTCCAAAGAGCAGGAAAGCCACAAGGAGGTCAAGGAGACAGTAGCTGCGGAAGGATGTGAGAACAAGTACAGACACAGACATGAAGGAAGAAGATAAACCATCCAGGGACGCTAAAATTCATATGACACCCTGAGAAAAATTCCTCCTAGAGATCAGCATCTGGGCTCTGCAAATTCCAGATTTGCCTAATGATAGGCCACAGTATTGCAAATAGTTTGAGCGTTGAGCACCACCTGCACTAGGAAAATGTATTACTCTGTGGGGAATGCAATTGCCAGAATGGATAAAAATGCTAGGTGTCTTACTTGTTTTAAAAAATTAAAGTGCAAGATACATCAAGATAAAAATTCTGCATATTTTATTTGTCAAAATAACAGTATAATCAGGGGGAGCCCTGGCTGCTGCAGGGCTGATAGTGGGAGCACAAGTGGGCTACCATTAATGTTCCCTGCATTGCTGGACTGTCATTATTTTTTCCACACACAAATCACAAATTCTGCATGAAAAAAATTAAAATTCTGCAGGGAACATTAATTCTGCGCAAATTCTACATTGTGCAGTGCTGCAGAATTCCAGCAGGAGTTATGGTAATAAGGAACTGAGTGTTGGTTGGGGCTGTCCCTCCCTCTATGCCCTTATGTGGGAGGCATGAGGACATTCAACGCGAGCAATGGCCCCAACAGACACAGCTGGTCAAAATAATACAAACTTAGGGCACATGCGCACCTAGAATGGAATATATATGGACATGCACTCAAACAAGAATCAAACTTTACCAGCTCAATGTCACAAATTAACTAACAGAAACACAAAGAAAAGCAAAAGGCCTAGAACCATGGAAATGAGGGGAAATAAAAGCAGCAAAGCAGTACAAAAATTAACAGCAGTGGGATTTTAAATGAATAAATCATTTTATTGTTCAAGGCACTTTTGGTGAAAAGTTATTCTTAAATGATGAAGCCCATGAGTCCTATTCACAAGCCAACTCACTCAGACAAAAGAATGTGGTATCCATCCCCTAAACCAGTTACTGAAGAGTCAAAACAGATGCTGCATACTACAATAGAGTTACAGTAAAGTTGTTATCATTGTATAATATAGTACTTCTTTTTAAGTGGCATATGAAATAAGAGAAGAAGGCTAATGGCAACAAAAATGAAACTAGTCTTAATTTATTATGCGGGTATTACTGAGTAACAGTGCATATACTTTTACTGCCCATATATTTGCTTTACCTGAAATGTATATGAAAGATTCAAAGAAATGTTTTACTATGGTAAACTCATTTCTTTTACAGCTCATAAACTTCCAAAGTGTATGATGGAACAGGCAATGCTTTCAATGTATCTCCCAACTTGTACGACTGATGGGTGACATTTTGTCTCTCTTTTCAACTGTTTCTTACTCATAAAGCATAAAAGTATAATTAGTATATCATTCAGCACTCTATGGTACGTTCTTGATGTTTGTGTAATTTATTTCCAGCTTGTCAAAGCGCCTGTCAAATTGTGTGTTGCTACATGGTGCCTCATCCCATGTCTGTTCATTGATATGAAAGTCTTGAAATCAGGCAAATGGTTTTGTGAAGTAAAGATTGTTTTGTCTCAAGCAAGAAGTGTGTAGATTAAAGAAGAGGTTAATACGAAAATAATTCACAGTAAAAATAATATTTCCACACGTGTATACAGTTCTTTTGCCAGTTCCTTTCCATCACATGTGACCATAGTATGTAAATATTCTGGATCCCACATATATGTGAAACTATGGATTCTATGATGGAGGGGAGGAAACTAAATTATTTTCTGAGCAGCAAACAACATACTGGCACCATTATCAATTTAAATCTTCTCAGCCTCTAGGACAGGATTGCCCAGCCAACTCTACTATTCTGAAAGTCTCCTGAGCAGCACTTTGCAGATTTGATGACATAAACTAATGTCCACCACAGACCAGTTTGACACCATCACATTCACCTGACGTGAATCCTCAGGGTAGGTTTGCACAATGACCTTAAAAGCTAATTTTCTAGAATGACGTTATCTACTTAGAAAAAATGTAGTTCAGTTGCTATATGGAACACCATGACACCTGTTGGTGTAAAAAGTGCACAAGTAGAGAAATAATCTCTTTGTTAATCTTTCTGATAGTTCATTTGTATTTTTGGTTCCAGAGATTTGCCATTACATGCAAGCCTGAAAAACTGCATATAGATAACAAAGGAAGTGTAAATTAATCACTGAAAGAAGGGGGGAGCAGGAATCTCAGTTTGTGAACATTCAAGTGGTACTCTTCATATATCACAGTTTTGCATTTAAACTTTAGATCTACTTGCTAAATTGTTTTCAAAATATATCAGTTCACTGTCCTGAAAGCTTAGATCTGAGTTCCAACATTTACTTAGTATTGAAATATTTTTTATAAAATGTATGCACATAATTAGCAAAAGACAGTGAAAACATCTTGCATCTATTCATTCTTTGTGGGGGAAGGGAATAGAGGCTGTCATGGTATAATTCCCCACTCTGAACCTTAGCGTCCAAAAGATGGGGTACCAGCATGAATTCCTCTAAGCTCAATTACCAGCTTAGTACTTGTAGCGCTGCCACCAACCAGGAATTCCAGTGCCTGGTACACTCTGGTCCCCCCAAAACCTTGCCCGGGGACCCCCAAGACCCAGTCCCTCTGGATCTTAACACAAGGAAAGTAAACCCTTTCCCTCACCGTTGCCTCTCCCAGGCTTCCCCTCCCTGGGTTACCCTGGATTCAAACTCCTTGAATCTTAAGACAGAGAGGAAAATTCACCTTCCCCCTCCTTCTCTCTCCCCCTCCCAGACTCTCCCTGAGAGAGAAAGTAATCCTAACACAGAGAGAAAATTAACCTTTATCTCTCCCTTCCCTCCTTTCTCCCCACCAAGTCCCTGGTGAATTCAGACCCAGTCCCCTGGGGTCTCACCAGAAAAAAAAAATCAGGTTCTTAAACAAGAAAAGCTTTTAATTAAAGAAAGAAAAAACAGTAAAAATTATCTTTGTAAATTTAAAATGGAATAGGTACAGGGTCTTTCAGCTATAGACACTGGGAATACCCTCTCAGCCTAAGTATACAAGTACAAATTAAAATCTTTTCAGCAAAATACAAATTTGAACTCCTTCCAGACAAATACACATTTGCAAATAAAGAAAACAAACATAAGCCTAACTGGCCTTATCACCTAGTACTTACTATTTTGAATCTATAAGAACCTGTAACAGGGAGATTGGAGAGAAACCTGGTTGCACGTCTGGTCCCTCTGAGCCCCCAGAGAGAACAACAACCAAACACTAACAGCACACACAAAAACTTCCCTCCCTCAAGATTTGAAAGTATCCTGTCCCCTGATTGGTCCTCTGGTCAGGTGACAGCCAGGCTCACTGATCTTGTTAACCCTTTACAGGCAAAAGAGATACGAAGTACTTCTGTTTTATTAACTCTTACTCATTTGTTTATGACAGAGCCCCTCAAAAGAACTGTCAGAAATGGCATTACTCCAAGTAAAGACTAGGATTTCACCTATTGAAGTGTATTCTACCTGCATAATGGTCAAGTTCAAAGGATGGTATAAACAGCAATGTTTTACAAGCATAGCTTATTCCATTACTTGTTTTATACTGAAGTGAACATTAAATGAAAAGTCTAATGGACTAGTGAAAGATGAATCTCAAGTAAGTTTTAATATTCAGAGAAATACCCCAAATAAGCCTGCTTTCTGAGACTACATGAACACTCTGGCTGGCCATCTAACAAGAACTGGCTTTCTCTGGAGCTTACTTAAAGCGCTTTGAGGTGCCTGGATCTTGGATCCTCAAAAGAGAGAAATAATTCCACTACATCTTGCTTTTAGGAGGATGGAAATGTCTTAAGCAAAGCCTTTCCCATGATATCTTGGCACTATTTTAGAAATGTTTTACATGTCTATAGTTCTATTTTAGAATTGTCTTAAATAAACCAAACAACACTTCAAAACAAGATAATTTGTGACATATGTTCTTCGTGATTATGCCTGAGATGTAACTAAAACAATCTTAACACATTAAAAACAAAGTTTCTGATAATGCTTTTTCCCATTATGTCTCAGGTTTTATACTTTACTTGCTTAGGGAAAAAAAGAGATAATCAGCTCTTTAAAAAGTTCTTTTGGTACAAGTTGTTCCATCAAGTCATAGTACCTGACTCCTATAACCATGAAGCACTAAGGCCCAGATTTTTAAATGTATATAGGAATTGATCCACTCAGGATTGCAAGGCCTAAAGCCCAGATTGTTAAAGATATTTAGGTGTTGCTGTTCTGAACGTTGCAATATCTAACTGATTTAGGAGCCTACATCCCATTTTCAAAAAGGATGTAGGCACTTATGAGCCAAAATTCCATTGAAAGTCAATGGGATTTAGGCTCCTAAATACCTAAATTCCTTTCTGGATGTGAGATTTAGGCTCCTAAGTCCAGTAGGTGTTGCAATGCTGAACACAGCAATGACTAAATAGCTTTAAAAATCTTTGCTAAGTCCCATTTTCAAAAGTGATGTAGGTACTTAGGCCCAGATCCTCAAATGTAGTTAGGCACCCAACTCCCTTCAAAATCAATAGGAGTTAAGGTCCATATCTTCAAAGATATTTAGGCACCTACGTCTCATTGTCTTTCTATGACATTTAAGCTTTCACATGCCTAAGTCATTTTGGAAATGGGACTTAGCCTTCTAAGTCACTTGGGCCCAGAGTCTCAAAGGTAATTAGGCACCTAACTTTTGAGGTTCTGGACCGTAGGGCTTGCAATTATGACTGGAGCATTGCCTAAAACCTTTACAAATCTGGGACTCACAAACCTAAACAGGTGCAAGGCTTATGTCTGGATGTCTAGACCTACAAATGATGCTGAAGCACAAATCCTTTTCTTTCCTTTTGCATTTTGGATTTGCATTTGCAGACCATTCCCAGAGAATATTTATCAGTGGTTCACAGTCAAGCTGGAAGGGCCTATCAAGTGGGGACCCACAGGGATCAGTTCTGGGTCCGGTTTTGTACAATCTCTTCATCAATGATTTAGATAAAGATACAGAAAGTACACTTATAAAATTTGCAGATGAATGCAAGATGCAAGTGCTTTGGAGAATAGGATTAACATTCAAAATGATCTGGACAAACTGGAGAAATGGTCTGAAATAAATAGGATAATATTCAATACGGACAAATGCAAAGTACTCCACTTAGGAAGGAACAATCAGTTGCACACATACAAAATGGGAAATAGCTGCCTAGAAAGGAGTACGACAGAAAAGGATCTGGGAGTCATAGTGGATCACAAACTAAATATGAGTCAACAGTGTAACGCTGTTGCAAAAAAAGCAAACGTCATTCTGAGATGTATAATCAGGAGTGTTATAAGCAAGACACAAGAAGTAATTCTTCTTCTCTACTCTATGCTGATTAGGCCACAATTAGTATTCTGTCCAGTTCTGAGCATCACATTTCAGGAAAGATGTGGACAAATGTGAGAAAGTCCAGAGAAGAGCAACAAAAATTATTAAAGGTCTAGAAAACATGACCTGTGAGGGAAGATTGAAAAAATTGGTTTTGTTCAGTCCGGAGAAGAAAAGACTGAGAGGGGACATGATAACAGTCTTCAAGTACATAAAAGGTTGCTACAAGAAGGAGGGAGAAAATTATTCTCCTTAACCGCTGAAGATAGGACAAGAAGCAACGGGCTTAAATTGCAGCAAGGCAGTTTCAGCTGATTATTAGGAAAAACATCCTAATTGGAATAAATTGGCCAGGGAGGTTGTGGAATCTCTATCATTGGAGATTTTTAAGAGCAGGTTAGACAAACACCTGTCAGGGATGATCTAGATAATACTTAGTCCTGCCATGAGTGCAGGGGACTGGACTAGATGATCTCTTGAGGTCCCTTCAAATCTTATGATTCTATGATTCTCTGGCTTAATACTAGGAGAATTATCTTCTGGCCTTATAAATTAACATCTCTATGCCAGTGTTTCCCAAACTTGGGATGCTGCTTGTGTAGGGAAAGCCCCTGGTGGGCCAGGCCAGTTTGTTTACCTGCCGTGTCCGCAGGCCTAATTTATAATTTATAAGGGGTGTCGCACTCAAAGGCTTGCTATGTGAAAAGGGTCACCAGTACAAAAGTTTGAGAACCACTGGTCTAGAACCTATTTGGAGTCCTCATTGTCACACAAGTTCAAGATTTTTACACGGCCAGTGTTTTATAAAGGCCATTCGATCTTTTCATTCCATGCCAGTAGGACTCTTTAGAATTCAGATTTGTCATTAGCCTGACAGTTTTCTATTCTGCAACCATTCTTGCCTAATAACTACTCCACTTAACATATCTTCATCTGCTTCAGTACCTTCACCTCATTGTTACCAACCACTGATGAAGGCCATCACTCATTTTTCCCTGCTGTTCTTTTATAGGATATTCTTAACATTTTGCTTTTTGAAATATTGTACTAGCTGCAGTTGTCCAGTGCTCACATGTGGTCTTAATCAACAATCTCAGTAAGCTGCAATGCTTCATCCGGTTTGGTGGGGATAATATTTGAGGCTTAATGCAATGGATCTGTAGCTTTAAGAAAGCTGTCCAGGCTAACCTTAGTTTTGCTTTTCAGCATGACTTCTAATTTGATCAAACCCTGTAAGTATCTAGTGTGTAACAGATGGTGTGTGTTTGGGAAAGTTTAAAAGGGAGCATAATATACTCCCTTTGGCGGGAGACTCTGAAATGCATCTGTTCTCTCTGCAGTTAGGCTCTCCTCTCGCTCTACTGCAGGCAGGCAATGTGAAAGCTTCCACACATAACATTCACTGCATGCTGCCTGAATTGTATCATTCATGTTACTTTCAAGTCCTAGGTCTCTTTTGAGCAGAATGCTAATCAGAGAGGCAATTTTTTTAATCAGACAAACATCCACAGGATTAGATCTTCAAAAATCATTTCACTTGTGACCTCAGGTAGAATTCAAACACAGAACTCCAGAGAAAGGGCTCTAGAGCATGTTTCTTGGTTATTAATTACCTGCCTATGAAACAAAGAACTATTTTCACCTTATGTTATTAAAACATAATAAAATCTAGTACAGATTTTGTTTGCTTAGCATAACTCATACAAAAATATCTTCAAGACTTGAGTGAGGTTATCACAGTATAATGGAGCTCAGAATTTGGTCCAACAGCTGCCAACACAAGTATATAACCACCAATATATGGTGGAAGATAACGTTTGATTCTAAGGTGTAGCGGGGAGAACTGGAGAGAGGTATAATGACCAAAGCAAACTTCAGTGGACTCACTAACAAATAGCACTACCAATATTTCATACCAATTACTTTAAATCTATGTAGGAAAAAATGCTAATGAATCACAACTGAGTATTTCTGACTATTCATAACTGGAGATCACTAACCGGATGTACTTCTCTGCATAGACATTGGCTCTGTGAAATAGTATAGAGATAAGGAGTAGCTGTGATCACAGGGTCATATCTGACTGACAATTTGTCCAGGGACCAGAAAAATACATGTCAGTGCATTAGAGAGTTCAGCCCATCTGCAGGAAATCCAGTAAACCAGATGCCCGGTAGCAGGAATTATGCCCTTTCTACTTAAGGCCAACTCTTCTTCCCAGAAAAAAGAAATCACAAGAGAGTGGTTAGAGCAGGTGACATGGATCCAGGACTCTGCTCTATTCCTAGCTTTTCCAATGCTTGACCGTTGTACCTAGAGGAATCCACAGAACATCTCTGAAGGTATGTCTACACTAGAGCTAGGAGCATGATTCCCAACATGAGCAGACAGACACACACTAAAAATAGCATTGTCACTGAGGCTACCATGTGGTACACTTTGGACTAGCTATTGGAGTATGAATACAAAGGGTCCGGGTAGGTTTGTACTCAGGCGGTTACAACCCAGGCTGCCCCCTGTGCTACCCTTAGTTAAACTGTCATTTTCAGTGTGCTAGCTTGTTTTTATCTGCCCATCCTGGGAAGCATACCTCCAGCTGCAGTACAGACTCAGACTGAGACTCATTAACCCATCCATGACTCAGCTAAGCCACTTCTAATATTGGTAATGATAATACTTAACTGATGGAGGGGTTCTGAGGCTTAAAGGGTAGTTCTACCCTAAAAAATGACTCTGTAAAATGCATCATGAGGTTCCATATTCATTGTTCTATCTTTGGTCTCTGTACCATATTGTCTAGCAGTCCATAAAGTTACCTTGGAATCTGACAATCAAGCTGGATTCTTTCCACCTCCTGCATCATTACCAATAACAGAGGATCTGCAGGACAAATTAGGCCCTTTGCAACACCTGCACAATGAAATGGCAGCTTGGTTGTAGAACCCCAAAATCCTATTTTTACAGAATCATTTTTTAGGGTACAAATGCACTTTAACTGCTCAAGGTGCTTGGAAAGTGCTTTGGGATCGTCATATTAAAGGCACAAAACATGATAAATGCTAGATTTATATTATACTACTTGGAGATCAATATAAGTGAACATACAATCATATCTTTTATTGGACCAACTTCCGTTTTTGAAAAAGATAAGCTCACAGAGCTCTTCCTCAGGTCCGCAAAAGGTAATCAGAGTGTCACAGCTAACTACAAGGTGGAAAAGATTGTTAAGCATAAGGAATTAACACATGCCAGCACGAAACCATTCAAAATGAAGTAGGCAATTAGCACCTCTGCAGTCATGCTACAAAGGAGAGTTAGGCTATGTCTACACTGGCAGTGAATGACAAAACTTTTGTCTTTCAGAAGTGTTAGCACCCCTCCCCCCAAAAAAGACAAAAGTTTTACAGCGACAAAAGCCAGCGTGAACAGCATGTTATTGGCAGGACAACACAAACACCGCTCAATGGGGCTGGAATTTTTTTGACAGCAGGAGAGCCAACAAACAGTGGCTACACTGCATGACTTTTAGCGGCATGGCTGTAGTGGCACAGCCATGTTGCTAAAAGCTGTGCAGTGTAGACATAGCCTAAGTGGGCTACAAATTGTTGTAATGAGACATACAACCAGTGTCTTTATTGAGCCCATGATTTTTGGTGTCTAGCAGAGTTATGAAAAGCTCTCAGACTCATTTTCTAAAAGTTTGGTGTAGGCTTCCTTTGAGGATGTACACAAAATCAGGGAAAGAAGGAGAATACCGTATTTCTTAATTTAGTTACCACAGCTTCTGCTAAATGTAATTACCCTCCCCTGCAGCTTACAAAGTAAAGGTGTAGTTATAATATGTCAGTATCTTCTAAACAAAGATTTACAGCATATTCATTCTCCTTCAGAGAAAACTGTTGCCTACTGTAGAAAAAAAATATTTCATACCAAATGTTTAAGCATTTTATATATTCAGTTTCTAAATGCATTCTACAGTAATTAAAAACTAGTGAGCCCTTCTGGAAAAGGGAATTCTGGAATAGATCCTACAAACACTTGTCTCATTAGGCACAGATACTTTTTTTTTTAATTTAACTTCATTATTTTAAGGCAGATGATGTTTTTTTCCCCCTTCATCTTCCCCAAAGGGGCTGTAGGATTCATAGGAATATACTAAGTAAGTCTGCCCCTTAAAAGACTATTCCAATTGTCAAATTACAGATAATGGGTATTTTGGGGTAATGGGGTAAAATGTCAAGGTATTTTTCCCCACTTTGAACTTTGGCGTCCAAAAGTGGGGACTTGCATGTACCCTTCTAAGCTTAATTTCTAGCTTAGATCTGATAGCGCTGCCACCAGCCAAAATATAGTGTTTGGCACACTTCCTGTTCCCCCAAAACCTTCCCTGGGGAACCCAAGACCCAAACCCCTTGGGTCTTAAAACAAGGAGAAATAAACCATCCCCCTCTTTTCCCCCTCCCAGACTCTCCTCTCCCTGGGTTACCCTGAGAGGCTACACTGATTCAAACTCCTTGGATCTTAAAACAGAGAGGAATTAACCTTCCTCCCCTCCTTTCCGCCCACCAATCCCTGGTGAGTTCAGACCTAATCCCCTTGGGTCTTAAACATTGGGAAAAAATCAACCAGGTTCTTAAAAAAGCAAGCTTTTAATTAAAGAAAGAAAAAGTAAAAATTATCTCTGTAAAATCAGGATGAAAAATGTTTACAGGATATTCAGCTCATATAGACTAGAGGGACTTCCCCCCCCTCAGCCTGAAATTCAAAGTTACAGCAAACAGAGGTAAAAATCCTTCCAGCAAAATACACATTCAAAAGTTAAGAAAACAAACATAAGATTAATCTGCCTTTTCTAGCTAGTACTTACTATTTTGAACATGAGAGATTGTTTCAGAAAGACTGGAGAAAGACCTGGTTGCATGTCTGGTCCCTCTTAGCCCCAAGAGCAAACAACGAACAAAACAAAAAGCACAAACAAAGACTTCCCTCCACCAAGATTTGAAAGTATCTTGTCCCCCCCATTGGTTCTCTGGTCAGGTGTCAGCCAGGTTTACTGAGCTTCTTAACCCTTTACAGGTAAAAGAGACATTAACCCTTAACCATCTGTTTATGACAGGGTAGAAGAAGCAAAGCTTCCTCATGGAATCAAAGTACTAGGATGTTCTTCCTGTCCTTCTCCTAAGACTTGTCTTCACTTCTAAATTTTACTAGGTTTGGACACTGTTGTGAAGAATCAGTGTTGCTGGATTGGTGCTGTCCATGACCTTGAGGTCAGTGTAGACCAGGACAAATTGTGTTCAGCATTATTATTTAACATGTTTATTACTCAGGGTTGCTCAGAGGATTTAGGGGACCTGAGTAAACCAATTTCAAGGCCATCTTCCATTAAAAAAAAGTTTCAATACTATAGAATACTATAATCTCGTGGGGGCCCCTGCAGGGCCTGGGGAAAATTGCCCCACTTGCCCCTCCGCTCCCCCCACCGGGCAGCCCAGTTATAACATTAGTGCCTTAGGGTTCACCAAGATCAGGGCACCATTGTATTCAGCACTGCGCAAAGAAAGAGTAGTAGCCAGTCCTTCCCTGCCTGCTAATTATGATTAAACACAGGAATCATATGTAGGTTTATGTCAAACTGCAATCTACAATCAAGAAGACATTACTGCTAAAACTCCATGATTAATCATGGTCATCATGTCAGATAACTTGATTCTTCACAGGTGTGTTCAAATAAAGTAACAGTTTTTAGCACAGACCAGTCCCTAGACTCAGAGCAGTTATCTTCTCCTCGTTTTGGATCACATCATGACAAAAAACTATACAGAATGCATGTGTGTCATTCAATATGGGATTACCATAAACTAGTCAGAGTGTCACTAAACTTGAGCCAGTTTCTGGCAATGTAACAATGGGAATTTCATAACTTGTCATATAAAGCAGGTTGTGTTAGCACAGAGTTCTCCTCTGGCAAATAAGCAAGGGCCCAATCATTCAGTCCACACTCAGGAAAAACTTCCACTGAATTCAATGAAAGTTTTGCCTGAGTAAGGATTTTTGGCCGGGGTCCTGTCTAAACTTATAACACAAAACAGGAGGACCACAATGAAACTCATACTGTCAATTTGAACACATTTGAGTATGTGCGCGACCTTATGCCCAGTCTTGCTTCCCTGACTCACATGGATAAGGGGAGGAGGGGAGGAGTCAATGGAGGCGACACCAAGTATGAGCCCTAGGAGGACTGTAAGGGCGAATACAAATCGAAAGGAATTGCGACCACCTGCTGTGGGGGATAGACCGCAGAATCGCACTGTAGCCAGGAAAAGGCAAGTCTACGTGATTGGAGACTCTTTACTGAGAAGAGTAGATAGGCCTCTAACTAGACCTGATTGGGAGAACAGAAGGGTGTGCTGTCTGCCAGGGGCTAAGATACAGGATGTGGACCTGAGGCTGAATACGATCTTAGCGGGAGCGGGAAAGAATCCGTTGATTATCCTTCATGTGGGAACGAATGATACGGCTAGTTACTCGCTGGACTGTATCAAGGAGGACTATGCCAGACTGGGGAAGAGGCTCAAAGACATCGAAGCTCAGGTGATCTTCAGTGGGATTCTGCCGGTTCCTAGAGCGGGGCGACGAAGGAGTGACAAGATTATGGCGATCAACAGATGGCTTAGGGAGTGGTGTTATAAGGAGGGCTTTGGGATGTACGGTCACTGGGAAGCGTTTACGGATAGATGACTGTTCGCTCAGGATGGACTTCATCTAAGCAAGGAGGGAAATAGAATTCTAGGATGGAGGCTCGCCGACCTCATCAAGAGAGCTTTAAACTAGGAAGTTGGGGGAGATGGTTGGGAGATGTTCGGGAGATCTCCACGCCGGAATATAACCTGGAGAGGAAAGTAAACAAAGTGAGAGGGGATACCCTTGCGGTCCCAAGATTTGATCCAAGGGGGAATAGTGGAGTAAAAACCAGAGTAACGGGTGATGCTGGTGGTAAAAGGTCTCTGCACGACGGGGGAAAGAATGTCACTAACGCCAAATGCCGAAAATTAAAAGGTCTGTACACTAATGCGAGGAGCCTAGGTAATAAGATGGAGGAACTGGAGTTACTGGTGCAGGAAGTGAAACCGGATATTATAGGGATAACTGAAACCTGGTGGAATAGTACTCATGACTGGAGCACGGGTATTGAAGGCTACGTGCTGTTTAGAAAGGACAGGAAGAAAGGCAAAGGTGGTGGAGTAGCCTTGTACATCAATGATGAAATTAACTGTAGCGAAATAAGAAGCGATGGAATGGATAAGACAGAGTCTGTCTGGGCAAAAATCACACTGGGTAAAAAAGCAACTAGAGCTTCCCCTGAGATAGTGCTTGGCGTGTGCTACAGACCACCGGGATCTGATTGGGATATGGATAGAGACCTCTTTAATGTCTTTAATGAAGTAAACACAAAGGGGAAATGTGTGATTATGGGGGACTTCAACTTCCCGGATATAGACTGGAGGACGAGTACTTGCAAGAATAATAGGGGTCAGATTTTTCTGGATGTGATAGCGGATGGATTTCTTCATCAAGTAGTTGAAGTACCTACGAGAGGAGATGCCATTTTAGATTTGGTGTTGGTGAGCAGTGAGGACCTCGTAGAAGAAATGGTGGTAGGGGACAACCTTGGTTCGAGTGATCATGAGCTGATTCAGTTCAAACTAGATGGAAGGATAAACAAATGCAGATCTGGGATTAGGGTTTTTGACTTCTCGAGGGCTAATTTTAAAGAGTTAAGGAAATTAGTTAGGGAAGTGGATTGGACGGAGGAATTAGTGGATTTAAATGCGGAGGAGGCCTGGAATTACTTTAAGTCACAGCTGTGGAGACTGTCGGAAGCCTGCATCCCGAGAAAGGGTAAAAAAACCATGGGCAGGAGTTGTAGGCCAAACTGGATGAGCAAGCAACTCAGAGAGGGGATTAGACAAAAGCAGAAAGCTTACAGGGAGTGGAGGAAAGGCAGGATCAGTAAGGAAAGCTACCTTGGTGAGGTCAGAACATGCAGGGATAAAGTGAGGAAGGCTAAAAGCCGCATTGAACTGGACCTTGCAAAGGGAATCAAAACCAATAGTAAAAGGTTCTACAGCCACATAAATAAGAAGAAAACAAAGAAAGAAGAAGTGGGGCCGCTATACACTGAGGATGGAATGGAGGTTAAGGATAACCTAGGCATGGCCCAACATCTAAACAAGTACTTTTAATAAGACTAGTGAGGAACCTTGCGATGATGGAGGGATGATAAACGGGAATGTGGATATGGAAGTGGATATTACCGCAACTGAGGTAGAGGCCGTACTTGAACAGCTCGATGGGACGAAGTCGGAAGGCCCGGACAATCTCCATCCGAGGATATTAAAGGAACTGGCGCGTGAAATTGCGAGCCGTTAGCGAGAATTTTTAAGCAATCGATAAACTCGGGGGTTGTGCCGTATGACTGGAGGATTGCTAATGTAGTTCCTATTTTTAAGAAAGGGAATAAAAGTGATCCGGGTAATTATAGGCCTGTTAGCTTGACGTCCGTAGTATGCAAGGTCTTGGAAAAAATTTTAAGGGAGAAAGTAGTTAAGGACATAGAGGCCAATGGTAATTGGGACGAATTGCAACACGGATTTAGTAAAGGTAGATCGTGTCAAACCAATCTGATCTCCTTTTTTGAGAAGATGACGGATTACTTAGATAAAGGAAATGCGGTAGATATAATTTACCTAGATTTCAGTAAGGCGTTCGACATGGTTCCGCACGGGGAACTGTTAGTCAAATTGGAAAAGATGGGGATGAATATGAAAGTTGTAAGGTGGATAAGGAACTGGTTAAAGGGGAGACTCCAGAGGGTCGTATTGAAAGGTGAATTGTCAGGCTGGAAGGAGGTCACTAGTGGAGTCCATCAAGGATCGGTTTTGGGACCGATCTTATTTAACCTTTTTATTACTGACCTTGGCACAAAGAGCGGGAATGTGCTAATAAAGTTTGCGGATGACACGAAGCTGGGGGGTATTGCTAACACGGAGAAGGACAGGGATAATATTCAGGAAGATCTGAACCACCTTGTAAACTGGAGTAATAGAAATAGGATGAAATACAATAGTGAAAAGTGCAAGGTTATGCATTTAGGAATTAATAATAAGAATTTTGGATATACGTTGGGGGCGCATCAGTTGGAAGCGACGGAGGAGGAGAAGGACCTTGGGGTACTGGTTGATAGCAGGATGACTATGAGTCGCCAGTGTGATACGGCTGTTAAAAAAGCAAATGCGATTTTGGGATGCATCAGGCGGGGTATTTCCTGCAAGGATAAGGAGGTGTTAGTACCGTTATACAAGGCGTTGGTGAGACCCCATTTGGAATACTGTGTGCAGTTCTGGTGTCCCATGTTCAAGAAGGATGAATTCAAACTGGAACAGGTTAAGAGACGAGCTACAAGGATGATCCGAGGAATGGAAAAACTGCCTTATGAAAGGAGACTCAAAGAGCTTGGCTTGTTTAGCCTGGCCAAAAGAAGGCTGCGGGGGGATATGCTTGCTCTATATAAATATATCAGGGGGGTTAACGTTAGGGAGGGAGAGGAATTATTTAAGTTTAGTACTAATGTAGGCACGAGGACGAATGGGTATAAACTGGATATTAGGAAATTTAGACTTGAAATCAGACGAAGGTTTCTAACCATTAGGGGAGTGAAGTTCTGGAACAGCCTTCCGAGGGAAGTAGTGGGGGCAAAAGACTTTCCTGGCTTTAAGACAAAGCTTGATAAGTATATGGAGGGGATGTTATGATAGGATCGTTAATTTGGGCAATTGATCTTGGATTACCACCAGATAGGTCTGCTCAGTGGTCTGCAGGGAGATGTTGGATGGAATGGGAACTGAGTTACTGCAGAGAATTCCTTCTTGGGCGCTGGCTGGTGACTCTTGCCCACATGCTCAGGGTTTAGCTGATCGCCATATTTGGGGTCGGGAAGGAATTTTCCTCCAGGGCGGATTGGCAGGGGCCCTGGAGGTTTTTCGCCTTCCCCTGCAGCGTGGGGCACGGGTCGCTTGCTGGTGGTTTCTCTGCAGCTTGAGGTCTTCAAACCAATTTTGAGGATTTCAATAACTCGGTCCTGGGATAGGGGTTGTTATAAAATTGGATGGGTGGGGTTCTGTGGCCTGCCTTGGGCAGGAGGTCAGACTAGATGATCAGATTGGTCCCTTCTGACCTATGAGTCTATGAGTCTATAACTGACATCAATGAGATTATTCACATGAGTCATGACTGCAGGATCTGGTTACTTGTTTATAAAGACAAAATTGTGATACTGCCTATGTTTGCACTTAAAGTTGAAAGTGAGCAGGAGCCGTATTCCCTGACTAAACACCATATGCAACTCTTATCCTATATAGATCTGATCTGGTATCACATTGATTAGATTCACAAAGCATCTCACCGTCATTGAAAAATAATGATGAACTTTTGCATAAAATAAGCTAAAAATAAACATCAGTGTTTGATAATAAAACCCCAAGTTTAAGTTAATGTAGTTCTTTCCTCTGTTTCACCACAACCACTTTCAGACATTTATTGTTTCCCTTCTACACAGGAATACTAATGAATCTGTGAGAGACTCAATCATCTAATCCAGGTGTTTAAAATAGAATACATTATCTGTTGGAGAAAGGCTACTTCCCCATCACAACTAGCAGAGCAGAATGGCAGTCACATTCTATTTACAGGTCAGATTTTTATCAATAACTTTCAGTGATGTGACTGACACTCAACATTACTTGTGAATTATAACTAAAATCCTAGGTAGCCAGTTTCAAAATCTAATGCTCAAGAAATATATTTGAAGCCATAGTTTTACCAGTAATGGTGCAAATTATATTATCTATAACCATTAAGCAAGAGGTTTCTTTCAAACAACTGTAATATATAGATTAATTTTGTGTGTATTTATCTTTAGATATATAGCTGTAATAGCAAGACATACATGAAGTTTATTAATCTTTACTACTCTTCTCTGTCCTAAGAGCTATATAGATTTTACCTATATCAATATCTGGCTCAGCTGCAAAATACGGTAACTTTTTTAAAAAAATCAAGCCACTTCTTAAATTGTGCAGTTTTCCTAATAAATGGACAGCTCTTCCAACTCCATTTGGGGAGTGACTCTTCTTATAAATGGTTAAGAAAGAAGAGAAGAAAGTAGAAAGATGAGTATTCCTTGCAGAGTTTATTATTATCTAATATCCCAGTTTCCACTTAGAGAAGGTGTTTAAAAATGCCAGTAATAGTGTAAATGATGGACTCATGTAGACTTTAAGAGACAAAGGGACAAACTGAGACCTGTGTAAGCAGGTTTGAAGAATAATGGAATTCCATTCACTAGCACAAGATATGAATTTGGGCAATTAAATTTGTTATTCCTATTGTTGCCATATTACTAATTTAAATGGCTTTCCTTTTTGACACATATATAGCAGTGCATCATAGCCAACGAGGGTTGGGTTTCGTTTTTTTTTACTATTTTCCTTATGAAGGCATGTAAGTTCTTTGTATGTTATTAGAAAAGCCCTGCATTAAAACACCCTTTTATATCCAGGTCATTAATTATTTTATATGCTGGAGGTTAGTGATTCTACACATCAATTCCACTTAACACAAAGATCCTTTTTACCATACCTGTGTGTAACAGCAAATGGATAAAGTTAATAGGGATTCGGAATTAAAATAGGAGCACCGTAAGGGACCCCAGATTTGACCATTAACCACCGGTCAGGTGGTAATGTGTCAGAATATTTAATTTGAATCAGAATCATTCAAATGAGCACTAAAAGAGCTCCAATTATGTATTCTCCCAGAACAAAAACAAAATGGTGGCAAGAAAAACTATTGGCTCAAAAGGCTTCTAGAAATTTTCTTCTCCACAGGGATCCTTTTTCTTTTTGAAATTTATTTTAATTTTAAGGAGAGTCTGAAAACTTGGGAAGAGATGAAATGGTAAGGACCACACATACGTTCTTTTCCATTCCTTTTAAATACATGTGTTAATGCCCACACACATCTAGCACATAATTGTTGGCAGTCATGCTTTTTGGCTGGCACAGCTCTTAGTGGCTGAATGTTCCTGTGCTGTTAAAATGAAAGGGTATGATTGCCTGAGAGAGGGAAGATAGGGGGTGGGAAAAGTTCATATTGACATACTGCACTTTTCCAGTTAAATATCACCATGCCCCTGCAGAATGATTTACATTGGGATTTTGTCCCCACCTCCACCAAAGGACTTGGACAGCTTGTTCGGCACTGTCTCCTAAGCAGTGAGGCTAGCAGACTGAGGATGGGGCTGGGATCCAGGAACTATCACATTCTAATCCTAGCTCTCGCACGGAGCTGCTGTATAGCCTATTACACATCTCTTTGGCTTATATTTTTAAAACTGGAATTGTTGCCTCACTTTAGGTACTAGAAGTCTCTAGTTCGGCACCCAGAAATTAAAGCATGCAAAGCTACAGGCCACTTCTAAAGATCTAGTAGGTCTTAACCTCTCTGTACTTCAGTTTTCCCATTAAAGTCTTATGTCTTCTAGTTATCCAAGGAATAGCTCCAGCCTGGGCAGCAATAGTGTCTATTCCAAGTTACACTGTCAATATGCATCAGCCCTGATCTGGAAAGGCCACCTCAAGAAGTGATAGGGGAGTTCATTCTCTTTACCCTTTGTGACGAAATTCCTCCTCTACCTTGGTGGGTCCTGCGCTTATTGGCAGATTTGCTCACCTCAGTGATCTTCCCCACAGTCTGGATCAACGACTCTTGTGTCTGATCAGGAGTTGGGAGGTTTGGGGGGAATCTGGGCCCGCCCTCTACTCCGGGTTCCAGCCCAGGGCCCTGTGGATTGCAGCTGTCTATAGTGCCTCTTGTAACAGCTGAATGACAGCTACAGCTCCCTGGGCTACTTCCCCAAGGCCTCCTTCAAACACCTTCTTTATCCTCAGCACAGGACCTTCCTCCTGGTGTCTGATAACGCTTGTACTCCGTAGTCCTCCAGCAGCACAGCCTCTCACTCTCAGCTCCTTGTGCCTCTTGCTCCCTGCTCCTCACAAGCACTTCCTCTCCTCTGGCTCCTTCTCACCTGACTGGAATGAGCTCCTTTTTAAACCCAGGTGCCTTGATTAGCCTGCCTTGATTGGCTGCAGGTGATCTAATCAGTCTATCTGCCTCAGTTGGTTCTAGCAGGTTCCTGATTACTCTAGTGCAGCCCCTGCTCTGGTCACTCAGGGAACAGAAAACTACTCATCCAGTTACCAGTATATTTGCCCTCTACCAGACTCCTGTACCCCACTGGTCTCGGTCTGTCACATATCCCTCCCCCCTGCTCAACACCAAGGGGTTGGGCAGCTTGGGAAGCCAGACAGTGCACACGTGACAAGCCATCTGCATTACCATGATGGCTCCCTGCTCTGTGTTGCACATGGAACTGGAAAGGTTGAATGGATAAGAACCACCTGGTCACCCTCGTGTTCTCCTTGTTCTGCTACATCCATTGAAGAGGAGCATGGTTGGTCACGAGGACAAATCTGCGCCCAAGCAAGTAGTAGCGCAATGCTTCCGTGGCCCATTTTACAGTGAGACAATCTCTCTCCACCACTACATATTTTTGTTCCCTCAGAAGGAGATTCCTACTGAGGTAGAGAATTGGGTGTTCCTCCTCCTCGACCATCTATGATAGAAAGGCCCCAAAGCCTACTTCTGATGCATCTGTCTGCAGGATAAATTCCTTGGTGAAATCAGGGGCTATCAGTACGGGGTTACTGCAGACAGCAGTCCGTAGGTCTGTGAATGCTTCCTCTGCTGCATCAGACCATCTCACCAGATCAAGTCTGCTGTCTTTCACTAGATCTGTCAGGGGACTTGCTCTTGTGGCAAAGTTGGGGATAGATTGTCAGTAATACCCCACTACACCTAGGAATGCCCAAACTTGTTTCTTGCAACGTGGCAGGGGCCAATTTAGAATGGCATCCAACTTGTTCACTTGGGATTTTACCAGACCTTTTCCCACAATGTAGCCAAGATATTTGGCCTCTGTAAACCCTACAGTGCACTTGGCAAGGTTTGCTGTAAGGCCAGCTCGCCTAAAGGTATCAAGGACTGCCTCCACCTTCTCTAGGTGGGTTTCCCAGTCTGTGGTATGAATGATCCACATCGTCCAAGTAGGCAGCAGCATAACTGTATAGCGGGCATAATAGATTGTCCATGAGGCACTGGAAAGTAGCTGGGGCCCCATGTAGTCCAAAAGGGAAGGACAGTATATTGAAAAAGATCCCTCTGATGTAGAGAACACAGTCTTTTCCTTTGTGTCTTCTGCAAGGGGAATCTGCCAGTACCCCTTTGTCAAGTCTAGAGTAGTCAAATACTGGGCATTCCCCAGACAGTCCACTAGCTCATCTATGTGAGGTATGGGGTATGCATCAAACTGGGATACTTAATTTACTCGCCGGAAGTCATTGCAAAACCTTGTGGTGCCATCAGGTTTGGGCACCAGCACGATTGGGCTGGACCACTGACTGTGGGATTCTTCGAAGATCCCCAACTCCAGCATTTTTTTTACTTTTGCTTTTATTTCCTCCCTTTTGGCCGCTGGCACCCAATAGGGCTTCACTGTCATTCTGGCCCCAGGGTTCGTGACGACGTGGTGATATGTCTCGGTTGTTCGACCCGGTTTTGTCGAGAACACATCTTGGTTTCGGAAGATCATCTCAGACACCTCATTCTTCTGGTCTGGTGTTAAATCGGGAGATACTCTCACCTGTTTGGAAGGCTTGTTTTCCTGGGTTAGGTCTTTTTGGACAGTTATGCATGCCTCTTGTGCATGCCAGGGTTTCAGAAGGTTGATGTGATAAATCTGTTCTTATTTTCGGCGTCCTGGCTGTCACATCTTGTAGGTTACTTCTCCCACGGGTTCAACCACCTCACAGGGCCCCTGCCATTGGGCCAGAAGCTTGCTTTCTGCCGTGGGTACCAACACCATCACCCGATCCCCTGGTTGGAACTGTCGGACTTTTGCCTGACAATTGTAATAGGTTCTCTGGGCCTCCTGGGCCTTTTCCAAATGTTCCCGTACAATAGGGGTGACACGGGCTATCTGGTCTCGCATCTGTATTATATGTTCTATTATATTTCTCCCCTCATTGGGTTCCTCTTCCCGGATCTCTTTGGCGATGTCCAGTATGCCACGGGGGTGACGTCTGTATAATAACTCGAAGGGGGAAAACCCATTTGAGGCCTGAGGTACCTCCTGGATAGCGAACATAAGGTAGGGTAGTAGGGCGTCCCAATCCTTCCCGTCCCAACTTACCACCTTCCTTATCATAGCCTTGAGGGTTTGGTTAAACCTTTCTACCAATCCATCAGTCTGTGGATGGTAGACTGAAGTTCTTAGGGTATGTATATGGAGCAGCGTACAGAGATCCTTCATTAGTTTTGACATAAATGGGGTTCCTTGGTCTGTTAATATCTCCTTTGGTAGCCCCACTCAGGCAAAGATCCCCACCATCTCTTAGGCTATCGTTTTAGAGGCTGTGTTCTGCAGGGGGGTGGCTTCTGGGTAGCGAGTAGCATAGTCCAAAACAAGAAGTATATATTGGTGGCCTCGAGCTGTCTTCTCCAGGAGTCCCACTAGGTCCATGGCTATTCTCTCAAAAGGGACCTCTATGATGGGAAGGGGTACTAAAGGTGCCCTCAGGTAGGGACGGGGACTGTGCAGCTGACGCTCCAGGCAGGACGCATAGTACCTCCGCACTTCTTCATGTACTCCGGGCCAGAAGAACCATCGTAGGACTCGTACCAGGGTCTTCTCTACTCCCAAATGCCCCCCAAAAAGATGACTATGAGCAAGACTTAATATAGCGTTCTGGTGTTTTTGGGGTACTAGGATCTGCTGTATCTTCTGCCCCTGTACTAGTGCAACCCAGTATAAGAGATTCTTCTTCATTATGAAGTAGGGTCCTGGTCCCGGGGTTTTCCCTTCCACGGGGACCCCACCTATTTCAGTCACCTCCTTCCTAATGTTGTCATACCTTGGAGCCCAGTCTCTGTTGCCTCTACTGGTTCAGAAGCATTAGGGTGAGGGTCAGACTTGGGTGCTTCTCCCTCCTGGGTGGCCTCCTTTTCAGCTGCTTGGGTCCACCTACCTACGAGAGCAACCTGCTGGCTTTGAGTCAGTATTCGGGTTCCCAAAGCTTTAGCTGCCCTCCTTTCCCTTTTTGACTTTCTACCTTGTCTGGGAATGGAAAATAAATCTGGGGATATTTCAGAGAAAACTGGGGGTTGACAGTCTAGTATGGAGGCCTCACTAACTTCAGGGTTCCCCTTTTCCTCCAATCCTCCTACTGGGAGTAAGTTTCCAAACCCTGGGAAGTCCCTCCCTATGAGCCCCGGGTATGGGAGTTTAGGGACTACACCTGCTGCTACCTCAGTAGTGTTCCCCTGAATTTCAAGTTTTACTGGGATGGTAGGGTAATAATCAGCTGTCCCATGGACACATGTTATTCCCGTATGCTTAGCCCGCAGCAGCTGACTACACTTCACAAGCTTCCCCAAGACAAGCGTGATAGCACTCCCCGAATCAACCAGTGCCGTTGTCTCTACCCCATTTACCTTTACTGGTCTGGTATACATATGTGGGGTTAGTGAGACCCCCACAAGGTGGATTAGGGAGCATGGGTCTGCCCAGTTCCCCAAGTTACACTGCATAGGCTCCTCAGCATTGGGACACTGTGCAGCTATATGCCCCCATTCCCCGCAGGCATAACATCTGTATGGAGCCCTAGGCATTCCCCAGTCTCTTGGTTTGGGCAGTCTAACATCTCGATCCTCTTCTCTCTCAGTGCTCTGACTCTTTGTGGCTTCTGGTGACCCTTCAGCCCCTCTCTTTTTCCACCTGGGCTCTCCTGGTGGCCCCATCACTCGAGCTCTAGGGCTTAGTGCTGCTAGTTTAACCCGGGGTGCTTCTTCCTTAACTGGTCAGGTCAGCTCCCTCGCTGTCCGTCGCCTTTCTACCAGTGCAACAACCTCATCACAGGTGGAGGGTTCGTTCTGGCTCACCCAGGCATGAAGGTCTGGCAGTAGCCCCCTCATGTATCGGTCGATGACCAGAACCTCTAGTATCTCTTCTGGACTCAGGGACTCGGTTCGCAACCATTTTCGTGCGAGATGGATGAGGTCATACAATTGGGATCACGGGGTCTTTTTTTCCTGGTAGCTCCACTCATGATACCTCTGGGCCCACACTGCAATCGTTACCCCAGATCTGGCCAGGATCTCTGCTTTCAGCTGGGGGTAGTCTGCCGCAGCCTCTTCAGGCAGATCATAGTAAACCTTCTGGGCCTCCCCACACAGGAATGGGGCAGGGATGCCAGACCACTGATCTCGAGGCCAGGCCTCCTGTAGGGCTGTCCTCTCAAAGGCCAGAAGGTATGCCTCTACATCATCCTCCCGCGTCATTTTCTGCAGCCAATGGCTGGCCCGTATGATCTGCGTCCTATCATGGCCGCGGTTCAGCTCTGTAAGGGTCTTTACCTGGTTTACCAGTTCTCTCAACATAGCTCGGTCTTGAAGAGCCTGGTCTATCAGCAGGCGATTAATCTCTTTCTGCATCCACACTGCCTCCTGTTGGGCAGCTGCCTGGACACGGGTAGCCTCCTGCTGGTCTGCTGTAGCTTGTATCAATGCCCATACTAAGTCATCCATTGTGGTAAAAAAAAAACAACAAAAAACAAAACCTCTCTTTCTTTTTTTTTTTAAATCACCCTCCTTCTTCTGCCGCACTGTGCACACCAGATCCCACCCCTGACACCAGTTGTGACAAAGTTCCTCCTCTACCTTGGTGGGTCCTGCGCTTATTGGCAGATTTGCTCACCTCAGAGGTTTGGGGGGAACCTGGGCCCACCCTCTACTCCGGGTTCCAGCCCAGGGCCCTGTGGATTGCAGCTGTCTATAGTGCCTCCTTTAACAGCTGCATGACAGCTACAACTCCCTGAGCTACTTCCCCATGGCCTCCTCCAAACACCTTCTTTATCCTCACCACAGGACCTTCCTCCTGGTGTCTGATAATGCTTGTACTCCGTAGTCCTCCAGCAGCACAGCCTCTCACTCTCAGCTCCTTGTGCCTCTTGCTCCCAGCTCCTCACACGCACTTCCTCCCCTCTAGCTCCTCCCCGCCTGACTGGAGTGAGCTCCTTTTTAAACCCAGGTGCCCTGATTAGCCTGCCTTGATTGGCTGCAGGTGTCCTAATCAGCCTGTCTGCCTTAATTGGTTCTAGCAAGTTCCTGATTACTCTAGTGCAGCCCCTGCTCTGGTCACTCAGGGAACAGAAAACTATTTACCCAGTGACCAGTATATTTACCCTCTACTAGACTCCCGTACCCCACTGGTTTGGGTCTGTCACATCTTCTAATCCCAGGTTTTGCTGTTGAGACTGCCAGAAAGTGTATAATTGCAATAGTGGTTTCTTTGAGGTGGATACCATCTGTTCATTATCAAGCAGCCATCAGATAATGCCATCAGTCAATTCAGACCAGGGCCAAATTTGAGCAAGTGAAAGGCTCTGTATCTCTTCCCCATCACTTGAAATATCTATTTGTCCTTGCTCACACTTGTTCCAAATTTGTATAAAAGATCAGAGATTAAAAAACCAGACTAAAATTGAATGCAAATAACATGCAATACTTATTTCACAGTCTGTACTGTAGTAGCAAGTATGCTTCATGCCTGATTCAAGGGCAGAGACAAGAAGTAAAGCTGCAAAGTAGGCAATAAGCATCCTGGGTGTGCTATTATTTCAAATACAAGTGGTTTCTGTGAAGTGTCAAACCCAATTTCATGTCTGACCATCACTTGCCTCTCTCGCCCCAGACTCATGCGCTTTCATTGAAGTGGAACCCTTAAGACAGGCCAACACTTGTAGTTTGTCAAAGATGTTTCTGAATTCAGAATCCCTCAGGCTAGAGACCCCTGTATTTCAGACAAATTACACATTTCACAGCCATGATCCATCACTTTATAAGCTCAGAAAAAACAGCTTTAATAACCAAAGTGACTCCAGAATTAGATATCGTGGCAGACAATTTGATACCCACTGTGTTTTTTGCCTTCTTCTATAAGATGGTTCATTAGACTCATCACTGGTAGATGGCACAGAAGTAATGTCAGTTTCACTGTATTTTACTCAAATACACTCTGGGAAATCAAACTAGGACTAATGGGTTAATTTGTTCCCTACTGAATGAGTAGACTGGCTCTTTCCACAGACTGCTGATTGGTTTAATGCAGTCTCCGAGATTCAAATGTCCTTTGCAAAGTCACCAATAAGAAGTGACTGATGTGCAACTACTACCTAATTATGCAAAATTATTCTCATTTGAGAGATAATAAGTTATGTTTTACAAACTACATATTTATTTCTCTTCACTTACATACCTGAGTGAAAAGTTAGACTAAGCAGTGTATTGACATGGAAATAGCCCTAGGGCTGGTGCATACATCACAGCATCAAACACACACAAGCACTTGGAAGCACACCTTGACTTTCAGTCCAGGAAGAAGATTCTTATGAGAAATTTGCTGAGAGCTTCCTTACTGAATATATGAAAAGAAAAGACTCCTCACAGTCAAAGCAAGTCAATGGAAAATGGCAATCTAAAATACATGGCGGACCCATCAATGGACCAACCCCACATCAACCCCAAGGCATTTCTCAACATCTAGAATTATCATGGTGCTATTGAAATCATTTTGTCTGTGCCAGGAGGCAAAGTCAAATTAGAGAACTGATGTGCATAGAAAAACGTAACACTCCCATTAGAATACCAAAGTTTGTTCACATAGGGCAGTTTTGAAACCACCTGGGAATGGGCAGTTTCTACTTCACTCTGCACAACAACATACACTCTGGTTAGTGTACAATTTCACACTTTCCTGGGGTTTGCCTTACTGATTAACCTAAACAAAACAAAAATATCCTTGACCAAAATTTTCTCCCCCACTTGACTTTATTCTTAGGGTTTCTCCCAGCAGATCCCTTCAGGACTCATCTGTTCTGATGAGACAGCAGAAATGACATTGCCCCTTGATGCAATCTTACCACCTGACATGATGAGTCAGCAGAAATAACTCTGCCTCTGTATGGGGCTTCCTAGAACCTGACACCTTGTCACAACAACCCAGCTTTAGACATCAGGGTCTTCTGATGAGGCTGTTCAGAAAGAGCAATAGAAAAGGAGCACAAATGCCATTTTACTGCAGAGAATGGATGAAAATAAGAAGTTATACCAAATGAAACACTAAGAAAGGACAATTAATGATGTATTTTCAAAACAAGCTGTTAGGAATTAAGTATATTGGATAAATAGCTGGAATTCTATATCAGTGATGTGTGGTCCACAACAACTTAAGTTTAATAGTTTTTTAAAAGCGCTACTGAAATATTTTTGTTTCTACAAAGCAAAATTTCCATATTGTTTACCTATGTCTCCTAGAGTTCATTAATGAGAATACAAGGGCTACTGATATATTTATGAAATATATTAATAGTTTGTACTGCTACATATTAATTACTTGTGAAGTACAATTAACTAGTTTATATGTGACTGGAGTAAATCAGCAGAAACTTCATTCATGTCAATAGAGATATATTGGTACAAAACTGATATCAGAAGAGTCAGGCTCATTGTGTCACATCTAATATATGTCATATATCAAAGCACCAGATAATGGAGAAAGAATCATTATTTGACTAACATGTATTTCTGTTGTCAGGGAAAAGCAAATCCCCCCCTTTTGTCTTAGGCCCTAGACCTCTGAGCAAAAATAATTTAGAGCCTTAGCTTAGCTTGTTTTTCTGTACAAAGGGCATGCTGAGGCAGAAAGATGTGGTCAGGGCCCCAAAAAGAGGAACTGGAATTGGATAAAGGGGAACCAGGAGATCTGTTAAGTTACAACAGCTGAGCCTGCTGTCGGGACTACAGAAAAGGTGTTAGAACGGTCAAATCGCAGAATTGACTGGCAAAGACAATAATAGGAAAAGACATAGATGGAAAATTGGGGCTCTGCCATAGATGGAAAATTAATTGGTCAGCTTGCTTGTTATTAACATTATATTCCAAATAAGGCAAATAACATGTGTAACCAGCGTGCTACGTTTTGCGGTTTTAACCATTATAACCATGGTAAAATTTGTAGTAAGCAGAGCAGCTTACCTCTTGCATGGGGTCATGCTGTCTCTCCCTGCATATATGCTTGTATAAAATAAAGGAGCCTCAGGCTGTCTGATCTAAAATCAACCATGTGGTCAATTTTCCACAACATTGTGTAATGGTAGTTTTAGGATACATGTTCAAAATTGTGCTTTTTTTCCTGTTTCTAAAATCACAGCAAAATGCTGGACAAGCCAGAAATGCTTGGTTTTACTTAGTTCTACCTAATGTTTTGGCTACTCATTACTGACAGACAATACATGAACAAAGAGCATAAAGTACTATTTTAAAAGGAGCTGGCTTCTTTTTTCTTGTCCACGTCATTTTAAAGTTACGCCTTAAATCTCCTTTCCCAGCTGGGGTGGGGAGCAGGAGAGCATGTGTTTGAACTTGGGAATTAAATGTTAATATTTTAAAAAGCAAATCCTTGTTCCCTGGCCTAGCAGTTGATACTTTTATTCTTGAGGAATGCTATGCACATCGGGTAATGAACTGAATAACTTACAAGAAGTATCACCATGTATGTTATTACATAGCTGGGGAGCTCAGGGTAGCAAATCTGTTTCATGCCACTTCTGGAAATTCCCTCCAGCAAACCCTAATACCACGGTCCGCTGACTGTGAACCCCCTAGGTTAGGGCCAGTCATAAATGTGCACAACCTTAATCTGATGTCAACTTTATCCTAGCTACAACACTACAAAGTGGGTGAACCATGGAAGAACTGTGTACTGCCAAAAAGAGGTATTTTGGCAAAGAAAGAGCTGAGAAAACATTGCATCACTTGTGAGCAACTGCAAATAACCAAACTCAAAGCAACGCTGGTCAGGTTCCAAGAGAGCCAAACCTGTGCCCCGACAGATGGCTTAGGATGAAGTACTAAAAGGAGTAAATGATCTCATCGCTCTAATTAACTGAAATAAGTTAAACATCCCTGATAAATCATTAGGCCAAATTCTGCCCTTACTTAAGTCTACAGCTCACATTAGAGTTAATGAGATTTACACACATGTATCAGAGGTTAGAATTTGGTAAATTGATTAGAGGCTCCATGTGTTAGTAAATTGTCTGGGATTCAAAAGATCTCCATTTATCAAGATCCAAACTGTACAATCTGGAGGGAAATAAAAGTTGATAAGGAGAATAAGAAAATCCTCCCCCACTCCTCACCCCTGCAAATAAATACCACTGATTCTTTTGCTCCTACCTTCTAGTCGGGTTTGACAAGATATATTTGTTTTTCAGTTAATATTCATAAAAGGTGTGAATAAGATGCAGAACTTTAGTACAAAGCAAATCCAAACAAAAGAAATACTCAAATTAAAGCTCTTTCATTTTTCAAGACACAGCAGCCTTTTTTAAGCTTTATTAGAAAATTATCATGCCAGCTGTCTCTTTTCCCTGACTGTTATTCACACAATATGCCTCTCTCTTGTTTCTTTTCAGCTTTGTACATGTATAATAATGAGTTTTCTAGAATGGAAAACCCAGTGGAATATTAAAATTGCAAAGAGCAGCTCTTCGAGTTAATTTCACCAAAGTGCATCACAACACAATACAATGTTGTAAGAATGAATATCTAATAGGAATTCATTCATGGAAAAATTAATTAAAGAAAATGTTACTGCTAATATAGGCTTTTTATATATGTACTGTTATGTATTGGCAATAATAAAAGTTAAACATTTATGAAAGTAAAGCATTCATGACATACATGCTGGGCTATGTTATGAACAATATACCAATTTGAACATGATGTAAAACTCATAGCAAGCACTGACTATGGATTTGGTTGAGAGATGTACATAATTATGGTTTTGTTGAAACAGAAAATACAGTAGAAATAATGTTTTGTAAATGGAACATGTTACCTAATATTTTACATGTGACAATGTAAAATGTCAGTCTGCCATGTCATAACTGAGACTACTAGCCTGTGACTTATGGGTATCTCTCATTTGCTGAAGGTACAGTTCAGTGGCTCCTTTTTCTGCAGTTTTATTTTTCTGCAAGGCTCAATGATAATCTTATACTCTTGGGTATTTTTTCTTGTAGAGGCCAAAATTTGCAAATTTGGATGCTTAAAAGGTAGGTTCCTGAAACCGTGTTAGACATCTCACCAAAAACGGCCTTATTGTCAGGAGTACTGAGTTCTCACAGCTCCTGTTAACATGGCAACGATCATGGAATTCAATAGTACCTGGGAATCCAAATGCTTAGGTACTTAACATTTGATTCCATAATTGGAAATTTCAGCCATATGCAGAAGAATATGGAATATACAAATAGGGTGATCTAACAGCAAGGTGATGGGGAAGAGGGAATATTATAGGGAAAGATTAATAAACCACGTGCTACCAACTTGATTTTTTTATAATTTTTCTTTCAATAAAGAAATCTGTAAAATAGAGTTCAAAACATCTGATAGAGAAAATTAGAAATAATGGCTAGATCTTTTTCAAGAATATATTAGAGGTAGTTGTTCATTTGAATGCCAGCATTGTCTATATTTGTGAGACATGCAAGTGATCTGAAAAGACCTACTGTGTATAATGTTATATATTTAAATACAAGTTTTACTAATCTGTATTTTAGTACTTTGAGGCCTTTTGCAACTTTTACTTTTATTTCTAAGGCCTACAGAGATGCTCTTTATTCTATTGTCTAAACATGAAAATTACTGGTCCCCTAGGATGAATGATTTGTGCTCTGGGTTGACTTTTTATCAATCATGTTAATTTGAAAATAAGCTATTGGTTTGTCTTTTTATTCATTATAGTCAAAAGTGGATTGTGTTAGCCCAATCCCATTTGCCCTTAATTAACAACCATTGAATCCCCATATTAATTAGCAGAGCTGTTAGATATTTTACATCACTCCTCACTATACCAGATAATTAAAAGTCCCATTAATAAAACTGTGGTACTCATAATTTGTATAAACCTATCATGAAACAATAAAACTGATTACATTTCAGATGCTCTCCGACTTACACAAGCGATCCGTTCCGGAATGCCTTGCGTAACTCAAATTTTGCGTAAGTCGGAAATGTATCTCTGACCATTACACACACACACACACACACACACACACACACAAACCCTCCTATTTCTAGCTTACAGAACTTTTTCTGTAAGCTTGGATTTGCGTATGTTGGGTTTACGTAACTCAGGAAGCATCTGTCTAGCTTTTTACATGCCTGTTTATTGATGTGATATTGCTTTAATCTGAGAAGAATCGCAGCCTTGCAAAGGTTAAAAAGAGCAACTGTAAATGTCAGCTAGGACTTCATTGGTTGCTATCCTATAGAATCATTGCCCCAAGGCAACCTGGACATGCCTCATCCCCAGCCAAGCAGTATCAGCCACTTATGCATTTACCACATGTGGGTATCTTGGAGTCTTTTGCTGGGGGATCCACAGACCTGAAAATGAATGAAGCC
The DNA here is from genome assembly GCF_007399415.2 of Gopherus evgoodei. Taxonomy (NCBI): domain Eukaryota; kingdom Metazoa; phylum Chordata; order Testudines; family Testudinidae; genus Gopherus; species Gopherus evgoodei. The sequence goes on along the minus strand of NC_044329.1, from coordinate 104,577,172 downwards.
CAAATCCTTTAAAACTTTGGCACAGCCTTTTATGTGGAATACCTAGGGTGACCATCTTTGCTGGATGGAAATAAGAGAAAACCACACAAAAAATAAGGGACAATACTTTATTTTAAGAGACATTTTAGCGAAACACCATTTCTCTTAGCATATCACGTATTTTCTCTCAAGTGTACATTTCTACTGCCCTCAAATATATAATGCAACTAAGTACCATTTTAAACATTAAATTGAAGCACATCAATTTTAAGGGACAAGTGATCACCCTAAGGGACAAATCAATGAAATAAGGGATGGTCCCTTAAAATAAAGTACACATGGTCACCTTAGAAAAACAACAAGGAGTCCGGTGGCACCTTAAAGACTAACATATTTATTTGGGTATAAGCTTTCGTGGGTAAAAAACCAACTTCTTCAGAGTGAAAATTACAGATGCAGGCATAAATATACTAATATGGTCACCCTAGGAATACCAATAGATTTTGGTTAATAATTATCTTAAAGTTGGACTAGCGTAAAATTGTCAAACATTCCCATTTAACAATGGCCACTACATAGTAAAGTTTACATATAGTGGACTTAATCCTGTTTGCCTTCCTCCTGCAATGTATCCCATTGAGCTGAAAATGTGAAGTCAACGGGGATACTTACAGGAATAGGGTGAGCAGGATTAGACCCACTTTCAAACCCCTCTCTCAGGTTGAAAAGAATCTGGTAGATTTGCAGTTTGTAGGAGAGTCTGTGGCATCTGCAGAAGGATAGACAAGTACATTACAAATATGCTTTTTGGAGTGGTGCCTTAAGATTGAGTCTCAAATTCAGTCTCAGATATTTGCTTCTAAATTTATCCCTAAACAACATTTATCCCATGATGCATCCATGACCTTCCAGGGAACGTTTCTTAACTTGAGCCTTAAAAAGCCTTCGGTCATGGATTGCAAGGATCCCAAAGATCTATGAATCTTGCTACTTTGGGAATCAATTATGTTAAATATCATCGCAATTCAGTGTGAATAGTCAGTATTCAACAGTGCAAAAAATGTCTTACTTCCTATCCTGTCCTGATATCCTCTAGTCATTGCACAGTGGATCACAGTCAAGATCCTGGTGAACATTTCTGATAAGAGTGTTTCAAACTATGAGTGGGTAAAACACATACCCTAATGTCCAGAGATTTTGAACTTCTCTGAATTAATTTTGCCCAATCAGTACCCACATGTTGAATGCAAAGGCAAAGTTTTGACTTAAAAAACAAAAAGGAGGAGGAAAGCGGATCATCTCTCAGGTAAACCAAAAGCTTCATTTTTCACCCTTTAGGAATTCCTCTTTCTCTGGGGAAGAAAGTATTCAAAAACAAATGCGTAAAAAAAAAAAGGTGATTTTTTCCCCCCTCCCCAAAAATGTCTGTTGCGTCTTTCTAGCTGTCACCAAAATGTCTCCAAGGACCGGTAATGTTAAAAATAGTGTCCTCTGATGTGTAAAGACATCTATGTTCAAACAAGTAAGCCATTACTTCTTTGGTTTAACTCAAAATGCAATGACATTTCATGCCAGCTCTGGAAAAAAAATATTGAATGACATTCAAGAAGTCATTACAGCTTCCACACCAAAGAAATTCAGTTAAGTTTCAAGTTTCAAGTTAAATCTAATTCTATAACCCTGTTTAATTAAGTAATCTTCAGCTCTTTTCACTTAGGATTTGTTATTCCCTCCTGCATTCCTACAAGGACTGGTTAGATTTGCTGAGTTACATTTTTAACCACAGTTCTTTGTGCCTCTGTTGTGTACTCTCAGGCAAAAACCACCTGCAATAAAAGGCCTACTAGCTCTCATCTGTGGTAAGAGGTTAAAAAATTAGGAAAAAAAACAGATGAAATGTATGACAACTGTGACATTCCCTCAGGAAACGTCATAAGGTAGGGGAATCTTTCAATATTATGAACTAAAGGTTTGGGCTGTCATTTACGTGGTAACTGCTGATATTCTGCAGTTATGACTTTTGAGCAAATGAAACTCTGTGTGGGTGAGAACTGTATTTAAGTAGAGTGGCTTTGAATTTATAAAATGCAGACAAGATGTTCTACTGCAATTTAACAATTTAGTAGGAATCTTCAATTGCAAACAAACAGGGAAGTATAATTTCAAAGATACCTCAAAGCCAAGCTATCAATATACAGGTGAAAGCAGAGAAAAGAATCTCTCTTACTAACAACTGCTCTTCCCCACTCATTCTTTCAACTAAATGTGTACTCATGTCGCATAAAGTATCATTCAGGCCTGTGCTAATGTAATTCAGATACAATAAGAAATCATACCTACTTAAAGCATCGGTATCTTTGGAATTATATATGGAATGATTTTTTTAAATATAGGCTTGAGCTTTGCCTTTTAAAATAAGCAAGATACATTTGCACTATATGTTCCCCTTGCAGTTTATTGTTCTTATATTTAAAATTTAGGATGATGAGTCATATATACTCTTTGGCTCATCTGAAAGACAATACAGCATTTACCTATGTCATATAATCCTCTGATGTTGAATAAAGTTTGCAGTCCTGAGATATTTTGGTGCTTTTTATGGTCCATTTTCTATTATTGTGTAGAGGAAACTCATTGTCAAGAAACTTAACAGCAAGGAGTAGCACCTAAAGGTAAGGTTTTTTACAAGGGTCCATTGTGAAGAACCTATTTTTAGTTGCTTACAACATTCTCAAACTTTTATTGTTCAAGATGCAATTCTGCACACTTGGTCTTAGCCTAAGAACACATTTTGAATTTTTTAAACCAAAAATGATTCAGCTACTTGAGTATGTGAAGAGTGAAAAATCACAGTTCTGCCATTATTAATTTAAAAAAAAAGTATTTCTAACAGTTTTATTGCCTCAGTGGTAGGAGTTTAAAGAAGTTTGGCAGTTCCAGAATCCCTAATTCACAAAAGTGCATTTCAATTTAGTGAAAATCCATTTAAATTTGGGTAAGTTATAAGGTCACATATGTCCTGGTTACAGCTATGTGATAATAGCTTTGGGTTTTTTATTATTATTTTTTATTATTGGTTAGTAATAGGAGGATTAATTTTACTAAATAGTAAAATAGTATCTTACAAATGTAAGGTACTGTTCAACATGAATAAAGGGTAATAGTATCTGGCCCTTATTGTGCAGGTACATGTAGAAAATGATCTGTGATGTGTGCACTATGCAGAATGACAGGGGAGGAAAGCCCTGCCTTATCTTATGCAATATCTAATGGTGACTATATAAACTTTAGACAACTTCACCACTGCTGTGATCAGGTGCATTTTCACTGAAATCAGTGCACTCATGGCTACATATACTAATGGTGAATCTGACTCTATCTACATCAACACTTCATTTGTAATTAAAATTCTGCCACTTCAGATGTAAAAATATGCCTTGCATTCTGCACAGACACTACACGACAACATTTTTTGAAGGGGAAATGAAGATGATAAGTAATTGAAACTCTACAAGAAATTTTACAAAGAATGTGATTAGCTGAGTTGGTATGTAGCCAGGACAATACAGCTAAATAACTCTTACTCCTGAGAAAAGTACCATGGGATATTTAAGTAAAAATAGTTGCACTCACTACCTAATTACCCAACAAATATACAATGCAAGACACTAGTGAAAGTCTATGTCAACTATACAAGGAAGTAAATAGTTACAGTTATGTTCCCGCTTGTATGCAACAGTCAAACCTCTATTTAATAAAATAAATAAATAAATAAATAAACAAACCAAAACCACACTTCCTTTGTCTGAAAGATTTGATGAAACCTGTAGTAAGTCTTTAAAGACAGGATGTAACTAATCTTTCCTGTCTCCTAAGAATCATTTCAGATTGATAGGCCTTAAATTCCAGGAATGGAGTCCACTCAGTATTTCAGTTTGAATCAAGATGAACCGAAGTCTATCCCTGATAGTGCCATTATTTAATCTACTTGCAGACTAAAGACATCCGTGCATTGACTGATCTATCAGAAGGCTCAGCAAAATTCTTTTTGTTGAATTCTGAATAAAAACAGGAAAATCTATGGAAAGACTATCTCTGTTAAATATACATCTTTTTCCTCCCCTACATATCTAGATTGTCCTAAAAGACGGTTACTCACCTTTGTAACTGTTGTTCTTTGAGATGTGTTGCTCATATCCATTCCAGTTAGGTGTGCGCGCCGCGCATGCATGTTCGTCAGAAGATTTTTACCCTAGCAACTCCGGTGGGCCGGCAGGTCGCCCCCTAGAGTGGTGCCGGCATGGCGCCTGATATATACCCCTGTCGGCCCGCCCGCTCCTCAGTTCCTTCTTGCCGGCTACTCCGACAGTGGGGAAGGAGGGCGGGCGTGGAATGGATATGAGCAACATATCTCGAAGAACAACAGTTGCAAAGGCGAGTAAACGTCTTTTCTTCTTCGAGTGATTGCTCATATCCATTCCAGTTAGATGAATCCCAAGCCTTACCTAGGCGGAGGGTCGGAGAGAGAAGTCGCAGCGTGGAGCACTGCGGAGCAGAAGGCCACGTCATCTCTGGACTGCTGGACCAGGGCATAATGGGAAGCGAAAGTATGAACGGAGGACCAGGTTGTTGCCCTACAGATCTCCTGGATGGGGACGTTGGCGAGGAAAGCTGTCAATGAGGCTTGAGCCCTGGTAGAGTGAGCAGTCACGTGTCCCGGAGGGGTATGAGCGAAGTCATAACAGGCTCGGATACAGGACGTTACCCACGAGGAGATTCTTTGAGAGGAAATGGGTAACACTTTGACACGTTCCGCTACCGCCACAAAGAGTTGGGGGGATTTGTGGAACGGTTTGGTTCTCTCTATATAAAAGGCGAGCGCCCAACGGACGTCCAGTGAGTGAAGCTGCTGCTCCCTGCGGGACAAGTGGGGTTTTGGGAAAAAGACAGGGAGAAAGATCTGGTTGACGTGAAAGGCCGAGACCACCTTGCGGAGAAAGATTGGGTGTGGTCTCAGCTGCACCTTGTCCCTGTGGAACACAGTATACGGGGGATCTACCGTGAGTGCCCGGAGCTCCAACACCCATCTGGCTGAGGTGACGGCCACCAGGAAGGCAGTCTTCCAGGAGAGATAGAGCAGGGAGCAAGTCGCTAATTGCTCATACGGAGGGGACATGAGCCGGTTTAGAACTAGGTTCAGGTCCCAGGTAGGGGTAGGGCGTAGAACTTGGGGGTAGAGACGCTCCAAGCCTTTAAGGAATCTAGTCACAATAGGGTGAGAGAACACCGAGCGGCCATCCCCCCTCGGGTGAAAGGTGCAGATGGCCGCCAGGTGAACCCGGAGAGATGATATCGCCAGGCCCTGTTGCTTGAGAGACCAGATGTAGTCTAGGATATTGGCAATGGAGATCTCGGTGGGAAGGAAACCCCGTTCCGTGCACCAACAGGTGAAGCGCTTCCATTTGGCCGAATACATCGCTCTAGTGGAAGGCTTCCTGCTGTGCAGGAGCACCTGCCACAGTGGGGTAGAGCAGCGGAGTTCAGACCGGGTCAGCCACTCAGGAGCCATGCCGTGAGGTGCAGTGATTGCAGGTCTGGGTGACATAGCCTGCCGTGGCCCTGGGTGATCAGGTCCAGGTGAAGAGGCAGGGGGACAGGGTCGGCCCGAGACAGGTCCAGCAACATGGAGTACCAATGTTGCCTGGGCCATGCTGGAGCTATCAAGATCAAGCGGGCCCTGTCCCTGCGCACCTTCAAAAGGACCTTGTGGACAAGCGGGAATGGAGGGAATGCGTAGAACAGATGCGTCGTCCACGGAATAAGGAAGGTATCTGCTACCGAACCGGGTTCCTGGCCCTGAAAGGAGCAGAACATCTGGCACTTCCTGTTCCCTCGAGACGCGAAGAGGTCCATCTGGGGACATCCCCACCTCTGGAAGAGCGAAAGGGCGACGTCCGGGCGAAGGGACCACTCGTGGGAAAGGAAGGATCTGCTCAGATGATCCACCAGCGTGTTCCGAACCCCGGGGAGGAAGGATGCGATGAGGTGAATGGAGTGGGCTATGCAGAAGTCCCAGAGTCTCACGGTCTCCTGACACAGGGCAGAAGACCTCGTGCCGCCCTGCTTGTTGATATAATACATGGTCGTTGTGTTGTCGGTGAATACCGAGACACAGCGACCCTGAAGTTGATGATGGAATGTTTGGCAAGCAAGGCGGACTGCCCTCAATTCCCGTACGTTGATGTGGAGGGCCAGTTCGTGGGGTGACCACCGGCCTTGGGTCCGCAGGGTTCCGAGATGGGACCCCCAACCTAGATCTGAGGATTAGACCCAAGCTCGCGAAAAGACTGCTGACCATGCGGACATGGCTGAGGACTTGAGTCTCTCATGATCCCGTATCAGCCAGTCATCGAGGTACAGAAATACATGTATACGACTGCGACGAAGGTGGGCGACGACTACAGCCATACATTTGGTGAACACCCTCGGGGCTGTGGAGAGGCCGAACGGGAGGACCGCGAATTGATAGTGGCAGCGGTTGACCACGAACCGAAGGAACCGTCTGTGTGGCGGGAAGATGGCTATATGAAAGTATGCGTCTTGCATGTCGAGGGTGACGTACCAGTCTCCAGGATCCAAGGATGGGATAATGGCCCCCAAGGATACCATACGGAACTTAAACTTCACCATGTACCTGTTGAGTTCCCGCAGGTCGAGGATAGGCCTGAGGCCTCCCTTGGCTTTGGGGATCAGAAAGTAACGGGAATAAAACCCTTTGCCCCGCTCGGCTTCTGGAACCTCCTCTATGGCTCCTTTGTCGAGGAGCGTTCGCACCTCCTAAAGGAGGAGTTGCTCATGAGAGGGAGTCCCTGAAGAGGGACGAGGGAGGGGGGCCGGAGGGAGGGTGTGAAACAAACTGCAGATAGTATCCAGCTTGCAATGTGCGTAAGACCTATTGGTTGGACGTTAGTCGGGACCACGCCGAGAGGAAAAATGAAAGACGGTTGGAAAAGGGAGGGGATGGATCCGGGAGGGAAACTGGTGCAGTGCCCTCGGGCGCACCTTCAAAATGAAGGTTTCGGGCCAGAGGGAGCCTTGGAGGAGCTCTGGTTTTGCCCTCCTTGGTTGCCCGATTGTCTACGCCGGCTGTTCCTACTTCGACGTCTGGCGAAGTCCTGCCTCTGGCAGGGTTGGGGGTAGGGCCGGCGTTGTTGTTGAGGACGGAAGGGTCTGCGCTGGATGACTGGTGTGTGCATCCCCAGGGAGCATAATGACCCTATTGTCTTTAAGGCTTTGTAGCCTGGGGTCCGTCTTGTCCGAGAACAGGCCCTGGCCTTCAAGCGGGAGATCCTGTATGGTGTACTGGAGTTCCGGAGGAAGGCCAGAGACCTGTAGCCAGGAAATTCGGCGCATGGTAACGCCAGAACCTAGAGTCCTGGCGGCCGAATCTGCGGCGTCCAAAGATGCTTGCAGGGAACTTCTTGCTATTTTCTTGCCCTCGTCAAGGATCGCCGCGAATTCCTGACGCGCATCTTGCAGAAGCAACTCCTTGAATTTGTCCGCTGCCACCCAGGTGTTGTAAGTGTAGCGGCTAAGAAGAGCTTGTTGATTGGACACCCGAAGCTGGAGGGTGCCCGCAGAATAGACCTTTCGGCCGAGCAGGTCCATGCGCCTCACTTCCTTAGACTTTGGTGCCGGGGCCTGTTGGCCTTGACGCTCCCTCTCGTTCACAGATTGTACGACGAGGGAGCATGGAGGCGGGTGAACATAGAGATACTCATACCCTTTTGAGGGCACCATGTATTTCGTTCCACGCCGCGAGCCACGGGGGGAACGGACGCCGGTGACTGCCAGATGGTAGTGGCATTGGCCTGAATAGTCCGGATAAAGGGAAGGGCGACCCGAGTGGGTGCATCCGCAGATAATATGCTCACAACCGGATCCTCAATTTCAGAGACCTCTTCAGCCTGTAAGTTCATGTTTTGCGCCACGCGCCTGGGGAGGTCCTGATGCGCCCTGAGGTCGAGCGGAGGAGGGCTGGTGGAGGTTGTTCCAGCCACTGCCTCATCCGGGGAGGATGATGAGGAGACACCTGGCAGGAGTGGATCTGCAGGAGGCTTCGTCTGGAGCAGTGTCTCTGGCTCTAGAGGGAGATCAGGATCCCGGTGGTGAGACAACTCCTCCTCTGCAGGGGAAGGGGGAGGACGAGACAATGTGGCCTCTGGAGCCCTGTGTTCAGATGACGTTGAACGCGGGGGAACCTGCTGAGGCCCTTGGGCTTGATGATATGCCCAGGGAGTCCAGAAGCCCCACTGCTGCGGTCCATCCTCCTGCGGGGGGGGGATCATGGAAGAGAGCAGCAGGCCTGTCAGTGTCCATAGCGTACGCGCTGTCTGTTTGAGAAGAGACAGATGGCTGTCGGGACGGCCAGGGCGGAGCCGAACGGGACTGATATGGGTCCCTCGGTCTAGACGGTGGAGACCTCCTCGGTGCCGGAGACCGGTGCCGGGAGTCTTATCGGTGCCGGGATCGAGACCGGGACCTGCCACCAGCGCGGTGCCGGGAGGTCGACCGGAATGTAGAATGCCGACGATGGGAGCGGCTTCTCAAATCTCAGCGCTGGTAGCGGTGGCTCGAGCTAGAGCGGTGCCGAGAGTATCGGGACTGTCGTGAAGAGGACCGGTGCCGCAAGTATGACTGGTACCGCCATGGAGAGTAGTGCCGGGACTGCGAGCGGCGCACTGATCGAGATCGTCCACGGTGCCGGGACCATGATGGGGATCAGTGCCGGCTCAGTGAAACCGGAGACGGTGCTCGCATGGCCACAGGCTTGCCTTTTGATTGCAGAACCCGCACCGGAGGCACCGGGGGTTGAGGCAGCGTAGGCTCAGTCAATGCGATCAGGTCCCGAGCCGAAGCAAATGTCTCTGGCGTCGAGAGGACCATTAGCTCAACCCCAGATCTTATGGGGGAGCTGTGAGGGACCGGACTCGACGGACCTCCCGGGCCTGGAGTCGATGGAATCCCTGTCATCGGTGCCACGGCAGCAGTTGGTGCTGGGTGCTCCGTTCGAGTCTGCTTGGCTGGAGTGGCAGACGTTGAAGGCCTTGCGTCGGGGGCCGGTGCCGGGGCGTTTTCCCGATGCCGGAGCAGGTCCGGTGCCGGAGCGGAGCCGGCGCTCGGCATCGAGGCTGGAGGGTTAAGCGCTGCTTCCATTAGGAGGGTCTTTAAGCGCTGATCCCTCTCCTTCTTTGTTCTTGGCTCAAATGCCTTATAAATGCGGCACTTTTCGGAGATATGCGATTCCCCAAGGCACTTCAAGCAGGCACCGTAGGGATCGCTCGTTGGCATCGGCTTCTTGCAGGCCGTGCATTGTTTGAACCCTGGCGAACTGGGCATGAGCCCGGCGCCGGGCGCGGGGGAGGGCTAGAGCCCAAGCCCGCTAACTATATACAACAAGTAATACACTATCGACTAATATTATAAACTCTAACTACAACTATAACTATATACAACTAGTAGAACAACGAGACAATGGAGAGCTAGGGACGTGGAGGACAGCTATGCCGCGCTCCACAGTTCCAACACGGCGGTAAGAAGGAACTGAGGAGAGGATGGGCTGGCAGGGGTATATATCAGGCGCCATGCCAGCGCCACTCTAGGGGGCGACCTGCCGGCCCACCGGAGTTGCTAGGGTAAAAATCTTCTGACGAACGTGCACGCACGGCGCGCACACCTAACTGGAATGGATATGAGCAATCACTAGAAGAAGAACTGAAATTCTGAAAATGAAAATGGGTTGTTTTTCTGTGGTTTTGTATTGCTAAATCTTTTGGGATAAAGAAGAGCAGAGAATAATGTCCCCTGCTGTGTTAAAGCAATAAACACGGCAAAGGAATTAAAACAATAATTGAAAAACATAGAGAGCTATAATGAGTTTTTATTAGAGCAGCAATGAACTGTATGTTACTAAGGTTGCAAATTGCAGCAAAGACTCTCAGACCTTACATGCTTGCTGTCATTCACCCTGTCAGCTCATACTTCATTATGACCCTGTATGCTCCCATTAGGCTAAGGGGGTCTTTAAAAATACAAAAAACAGATAAAAACAATTGCAGCTGGCAGCCTAGAAAATTTAAACTGTGCTAAGTAGGTGAGCTACCTATGATATTGGAATACAAAGAATAAGAACACTTCCATTCAGAGTCCTTGTGAATAAAAATCTGCGTTGGGTGTATGTTTTGCACATCCATTTAAATCAAACACAGAAAGGAACTGTTGAGCAACCCTAAAGGGACATTAAATGCTGCCAACTGGTAACTTTTCCTGATTCTGCAATCAGCTCCATGTGGGACAGATCCCCTCTTCACCATGGAAGGAGGTTGTAGGTTCAAGGTCTTTTAGCCATGTGTAACTTGTATATTGTTTCTATTTCTCACCAATCTGCTGAATATCTGACATTTCACAAATAGTATAAAAGTGCAAGAGTGTGTGTGTGTAGGTAGGTAGATAGATAGATAGATAGATAGATAGATAGATAGATAGATAGATAGATAGATAGATAGATAGATAGATAGATAGAAAGAAAGAAAGAAAGGTCCTGTGACACCTAACTCAGCTGGTGGAAGACAGCTCCCTCATTCTGCATTAATTTCAATGCAGTTTTTAAAGTATTTGTCCCTATGAAGAAAGATTGTGCTCTATGTTTCAAAGAGACATTTAAAATCCCACATTTTGACAGCAGGAAGAGGGTGGAATTCCTCTCCATCCAAAGATTTGGCTAGCCTTGTGATAAATCTCCAAAGAAACTTAATTTTAATCTGTGGAAGGCTTTTGCTCTACATGCAGTCACCAATGCAACCAGCATTAAGCCTAAAGCACTGCATCCAAAACGAAAACGGCTTGTACACATAGGGATTAACTGTAATTTTAATAGCCACACAGAATAAAGGAATGAGCACTTCCCTGAACATTTTTTTAAAATTACTCATGTCTAAAAATATCAGCTCTGTCTATGAAGAGCCCTGAAAAATTGGAGACTTCACCTTCATGCCCCAACATCTGCCTATGCAGCTGTCTTCCCTTACTGTACTACCAGCTGCACATCAGAGCTATAATGAAGTGGGTAGCTAGCATAGCAGGGTGTGCACTGGCGGATATGGCAAGTAATATCAGCAACGTCACCATTGCACAATGATTCTGAACATACTGGAGTCCTCAGCAATGAGCTTCAACAATAACATCATCACTTTGTCAATTCCTTCTTGGTCTTTTTTAAAGTATCAGCATTCATTTTCATTTGGAAGCTCAAAAGCCCAGTGCTATTTTTCCTGTCCTGACTCTAGAATAAATACTAAGGAAGAATACAAGTGTTCCGCATTTGATGTACAGTACATTCTTTGGAAAGAAAAGCCTCATTGGATTATATCACAGTGGTTTATGTGCGATGGGCTCAGAATGGTCTCTCTGAAATTTTATAGTCTCATTTTGATAAACTAAGACCATCTTTTTTTGGAGGCAAAAGAGACTGGGAGTCCTTGTGAGATTAAATTAGGCACTGATTGTTTCATGCAAACTTTGAGTGTAATAGTCATTGTTATTCATTATTTTTGTTTCCTAGTTGTAAGCCTCAGCTTCTCCGTTTTTAATACTCTTAACAAATCTTCACAGAAAGTCAAACAAACAAGACAATTCTACCTGGTTTATCAGAATTACCTAATATACCCAATAATGGAAGCTATAGCACTAAAATAAGGTGAATGTATAAGTCCTCTACATGTCGTCTCACTGCCTATTACATTTTCATCTCAGAGTCAGCTCAATTTTGAGTGTTGCAGTGAAGATCTAATAAAGACATTTAATGATATGATCTAAAGAAACAAATTTTGCATTTTTACTTTTGCTGTGTGCACACTTAAAAGTGTAGGAATACATTAATATTCACTTTACTTTCCCCTGTGAAAATGTAGCTGCAGAATTGAAAATTTTCCTGGCAATTCTGTGCCCCTTGAATTTCCTTTTTATGTAAAATTTGGACAAAACAGCCACCTTTTGTCATCTATTAACACCCTTCCAATATTTAAACTTGGAACTTCAGAACTGTCTTTTAACTGGATTGTGTCCTTTTTTTCATTAAGACTTTTCCAGAATCATTGCTGGAAAAGGAGGCACATTATTTGAGGGTAAAAATCAAGACATAATCACTAGTGTGGAAAGCTTTATGCAGACCATCTACCACAGGTTGAATTTCATCTTATGTCAGTTGCAGTTCCATTCTGTCTTGTAATGGGAGAATATCCCTACCGGAATAAGTTCATGTAGGTCTAATTTCTGCAGGCAGACTGCAATAGGTTTTAAAATTTCTTGCAACTTTAAGGTGCAAGAGAAGAATACTATTAAAGTAAGTGCAAATGTGTTATTAATAAACTGGCTGAAAATCTCCCTCTATGTATCATAAGCTCTTGTATTCCCATGACGGCTTATTAGATCCACATAAGATGTTTTAGAAAATTTTCACCACCTAACTACTTTAAGCTGCATTAATCATTTTAAATTCCAACCAAATCATAAGCAAAAAATCTGCTCCTGTCTAATGAATAATAATACTTTCGCTTCCTAGCTAAATTTCTTGGGCTGAAGTTTTACAAACATTTAATGAGAGATGTGCACAGAAAATCCATTAAACAAATAAAAGATCGTGTGTGTGTACACATTTCCTGACCAATATGTGACGTGGACATTCATCATCTCTACCGCTTAGCATTTTCTTTTAAATTATCAGGTTTTTAAAATAATATTTCAAAAGGAGACTGATATGTCTCTTTTATAGTTTTGCTTTTTTTTACATCCCATTATTTGTAATATCATAAAAAATTAAAAATGAAATTTGTGTCCTTGCAAATCATCCCTAACCTTTCCTAGTCAGCCATCAGACTGAGATATAGCATACATGACACTTATTAACAACCCCGTCCTACCCATGGTCTATGGGCCAAACATCCTTATTATTCTGCTGGATTTCTCCACAACATGTGCTACACAGTGTTTTAGAATCATGAAATGCACCTGTTCTGCCTCACAGATTTATCAGGGGTAAACAGCAGTCTATTTTGGTGATTCCAATCCTCTCTCTTAGACCAAGCTCATAGGTCTCTGATTAGAAATTGCAACACTTCCTTCAGAAATATCACCTACAGATACCTGCAAGCACTAATACTGGACACACAAATAGCAACAGCTGCACAAACAGCTTGGTCCACCCTTCCTGACCAGAATACAATGCCCCATCCAACAAATTAAAGCTATCTATGTCAGGAGTCAGATTAATGGAAGGGTAAAAGAAAGATTTCTCGGCAGTTAACCAAGCACTCTGGAATTCCCCCTTCCCAAGATCTGATGATCACTCACTAACCTCACCAGCTGGGATAGTCAAAGAAGCCTAAGGTAGTTAAGTACCCAAATCCAACTGGAATATAATGGTAGTTTGGTGCCTAACTCTCTTCAGATCCTTTGAAAATTCCAGCCACCATCTTCAGGATGAAAGGTGGCTTCAACTATATAGTTTTTCGACACATATACTTTGTATATCAGCATGAATGACTTTAGTGCAAATCATCTATGTAATAAGCCAACTAAAGTCAAAGAAATCACACTAATGATGTACTTGGCCTGATGTCTCTTAAATAATTTGTTTCAGAGCCAACAAATTATCCTTTAATTCTACAATATTTTTATTTTTATTGTTTTATTTATGTATAGTAATTTCTTTGTGATGGAGTGCTAAGTTTAAAATCAAAAGGACAGAAACCGCACTTGGAATCTGCATATGGAGAAGGCTCTAAATGTGCAGAACTCCCCTTTACTACCTAGGAATGGAAGCCAGCTGCCTCAGCAGCTTGGGCACCCTGGACAGCACAAAGGTTCTCTTCAGGTCTAGAGACGAGGAGAAGTCTTGCCATGCATAGAGAGTAGGTGAGTTACCCACTGTTCCCGCTAAAAAACCAGGGGAAAAAATAATATTGTCAAAAACTGTATTAAGGTTTCATCAGAGTTACCTCTGCACAAGGGAACTGTCTTTGAAAAGGAGTGATGGGGCAGGTGCTAGTGGCAAAGTTTCTGATACTGTAGCTTCAGTGGAGTAAGGAAACAGAAGCAGAACTCCTGGAGCCATCATGGAGGTCCGGGATTTCATGGTGGAGGACCTTATAACTTTGGTAGATTTCAGGGATCTGCACTGATCTTAAGCAGCGGGGTTTATGGGTTGGACTCCAAGATTCTTTTACTAGGAAATGGAGGGAATATTGGAAGAATTCAGAAGAAACTCCATGAGGAGAATCATGTGGAGCTTCTCAGCCCTTCCACCCGTCTTTCTATGTAGGGGTACAGTATGGTGCACAGATGTATTTAGACATGGGAAGAATTGCTCCATCAGATTATAACAATTGTAAGAGAGGTCATATTTTGAACTTAAAATTCTTAATAGCATTAGGGATAAGCAAAGCTCAAAAGGTTTGTGGTTCAGGATTTGATAAGCCACTAAAAATTCATGCTTATCTGTACCTTTTGAAGTGCTAACTCTTCCCTCTCCAAACCCCAAAATTATATGTCTCATTCCACATAAATCCCTTTTTATTGATCCTCCCTTACCTGGCGGTAGGTTTAATGGAATGGAAAACCAGCTGTCTACTTCCTCCTACTTCAGCTTTGGTCTCTTCTTTAGAGGGCAAACTAGGTAGTATGCTCTCCTTACTTCAGGGGCCAGCCAGCCTTTTCCTACCCATAATTCCTTTTCTTTTTGCACTGTCTGACCCTCTTCCCTTTTGGCAATCTTCACTCAGCCTGCTTACTTAATGCATCTTTATAAAGTAAATCAGTGTCTCCCTTCTCACATCTGACCCTGCCATCCTTCATCAACAGGATCTAGTCATGCTATTTGCCCTTTAAACTTTTATATACTTGGGGCTTAGTAGATAGTTGGGCTAATCTGATATGTACAAATCACTGATCTGAGACTGAAAAAGAAACATAGAAACATTTCAGAACTTTAAAAAAGGTTTAGTTCAAACTTCAGACAAGGATTCAGGCAAGGGTTGGAAAAGTTTCTTATTTTATTCAAAATAGTCCAGCAATCCTTGGCAAGTGTGTCTAATCTTGCACTTATTGGAGACAGAGGAATATGTGCCATTGACATTAATGGATGTACAATACAATCAAAAGTCTGTGACATAAAAGGTTTTCAAAAGCTACACATAAGTGGGAATGGTAATTCTGGAAAACTTTCTGTAGACAAGGGTATGTTTCTCCACTCTTTTACACCAGTTTAACGCTGGTATGACTAATGATGTCAGTGGAGACCTGCTGCTATAAAACTGGCATAACTAAATGGTGAATCAGGCCTTGGAACTTCCTTTCAATGTTTTTTTAGTGTTAGTTCTTAAAATTAACTTATGACGGAAAATCATTGTATGATCTGTTTTCGTTTCCATAAAAATGTCACATTCCTACTCTGCAAAACTTTACAACCTTTATAGTAATAAATATTGCAAAATGATCAGCCTATTTGCTTTTTTATCTTTCCTGGGATATTCACAGAATATGGGAGAGGTACAGCTGGAACCAAGCAAGCTTTCCAGAATCACAACTTCTGACTGGAACCTTCTCATACTTCTGTTGCAAAAATGGTTTTCAACGGTTGAATTCCATTTTTAAAATCCTACCCTTAAGAATATAACCTATACTGATAAGGATCAAGGCATTCATCTTCATTTGTAGTGAGCACCACAACTCAATTCATTAGTCCACTTTGCTTTGCCACTTGTGAATCATGTCAGCAGCCCAAACCTGTGAAAACAAACACTGCTACTCTGCTCTTCATCTGTGCCTATCTCCCTCCTTCCTCTCTCTGTTTATATGTACATTTATTGTCTTTTTCTTTTTCTAAAAGGCACAAACAACCTGCCAGAAATATTCAAGCATATGCAAAATACTAACTAGACAGACAAAAATAATCTTTGTTCTTTTCTCCATGTGCTCTGTGGGAGTTTTGTCTTGTTTATATGATTGATCAGTTTGCATTTTACATCAGCAAAATCATTTTTCAAAATACATACATTAAGTATGAAGGCAGAAGAGAAATATTTGAGCCAGACCTTAGTTTGGCCAATAGAGGGGTAATGTAGAGTAGAGGATGAATTGCGATGTTTAACAGATTGTAAAACATCCCACAAAGTAACACCAGACTGCTTTTTGCAAACACCATTTTTCACTATCATCTATATTGCTAGGTTAGGTGTTAAAATAAATTCCCCAGGACAAATTGCAAGATTTCTAATACCAATTCTTCCTCTTGTGACCAACGTTGTTTAGTTTACATTTTCTTGGGCTTGGATGACACATGAAATATCAAAAAATTGGCAGAATAAACTAAAAGCTGTAATTAATACATCTAGGTGCCCCCAGAAAAGGTCACATTTCTTTTGATCATTCTTTGGTATACTAGAATGAGAGAGGTATACCAGCACTTCCCATGTATTCTTCTTTCTCATTTTCCCAGTCTCCATGTGACTTTAGAAAGATATCTTCCATATATTCTTCCAATATAATTACCTGAGTAAAGTCATGCTCTCTTTTGTTAGCACTGAAGGTGAAAGAGGAAGGCTTGTGGTGTATTTCTTTGTTAGAAACTAATCTCTTTGCAGTCTTTAAAATTGTTAACTAATTGTCAGTGACTGTTTTTTATAGGCTTTTCTTTACTTTGTTCTTCTTTTGATGCTGTAAACTCTACATCCTGCATTTCTTGTACACCAAGAACTTCTACAAAAGCGAGTGGGAATTTTGGGTATGTAAGGAATGCTGAATCAAACACAATATGACTATTGAATTTTCCTAACCTGTAACCATTCTTTTCTGGACCACTCTACCACAAATCAACTGCACAAAATATGTGTTTCCTCTCTAACAATCTGCTTTCTCATAGCCTCAGCACTTATTACACACACACACAGTAATTTAATGCGTCTACTTTGTTTCGATTATGGCAAAATTAATTCTTTGGTGAAATTTCACAAAATTCAGGGATGCAAAATTGTGTGAATCAAAATTGCAGAAAGTTTCACTAACGTGTTAACATTTTCTGCACATTTGCAAAGCTTAAGTGCACATCATTCTCAGTGTAACATTTAGCTCTTGTGATAATTCATGTACTCTTAACAAATAACAGTCACCGCTGCATTGTCCTTTGCTGCTACAGGGTGGGAAGAGAATCTTTCATTCCAAAAACATCTATGATTCTACAAGCTGGATCCTCAGCTGGTTTAAACTAGTATAGTTCCACTGAAGACAATCTTTAAAATGTATTAAAATTAAAACAAATTTGATAAAGAAAAGTGGTGCATAGCAATAATGCAGTACACTGCTTCTGCTATGGTACTTATGCTTTAAACAGCATTTGCTGCCTTTGCTGAATGGAATCTCAGTCTTTTCTCACCAAGAATTCTTTTCAGAAGTCTCTACAAGTAACTCTCAGTACCAATAGTAATCAACACAGTAGGAGTCACTGTCTTTAATGTTCACAATTTTTTTTTCTGAATCAGGCAACTGCTTATAACTGCTGTTTATCTAAAAGTTTAAAAGGGGGAACCTAAAAATCTTTGTCAGCACTTAGCCTACTCTACCCTCTGATTCTGAGTGACCTTCGATATGTCACTTGACCTGTGAGTGCCTCAATCAATCCAGTGGGAAGGCAGAATAAAGGAAGAATCCCTTTGAAAGCCAGATGTTGCATCAGTGCTGAGTTTTCCTGGGCAAATACATTTAAAATTAAAAGAAAGCTAGAAATCTACTATGACCTTTTAGAACACTTAATGTCAAGGGCCTTTGTGACTGAGACCAAGTGTCTATCTGGAACTGCAAATGCAATTTTAAAAAAAGGGAAAACCAGATAGCACTGTCTCATGCACAGATGCAGAGTTTGGGGTTGTGTTTTTGTTTATGCCTCATTCCTTGTCCCAATTGTTCTTTTACATAATTTCCACTAACAATTTATTTAGCAGCTTTCATCCTGAAGGACCTCAAATCATTAAAAAAAATACAACTAACATACAAATTTCACACAGCGGGCCAAAATCTGTATTTTGCTGATGTCACTGTATGATGTAAGTGACATGTTGGATGTACATAGGTTAAAAGATGGGTTAACAAGGTTTAGAGAGAAGTGTGCAACTTTCACCAATAGGGAATTCAGGCTGTGTACAAGACTAGTGTACCTTACATGATGATGTCCCCTAATTTATTTTACACTCTCATGTGAATTCAGCAACTCCCACCCTCTCAGCATGTATGTCTATGCATAGTGTTGATGGGCTCTGGACCACAGTGACGGGAAGCGAGATAGTGCACTCTGTGGCTCAAATCATTGGCAATCGCAGGTCCACCAGGGGCCACCCATGTGGTTGAATCTTCCCCCATGATGAGCAGGGAGGTATAGTCCAGATGGGACATACATTGATTCAGCACCTCCCTTGAGCAGACTTTGCAGTGGGGTTCCTATGAATTCCTGACTGGACTTCAAAAATACTTTCCCATTGGGGACCCCCAAGGGAAGGTTTATGGGGTTACCATCACCTCCTCTTGTTGAGGTTGTTTCCCCCATTCTGTTGCAGCTCCTTCTTTGGAAGTGCCCACAGTGGCTCATCAGACCTCTTTTGTTCATTTGCTATGGTGACAATTCCACCACCACTCACAATCATTTTTTGACCAAATTACACCCACATTCACCACCATTAGTGTGACCTTTGAATTTGGTCACATAGGCATTGCACCTTCAAAGTATTCTGTTCACTATCCCATCAACCATGGCTGAAATGCTTTCAGCCAAAATGCAACACTGTTTAACAGGCCACAGCAACACCATACCATCATTCCAAAATCTTCCAGAGCCCACTATCATTCTGCCCAGAACATGGAAAGAAAAGGAAGTGAGAAGGAAGTGAAAGGTTACAAGTTTCCATAGCAAAAATAAAATTCCAAGGGCTTTAGCGACTTTATGTGGTTTTAGCTCTTTTGTTTCTGTTTTTAAATCCTTGCAAATTAACTTCTACTTTATGCCAGCATAATATTGTACCTTCTTCTTATACTTTGGCTTTGTATGGGGAAATAAGGGCAGCTAAACAGACCCATGAAAAGCAATCAATGAAGGACCTATATCTTCTAATGAGATAAGAATTTCAAGAAGAACATGAGGGAGGAGTTGTTTTGTTCCCCAAGACACACAATCACTTAGGGACAATCCTTATTCTTCTTCCTCTATGGCTGTGAATCTTCTCAGATGCAATGGACTGGCTGCTGTTCCACTTCATGAAAAGAATAGGATTGGCAAGCCCATGGAGGAACAGTGTACAGCTCCAGAGGGATTCCCAATGAATTGTGAATGTATCAGGAGGGAGTTCAGAGAGACTAAGGCCTGTGGACTCACTACGGCATAGCCCACTGGCCTTTGCCCACCCCTTTCTCCAGTGGGGTGGGTGTGCAGAAGCTTTGGAAACTACCATGAGCTCAGGCCTTGGATAAGGATTCCTTATCCCAACACACAGCCCAGTCACTTGTCAACAAAACCAATGTCACCTTCTGCAATTCTTCAGAAAAGTGAGTGATTTCTATAACTGTCCATGGGCCAAAGAGAATATTCATCACAACGTCACTGTTCACATTGCTCTAGCTAAGGGTCTAGATGCACCTTTCTATTATACAAAAATATTTTCAAGTCTTTATCACTTGCTAGTTTAAAAAAATTGCTCCAGGCTGCAACTTCTCATAAAAAGGTCTCACCCAAACCCAAATATTTTAAAACCAAATTTAAAAACAAAGCTCCTGGAGTCAGTTTTCCCATTGATATACCTGGCAGTCTCCCCACCCAGTTAAGAACAGATCGCCAATCTCCTGCCTCCTATAAGGCCATCTTTTCCCTCTAAACTATCCAAATAGCAATGAGACTGAAGAGAAAAGCATGAGGAAGGATGATACCTCATACCATGAGGTTGAGAGGTAAGAACACAACAGATAAGGTTCTAAAGGATCTATGTAGGTCTTCCTTAATTCAAACAATGTCCTTCTATGTATAGAGCATGACAGAGCTCTCACCATAGCTCTGGATTTCTTAGATTATGGACAGAAAGCAGGGACTGTTCTTTTGAGTATTTGATAATCTCCTAGAGCACACAGTGGGTGCTACTAGAAATGAATCAATAAAATAATAATTAATATATATATAGTTTGTTAGTGCAGAATAGCTATTGCACTTTAAATTCACACCCGAGATTATTCCACACTAACTTCCCATGTGGACAAGCCTTTATACTGACAAGACCTTACAACTTGACACCCCACACACTCAGGAATCTTTGCTGACTGAGCAAATAACAGGAGTGAATTATTGTTTCTCTATAGTTACAGTAAATTGCATCCCTAATGGATTCTAAAAGCCGACTGGACTTGTCACTTGTACCTCTAGGGTAGCAAAGAACTCAATATTCCCTTGTAACCTCCCATAATTCTTTCCACCCAAGATAAAAAAATTCTTAATTCTACCCATGATTCTATGTTCCCCAATGGTGAGGCTAAATTTCCATGCTGGGACTGTTTTCTTAAGGATACCACACTGTCCTAACCTCCTTCCTACAATCCTAATTTATTAGTAAGTTAACAGCTTCTCCTACAGATTCCCCTTAACACCTCCTTTCTGTAAAATAGATTCTTTGTTATGTCTCTGACAGACTGTTTTCTTTATTTTCTGTTTCTGATTCATATGTTGCCATGGTACTGTGTTAAATATCAGATATCAGCTCTACAATGGTACCACTAAGTAAAGAATACTGTGCGGCAGAACATAAAGAGTAGGCAGTGTTTCTTCTTCTGTACCATTTCCTTGCTAAAATGGAAAGTGTTCTGCCTCAGTAGTTGTTGCATGATATTTTCCTGTAGAGATACTTCCGTCTCATGGAAAATCTTGCTTTCAAATAAAAATTTTCAGGCATGTTTGTAGATCATGATCCTTAAAGTCAATGGGAGTTTTGCATAAATACAGACTGCCAAATCTGGCTGCATACATTTTCAGTAGATATTTTCCTTCCTACACTCTTTGTTACTAAAAATATTTGCCTGAAAGCATGTCTTTTTCCAAAGCATTTATTTCCCACCTGAAGTCAATCCATAGCCTGGGACATGATCATTTCCACAGGGATCTAATACTGATTTCAAATAACTTCCAGTATGAACCAGTTCGCATTTAGGGAGAGGCAACAGTGCAGATTTTAATCTATGGGTCTGAACACACCCCCATACTATGGTCACAGAGCAAAATGAAGATTAGAAAACATGTATTCTCTGGCTCCAGTTTAGACGAAGCTGAAATGTTGCAAGAACAATTACTTTTGTGAGATTTTGGTACAAGATGGTAGAGATCTCAGAAGACCAACAGATTTTGCAAAATTTCCATCATGCTAGACTGTATCTAAATCAGGCCTGAACTGTTGAACACTATTCCTCAGCCCAGCTCTACTTACAAACTGAGTACTTCTGTATTAGGGAATAAACCAAACACATGATCTCTTAAACAAAAATGTTGTTTCTATGCAAATATTCTTAGGGCTCTTCTACACTATCGTGGCAAATTAATCTAACTTACGCAACTTCAGTTACATGAATAATATAACTGAAGTCAACATAGTTAGATCCACTTGCTGCAGTGGCTACACTGCACTGTGTCAACAGGAGAGCGTCTCCCATCGACTTCCCTTACACTTCTTGAGGAGATGCAGTACTCAAATCAATGGGAGGGGACTCTCCCATCGATTTAGCATGTCTTCACCAGACCCAGTAAATCGCCACTCAGTGCACGGGTAAGTGTAGACCATCTACCGGTAAGTGTAGACATACCCTTAGTATAAAGAATATAAGAGACAAAGAAGTTACTTAAGAATTATTTGTAAATACTCTTTCAGTTGTTCCACAAATATTAGCAGTAGCGTGCGCGCGCGCACACACACACACACACACACACAGAGGAGAGGGAGAGAGATGTCTTATAGGTTACCACTGAGCAAGGCAGTGTTCCTTACTTGTGCATTTCCTGAATTAGCTCTAGGTATCAGAGTAAGGATCCCAAAGCATTCACCTTTAAATGCACAACCATATCTAGGGCATCATATTCCAAAATAGGCGTCTGAGCACAACTTGGAAACAGTAGTGATCGTTCCAGCACTGAAAAAAAAATAAAAAGAAAAAACAGCATCTCCTTATAATTCTTTACAGCTGTGGTGAAACTGCCTCCAATTCACTTTTCCACTAGCTAAAGTGATTCACCAAGCAGCAGTTACATTGTTTATAGCACTTTTACTGAAAACTGAGCACCAGAATTGGGCAAATAGTTCTGACTGGGCTGTTCTTAGAAATTATTCAAAGACTTTCTGCTGACATAATTACAATGAACCTTTAAATTTAAACAGTTTGTAAACATTGCTTATCAATAGGGTAGGCTGTTGGACTAACTGTATTCTTGTCAGCAGGTTTCGAAGTACTGCAGCTATCCAACGGGTTTATACAAAAAAATAGCCAGGAGGTGCAGGGACTTAGAGCAGTAAATCAGGGTTTAACTGTTGTTTATGGTGATTTTGTTGTATGATGCAATCTTTGTTTAGTACTTTGAGTGAAACATGTATATTTTTAATTATATGTCAGCTCTGCATCCATCCAAAGAAAAAAATTCTGAGTTTTAACCTAGTATTTCTTTAGCAGTGGGATCCCACATGATTGACAATGCAATTACCAGTGCAAAGTTCCTGATATGCCAAGCAACGTTTAAAATAGAATTTCAGTATTTTTGATGTACAGGAATTGTAGGTTTTGTAACTAACTTTTTTCTGTGGCTTAAAGCATCTGTACGGATTAAAGAAATATTCTGTTAACCCCCATGCCTTTGGGGAGGCAGAAGTCACTATAAATAAGAAAAACATTTTCCAACCTTGTCACAATGTCTTGTCGAATGAATGTTTTCCAATGCTTTCAGAATGCATTCTTAGTTCTGTAAATCTGCATGAATTTAAAAGATCTTTTTCTTTTGGAATAACATAAACCATTCTCTTTCAAAGGATAATGTCATAGCTGGTAGGCCTACACTTGGATATTCAGTACCAACTGTGTTGACAGTTGTGGACATGTGACAGTAGTGTACAAATTGCTCCCTTCTTCGCCCTACCACTACATTCCCTATTTAAACCTGTAAACTATTGACATTTACAAGATTCTAGCTCTCTCTATATATATCTTGTGCTCACCTGTGATCCTAGGAAAATGCACTGCCTGGGGTTTATTGTAAGGTGACCTACTTCACTGTTTTAGTTTCACGTGTCTTGGGACCTACCCCAATTTATCCATTGTAATGATACACCCCTACCCCGATATAATGCGACCAGATCTAACATAAATTCAGATATAACGCAGTAAAGCAGTGCTCCGGGAGGGGAAGGGGGGAAGGGCACTGCGCACTCCAGCAGATCAAAGCAAGTTCGATATAATGCGGTTTCACCTATAACGTGGTAAGATTTTTTGGCTTCCAAGGACAGTGTTATATCAGGGTAGAGGTGTATGTTGTGTCTGTCTGTAAACTCTCCCTGTATCTCTCTCTTGGTACTTGCATCGTGAGTTCCTTGATGCAAGTATTTTCCCTTCTCTTCTGTGTGGAAACCACCTAAAGCATTATGGGCATTACCAAAACCAATAAATAAATGTCTAATCTTGTAGCCCTTGTTTTAGGGAATAGGGATTAGAAGTAATTTTTACAGTTAGTAAAATGTTGGCCAAAGCACTGAATGGGATCTGGACTGAATTCTAAATGCTATTTTAATCTAACAATGGCCTGATCTACACTACGCGTTTATACCGAATTTAGCAGCGTTAAACCAATTTAATCCTGCACCAGTCCACACTACGAAGCCCTTCATATCAATATAAAGGGCTCTTAAAACCGATTTCTGTACTCCTCCCTGACGAGGGGAGTAGCACTCAAATCAGTATTGCCACATCGGATTAGGGTTAGGCTTGGTCTACACTATGCGTTTAAACTGATTTTAGCAGTGTTAAACCGATTTAACGCTGTACCCGTCCACACTACGAGGCCCTTTATATTGATATAAAGGGCTCTTTAAATCGGTTTCTGTACTCCTCCCCGACGAGAGGAGTAGCGCTAAAATTAGTATTACCATATCGGATTAGGGTTAGTGTGGCCGAAATCGACGGTATTGGCCTCCGGGTGGTATCCCACAGTGCACCACTGTGACCGCTCTAGACAGCAATCCCAACTCGGATGCAGTGGGCAAGTAAACAGGGAAAGCCCCGTGAAATTTTGATTTTCATTTCCTGTTTGCCCAGCGTGGAGCTCTGATCAGCATGGGTGGCAATGCAGTCCCAAATCCAAAAAGAGCTCCAGCATGGACCGTACCAGAGATACTGAATCTGATCGCTGTATGGGGAAACAAATCTGTTCTATCAAAGCTCCGTTACAGAAGACGAAATGCCAAAGCATTTGAAAAAAAAATCTCCAGGCTACACAGTGCTGCGTGACAAGTGTAATGGGAAGCCAGAGACTCAAATGGATGCTTATGGAGGGAAGGAGGGGGTACTGAGGACTCCAGCTATCCCACAGTCCCCAGCAGTCTCTGAAAAGTATTTGCATTCTTGTCTGAGCTCCCAATGCCTGTAGGTCCAAACACATTGTCCGGCGTGGTTCAGGGAATAGCTCGTCAATTTACTCCCGGCACCCACCCACGTGAAAGAAAAGGGAAAGAAATCGTTTCTTGACTTCTTTCAATGTCACCCTATGTCTACTGAATGCTGCTGGTAGACACGATGCTGCAGCACTGAAGAGCAGTATCCGCTCCTCTCCCCTCCCCGGTGGCAGACGGTGCAGTAGGACTGGTAACTGTCCTTCTTATCAACCCGTGAGTGCTCCTGGCTGGCTTCAGGTGAGGCTGGCCGGGGGCGGCTGGGTGAAAATAGGAATGATTCTCGGTCATTCCCAGTAGATGGTACAGAACGGCTGGTAACCGTCTTCATCATAGCCACTGGGGGCTGAGCTCCATCAGCCCCCTCCCTTTCCTGTGTAAAGAAAAGATTCTGTCCTGCCTGGACTATCATAGCAGCGGCATGCTAGGCTCCTCTCCCCCGCACCACTTAAAGTCCTGCCTGGACTGTCATAGCACGGGGAGGCTGCCTCCCCCTCATTTTATCTCACTAACAAGTCACTGTTTCTTATTCCTGCATTCTTTATAACTTTATGACACAAATGAGGGGGACACTGCCACGGTAGCCCAGGAAGGTTGGGGGAGCAGGGAAGCAACAGGTGGGGTTGTTGCAGGGGCACCCCCCGTGAATGGCATGTAGCTCATCATTTCTGCGGGATCTGACACGAAGCAGCTGTGCTCTCTGATACACTGGTTCTCTAGTACACTTGCCCCATATTCTAGGCAAGACTGACTCTATTTTTAGAAACCATAAAGGAGAGATTGACTCGGGGAGTCATTCCCAGTTTTGCTTTTGCGCCCCCGGCTGATCTCAGCCAGGGGCACCCATGATAGCAGCAGACAGTACAGAACGACAGATAACCATCATCTCATTGCCAAATTACACTGGCAGCAGATGGTACAGAACAACTGGTAAACATCTCTGCTAACATGCAAAAGCAAATGAATGCTACTGTGTAGTGCTGGAGTATCACCTCTGTCCGCGGCATCCAGTACACATACGGTGACTGTAAAAAAAAAAGATGAACGGGCTCCATGGTTGCCGTGCTATGGCGTCTGCCAGGGCAATCCAGGGAAAATGGGCGTGAAATGATTGTCTGCCGTTGCTTTCCCGGAGGAAGGAATGACTGATGACATTTACCCAGAACCACCCGCAACAATGATTTTTGCCCCATCAGCCACTGGGCTCTCAACCCAGAATTCTAAGGGGTGGGGGAGACTGCGGGAACTATGGGATAGCTACGGAATAGCTACCCACAGTGCAATGCTCCAGAAATCGACGCTAGCCTCAGACCATGGACGCACACCGCTGAATTAATGTGCTTAGTGTGGCCGCGTGCACTCGACTTTATACAATGTTTTATAAAACCGGTTTATGTAAAATTGGAATTATCCCGTAGTGTAGACCTACCCTTAGTGTGGCCGCAATTCGACGGTATTGGCCTCCGGGAGCTATCCCACAGTGCACCATTTTGACCACTCTGGACAGCAATCTGGAGTCAGATGCACTGGTAGACAGGAAAACCCCTGCAAACTTTTGAATTTCATTTCCTGTTCGCCCAGTGTGGAAAGATCATCAGCACAAGTGACCACACAGAGCTCATCGGGTAACAATGCAGTCTCCTGAGAATCGAAAAAGAGCTCCAGCATGGACTGCACGTGAGGTACTGGATCTGATTGCTGTATGGGGAGAGGATTCCGTGCTAACAGAACTCTGTTCCAAAAGACGAAATGAAAAAACATTTGAAAAAATTTCCAAGGCCATGATGCAGAGAGGCCACACCAGGGACTCAGTGCAGTGCAAAGTGAAAGTTAAGGAGCTCAGACAAGCCTACCAGAAAACCAAAGAAGCAAATGGAAAGTCCGAGGCAGGGCCGAAAACATGCCGCTTCTATGCTGAGCTGCATGCAATTCTAGGGGGGTCCGCCACCACTACCCCACCCCGTCCGTGGATTCCGAGGTGGGGGTGGTAATCTCAGCCATGGCTGAGGATTCTGCGGACGGGGAAGATGAGGAGGAGGAAGAGGAGGACGAGCTTGCAGAGAGCACACAGCACTCCGTTCTCCCCAACAGCCAGGAGCTTTTTCTCACCCTGATGGAATTACCCTCCCAAGCAACTATCCTACACAATGAAGCCATGGAAGGGACCTCTGGTGAGTGTACCTTGTAAATATAAGCATTTTAAAAGTAAGCTTTTTTTAATGATTAATTTGCCCTGAGGACTTGGGATGCATTCGCGGCCAGTACAGTTACTGGAAAAGTCTGTTAACATGTCTGGGGATGGAGCGGAAATCCTCCAGGGATCTCTCCATGAAGATCTCCTGGAGGTACTCCAAAAGCCTTTGCAGAAGGTTTCTGGGCAGCACTGCTTTATTCCATCCTCCATGGTTGGACACTTGACCACACCATGCATGTAGCACTAATCTGGGATCATTGCATGACAAAGCCTAGCTGTGTATGGTCCCAGTGATTGCTGGCATTCAAGTAACATCCGTTCTTTATCTCGCTGTGTTATCCTCAGGAGAGTGATATCGTTCATGGTAACCTGGTTGAAATTCAGGAATTTAAGTAAGGGGACAGAGATGGCCATTCCTACTGGGCTGTTTGCCTGTGGTTTAAAAGAAATCCTTCCCTGCAGGTAGCCAAGCAGGGGGAAGGGGGGGTGATTGGCGCTGAGCTTTTCCGCGTTTGGCTAGCAGCGATCTTCCCTGCTACCAGCCACTCGGTTGCAGGGAGGAGGACAGGGAGGTGTTTAGCAGTGATCTTCCATGATACCAGCCACGGGGTGGTTTCTGCTCCTGCACGTTAACAGGAAAGAAGCAGCACTCAACGGGCTTTGCTTGCTATTTGGGAAAGGAGGGCGCTGGATAGATGAAGCCTGCAGACGACGAAAGACAATGGCTTACCATGGCCGTATGCAAGCCGAATTCTGCTGCCTAGATCTGCATCTGTGATCTGTAACACCAAAGCTGCAGGCACTCAATATTAAGATGCAAAATGCAACCTTGTAGTGAAAACACATGTGCTATGTAAGGTGAATAGTGTTGTTCACCGTGAAAGAGTATGACCATTGTTCTCTAAAATGTATCTTTTTTAATACTTCTCTCCCTTTTTTCCCTCTCTCATGCAGCTGCAAATTTTTCAAGCCTTCCTACTCCGTCCCAAAGGCTATCTCAGATAAGGTGGCGGAAAAAAAAGACGGGAGAAGAAATGTTTTTGGAAATCATGGAAGTGACCCGCAATGAAAGAGCTCATCTGAATGAGTGGAAGGACGTGGTAGTAAAGTACAGGAAAGATGCCAGTGACTGTGAGGACAGGAGGGACCAACATGAGGACAGGAGGGAAGAACGTGAGAACAGGAGAGACCCTCGAGATGAGAGGAGAGATGCTCGAGATGAGAGGTGGCGGCAGGAAGATCAGCGGTGGCGGGATGGAACTCTGGGGCTGTTCCGTGATCAAACTGACACGCTCCAGCGTATGGTGGAGCTTCAGGAACGGCAGCAGGATCACAGAGTGCCGCTGTAGCCCCTGTATAACCACCCTCCCCCCTTACCATGTTCCTTAGCCTCCTCACCCGCCAGACGAGTAAGAACTCGTGGGGGTAGGCTCCGTGCACCCGCCCACTCCACCCCAGTGGACAGCCCAAGCAAAAGGCTCTCATTATTATAAAAATTTTTTAGTGGTCTTTTCCCTCCCTACTATCCTCCTCCCAAACCCCACCCGGGCTACCCTGCCAGTTCTCTCCCGCTTTTTATAATTAAGTAATAAAGAATACATGATTTTTAAATGAGAGTGACTTTATTTCCTTAGAAAGCAAGCTGTGATCGAAGGGGGGCGGTGGCTTACAGGGAATGAGTTAATCAAGGGGAGGGGATTCATCAAACAAACACAACAGTCACACTGTACCCTGGCCAGTGATGAAACTGGTTTTCAAAGCTTCTCTAATGCTCACCGCTTCCTGATATGCTCTTCTAATCGCCCTGGTGTCTGGCTGTGCGTAATCAGTGGCCAGGTGATTTGCCTCAGCCTCCCACCCCACCATAAAGGTCTCCCCCTTACTCTCACAGAGATTGTGGAGCACACAGCAAGCAGCAATAACAATGGGGACATTGGTTTGGCTGAGGTCTGAGTGAGTCATTAATGTGCGCCAGTGCGCCTTTAAATGTCCAAATGCACATTCTACCACCATTCTGCACTTGCTCAGCCTGTAGTTGAACAGCTCCTGACTACTGTCCAGGCTGCCTGTGTATGACTTCATGAGCCATGGCGTCAAGGGGTAGGCTGGGTCCCCCAGGACAACTGCAGGCATTTCAACATCCCCAACTGTTATTTTCTGGTCTGGGAAATAATTCCCTTGCTGCAGCTGTTTAAACAGAGTAGTGTTCCTGAAGATGCAAGCGTCATGAACCCTTCCCGGCCATCCCACATGGATGTTGGTGAAACGTCCCTTGTGATCCACCAGTGCTTGCAACACCATGGAAAAGTACCCCTTGCGGTTTATGCAGTGGGTGCCCTGGTGCTCCAGTGCCAAGATAGGGATAAGGGTTCCATCTATCGCCCCACCACAGTTAGGGAATCCCACTGCAACAAAGCCATCCACTATGACCTGCACATTTCCCAGAGTCATAACCTTTCGTAGCAGCAGCTTAGTGATTGCTTTGGCTACTTGCATCACAGCAGCCCCCACAGTAGATTTGCCCACTCCAAATTGATTCCCAACTGACTGGTAGCTGTCTGGTGTTGCAAGCTTCCAGAGGGCTATTGCCACTCGCTTCTCAACTGTGAGGGCTGCTCTGATTTTGGTATTCTGGCACTTCAGGGCAGGGGAAAGCAAGTCACAAAGTTCCATGAAAGTGCCCTTACGCATGCAACAGTTTCGCAACCACTGGGAATCGTCCCACACCTGCAACGCTATGCGGTCCCACCAGTCTGTGCTTGTTTCCAGGGCCCAAAATTGGCGTTCAATGGCTAGAACCTGCCTCATTACCAGCAGGATCTCCAAAGCACAGGGGCCCGCAGTTTGACAGAATTCTATGTCCATGTCTTCATCACTCGTCGCTGCTCTGCCGTAGCCACCGCCTCATCGCCTGGCTTTGCAGGTCCTGGTTCAGCATTGACTGCATGAGAATGCATGAGGTGTTTAAAACATCCATGATTGCTGTCTTGAGCTCAGCAGGGTCCATGCTTGCCGTGGAATGGCATCTGCACAGTTCACCCAGGAAAAAAGGCGCGAAACAGTTAGCTGCTGCTGCTTTCACGGAGGGAGGGGTGAGGCTGTACCCAGAAGCACCAGCGGCAATGTTTTTTGCCCCATCAGGCACTGGGATCTCAACCCAGCATTCCAATGGGCGGAGGAGACTGAGGGAACTATGGGATAGCTACGCGATAGCTACCCACAGTGCAATGCTCAGGAAATCGACGCTAGCCCCGGTACATGGACACACACCGCCGAATTAATGGTGCTTAGTGTGGCTGCGTGCACTCGACTTTATATAATCTGTTTTACAAAACTGGTTTATGTAAAATCGGAATAATCCCATAGTGCAGACATACCCAATGAGTTCTTGAAACATAACCCAATTCAACATGCAGTCTCATCCCATGTCCAAACTTTTTAAGGTTCACTTATTAATACTAATCACCTTCAACATCTACAGATAAAGGGGGTCTTAATCCAGCAAAGCACTTAAGCACTATGTAATTTTAAGCACATGACCAGTCCTGCTGAAGTCAATTCAACAACTCAGGTGATTCAAGTTATGCATGTACTTAAATGTTTTGCTAGACTGGGGCTATAACAGAATCAAAATCTGCCCTTATTTATTTCTATGAAACAACAACTCATTGCACATGGGCTTCACACACATAACAGAATAAAAATTAAAAATAAGAGATGTCATCTAGTCTATCCCATTGACAGTATAGGATTCCTCCCCACATAATAGTTTGCAGTGTTTTGTCTAATCCAGTTTTAAACAATCTATGTAATTAAGTTTCCAGCATTCACTTGGCAAGACTATTCAATCTAACAGATCTCAGGCAGAATTTTTTCTTCAGGTATTTATATTATGCAAGAAAATCCACTGTGGAATTACTGGGACTGTCACAGATGAAATGGTTTGTTTATGTATTATTCCAAAGGAACAGGCAGATTGACGAAGTCCTTAATGTTAGTGAACTCTCTCCACATGCCTCAGCTGTAGGTAATGTTAGTCCTTCTTTGCATTTCTCACTTAGCTGAATTAAATTCTAGTTACACTCTATTTAAAATCACATATTGAAGACTATGTTCCTGTTTTGATCCAGGATTTTGGAGTAGACTCCACTGCCACAGACACAAGTGTGTCCCATGAGAGAGACAGCCAAACTCACAATAGGCCAGTGCTCTGATTGGGCTCCTTATTTCTCTTAAGAAAGCTGGGGCTGTATTTCTGTTTGCTTCTTTGTTTGTTGGTTTATTTAATTTCTCCTTCTCTCAGCTCACCCCTCTCCTACACTACTATTCTGTCTTTCCCTTCTTCTCCTCCCTCTTGCTTGAAGAGGTGAGTTTTACACTTTGCTTTTAGGGCAGTGAGATTTGCATTTGTCTAATCCTCCAAACTACAGGCCCTGATGAAAAGAAGTCCCCTCTTCTGCTCTCATCAGCTTCAGTCTTGATGTCAAGAGATTGATAGTTGCTGAGAACAGAGCTGTTGTGAGTAAGGGAAGTCATCCCTGTGAATAAAGGTGCTCACTGTGTTATCTTGGGCCATGTTGCATGGGCAGCCATTCAGACTAACACCAAATACCGGGGGGTTGTTCTTTAAGACTAACATTGGAATTGCCCCAGTGTTTTCTGAGGAGTCAACAGAGTGAATGGAGCACTAAGTGAGAGGCTCCCCGCAGCTGGTGTTGCTGAGGTGGTGAACTGCTACGTTCTGGACCAACTGAAGCTTTTATAATGTTGGAGTGTTCAGTGAGCTGCAATAGTGAAGCCAGGAGGTCACACTGGCATGTCACTGTGACCAGGTCTGTGTTTGATCAGATGCAGTGCAGTCTTCTGCCTAGTCTCAGAGCAGAAATACTGATGGGGGCACGGAAGGGGATTCTGTGTATTAGTCTCTCTGCTGCAAGGCGTCCAGGAGGACTGACTAAACTGGATTGATTTAACAATCTGACAATCTCCTTGGATGGAGGACAAGATGATAACGGATGTTAGCTCCTCAAAGAGTTTCATTCTACCCACAACTTCACCTCTGTCTTGCCTGGTTCAGCTTCAAATAGCTGCCTTTCCTGAATCTGTGGTGGTATAGAGTTAATTATGATCTGTGTATTACTGGTGTTTGAGACCACAGGCCTCTATTCAGGAAAGCATTTAAACTTGTGCTTTACTTTGACTTCAGTAAAACTACTCAAATGCTTAAGATTAAGCACTTACTTTAGTGTTTTGCAGGACTAAGACCATAGCATCTCATAATTTACTGCAGTGGCTTTTGTTGTCTCAGTTTAAATGGTGTAAATCTTTAGTAGCCCCACTGAAACAAATTATTCAGCACATGAGTAATACTGGCTCAGAAGCTGGCTTCAAAAACTTAATTAGCTTAATATTGAGGGAAATTCGATTTTGTTTCAGTAAAACAATCTGTATACAAACAAATTAGCAATATTTCTTCTGTGCCACTGAGGGTCTATGGACATCAAAGAATAGAAAGTAACCACTCCATAAGGAAAAAAGCCCGTACTGTGGGATGAGTTTTGTTTTAAAATACACATGCATCTTTCCATATCAAGTCTCTGAGAAAAGTAGGATTAGATGAAAGAAGGAGATCAAAGAACGAAAAAAAACAAGGGCTATTTAAGAACAAGCAAACAAAAAACTGTACTTACTAAGCCAAGTGGGCCAGATCCTGAGCTGGTGCAAATGGCCCTTCTTCATTGAAATCAATGGAGCTGCACTGACCTATACCAGCTGAGGATCTCACCTGAAATATTTATAAGTTGTAAGCCATATTGCTCCAAAATTTATCTAATTCAATATTAAAAAGTCATTCAAAATGTGGAAATATAATTGGTTACTGTGCTTGGATGTCTCTAGATTGAGGAGTAAGGGTCCCTTTTATAAACACTTGCTATTAAGTGCAAGGTTTACTGCCCTGAATAGCCCCCTTAACTACTAGCATGCACAGGAGCCGGTTTTTAAATGGTTCCATAAACATTAGCTGCGTAACTTTTATCCTGGGGAGTGAAAAAGAAGGTTGCTTGGAAACTAATTTCAGACTAAAAAACTTTTTTTTTTTTCAAATTTTCTGCCGTTCAAAGTAATACAGATAGATGAATGTTCCTTTATCTGAAATGAATGGCACACTCTACAAATTATTTTCCAGGTCATTTCACTAGGTATTTTGTAGATATTGCATTTCATTCCCTGACAACTGACCCAAAATTTTGCAGTCTGGATTACTTGGGAAATGTGTGTACTTCTTTGGATGCCCTTGGGTAAAAAAAATGTCATTTTCCTATCTTGCATGTATCTCATGCCAGGGAAGATATCTTTTTCTTTCCTTTGTAATGGCATTTTGGCCTTATTACGTATTAGGATCAGAAGCAACACATCCATAGCCTTATACATTAGAAAATGTTTAATAAGAATGAGCTTGAACAAATTTTTATTATAATGAAAGGATTATGGTGCATGATAGCATTAATATTTAGGAAAAATTAAACAAAATTGCTTTTTATCTGCTGCAAACTGTGTTAAATATTTAATATTCTACATTATAGTAGTACCACTCCCACTGAGAGCATGACAACTATTTTAGTTATAAACTTTGATTTCAGTGGTTTAAAGAGGTACAACTTTTCAGAGAAACTCAACAGATAGCATAGACTTGAAGGCGAAGGCACGGCCAGCTGAGACAACCAATAAACCTCTGTCCGCAGAGGGCCCTGTCAAGGGGCTTGCAAGCAGTGAGTCTAGAAGAGAATGGTGCAAAATGGCCCTTATTAGGCACTGCAGCTGAATGATTTCAAAGAGAGCTCTGAGTCCAGTTACTCTGGAGATCAAGGATGAACTATCTGGGGGAAGGAGAGTTAGAATCATAGAAGATTAGGGTTGGAAGAGACCTCAGAAGATCATGTAGTCCAACCCCCTGCTCAAAGCAGGACAAGCACCAAATAAATCATCCCAGCCAGGGCTTTGTCAAACCAGGCCTTCAAAACCTCTAAGAATGGAGATTCCATCCTCCCTAGGTAACCCTTTTCAGTGCTTCACCACCTTAGTGAAATAGTGTTTCCTAATATCCAACCTAGACTTTCCCCACTGCAATTTGAGATCATTGCTCCTTGTTCTCTCATCTGCCACCACTGAGAACAGCTGAGCTCCATCCTCTTTGGAACCCTCTTCAGGTAGTTGAAGGCTGCTATCAAATCCCCTCTCATCTTCTCCTCTGCAGACTAAACAAGCCCAGTTCCCTCAGCCTCTCCTCGTAAGTCATGTGCCGCAGTCCCCTAATCATTTTCGCTGCCCTCCACTGGACTCTCTCCAATTTGTCCACATCCTTTCTGTAACAGGGGGCCCAAAACTGGATGAAATACTCCAAATGTGGCCTCATCAGTACTGGATAGAGGGGAATAATCACTTCCCTAGATCTGCTGGCAATACTCCTACTAATACAGCCCAATGTGCTGTTAGCCTTCTTGGCACCAAGGGCACTGCTGCCTCATATCCAGCTTCTCTCCACTGTAATCCCGAGGTCCTTTTCTGTAGAACTGCTGCTGAACCAATTGATCCCCAGCCTGCAGCGGTGCATGGAATTCTTCTGTCCTAAGTGCAGGACTCTATACTTGTCCTTGTTGAACCTCATCCGATTTCTTTTGGCCCAATCTTCCAATTTGTCTAGGACCCTATTCCTCTCCTCCACTGTATCTACCTCTCCCCTGATCTTAGTGTCATCTGTGAACTTGCTGAGGGTGCAATCCATCCCATCATCCAGATCATTAATAAAGATGTTGAACAAAACCAGCCCCAGAACTGATGCCTGGGGCTTTCTGCTTGATACCAGCTGCCAGCTAGAAATTGAGCTGTTGATCACTACCCATTGAGCCCAACAATACAGCCAGCTTTCTATTCACCTTATAGTTGGTTGGTTCTGTTTTGTTTTGTCAGCATCAGACTAGGATCTGTCTCAACCTTTAGAGCTCTCCCCAACAACAGAGTGAGTATATACCTGTGATGGTGCAAACCATTTTGACAGTGTTGTACAGTAACTCCTTGCTTAACATTGTTATTCTGTTCCTGAAAAATGCGACTTTAAGCGAGACAATGTTAATTGAATCAAATTTCCCCCTAAGAATTAATGTAAATAGGGTGGGTTAGGTTCCAGGGAATTTTTTTTCACCAGACAAAAGACCAAAAGACTATTTTTATATATTATATATATATATATATACACACACACACATATACACACACACACAGAGTGTAAGTTTTAAACAAACAATTTAATACTGTAGACAGCAATGATGATTGTGAAGCTTGGTTGAGATGGTGAAGTCAGAGGGTGGAAGAGGGTGGGATATTTTCTTGGGAATGCCTCGCTGCTAAATGATGAACAAGCACTTGGCTGAGCCCTCAAGGGTTAACACGTTGTTAATGTAGCCTCACACTCTACAAGGCAGCACAAATGGAGGGAGGGGAGACAGAATGGCAGACAGAGACACACCCTGTGTGTGTGTGTGTGAGAGAGAGAGAGAGATGCACATTGCCCCTTTAAGTACACTGATCCCACTCTGAGTACATTGCCTTTTTAAGTAGATCAGCAAGTTGAGACAGCAGCTGCTGCTAGCAAGCTCCCTCTATCCTGAGCCCTTCCCATGGGGATGGGGTAAGCAGGGGGCAGGATTGGGGGTAAGGGGTCACCTTGATATTAGACCCTCTCTCCCCACCACACACACAGCAAGCAGGAGGCTCCTGGGAGCAGCTCCAAGGCAGAGAGCAGGAGCAGCACAGGGCAATGGAGGGAGGGACAGCAGAACTGCCGGCAACTGATAGCCTGCTGGGTGGCTGCTGCACAGGGAACTTAGGGGAGCAGGGAGCTGATAGGGGTGCTGCCAGTCCACCCTGGTTCCAAGCTCCCACCAGCCAGCTGCAATGGGCTGCTCTTCCTGCAAGCAGTGGACAAAGCAGGAGACTGCCAAACAACATTATAAGGGAGCACTGGGCAACTTTAAATGAGCATGTTCTCTACTTGATCAGCAATGTAATAATGAAACAATGTTAACTGGGACAACTTTAAGTGAAGAGTTACTGTATTACATCACTTCGTTTCTTTGGATTGTTTACTTATGAGGCTAATTGTTTTAATAATAAAACTTTTAGAATTACCAAAGGTCTTCCCTGAGTGTGCGTGTTGTTGTCACTGCACTGTCCCACGGGTCTCCCATAGTAGTAATTCTGATAAAATTGAACCTGATCCTTGGACAAGAACCTACAAAATTTCAGAGTGTTACCTGGGGATTCTAAATGAAGCAACTAATAATTAACAATCAATAAATGGGGTAGTCACTTGTACTTTCTATCTTCTTCTAAGTTTCTATAAAATTAAATGTAAAAAAACCAAAACCCCAAAAAACCCTAACCAACCAACCAAACCCTAAAAACATGTTGCAGCTGCTTAGGACTGGGCTATTCCTAGGGAGTAGGATCTCGCTGGACATCACGTAACATGGGTCACAATATCTACATAACCAGTTTTGAATATTTCAGTCTTAACTCTAAATTTTTCGGCTCTCCTTAGTAATGAAAGCAGCATGATTTAGTGGATTGAGTAGCAGATAGGAGCCAGGAATTTCTGAGTTCTAATATCAGTTCTGAAACTGACTCCCTCAGTGACCCTAAATTGGGCACCATGCCTCAGTTTCCTCATCTGTAAATATTTGTCCAAAGGGATGAGAATCAGAGCAGAAGAACGCTAATGTGGCATCTGCCTTGACAGAATTGGTCCACGCTTGAAACTAGACATCTAACGACACTGAAGGAAATCTGAGCCACTCCAAGTGAAGAAGGAGCTTTGTCTCTTGCGGTTAGTGAAACCAGTGATGAGGATGTGAGCCTGAAGTGCCTGATGCCTCTTCACAAAGATGGTAGATAGCCAAAACTGTATATTCGGAATGGCTCGTAATCAGTAAAAAACAAAACAAAACCCAAACACTCAATTTATTACAGAGGTCCTGTCATTTAAGTGCCTCTCTTCTCCCAATCAGTCTTACTTCCATCTTGCCCAAGTTGAGCTTGAGACAGTTATTTTTCCATCTATGTACCCCTCTGAGACACCTGCCAGATGTCTGACTGGATAGTATTTTCAGTGTCTCTCTGTTGGAGCACTATTGTGTAACCAGAGTTTGGCATGACAGCATGCACCATCAGTAAGGTTTTTGTTGCTGATGTTATTTTTCCTTATAGAAATTACCACTTTATTCCCTGGTATTATGACCTTCATTCTCATATACTGTTTGTTGTACTTTCTGTGCTGCATCAATTTGCTTAATGAGATGCAATTAGTTTCTTTACACTGTGTAGCTCTATATGCTAAATTCTTCTAACAGCTATCAATAAAATCTACACTGTCTGCAGTATCCAGCAGTTTTCAAGATGATATCTTCTGTGGCACATATCTTGCATTTGGGGAGAAGGAGAGTGGACAGAAAAAAAGATATTGGAATGACAACTTCACAAGACTCATGAAAAGGTGAACTCATGATAGAACAATTTGGTGGTAGTCATCTGTAGCACCAAAGGCTGGATCTAAAGAAGGAGAAAACAGAATTCAGACAACACTGACGATGCAGTGCCCCCTTCTGGAATCTAGAAATTCTGCCTCTGGCCCAAGCATCCATATTTAAATGCTGGCACAAAAATCCCAAAGATAACAGACACCTCCATTTCTCACAGTGGTTCAGTTTTGTATCTTGCACAAGATGACTAATGGACTGATCTACCATTTTGAAAATACAGCTGTTCATTATGAAAGTTAGTTGGGAGGGATCCATGACAGCTTTCCAGAAAGTGGAGATAGCAAAATACCAGCACTGCTCTCTTCCTCTTGAGATCTGAGTTTCCTTTGCCACTAGTAATAAAAATACAGCTCTATATTTTAACTACTTTTTTGACCTAAGGCTGAATTACCTGGGTATACTGCAGTATTAGGGCCTTAGATTATTAAACTGAAGTGTGAGAGCAGAACACACAAGTTACCATTCCTTGAATACCAATTACAGAAATAGATGCTTAAAGCAATAGTTCCTATTGAGACATAAGTGGGTTTCAGAAATTTCTCATGCATGTGATTCATGCTACAAGACAGGTTGTGTCAATGCTATTTGTGAGAACTATATATGCTCACTGTATGTCGCATATGAAATATCTCAGTTTCATTTATCAAGAGATTTTCTAAGCCTTAATCCACATTTTCTGTAAGCGAAAGAGAAAATGTCTTTGTTAACTGGGGCTTTGCTTAGTAAAGTCATAATGTCCCTTTCTTCTTAGCTGGTTTAGTAGAAGATGCTCCCAGAGGATGTATACGTTTACCCCACATTTGTAAAGGTCTAAGATTCTGAAAGGGGACCCTATTAAAAGGTGTTACTGGCACCCACAACATTTGTACCCACTTTTGGAAGCCAAAAAGGAAAAATGCTGAAGCAAATTGGAATATTAAGCCACTACGTTCCTGGATTGTGTCTGCAATATATTTATTTGGAGAATAAACATTTTCCAAGTATAAATTACACCTGTAAACAGGGAGCCTGGGCATTTAAAAAATCTGGTCTCTGTAGACTTAATCTTCACCACTGACACACACACACATATACAGTCACATTTTGCTCATACCATGTTGATGCGTTGGTACTTGGCAGAGAGGGGTTTTCTTTGTTTGGGGTTTTATTTAAACTCTCAGTGGCAGTTCTGCGAGTGTAAATCGCTATATTCTGTTGTACAACAGGATAACAGTCAGTTAAGAACTAAAACATAGCTTCCCATTCCTGATCACAGGAAAGTTCTCTCCTACTTTATACAGAAGACATCCGTTTCTTTCTCCTGAGAGTGTGGATGAAAAACATGCAGTCAGCATGTCAAAGTATGATTTCCCCACTCTGAACCTTAGCGTCCAAAAGATGGGTACCTGCATGCACCCCTCTAAGCTTAATTACTAGCTTAGAAATGATAGAGCTGCCACCACCCAAAAATATAGTGTTTTGGGACACTTTCTGGCCCCCAAACCCTTCCCTGGGGACCCCCAGACCCAAACCCCTTGGATCTCAAAACAAAGGGAAATAAACCATTCCCCTCCTCTCCTCCTCCCAGATTCTCCCCTCCCTGGGTTACACTGGAAGATCACTGTGATTCAAACTCCTTGAATCTTAAAACAGAGAGGAAATTCACCTTCCCCCCCTTCTCTCCCCCTCCCAGACTCTCCCTGAGAGAGAGACAGTGATCCTAACACAGAGAGAAATCAGGCTTTTCCTCCCCCCTTCTCTCCTTTCTTCCACCAATTCCCTGGTGAGACCAGACCCCATCTCCCTGGGGTCTCACACAAGAATAAAAAAACAATCAGGTTCTTAAAAAGAAAACTTTTAATAAAAAAAAGAACAAAAGTGAAAATTGTCTCTGTAAAATCAAGATGGAAAATGTTACAGGGTCTTTCAGCTTATAGACACTAGAGAGAATCCTCCCCCCAGCACAAATACAAGTTGCAGCAAACAGAGATACAATCCTTCCAGCAAAATATAAATTTGCAAATAAAGAAAACAATCAAAAGACTAAACTGCCTTTCTAACTGGTACTTACTAAATTGAACAGAAGAGGCTGTTTCAGAAAATTGGAGAGTCTGTATACATGTCTGGTCCTTCTCAGAACCCAGAGAGAACAAAGAAAAAACCCCAAAAAGCACAGACAAAGGCTTCCCTCCACCGAGATTTGAAAGTATCTTGTCTCCTGATTGGTCCTCTGGTCAGGTGTTCCAGGTTTACTGAGCTACTTAACCCTTTACAGGTAAAAGAGATATTAACCCTTAACCATCTGTTTATGACAGCATGTCATTTATTTTCCCCTGTAATTTTAGTATCAAGAGGCCTCAGAAACAGAGCTTATCCAAGCATTTCACTCTGAGACACTATTTTCTCTCCATTTCCCCCCATTCCTCTAGTCACACACCAAACCGCTTAGTCTAATAATTTAGGACCAATGTGGGCAAAGAAGGAAATAAGCTAATGTGGGCAATATCTTCCTTCGCCCCCAAGAGAACATTTCAATTTTGTTGTTTTAAAAACTTGTCCAGTACTCAAGATACACGCCGGTGAATGCTAAATATATGGACAAATCTACAGTACATATTTAGTTTTCATTATCCTGGGGAACTCCCTTCTGCCAATGAATATCAACCACAAAACACAAACACTCAGACATGACTCCTGTTATACAGTCCTCTTGTTTGCATGAAGTGATCAGACACGTTAGCTACAGAACAGCAGTCTGGAAAGTAGCTGGTAACAGTAGGTAAATTTCACAATTATGGGAGCAATATAAATGCCCAAATACATGAACAGATGAGAGAGAAAATGAAGGTGCAATGGCACTGATGAGATCACAGGGCTGTAATATGCCTTTTAAATGCTGATTTGTACTTTACACTCAGAATGTGGCTTCTTTAAAGGCAGCTGATAAATCAATGATCCCATGTAGTCTGCTGCAAATAACGTAGGAGCCAAGACTGACTGATGCAGACAATTAATACTGCTAGGAAAGCAGCAATACGCCAGAGAAATATTATAATTTGAAAGCTGAAGTTACAGTTACATTTGCATAAACTATGCACCCTTTAGTTTGCCTCAACTTTTCCCTCATGGCCAAGTCCCAACTAAGGGATTTAGGCCATAATTGTCCCAGAACGGAACATCTCTCCTCCAAGTGACTATTCTTCTATTGCCCTTGACATGATGGACAATCAAGCCCAGGTTTTAGAGTATGTAAACTTTGCACAATGTAAACTTCTCAATTTACAGACCATGTAACGGCTACCATGATTTGTGCTATTTGCCTGAATCCGCATAATTACACTAAAAGGTATTTATTTTTACTCACAAGCTTATATACGCTGGACAGCTACCAATTCAACTGCATATCCATTTCTGTAACATCTATCTACAGTAGACTGAGACTTTATTTCCCCCATCATTTAATCAGGAGTACACAGAATGTTCTCTCTTTATAATCACCCATCCATCGAAAGTGTCCAAATTACAACCCTGAACCTCAACACCCAGACTTCTCCCACTGAAAAATTTATTGGACTTTCCATGATTGTGCCTGTGACACTCTGGTCCCTGGGGAACATGGCATAACCCTCCAGCTCTTCTTCCTCCTCCCCTTATAGAGGTGCTCAGATGAAAGGTTATAAAGTAGCTGATTGGGAGACAGAGTGGGAAAAATGCCTCGGGGAGTGTAGGCTTCCACACCCAGTGTAATAAAACAGCTTGAACCCCAATTTGTTTCTTTTTCTGCTTATGTGGACTTATTTTGATTTCCCGTTATAAACATTATTCCTTAAAGATTTAACTGGCAGCAACTAAGTCAGCTTTTATTTTCCTGCTGAATAATTCTACCAGCTAACATGGTCCTAAGAAACTAAACATTTGAAAAAAGAGCTAGGTACCGTATGCTATCAGTTTTCATCACATTCATTCTATCACTGTGCCAGTACCCTTTGTGCTCTTGATAAAATGATAACCAGCCCCTAAAGTTATGAGAGACCAAAGTGCTATGCTGATGCATTAATAAGGAACTACATGGAACTTTAAATACGGTTTGTGTTTCATTAACTGAATTAAGTTTATAACCTTCCATTAGTATAGCAGATGAGAAAAGGGTAATATTTTTCTCTTTTCCTTATCAAAACTAAATTGTTATATCAATTGTAGTCTTGCAGGTATGAGCTACTGGTGCTTCCTTACTGTAAATTGAGAAAATATTAAAGATTTTTATCAAATATTAAAAGTCATCTTAAATTATTTTCATTTTGATACTCCCAAATTTATTAATATTGAGGATCACTTCAGGTTTAATTTTTTTTTAAGCTTCAACCATAAATGATGCGTCTTTAAAACATACCAAAAGGGTTTCATGTATAGCTAATCCATTTTGCAAAATACGTAATAGAATCATACTATTGTGACGGCATATGACAAAAGATCAGATACTGACATTTTTAAATAAAAAGGTAATCTGCACTTTAGTAAAAATAAAATTTGAATTTTTTCCTGTTATCACTACAATAAGTTTCTACATTGATTAGGAATTATTAACTTCATCATTGGATGTCACTTCTCTGGGCTTCCAGCTCTCCAGTATTATTTCCTGCTAAACTTTGTTTAAAAATATTTTTCACCTATAGAAATGAAAATCGCTAAAAAAAGCTGTGTGGTTTACTTACAAAATGATCTTTATGCTGCTCATTTTTATAGAATTTTCTAACTGGATTTGATATACTTTAAAAAAAATGTCTTGAATGCGATATATTTGAGCGCTGAATTTTTGTTTTTTTGAAAGAATCCACCTGTGTAATAATTGCAAAAGTGCTATTTATTTAATAAAAGTACATGAAAAGAGATGCCATTACTTACCAGTAATTGTGGTTAGTCTCCTCTTTTCTTGTAATATGACAGATTAAGGGACAGAATTATGGTGCCACCTACTAGGAAGCAAGGAGTCAATGAGTTCTGAATCTATGTTCTAATTATATGCCTCAGCCACACCCCTTTCCTAGAGGTATTTCCAGAGCCATTGAGAACAGAGCTGTACATCAGAAAGTAAACAGTAAACAGGAGGCAAAAAAGGAAGGAAAAATGGCAGAAGAAATACACCTGAAGGACTTAATTGAAGTGGGCTAGCTATGAGGTCAAGTCCAGAACCTCCTGAACTTTGTGGTAGCAGAGAATCTGTAGAACTAGGTAAGGTGTGAAGCAGTGCTGCAAGCTGAGGCTGGTGCTGACATCAGGCAGGCAGGCAGGCAACCTGCCATCGTTGCCAGCAGCAGGGGAGCCTCTTCCCTCTTTGGAGGGGAAACAGAGACTGGGCCTTCCGAGTATCACCTTGAAAAATGGGATCACAGCAATCAACGGAATGGCTGGCCCTGGCTGATAGGACCTCTGAGGAGGGTTGTGCTTGGCCACAGAGGTATGAGCTCTGCCTTCCACACACTCTGAAACAGCCCTCTGGCTTCTTTCTTCTGATCTCACCTTTTTTGTTTCCTTTCTTTTCTTTTGTCTCCTCTTTCTTCTTTCATGTTCTTCCAAGACAGCAAGAGAGAAAGAGAGGAGAGTGTGAGCTGGAGAACTAAGGTGAAGCCTTCAT
Source organism: Gopherus evgoodei (assembly GCF_007399415.2). Classification (NCBI taxonomy): domain Eukaryota; kingdom Metazoa; phylum Chordata; order Testudines; family Testudinidae; genus Gopherus; species Gopherus evgoodei. The sequence goes on along the minus strand of NC_044329.1, from coordinate 104,534,020 downwards.
GCTTCTCAGGTGAGGAGGCAAACAAAACTGGAAGGTGGGAGTCTGGGTGAGGCTTAAATAATCAGGGACAGGCCCTTCAAAAAAATCTTTGTCTCTTCCCTGCCCTGGTAGTGGCATCAAAATGCTGTCTGTCTCCTATTCCACTGTTATAGGTTGAGGGGGAAGAAAGCTGTAGGACAAACATTTTCATGTAGTGGAGTAAGGGGTCGATTCCCCCCATGTCTGTCAATTATTTGGCACAGGAAAGTGGGGGAGCTTTCAGGGAACCAGTTATGCCTCCCTCATTCTGTAGGCTGGGTTGCACCTAGTGGAGGCTTCATGTTCTAACTTACCCCAGTGGCATACGGGCCATATGCCAGCAAATAATCAGCAATTCCTAACAGGCCATGTGCCAACACATACTCAGTAGAGATCATCTCCCACACACGACATCCCTCCCCCAGTGTGACTCCTAAATTGATGGCTGCAGGTGGCAGGCACAGGAACCAGCCCTGACACCTTTTTGCTAGTTGAGAGCCCAACTCTTCCAAGTAAGGGAACTCCAGCTGGTCAGTTATGGCCGGAATCTAGCTCTGTTGTGCCACTTGAGCAAAGCAAAGGAGCTAGATCAGAATGAGTATCTGGTCCAAAGAAATAGTGCATACAAACATTAGGAGAACTCCTGTTAGTTTTCATTTTCTCTGTGGTTCTTGGTTGAATGATGGGACACTGGATGGGGAAGGCCAGGGCTCTGTGGTGGCACTAAGCAATCTCAGTCTCAGGTGCTTGGCTAGTTGGTTTTGCTCATGTGCTCTAGGTCTTACCGATTGCTATATGTGGTGTTTGGAAGGAATTTTCCCCTAGGTCAGATTGGCAATGACCTTGGCGGTGTTCATCTTCCTCTGGAGCATGAGGGTGCGGTCATGTGCCAAGGTTATCTGATTACATCTCCCATTAATCATTTCCCTGCCTCAGGCACTGGGGCACCTCCATCCCTCTTATTCTCTGCCTATGGCATGTGATAGTATAGTGTCCGTGGGCTGTAATACTTTGGTCTAATTTTGGTTGTTGGGCTTAGTGTGCAGATGCTGGTGTCCTGTGATATACAAGCGGTCCCTTGTGGCCTTAAACTCTGATTCTATGCCTCATGCAAAAATCTCACAGTATTATATATTTGTATACATGCCAAGCCAGAATTTGGATAATTGCAGTTAAAATAGCAAAAACTTTCCCCCAACTTCTAAAGACTCCAAGAGGCATGAAAGGGCATTCTCTTTACACTGTCATGTTTCATTCTTAATTGCCAAATATAGTACGATACAATGCAAATGTTAATACATAGACACACATACTCCTTGGGTAAAAATCAGTCCCCGTATATATTTTGGCTTAGTATCTGTTCCAATTGGTCAACCCCAAGAGATAAAATTATAGGTACCAGACAGTTTGTACAGATATTGTACAGTTGTAGCTTCATGTTTTCTGCATCTGACCATTTCCATGGTACATAATGACCATCTCATTATCCATCTCTATTCTGTTATATTATAGTTTATTATAAAAGAGACTGAATTATTGTCTTAGCATTGAACACTGTATTACAAATACATTCCCATCTGATCGCCAGATCATTCTTCTTTTTTTTGATAATACACAACATGGTTGATGCCCAGTCTCTTTCTTTACTCTTTCTCTGCTCACTAAACAGTATTATTTTCACAGAAAATGAATGAAAAAAACTGGGATTAATGACTGAATCAAGCACTAAAAATAACTGAAAATTCAAGAAGTTTAGGTGGTTCCCACAATGTTATCTGTGACATATTGCACAGCCTATGCTTTTACGATATATATAGATAATTATACCATAACATAGTTTAAAAAAATGTTTAAAAGAACTTTAAAGTAGCAATGCTAAGTAATTAAGAAGTAAGGAAAAGCCAGAGCCAAAGGTTGGTCATGCAATGGTCATGCAATGCTGTGCCTGATATGTTCACATTATAGCCTTCAATTATATGATCATACATTATATTTCTATAGGACACCAGCTTCGTTAAAGATAAAATTCAACCCTCGTCAGAGGGTCAGTACAAGCCCTTAAAATAGGGGTGTTTAATTTCTGAAAGACATTCTGAAGACCATTGAAACATTTTTAGATATCACACTTCCTGAGTAGATTTTTTTGGTACTTTTTTGTATCTTATGTTAACAGTCTGGTTTTCAAGTTGGTTTCTCAGTGGCACTTTGTTTTGTCTGTATAGGACTCTTACTATTAAGTTTTTATGGCTGGTTAATGCCATTCTGATCTAAGGTGATTTTCATTCAGCTTCTCTCCATTAGTTCAAAGTACAAAAATCACGATGAACAGCTGCTATGTCCTCTTGTTTAGCTGAAGTTTGACTCTGATATGAGTTCACTGTTGTCCATGTTTATCTAATTTATAGATCTTGTTTTTAGATAGAAGTCCCAATTTTACATGTTTAAATCCACACAAGTTAGGGGCCCAGCCCTACAAACATTTTTAATGCAAATAGTCCCATCATAGTAAGACACAGCCACTTTTTTTTAATAAGAACCACATAAACACTACTTTTCAGAAACAGAAGTGCTTGGTTCTCAAAGCCATTTTTATGATAGTTTATAATATCCTCTCAAACGCATGCCAAATTCTAAAAGATCAAAACCACCATATCTTCATTCTAAACAGATATCTTGGTGCTAAAAATAAACTCCTATTGCTTACTGTATAATGCCGAATTAATAAAAAAGATATAAATGCAGCTCTGTTTAATCCATGAACTTTGTAAAAAATGTTGATAGTTGCCTGTGACCCTTATCCAGGGGATGTTTGTCCTATCAACCTTTTTTTCCTTGTTTCTAGACTAAAATGTTACAGATTGATTCTCAGTGTGCTTTATTGCCAGATCCCTCAAAAAACAGAGGCAAGCAAACATTGCATCAAAAAACCCCAACAAAACCAAAACCATAAAAAGCGCACAGATAGAAGCTTCCTGTTAGTAGTAAAAGTTCTAAAATATTCCGAAGGAGCAAGTCAGTTAATGATAAAGGCTGTTAATCTCCTTTACCTAAATTCAGATGGTGCTATCACTAAGCCTAGCCATTGTACATTTTATATACTGTACATTTTATAGATTAGTTTTGGTACTGTATTTCTCATCTGTTTCTCCACAGATGACTGTCTGTTTCACAAACGGCTTATCTCATTGCTAAGGATATGTAAGTACATGCTAAAAAAGCTGCTGCTAAAAATGACTAAGTATATACCGCAGCATGGTAGACAGGTAGACGTGGTAGTTGTAGCATTGTACTGTGTACACACACACACACACACACACACACACACACACACACACACACACACACACACACGTTAAGGAAATTTCACAAGAATAAACAAGCTTTAAAAATTCAGATTCTTTCATAACAGTTTTGCCCTCTTCTGATGAATGGAACATACAGGAGTACCATTCATAAAATATACACTGCTTTCTCTGCATGTGTCAAAATGCCTCATGAGGACAATAACATTTACAGGGATACATACAGATTACTCTTCTCTAAAATACGCATATACATGGCTTCTGCAGCATTTCTCTTTTCCAGTAACCCTCTGAGTGCAGGAAACTCAAATGTTATAGTAAGAAACATGGCAGTCTGCTTGACTAGGAAGCCAACTATCCATTTAAAACCCATCATGCTGAATGAGATAAAAGAAGAAAATTAGTGACACTATTGCCACAAAGACGTTTGAAACCTGACATTAAAAATAGAAACATTTAAACCTAGACATAAATTTTCTCTTTGTGTGGTGATGGTTCCATAATATTTTGCCAGGTATCACTGCTTACAAACAAATATGTGCTGAGATACTGCATCACAAGTGAAGAACAGCCTTTAAGCTTGTAGTTCATGCACTCAAGAACCAGGTTGTTTATCATCCTTTATACCTTAATTATGAGGACTTTACCTAGCACTTTCTGGCAGGGGTGAAAGTAACTTAAAGGACCTACCGGTAAGCCAGAGTCCTGAGTGGGGCGTGGCCTCGACTGGAAGAGGCGTGGCCTCAACTGGAAGAGGTGGGGCCTTTCAAGATTTAAAGACCCTGGGGCTCTGACTGTGGCTGGGAGCCTCAGGTCCTTTAAATCACCCCAAAGCTACCAGCTGCAGAGGCAGCTGGGAGCCCTGGAGCTCTGGCCACCGCAGAGCTCCAGGCCCTTTAGAACACCATGGGAGCCCTGCCACCTCTACCATGAGGTGGCAGGGCTTGGGCTAGGGCTGGGGTAGCGGCAGAAGGGCTCCGGCTGCTCTGAGGAGCCCCAAGCCCTATAAATCACCGCCAGAGCCCAGCTGCCAGGGCCCCAGGGCTCCGGCAGGGATTTAAAGGTCCCAGTGCTCCTCCCACTGCGGGGAGCCTTGGGCCCTTTAAATTGCTGCCGGAGCTCCGGCAGCAGGACTCAGGCAGCGCTTTAAAGGGCCCGGGGCTCCCCGCAGTGGCAGGAGCACCAGGCCCTTTAAATCACTGCTGAAGAAGCCGGTCCAGTCCGGCACGGCGTACTGGCTCTTCCTGGTACACCATATCGTACCGGCTTACTTTCACCTCTGTTCTCTGGTCATTTAAAATGCAGAACAAAATACAGTGGCTGTTTGAAGACTTAAACAGGTGTCAACCAGATATTTGCCAGCTACAGCTACTATTCTACTGGGAGGAGTTGCTATTCTATAAATACTAATTAGAATTTTGCATGTGATCCTGCTGAAATACCTAAGGTGATGAGTGGCCAGTTATTAGTTTTAAAAGATTAGTGCAATTTGAAATACTAATGTCCCCAACGAGACAATGATACACTGAATAATCAAGACTTATAGCTATTCCCAGCCAAAAGGCAATATTTTCTCATTTCATCATTTAGAAAATCTGCTGTCTTCCGAACAAGTCACTTTTCTATTTTACTTTGAGAAAGTGGTAAAACTTTCTAGAGTCAATGTAATGATACAAGTATACTCAGTGAGTAAGTGTAATTTCATCGCTGCACCTAAAGTTTACTAATAGCTTCCAAAGGCAGAGATTATAGTGTGAAATCACAAGTAAAAAACAAAAAAAAAACCTAATGAAAAAAAGTGATCTTACAGCAGGAGATGGATCTTTAAAAAAAAAAAAAATTCACACACAAAGAAAAACAACTTCCCACTAATCTTCACGTAGGGTCTATATAATTGCAATAGTAATTGCCAGAAAAAGCCATGACACTAATATCTTACTTCAACATTTATAAATTAACAAATCACTTTGAGCAACCTTATTTGACAAGTTACTTTGTATCCCATTGGCTTGAATTACAATCTTGAGTTTCATTGTGTTCAATTTGCCATGAAATGTGACTGATGCAACCTGATGTGATATGATGCTGAGTTTCCTCACATAAGCAGTGATTCAATGCTATGAGATTTGACTGATGTAACTGACAGACATACAATTTAATATTAACATATTGTGTGGAAGAAAAACCACCAGAAACTAACATACTTGGATTTATTCTCCAAATGTTTTATGTTCTAAACATTCAGTCCTGGGTATGCATAATTTGAGGACTGGACTCTGAAGTTGTCAGTGAAAACGATGTTTTCATCTGTATCTACTCTACTTTTCCCATTTAAAAAAAAAAAGTCTTCTCCTCCAGGATAGCTGCTTTTTCTTATTCTTCAGCACACCGCTGCCTCTTTTAAATGGAGAGACAAGATGGGTGAGGTAATATCTTTTCTTGGACCAACTTCTGTTGGTGAAAGACAAGCTTTTGGGCTACACAGAGCTCCTTAGTAGGAATGTCTGACCTTACTTCAACAAAGAAGTATGTGTCAACACCAAAACATCTGTGTCACAGTGAGTGCTCTTTTTATATCAGTAATGCTTAACTGAACCTTGATGCTGACTCCATTTAAAGATCTTGCCCTACAGGACAAGAGAATGACTCATCAAAAATGTTGACTTATGTTTGACATTCTCCTTCTAGAGCTCTTGGCACTGACTGGATGCAACATTAAGCTTCTAGTTTAAAACCAGTGGGAAACACTTCCCCCTCCCTCCCAAATTAGCCCATAACTTCAGTTCTTAAAGGTGAGTTATATGCATGCATCTCTTGAACATGTCTTCTATTGTCTCAAAACCAAAACCTGCCTGTATAAAAGAAGGAAACACAAGTAACTACGTTTGTGATTCCTTGTTCTTCTGTTAATGATTTGTGACCAAGTGAATTTGGGGAGAATTTCAGTATGGAGCATGCAACTGCACTGGAATCCGCCCAGGCAGTCGTAATGAAAATGAAATAATATATACCCTGTATAGTGTACTTTGTAGGTACAATAGTGAACTCAGTGTTAGCAAATAGCTAGAGGTTTGCTTCTACAAGTTTGATTTCTTTTACCTTGATTTTAAGAAATCTACACTGTATCACAGTTTTTTCTAACCTTTTCTGTCTAATACAGTCATCTGCATCATGTCTGTTAAAATGCTGACTTTGAAAACAGTTTAAATCATGTCTACTTCCACCAACGTTACAGTCTATGGTGATGAATCCTGCACCATGATCCTTTGCAGAGTCCTAATGACCCAACACCTCCTACTAGCCTCAGAATAATTATACCAGGCAACAAACAGCACAGAATAAATAGGACTGGAAATTATCCCATTCATATTAAAGAACCAGAGCTACCCAAAAGCTGTGTTAGCAACTGTAAGTACTAGTACAACCGGCTCCAACAAAATGAAAACATGGAAAATAATTTTTACAGGTTTCACAAGAATACCATGGTATAGAAATGTCTGTAAAAATGTCTCAAATAATTTGAAAGAAAGACACTCAGCTATAAGAAAGAACATATTGTATATTGAAGATTGAAGGGTGCATTTCCTCCCTTGGTGTGCACACAACTCCCATTAACATTAAAATATAGTAAATCATACTGAGAGGAGAGGAGACCCCAATATCATTAAAGAGCCTGAATTGCTGTGCTTCTTATGATACAGCATGGCCAGAGGGCAGCAGAGAGGGTTAGAAGGGAGCCTTATTCCCTGTAAGGGGAAGAAAGTTTGCTATAGATTAACTAGAGCACCTGACGCCAGTTAGAGCACCTGAAGCCAATTAAAGCACCTGCAGTCAGTCACATGATAAAAACCCCCCTGCTCCAATCAGACAGTATGGGAGAAGTAGCAGAAAGGATTGGTGTTGGAGTAGAGAAGAGTTTGGAGCAGAAAGAATTGGTGTTGAAGCAGAGGACAGTTTGAAGGGAAGCAGAGGACAGTTTGGAGAAGTGCTGCAGTGAGCTAAGAAGTCCAAGACCCTAGGTAAAGGGGCACCTGGCTTGTACAGAGGGAGGGCAGGAAGCCCCCCACAAGCTGAAGGGCAGGAGAAGGAACTGGGCCAGGGGAAGGAACCGTCAGTTCAAGTGGTTCATCACTATCCTCAGGGCCCCTGGGCTGGGACCTGGAGTACAGGGCAGGCCTAGGTCCCTCCCTCTCCACTCCCCTCCTCTAGGACACTAGTGGAGCAATTAATATTCCAGTTTAGAGGCAAGAAATGGCACCCTGAACCACCCCCCAAAGAAGAGAAAGCGTGAGACCCATCATAATAGTGCTGGCAATTTGCCACATTCTTCAAAGTACAATAGCATGTTTTCAAACACAGACTATTAGAAAACAAATTATTTCTTTTTAATAGAATTATATTTTTAAAGTAAAAATATATTTCATTGCTAAAGCTGTTTTATATATTGTAAATAGCTCCAAAAATTAGAGCTAGGATTTCTGAAACAGGATTACTGGGAAGCGACAGAGCTGCAGGAGAAAGCCACATAGCGCCTGCTGCCTGGCTCCAGGTAGTGCTATTCATCCCTCACTTTCATGAGAGCAAATACACCCCCAAAAATATAAAACACAAAAATAAATAAATCACTGGGAAAATGCAGGAGAAACAGGTTTTCAGAAATAATGAAGGATTCTATATGTTTTTAGAAATGTTTACATTGTTTTTTAAAGAGATTTACATTTTAATTTGAAATTAAAATAAGGAATAATGTATGTAGTAAAGCAACAGCTGATTTCAGGCTGAAATTAACACACACAAAATAATTAGTTTAAAACAGTAGACTTGGTTAGGAAAGAGAAATTTTGAAAGCAGATGAAAATCTCTTAAATTTGCTCTGGACCTGACCCAAAATAAGACCCTTTTGGGATACAATAATAAACAGAATTAAGATGATTGTAGATGCAGTAGCTATACACCAAATGATTGTTATTAAATATGTATTGCAGTAGCACCCATCCAGGATTGACCACATCCTGCTAGGTGCTGCTCAAATACAAGGTACAATAGGTTTCCCTTGTCCAGATGAGCTTACAGTCTAATTTAAGGCAAAATTGTCATCTCGGGTGATTAAAATAAAAACATTTCTATAAGAATGCGTCTTATGGCAACAAAAACGGAACATTATGGAGGCGGCAATCTTTTAACAGTTGACATATTTAAGAATGGTAAATGTATAAAAGTCAGATGACTTGCACATGCAGATCGCTCAAACATTTATTTTGAATTAACCAGTTAGGAATAATGACTGTAAAATGTTCTCACTTTGCTGAATTATTACGGCTAAAGCCAACATAATGTCGATCCATGTTTCAGAGCATAGGCCACCTCATGCCAGGTCAAGAACTGTTTCTCAGAGCTTAGATTCTTTGTGTAGGCTTCCTCACTGTAGATTCTGGAGGGGCCTCTTAGTTAGACACTAAAGATGAAATCCTATCCCCACTGAAGTCAATGGGAGTTTTGCTACTGACTTCAGGGTAGCAGCATTTCACTCAGCCACGCTTCTTTGGCAGTAAGATGTCACCAACAGTATATAAAGGCATTGTGCCTGTCCAGGACATAGCAGGCAGAATACCCGATGGAGGAACATATGGAGTGTGATCACCACAACATACTTCCACAGGCTGTAACATGCATTGCCCTCCGCCCCTTCCCCCCTGCCCCAGTTCCATGCTTAGACTTCCAGACACCGCAGAAGGAGGTGGGGGCATTGACTTTCCACACTGTAGGGCATCCAGCATTGCCTGTAGCACTACACGCTGCCACCATTTTGTTCTCACAGACTCAGTAGGGCAAATTTCTGAATGACCCCAGCACATGTGACTGGGGAGAGTAAGAGCTCTGCACAACTTAATATACTTCGGAAGGGGATGCCAGAATCTGGTTCTGAATGATTAAGTAAATTAATCTTCACTTATGGCCTAATTCTGCAATCCAAACTAGGCAAATCTCCTAGCTACTTCTTGGAAGTTTTGTAGACTCTAGGACAGGCTCACTAAGTCTGCATATTAGTAGTAGATATTTTTATTACGTCATCAAACAAAAGTTCTACATCATATATATGATAATATTTGTGTGTGTGCATTTTTATGTTGTCTACATTGCATTGTACGCCATCAAGTCATTTCACCTCCTGGTGTCTTAGTCAATCCATTTGAAATATGGCATTAGTTGAAAAGCATTACTTCACGGATACACAGTGCTGCACCGAAACTAAGGTAAGTGCTAAACAAAAAGACTCTTCTGCTATTAGCAAAATTTTAGAATGATAATTTACCATTTTGGTCTGCTTGTGGATTTCACCATTGGAGTCATTCCATCACGATAGAGACTCTTTGTTTTACTGAAGTTGACAATGTTGAAAATTACCCTCTGAAAAACAAGAGAAAAAAAACCTCAGTTATAGTAGTTATAAACTACAATCTGTTCTGTACAAACTCTCATTTTCTATCTGTACAAAAACATAAAGTAACTACATACATGCCTAAATGATGTTTCATAGAGGAAATTCAACACAGACAAGTGCAAAGTACTTCACTTAGAAAGAAAAGAAATCAAATGCACAGCTATAAAATGGGGAATAACTGGCTACATGGCAGTACTGCTGAAAAGGATCTGGGTGTCATAGTGGATCACAAGTTCAATATGAGATGTGATGCAGTTGTGAAAAAAGGCTATATCATTTCAGGACATATTAACTTTCTGGAGTCAAGATAAGGTACAGTATACTCAGTGGTGAGCTGGAGCCAGTTCACACTGGTTCACAAGAACTGGTTGTTAAATTTAGAAGCTGGTGCAGAACTGGTTGCTAAAAGGGTGGCCCGGCTTCCCCAGGGGGCAATTTAAAGGGCCTGGGGTTCCCAGAAGGGGCTAGAGCCCCAGGCCCTTTAAATTGCCACCAGAGCCCCACTGCTGGAGCCCTGGGGTAGGGCTGTGGGGCTCTGGGTGCTATTTAAAAAGTCCGGGGCTCCTGCTGCTTCTACCACCCCAGCCCTTTAAATAGCCCCTGGAGCCCCGGGCTGCTGCTGCTACCCCAGTGGGAGAGGGGATGAGGAGAAACCTGCAGGTTCTGAGGGGGACAGGACATGGGTTGGGGAGACAGGCATGTGGAGCTTGTACTGTACTCACCGTGTGGTTCCCTACCGGGTCTTCAGCGGCACTTCGGCGGCGGCTGGGGGTGGGGGAGTCTTCACTCACTATAGGTGAAGGACCTGCCACCAAAATGCTGCCGAAAACCTGGAGCGAATGAAGACACACACACACACACACCCCGCCAAAGTGCTGCCGAGGACCTGGAAGGGAACAGGTTCTTAGGATTTTGGGAGCTCATTACTGAGTATACTCAGGGAGCTAACTGTCCTGTTCCAGCTGAGGCCTCATTAGTTCTGAGTGGAGTACTGTGTCCAATTGTGGGTGCCAAACTAAGAATGATGTGGACAATCTGGAGAGATTCCAGAGGAGAGCAACAACAATGATAAAAGGTTTAGAAAACCTGACCTATGAGAAAAGGTTAAAAAACTAGATATGTTTAGTCTCGAGAAAAGAATATTGAGGAGGACCCGATAGTTTAAACTATGTTAATAGCAACTATAAAGAGGATAGTGATCAACTGTTCTCCATGTCCACTGAAGGTAGGATAACAAGAAATGGGCTTAATCTCAGGCAAGGGAGGTTTAGGGGAAACTTTCTAACTATAAGGGTGTTATAAACAGATAGCTAAGGGTTAACGTCTCTTTCACCTGGAAATAAGTATCTGAAGCACCTGACCAGAGGACCAATCAGGAAACAGGATTTTTTCAACTCTGGGTGGAGGGAAGTTTGTGTGTGAGTCCTTTGTTCTTGGGTCTTCTGTCTGCCTCTCTCTCAGCTATGAGAAGTGATTTCTGTTTCCTGCTTTCTAATCTTCTGTTTCCCAGTTGTAAGTACCAAAGATCAGATAGGGATTTATATGTTCTTTTGTATTTACATGAATATAGTTGCTGGAGGGCTTTGAATTGTATTCTTTTTGAATAAGGCTGTTTATTCATATTTCTTTTAAGCAATTGACCCTGTATGTGTCACCTTAATACAGAGAGACCATTTTTATGTATTTTTCTTTCTTTTTATATAAAGCTTTCTTTTTAAGACCTGTTGGAGTTTTTCTTTAGTGGGGAACTCCAGGGAATTGAGTCTGTACTCACCAGGGAACTGGTGGGAGGAAGAAGTCAGGGGGAAATCTGTGTGTGTTACATTTACTAGCCTGACTTTGCATTCCCTCTGGGTGAGGGGGGAAGAGAGATTAGCTCTTGGTAATTTTGTTCTCCAGGACTGGGAACGGGGAGGGTGGAATCCCTCTGTTTAGATTCACGGAGCTTGCTTCTGTCTCTCTCTCCAGGCACACCTGGAGGGGGGAAGGGAAAAGGTTTATTTCCCTTTGTTGTGAGACTCAAGGGAGTTGGGTCTTGGGGTTCCCAGGGAAGGTTTGGGGGGACCAGAGTGCCCCAAAACACTCTAATTTTTTGGGTGGTGGCAGCTTTACCAGGTCCAAGCTGGTAACTAAGCTTGGAGGTTTTCATGCTAACCCCCATATTTTGGACGCTAAGGTCCAAATCTGGGACTAGGTTTATGACAAAGGGTAGTTAAGGAATAGGATTCCAAGGGAGGTTGTGGAATCTCCATCATTGGAGGTTTTTAAAAACAGGTTGGACAAACACCTGTCAGGGATGATCTAGGTTTACTTGATCCTGCCAAGTTTAGTCCAAGAGGAGTTATTAGCTCTGTTTTGGTGAAGGTACCACCACCAGACTTGGGTAAGACTCAAAATATATGTATGCCAGTTAAGGAGCCAGTAACCTAACCATATGAAAGGATGGGTTACTGGTCAAAGCCAAAAACAAAAATCAAAGCCATGTTTGCAGCAGGAAGTTCTGGAGCTGCTTGGTGGCAGGATTTAAGGGATGGAAGGGTGCAACTCATGGAAACATCTTGCCTGACTGCTATACATGAAAAAAAACAAAACCTTTTCTGGGTGAGTCATTCCCATGGTATGTTCACTGGAGCCTCACATACCATGGGAATGACTAAACTTTGGGCTAGCGTAACTCCCCTGTGCTAAGGAGAGGAACGCCTCTCTTTGAGATGCATGAATTACTGCAGCTGGTTGAGGTGGAGGTTGGTACAAAGATAACTCATCAAGCCACAAAGCTGAGCGTCTGAGTACGATATATTCTGCTCATTGAGCTGCTTTTTTATGGGTCATCATATGAGCTCATTTTCATAATTTGCTGACTAAGCTATGTGCTTAATTTGTTAATTTTTATATTTTCCATTTCCAGTATTTGGGTTGACTCTTTATTGGATGTAATGTCCATCTTGTGAAAGTTCTATTTATTCCTTATCTCTTACACTTAGAGTGCACAGCACCGTTCTTTCACAGGTGTGTTCAACCCTTTACAAGTACTTGGTTAATTCTGTACTGTAAGTACAAGCATTTCATTTTATTTGTTGGAGGCTTTTTTATTTGTTATATAGCTCTGCTTAATTTGTAAAAGCAAATTAAGTTGCAACAAATCGGGATATTAGGCTGGATGTTTACACAGAGTAAGTGAAACAAACAGGTTCGCCAAACCAATTGCTTTATACTTTGGAAACAATCATGCCACTGTTGGAAAAAGAAAAGTTGCTAATTTTGTTACGTACTAACTGACTCATAGCAGACAGCTGGTAGAGAATGTTCTTATTCCAACCAAGCTGATTTTGTATAATGAGTTGAGCAAATGTACACAACTGGATAAGTGATGTATATAAAAACAGTAATATGCAGTTCATTTAACCAAACAGTACAGAGTATAAAATTTCAACCACTAATGTTTACGGTACCATTAGCAGTTAACAATGTGTTCAGTCTTTTCAGTATGGCACAGAGTTAGACTGGCAGGACCTAAAATTCAGCCACTACAGAACTGAACTTTATCAAAGTATGACACTGAATTAATAAAGTACAAAAATCAGAAGCACTGAAACATGCAGCTAATCAGTCAAGTATTAAAGCAGTCTATGCAGCTGTCAGTGAAGTGTGTTTAAAAAAAATAAAAATAAAAAGCAACAATGTACACCCCTTAACTAAAAAAATATGCAGCTTGCTCAATAAGCTATGCAAACGTCTTTTGAAATGAAGTACTGTAATAAAAGTTAGTGATACAGTAAGCAAACATTTGCCAAACAAGTAAAATAGGCTGCTGGTGTGATTTTGTCCTTACTGATGTTCTTTATTAATAAATCATAAAGAGAAACAAGACTAGGTATACACTGTTCACATAGAAAATAGCAATTCAAACCACCTTGTCATTACTCTGCATGATTTTTATTACTTTTGAGGGGTAGTAATGGGTGACATTGCATGATTAATGCAATTTCAATACTCAACTTGTTTAAGAGCATAAACAAAAATACTGATAGTCATAGAGGATGCTTAAAAAGAGACCTGCAACTGATAGAGGAGACACACACTGTGGTCTCTCTCTCTCTCTATCTCAGATGTGTCTGTTCTTTGTTGTTCTCTCTCTTACTGTTAGAAAGGATGTGAGAATTTGGGGCGGGGGGGTGTGGAACTGCAGTGGGAGCTGTTTCAGGGGATTGCTAAGTCTGAAGCGGTGGCCTGCCTAGGGAATCTCAAAACTCCTCACAGAAATGGAGAGGAAAAGGAACAGACTTACTTTCTTGCTTACTATGTTAGAGCCAAATAGTCAAGTGATGGTGGCTTGTTTGCTGAGCCTAAAGTGGACATAAAACAGTAAGAAAACAAGATGAGTAACTGTCTGCCCTATCTTCAGGATTAAATATGCTACACAAGTGCACCAGCTCCTCTCCAAGTAAAGGCCTTTTAAAACATATTTCTACTTTGTTAGGGGAGGTGTGATTAGGGAAAAATACCAAGACAAAAGCTGGGAAAAACCTGAGCTAATTTTATTTTACATTTTACCTGAGTGCCAGTGCCTTGAAAAGGGTCATATGCCTTCTTAAGGCTTACTATATCAGTTACCCTGAGAGCCATTGTTTGTAGTATTTTGCATCAAGGGTCATGTTGGCATTTTACCTGTCCCCCATTCCATGGGGGACTAGGGAAGGATAGTACCTCTGTTGGAGAAACACATCATGCTCCTTTGGGAGTAGTTCATCCGCTTTGGTTCCCACCTACACCCAGCTCCCACCTGTGGCTCCAAGTAACTGCTTGCATGCGACAGCAGCCACACCCCAGGAAACCGCTTCAATGAACAGCCAAATCTGGTGAGGGTAGCCGATTGGGTCTTTTGCCCTCGGCGAGACAGGGAAACTGTCTTTCTCTAGCATGCGACGACTGTTCTTTGCTTGTGTTCTCAGCTATGCAACAAAGGACTTGGATCAGGGGATATACATCCGCTACCGACTTGATGGCTCCCTCCTTGATCTTTGAAGACTCAGTGCTAAGAATAAGACACTGGAGAGACTTCTCGTCAAGGGACTTCTTGCAGATGACTGCACCTTGATGGCTCATAGACAAGACGACTTTAGGTCATCATTGATAGATTTTCTGAAGCATCTCAGCTCTTTGGCTTCACCATCACTCTCAGGAAGACAGAGGTCTTGTTCCAACCAGCACCTCTTTAAAATGCCCCAGTGCCAGCTATCTTCATCTAAGGCACACAGTTGAAAAATGTGGATCAGTTCAGGTACGTGGGCAGTACCATCTCAAGTGACAGTTCCCTCGATAAGGAAATCTCCTTCAGAGTTAATAAAGCCAGCCAGGCCCTTCGCCGACTTAGAACAAAAGTTCTTAACCAATACAACATCCATCTCTCTACCAAATTGAAGATCTACAGTACAATGTTTCTAACATCTCTCCTGTAGGGATCTGAGACATGAATTCTTTAGAGGTCACGTTAGACAGCTTGAGCAATTTCACATGTGCTCACTCTGCTCAATAATGAGCATTCACTGGCAGGATAAAGTCACCAATATTAAGGTCCTTGAAAAAGCAAACACAACCAGCATTGAGGACATGTTATTGAGAGCACAACTTAGGTGGACTGGATATGTCATCCAAATGGAAGAGTACCATCTCCCAAAACAGATTTGCATGGGGAGCTGAGTCAGGGCCAAAGAAAGAGGGGTCATCCGTATAAGCACTTCAAAGATAATATGAAGAGCAGTCTCCAATGGGCTGGCATCAATCCTGAAAAACTTGAGCAAATGGCTCAGGACAGGAGTCCTTGGTGCTCTCCGACAAGCTCAGCATGTGACAAGTTTGAGTGGGATCAATGAAATTATCTCCAGGCTGCACGTGAAAGGCGCCACAGAGCTGCATCATCAAACACCATAGATACACACTTCCTATGCCCTCAGTGCAGCCAACTCTGTGCATCAAGATTCGGACTGCAGAGTCATATGTGTAAACATGTATGAGAACTGCGACAATATCGTCATTGTCATCATCATCTGTGATGGACTACCAATAATATTCCATTTCCAGGCTCTATCGCCTCCCCGTGGCTCCCAGTCCCAGTCTCCATGGCCAGCCAGCGCCACTCACAGTTTCTCACTTCCACTACTCCAGTCCCAGTCTCACCAGACACCTTGTCGCAATCTACTTCTTCACCCCTCCCCCTAGTTTTACTTCTGTCCCTCTGCAGTCTAATCAGAGGGCTGTCTTCTCCATGTTGCCTGGGGTTCAACAGAGGGATCACTAGGAGCACTGGAGATGGGCTCCCTACTCTCATTTCCAGTGACTAGCCTCAGCCCAACTTCCAGAGCAGTCAGGAGCGGTCATTAACAGGAAAGTCTGGCTTTACCCCTGAAGTCAGCTGCTCTGTGGAGAGAGCTCCTGTGTAATCTGATCAGCATTAGGAGACATGGTGCTACTTTTCAAAGACTTATAAGTTGGCTAGATTTTCCTGAGGCAAAAGGCAAATTGATGACACTTAAGGCCACTCCTCAGCCAAATTTCAGGTGTCTGTTCCAAAGCATGTGAACTCGGAAGTTGTCCAAAGAAAGGGGAGACAGATTTTTTAGCACAAAGGTCAGAGAAAAACACACTGTATTGCCTCTCTCTAAAATGGCTGAATTGTTTTGGCTGAAATTTTCCAAATAAGTTCAGCCTAAGGCAGACAATTGATGTGAAAAATTTCAGCCCAAACAGTTAAGTTTTCACAAAGTTATAAGCAACAGAAAATAGGATCTTACAATGGGTAGTGTTGGGCAACCTTAATAATAAGTGGTGCAAGCAGCCCCACCTATAATGCCATTTTTTAAATAAAATATGCAATAGTGCAATTGCTAACAGTATGGTCCAACCTTCATTATGAACCAGTTAGGCATCCAGGAACTAAGGGTATGTCTACAGTGGAATGTAAGCCTGTGCTTGAGCCTGGATTCAAGCCTAATACCCCTTGCATCTACACTGCAATTGTGCTGACCCAGGGTTCAGACCCAGAGTCCCAAGACCCAGCAGAGCAGGAGAGTCTGTGCTCGAGTTAAGCCAAGACCCAGGGTCCAAGCCCTATTGTTTTGCAGTGTAGATGCCATTCCGCCTGACTTAGGTCCCAGTAGTCAGCCGGAAGTATCCCACTATTCCATGGGACAACTTCCTTAGTCCTCTCTGTCCTAACCATCCACTTATTGAAAATGGCAGCAACTCAGTTCAGCATTAACTCATTGTCTTCTGAGCACCAATCTATAAACACACTGTCAGAGAGACCCTGGGTTTGCAATGGAGAGCGAACTGATCAAGGCTTTCGCAAAGCAAGTTGCTTCAAAATCTCCTGTAGCATACAGAGTGGGCAGTAAAGTTTTCTCACAGTGCCGCAGAGTCCTAGGGATAAAGTGGCCATATTTTGGAGGGGAAGAGGGCACACTAGGGACTCTGGGATATGGTTACTTTGACGTGGATCTGCACACTGCAGCGTGGATGCCAATGCCCTAGGTTGGAGCATGGGTTAGAAAAGTTGTAACGTAGGGTTTACAATCTAGATACTCAAAATCAGAGTTCCCTAACATGGGTGAGCTGACTTGAGTCCCACCAACCCTGGGCTTACATTGCAGTGTAGCCATACTCTAAATGATACAAAATCCAGCAGAAATACTTCAGCCCTTCAACCATCCAAGATACAGGATTTGGGCACTGTGCAATGGCACTAAGTAGGGATCCTTTAGATGAGATTTTAAAACCTGACATCTTGCATTCTGCATGGACATTAAATATCCCATAGTATTTTGGTAACAGTGGGGATTTGCCCAGTGCTTTAGACCAAATTTCTCTCTGCTGCTACCACTGTTGTGTAGCCTGCTGTCCACTAGCTGGTTGCCAGTGTTGTCAACTATCATGAATCTTACAATATTTGGTGCTTTTATTGAAGGTTCCAGCTCCTGAAGTTATGGGACTACACAAGACTCAGATTTTTTTAAAGAAAAAAACAAATTGCCAACCCTCACAGTGGTAGAGAAATACTGAAAATGTGACCTAAGTGTACCTTAAAGGCTAAAAACAAAAAGAAAAAAGCAAATAAAAAGAACCCCTTTTAAAAAATGTTATGGTTCTTAAACAATCTCATGACTTTTGATGCCTGACTCATAACTTTTGAATGCATGTAGTTGGCAATACGATATTGCTGCCTCCCCACCAAACAACGGTTCTGTATGTATTTCAAAGGTCTGGGGATCCTTCAGGATAAAAGGTGTTATATAAAAGTAGATGCTTATAAAAGATAGCGGAGGAACCCAACAGTGCAGAGCCAGTAACTAATAGCTGAAGTTGCCAGCGGTGACTGAAAACAAAAAGTACACTAAGCATTGTAAAAATTTCCTAACAAAGACTTCTCAAGGTTTTTTTAATTGACCTTTTAAAATTTAATACCTTTAACATTTTTAAATAACCAACATATTTTTTCTTCCTGTATAGGAAACATGTCTCCTTTCAAGTTTTAAACTTTATGGCTTTTAGTCCTTTTCCTCCCACTCCAATTAGTTAACAAATATTTAAAATCTCTCTGCTGTCATAAGAAAATAAATTTTCACCTACTGAGGGATGATGTTAAGAATCATACAGAGCCATAGCAGATTTGTTAATCAGCTGCACTGGTGGTCTGTTAACTGGAAATTGTCAAGTCTTTGCACAGGTACTAAAGTCTTACAAAGATAATAAAAAGAAAGGTTTACAGATTGTGAATTATAGGATTTTCTCCCTCTGGAGCGCTCATTAAAACACTTAAAGAGGAGAGAAGGTAAATTTTAGCACATCACATATACCAGCATTAAAAAAAGACAGATTTTTAATGAAATAAATGCTGTTGGATATACAGTTTCTCAATACCAAATATAAAATGAGCAAATTTATTATTGCAGCAAAGTATTTGATACAATGTTCTTGGCATGAGAAACTATGACTAGTAGATGAAGAAAGAGGTATCACTCAATATTTGTGTCTTTCAATAAATGGGGCATAATTACTTTAGAAATATAAAATGTTCTTCAGAATTAATTGCCAGTTGCATAATGTTCCCTGGCTACCTGGTCCTTCTGATGAGGTTTCTGCTAGTCTCAAAACTAATGCAGTTATGCACGCGCACGCGCACACACACAGGGGTTTCAGGATCCATGCAGGGCACAGCCATCCATTCACAGACACAATGCTGTTCATAATGTGTGCAGAAGGGATTGCATTGATGAGATCAGCCTTATCTCTCACACATTTTATTGGACTGGAATCCTATGGAGAGGGACATCTCAGACCCACCCCTTCTTGACCAAAAAGTGCACAGACTGTGATATATAGCCACAGTGGGATTCTGAGTGATCAGAGGATGCATGCTATAGAACTGCTGCTCCCATATTCAAGGCCCTGCACTCCAGATACACTAAATCTGGCTCCCCTGCATGGTCTATCAGACCCAAAGTATAGTGAAGAAATAAGTAGGGCTGGTCAAATTTTTTCAATCAAAAAACCTATTCTTTAACAGACCATTGGCTTTTGATGGAAAAAAACTTTCACAAAAAAACCAACACACCTTTCCACAGAAAATTTTGTCTTTTCATAAAAACTGAACACCCCAAAACCAAAAGTTTTGGTTTCAACTGAAAACCAAATAAATACATTTGGAAATGCTGCTTGGTGCCTATTGAGAATTGCAGTTCTCTTCTGGACTGAGTTTCCCAAGGGGACTACATCTCCTATGACACATGGTGAGGGGCTCATGTTTTGCACTAAGGTGGCTCAAGAAGAGTCAAGGAGCATGGTGCATGATGGGATATGTAGTCCAGTCCAAATATTCAAGTTTAAAAGGACTGACATGTAATACTGACATTCTCAAAAGAAAGGAATGGAGGATAATAGCCATCAGTTGCACTAAGTGTTAGAGAGTAGGAAAAAAGATAGTCAGATGCAGTCATTTTGCTCTGTGCTAAAAAAAAATTACAGAAGACAACAGTCTGTACCCAAAGGATCTCAGACTCATAATGAGATTTGAGGAAGGCACAGACAAAAAGGATAAGATCCATATGACCTGAAGGCACAAGGAGTAGGACAGGAGATATTCCAAGCATAATAGTTGTCTTAGAAGAAGATGTGAAGCCAAGAGTGAGAGAAGGATAAATAAAATAGCACTGTTAAGAAAAAAGGCTTGGGAGAAGCATTGCCAGTGTCTGCAGTGTATTTTGGATTTTTGCAGTTGATGTATATAATAGTTTAGGGTTATAATTTTCCATCCTAGAATTTCATGCATATCATGGGAATCTGTAAGGGCACAGTAAGAGGTTATAGTGTGTAAGAAACTGAGAGGTGGGCAAATGAGGAAAAGTCCCAAAAATATAATAAGCAAATTGCCAGCCTCTTTATTTCAATGTTTCCTGATATGCTGAGAAAATGAAGTCATTTTAATATGCACAACCAACGCTTTTTGATCATAAAGGGCTTGGTGATCTTGACAGTGTTGCAGTAATCGTAGCTTTACAAAGATAAAAAGTTCTAACAATTTCTTCAGTAACTAGATACAGATAGATTTTCCATCAGTGTTATCCATGATTGCCTTTGATTTCTACCTATTTGTTTTTGCTTCAAACCTTTATAAGGAAAAGCATACTCTATTTTCACACCTTGGATCCCTCTGCAACACAGAGTTGAAGAATAGTGATGGAGAGCAGGATCTTATTCCACACACAGTTCCTTGGTAGTGGTGGCCACATCCTGAAACAGAATAAATACTCCCAGTTGCTCTACAGCACTGGTACTCTTTTTCTTAGTATCAGTAAATATTTATAAAGAATTCGAAATTGGGCCCCATTGTGCTAGGCACTGTGCAAAACACAGAAGAAGAAGGAAAAAAAAGACAACCCTCTCCTTAAGAGCTTACAACCTTCCTTTTCAGGAGCAGATCAAATATTTCTACAAGTTCTTTTCATCATCTGAGGAACACAGGTAGCATGTGTACTTTTATTCTCTGCAGTGGACACATAATCCATGCTATTGTGACTTTTAAGATAAATTACACTGGTCTACAATTTTTGAGAAGTCGTCTGCTTCAGAGATAAAATGTGATATTTATTATGTATTTTGATGTACTGAATTCAAATATGACAATTAAAACAACTGATTGGCTACTCTTTCTAAGATATTTAAGTTTTTACATTTTATGTCTATGTATATTGTGTAGATAGTAGAGTTTTAATCATAAATTGTAAACGTAGGTCTTTTCATGTGTTTATGGTTGCTTTACATGATAATATTTCACCTGTCCTGTTTATGTAACACTTTAAAAATCAGCAAAAGGGTTATATAAATAAAATTGATTATGAAACAAAAGGCAAAAAACTATTATGTACATAGTTTAGTCCTATTTAGTGTCTACTCAGCGCTTCTTGGCTTGTCTCTTGTATTCATTAAATGGAGCATCTCTTGTCACTGACCAGCAATAGTCTTCAAGCACTGATGGGCTCCATTTGCCCTGATAGCCTGCCAGGAGATTCCACTGCTGTAGTCTGGAGCCCAACAGCTCTGCCTTACTCTTGGGTAGTTCCAAATCCCTGACAAGGTCATTCAGTTCACCTTGTGTTATGAGGTGTGGTTCAGTGGAGGAGGATGGGAGAAAATGTGGGTCCTGTGACACTGATGGTTCAGGACCAGAAGTTTCATCCTCTTCCTCATCTGACTCAAGTGAGAATGATTCTGGTGCATCAGGAACCGGCAGTCCTTCTCCTTGAGGTACTGGGCATATGGCTGATGGAATGTTTGGATAATGCACAGTCCACTTTTTCTTCTTTGACACACCTTTCCCAACTGGAGGCACCATGCAGAAGTAACAATTGCTGGTATGATCTGTTGGCTCTCTCCAAATCATTGGCACTGCAAAAGGCATAGACTTCCTTTTCCTGTTCAACCACTGGCGAAGATTTGTTGCACAAGTGTCGCAGCATATGTGTGGGGCCCACCTCTTGTCTCCAATTTTGCAGCCAAAATAAAGGTGATAGGCTTTCTTAACCAGAGTGGTTATACTGCGCTTTTGTGATACAAAAGTCACTTCACCACAAACATAGCAGAAGTTATCTGCACTGTTCACACAAGTAAGAGGCAGCTCTGCTCACTTTGGCTAAACAGAAATGTGTCCCTTTGCAAAATCAAACACTGACAAATAAGAGAGCACGACACTGTCTGATTTCTAAAGCTGATATAGGGCAATTTGTTCAGCCGAGTGATGTAAGCTTCGTTATGATTGCATCATCTAGACTTCTAGGAATAACATGATGCAATTCATATCATGTATGACGCAATACCAGCTTCAGATTGCATCATTCATTGTTTTGCCTCAAAAGCAAGTACTGTCCAAACCCAGTCATATATTTATTCATAGATCCAGTCAAAGATGTATTTTAGTCATTTCTGGTTTAAACTGAGATCCTTTCCCTTTATAACTCACTTATCCTCCGCCATTCCCAAGTCAAGGGTCGTATATACTGACCCAATAGCATATCTTGAAAACTAGAGCCAATCAACAATTTTAAGCATCGTTTTCATTCTTATTGACCCAGAATTAGTAAAGCTGGACTACATTTATTTCAGAAGCATTTTGGCTGTAGAGCAGTGTTATGCCAGTGGATTACCCTGACAGGCTGCAGGTTGCCCACCACTGGTCTAGATAATACTTAGTCCTGCCATGAGTGCAGGGGACTGAACTAGATGACCTCTTAAGGTCCCTGCCAGTCCCATGATTCCATATTAGATTTATAGACTCATAGACTCTAGGACTGAAAGGGACCTTGAGAGGTCATCGAGTCCAGTCCCCTGCCCTCATGGCAGGACCAAATACTGTCTAGACCATCCCTAATAGACATTTATCTAACCTACTCTTAAATATCTCCAGAGATGGAGATTCCACAACTTCCCTAGGCAATTTATTCCAGTGTTTAACTACCCTGACAGTTAGGAACTTTTTCCTAATGTCCAGCCTAAATCTCCCTTGCTGCAGTTTAAGCAATTTACACAAGTAGAACAGCATCTAAACCTCCCGATGATCATTATGAAACAGTAACACTAGGGCTACAAGAGATGCTTACATTGAGGTTTCTAGGAAGTTCAAAGACAGTTTCCTTATTAAGGGATGGAGTTCTCTACAGAACTCGTGACATCCACCCTTGTCAAGGTACCCCTTGTCTGGACGTAACAAATTCTTTCTTCACACTGTTCATCACAGCTCTTCTCTACACATGATTTTTTCATGTCTGATTTACTGAAAGGATGATACCAACAGAAAACAATAAAAGCCAAAAGGATCTAACTCACAAGACAGAATAATATTTTGTTCACATTTGTAATTATATCACCCTAACTAAAGACTGTATTACGTTATATTTTACAAGAATATTGACAACTGTAAAACCTATCAAAATATAAACATCAATTAAGATAAGGTTGAATTATACACATAAGGAACATTTTCTTTATTGAACAGTTTTCAAAGTTTGTTATTTCAAAAGAGTTTTCTAGATATAATGCAAATAAAATGCAAATATTATCTTCTTAACAGCAGTAAATTACCAGAAAAATTCAAAGATGTTTAGCTACAGTATATGAAAACTTCTAAAGATAGCTGGGGAGATTTAATCCACATATTCCTTATTCAAAAAGTGCTGGTTTACATAAAGAAAAGCTTTTTAATACAAACATACAACAATTTTGAATGACTGTACTTATTTACATCTGTTGAGGGACCTGAACTAGCATTTGAAACTAAAGTAGCTTATTTCTCTGTGAAATGTAAATGTGAGAAATACTTTTGGAATGTTCTTTTAAAAATTGATAGCATATTATTTTACAGAATTACAGTAAATGTGGATCTAAAATGAGAGTTGTCAGACACAGCTCTCTCTTGTATAAAATCCCTGAGAAAAATTGAAAGCCGTGGCTAAAGCAACTAAATGTTATATGACCAAAAATAGTTTAGAAATATGGGTAGGATATTTTAATTAACTGTATTTTAATTTAATAGGAAATCATATCTAACTAAAGTGTTCATGGCTTTTGTCATAAGAGTCTTAGTTGGGTTTATACTGGAACTATGAGAAAATAGTTTTTGGCAAATATAAGGACTCAGAAACTTGACAATTTGTGTAACAAATTATTTGACTTGAACTAAGGTGGTCCTTTGTCAGCATTCCTATCTAAATGTACAGAAATTTAGAAGGCTTGCTAGAAAACTCAGATAAGTTATTTTCTTGCCATTTTATAATTTTCACATATACAAATAAAAGATTAGCAGAGTTAACTCTGGTCTAAGGGCAAGGAAGCTATTATCTCAAGGAACTGGCATTACATATTTATTCTCTGAATTAAGCCTAATTATGGCTTCTGATTTTCAGCTTTAACTGATTAGAGTGAGAGAGAGAGAGAGAGACCCACCCTATAAAACATTGGGAAAACACCATAAAAAGTTACTTGTATCTAAGATCTTGCCTACATGGAGCAATAATACTGACTGCTAATGTGTTGCATATTAATTGGTCCATGTAGACCCTGCTGGTGTGCACCAATGGTTCCCTACTGTGCTTTAATATAGTGGTGTTTGAAACTGTACTACATTAAAGTTCACTAGGGAACATTACAAAGAGATTACTCATTACCGTATATAAAATTGCAAAGAGTAATGTATATAATATATGTTGTTCATTACAGTATATGAAAAGAGAGTCCTGAAAAACATTTTTTCCAGCATCTGGGAATTTCTGAGTTTTATGTAAAGATACACCATGAAAAATTAAATGAATAAACCTGAAAAACAGAAGCCCTAATCATAAACATGGAATCCTGATGTCTGTTAAAAGTGAGCTCAAATGGCTATTTCAGCACCAAAGTGTATCATGGCAAAATGTCACTGTATTATATATAAACTTCCAAAGAAATATACTGTTGAATACACACAGAGGTCCTAAGAAAAAGCCACAGCAATTCTGTTCTCTCTGCTTCTTTCACCCCTGGGACGACCTTTCACAATAAGAATTGTCAGTGCCTTATTTATAATGGCAGATCTCAGGTCTGATTCTGGCAGCTTTTGATCACTTGATGGCCCAAAAGCTTTCATATACAGAAGAATCTGCTGCTTCTTTGGCATCCTGCAGTGTGTTTAAACCTCAAAAGCAACTTTTAGTCCCACAAGTGAATTACTGAAGCAGTGTAAACAAAACACAAACGTCACAAAATGATGAATATCTCAAACAAAATATCTTTGTCAGATGGATGACAACTTCACATTGCCTGAAAGGCATCTTTAAGCAACTGTAGATTGTAAATAAAATTCTGATTTACAAACTAAAGGTAAAAAAAAATTAAACTTTAATACACTTTTTTTGGAAATGCATGAAAAACATACATAAATAATATTTTTGCATATGTTCAAAGTTCCCTGAAGGTAGCCTCCTACACAGGTGCACATTTCTGGGTCACACTAGTCTATATAACAATGTAAATACAAGGTAATTACAGAATTGTCTTCAAAGAAGCCTTGTTATTCACTTTATTGATGTCATGTAAACAAATAAGCTTTGATGAATGTGACAATGACAGTTGTCTGTCAGCAGAAATTCTTTCTAGGATGGATTATACTGATTAGGTAAGAACTCTATACATATGCAATATACAATTAACTTTCTTAGAACTGAAATTTAGAGCACGTCAGCTTTTCCCCCCATCTTCTGAAAAGATGCATGGGCAAGAGGAAAATCATGCTTCTCCCCTCAATCCCCCCCTCAGAAAACGAAAGTAGTAGCAGTACTGTGCATAAGAGATTTTAGCACAGTCAGTAACATTGGTTTGCCACAGTCAGATTTTCAATTTTTACAAATCCCTGGAGCTGTTTTAAGGTTACTATGGATGCCACAAAGCACTGGATCTATGCCTCAGTATAACAGATATCATTTATTGTTTTTGCAAAGAGCCTAAATAAAAACAGAATATTACAGACTGATTGGATTGGTAATGCAACCTTTTAATACTGTCTATGACTACATTAATATACAAAAAATTGCTACAGCACCATCATTAGGGAAGGTTTCAGAGTAGCAGCCGTGTTAGTCTGTATCCACAAAAAGAACAGGTGTACTTGTGGCACCTTAGAGATTAACAAATTTATTTGAGCATAAGCTTTCATGATCTACAACCCACTTCATCGGATGCATGCAGTGGAAAACACAGTAGGAAGATTTTACACACACACACACACACACACACACACACACACACACACACACACACACACACACACACACACACACACGGAGAACATGAAACAATGGGTGTAGGGTGACCAGACAGCAAGTGTCAAAAATCAGGATGGGGGTGGAGGGTAATAGGAGCCTATATAAGAAAAAGACCCAAAAAATCAAGACCGTTCCTATAAAATTGGGACATCTGGTCACGCTAAATGGGTGTTACTATACACACTCTAACGAGAGTGATCAGTTAAGGTGAGCTATTACCAGCAGGAGAGTTTTTTTCTCTCCTGCTGGTAACAGCTCACCTTAACTGATCATTCTCCTTACAGTGTGTATGGTAACACCCATTGCTTCATGTTCTGTGTGTGCGTGTATATCTATATATCTATCTTCCTACTGTATTTTCCACTGCATGCATCCGATGAAGTAGGCTGTACCCTACGAAAGCTTATGCTCAAATACATTTGTTAGTCTCTAAGGTTCCACAAGTACTCCTGTTCTTTTTATTATTAGGGAAGTAAGAGATCTGGAAATGCCAGCTTCTTGTGAATTTACTACGGAGTTAAATAAGCAATGTAACTGAATATAAAGTACTATATTTTCAGTACATCCTTTAATCAAATAAATATGCCCATAAGAAATGTGATAAGTTTGGACAAAATCCAAAGAGATCTGAGTATACAGCTGAGTATTAATGGATTTACGAGCTTTTTATTCAAAATCTTTAGACACATGCATGTATGGTACAAGGCTCCTTTCTGACTAAATCTATACCGCTATATTGAAAAATAAAATTTGCTAAACTTTTCATTTAATTGATCAGTGACAGTGTACTTTATTCATATGTATAACGTGCATATGCATTATGGACTTACCTGCATCCTGGTTCTTTATAGCTCTAAGATGCTTTATATATTGCAAAATATTAATCCGCATCCTTACCTATACTCTTTCCTGAAGTTTATGTTCTTAATGACAATAAAAATGTATAACCATTGTAGAAGTAAATTTAGTCATTGAAATATGAATGGGAAATGAAACTAAGCAATATTTATTGCCAAATAAATTTCTGATTATCATTATTAAGGAACATTTCCAGTCTTTTTCATTTAAATAACTGGAAAACAATCCCCTTTTGTATATTGAATGCTATTTAAATTAGAACTACTCAACAATTTGCATCATTTCGCTACAAATATTTGTAACCATTCTAAAACAGAGGGAAGCTAAAGTGTTAGAAGAAATTATATTCACAAAACTGGGGAAAGACTACAAATTCAAAGGGCTCAATTCACTCCCAGGTTCCACAGAGAGAGAGGTTCTGCAATGCCTCAACAATGCACCTTGAGGGTGAAGCAGAGTTAGCCACAGAACAGCTGCAAAAATGAAGAGAGATGGCATAGCCCAATCACCAGAAGCGTCTGCTGTTCTAGCAGGTCCTTACTAAGTCCTAATGTTGCCAGGGTCAACAGTGCAAACACTTCCTACCCTTGATACCTCTCATTACTGCCCCCACTAGCACAGGAGGGTGCTAACTTTACCACCACAACCCTCACTGGCCCTGCACAAGCAGAAGTGAATCCAATCCAAATACTTGATGATCAAAGAGTTAATGTATTAAGAAGACATACAGAAACAATGGAATTGCAGCATTTAGTTATGCTCATAGAAATCATATTTAAGAAAAATGCAAATATTTGGAAGCCAGGGAGCTATTTTAAAGATCTGCTAAGAGTATTGACACCAGGAGATGGTTTCAAACATCAGCGGTTTTGAAAACAGAAAACAGAATCATCAGCCACTTCAAGCAGGTCTTGCTGTGACACTAGAAAGTCAATTCACTCAGTTTAGCAGCATTCAATTCTCAACATTTTGTTCTGGGTTTCTGTCAAGTTATTCTAGGCTGTGAAATTGTCAGGAATGATGGATGACTATCAGCCTTCTGCTATCTTCTTGCCTTCTCCTTAGAGATTTGCGGTTGCTGACTGCAAAGCAAATTCCTTTTATTTTTTTTTTTTTTAGTTTCTTTCTTTCTTTTTTTGCACAACATGCCAAAACAACAGTAATTATGAGAGAGCCTACACTACAATTATTTTAGCACTTAACTTTGTATTGACAACTGTTAGAGAGAGCTCTCTTGATTAGCAATGATATAGCTTCCTGTCTTTATACTGTAGCTTCAATAATTTCTTTACATGTAATTTTTACAGAAACACTGGTTTTTGATTCTTTACTGTTTTAAAACTATAATATGCGTTTATGTGGAAAACTTCTAATATTTAAATAAAATTAACAGCCTATTCTAATTGTACCAGTGTTTCAAACTGTATAATCCTTGTCATACCATCAAAACCAAACAAAAGAGAATAATTTAGGGATATTAAACAGGATTTCATTAAGGAAGGGGCAGAAGTTTTGTTATTGTTCCAGTCCAAACTTTGTATTCCCCTCCCACATAAATCTTGTTTGTCACACCAAATTCAGCCCTGGTGTATATTGAGGCAAGTCCATTGAAAGTGGCATTAAATCTGTTTACTCATTGATTGAATGTGATCTCAAATCTGCCAAGCATTTACTACAGTGCTTATGAGGAGACAGTTCTGGTCCAGAGGAGGAAAGCGACTTGAGGAAAAATGCCAGGTTAGAGCTGAATGAATAACTTGATTCTTTGGTTCAGAGACTGAACCAAAAAAACCCAAATACAATTGTTTTGGGTCAATCTAACATGGATATTTTGGGGTTTTTTTCATCAAAATGAAAAACTGAAAATTTTGTCTTGGATGGAATAAAAATGTGTTCATCTGA
The DNA here is from genome assembly GCF_007399415.2 of Gopherus evgoodei. NCBI lineage: Eukaryota > Metazoa > Chordata > Testudines > Testudinidae > Gopherus > Gopherus evgoodei. The sequence continues at coordinate 104,505,155 of NC_044329.1, read as the reverse complement.
AAAAAGTTTTTGTTTTTTGTTTTTGGCATTTTGTTTTCAGCGGTATTTTAACATTTTTGTTTAATTTAAACAAATGTAGCTACATTTCTAAATAAAAAGATCAAAATATTTCATTTCTAAAAGGCCTAAAGGAAGCATTTTGGACTATTGGTTTTTTTTCAGCTGAAACTGTTTGCCAAATTCAACACAAATTCACAATTATTTTGGTTGATCTGAAACTACATTTTTCAGTGAAACTATTTGTCCAATAAATTTCGCCCAGTTCTACTTGTGATGGCATAAATTGGGATATTCTTCAGGCACACAGCAATTATGGCTCAGTCAAGTTTTCCAATTGTGTTCAAAATAACTGCACAATTCAACATTAACAAGTCAATAGCAATATCAATAAGCCAATTAATTTGCATTGCTCTCATTCACATTTGCAACCTTTTCAATCATACCTTCTCAGGTCAGGACAAAGGGTGCCAAGTGGTTAAGAAAGGATAAGATCTTGAAACAGTAAGCCTCATTAATTAGAGAGCATCTTGATAAAATAACCCCAGAAGGAAAGTATTATTACTTCAGCAACCATTACCACCATATTCTTCCGTAGATGCCCCTCTGTGATCAGTTTTTGGTCCTTTTTATGTTTGGTCAGTATATGCAGTTTATAAGTAGCTAAAACATGAACATATAGTATGCTGATGAAAATGACCATTTTGCTACTGTCTTGATCTTCTCTTTGTTAACTATATGGTTTCCTCTGGATTGCTCATGAATAATCACTTCACGTTCCACATGGAAAAATAATGGTTTCTTTTCTCTAGGAAAAAAATTTACCCTGGTAGTAATCTCAAAATCCATTTGGTGACTTTACTTAAAGTTGTCTCGCTCAGATTCCTTGGAATCCTGAGGACTTTCAGCACACATCAGTATTTACATGAAAAATAAGGTTTCTACTGTACTGAAGTTCTGATTAAGAATTGGATGTTGTCTCAAATACGTGCTAGTGGTACAATCAAGAATTCATGTTTGTATTTCATCTAGACCAGGGGTCGGCAACCTTTCAGAAGTGGTGTGCCGAGTCTTCATTTATTCACTTTAATTCAAGGTTTCGCGTGCTGCTAATACATTTTAATGTTTTTAGAAGGTCTCTCTATATGTCTATATTATATAACTAAACTATTGTTGTATGTAAATTAAACAACGTTTTAAAAATGTTTAAGAAGCTTAAATTAAATTAAAATGCAGATCTTATCAGTTTAGTGCAGTGGTTCTTCACGTGGGGTGCATGCACCCCCTGGGGGTGCGAGACACCCTTTCTGGGAGTGCGAGACATGCAAGATTTTTTTAGAAGGTAAATCATCGAAAACACAAATTAAGCACAGGCACATAAGTACAACTACTTTGTTTCATCAAACCTATGTATTTATTATTATACATGTTTTAACGATTACTGTAATATACAAACAAAGTTTTAAGTTTTCAAGTTTTTAAGCTAAAAATTACACTACAGTTAATAAGGGCTGCAGAGTGCTGGGACCAGGCCAGGAGCAGAGCCCTGGGCTGGCTGCCCATACCCCAGGCTGGCAGGAGGGCTAAGCAGGGCCGGAGGCCCAGATCCCGGCTGGCAGGCGGCCGGGCAGCTGGAATCCCAGACCAGCAGTGAGGTCAGTGGGGGCCAGTGGCTGGTATCCCAGGCTGGCAGCAGGCTAAGCGGGGCTGATAGCTGGGACCCCAGCTGGCAAGGGGCCGGCGGCTGGAACCCCAGACTGGCAGTGGACTAAGCGGCTCAGTCCGCTGCTGGTCTGGGGTTCCATCTGCCGGCTCCTGCCAGCCGGGGTCCAGGCTGCTGACCTCGCTTAGCCTGCTGCCGGCCAGGGGTTTCATTCACCTAGGCCAGCAGCGGGCTGAGCAGGGCCAGCGGCTGAGACCCCGGCTGGCAGGGGGCAGGCAGTCAAAAGTCCAGACCGTCAGTGGGCTGAGTGGGGCCAGTGGACAGAACCCCAGAGCAGTGGTGGGCTGAGCAGCTCAGCCCACTTCTGGTCTGAGGTTCTGTCCACTGGCTCCTGCCAACCTGGGTCCTGGTTGCCAGCCCTGCTCAGCCTACTCTTGGGGCATCTAATTTTTGAAACAATATCATTATAACTAATACATAGATTATAGAATAGATTATAATGATTTAAGGAACCACTGTGATGATCTACTGTGGCCTCCTGTATAACACAGGCCATAGAACTTAACTGGATTAATTCCTGTTTGAATGTAAATTAATTCCTTTGTGTGTTTTAAAAGGCAGTTCATATATTTCTGCAGTAGAAGTTAATGTAAACACCTAATCAGGGTGGATTAAAATAATTATTTTTTATTTAAATTTGAAATTATGACAACCTATCTACAGTAACCTAAGCTTATTATGATCTAATGAAATCAATTAAATAAATAAAAATATACACTGTATCAATTAATCTTCCTCAAATTTTAATGAGTTGAAAGCTGGTGCTGTTATCATTATATACACCTCTACCTTGATATAACTCTGTCCTCGGGATCCAAAAAGTCTTACCGTGTTATATCGAACTTGCTTTGATTCACTGGAGTGCGCAGCTCCCCTCCCACCCCCAGAGTGCTGCTTTACCGCATTATATCTGAATTCATGTTATATCGGGTCACGTTATATCGGGGGAGAGGTGTATACAGAGAATCAGGGAGAAAACATTTCTGAATTTGCAGGTCAACTCAAACTTTATAAATGTGTCAGAATGTCAGGTACTGCATTAAGTATATATATTATTTTCAGTTTTTACAATGGAGAATGTTGGTATTTACATTTTTTTCAAATGTAAATATTTTCAGTTTCTGTTGCGCAAAAGTGTTTGCCTTAACTTTTGGTTCCAGTTCTGCTAGTAAATTCTGAGAGAATTTTTTCTTCATTTGATGTAGTTTATTCAAGGTTCAGAAGCTGATTGGGAGTTTGACATAACCTTATTCCCAGATTCTGGACCTTAGCGTCCAAAATTTGGGGGTTAGCATGAAAACCTCCAAGCTTAGTTACCAGCTTGGACCTGGTACTGCTGCCACCACCCAAAAAATTAGAGTGTTTTGGGGCACTCTGGTCCCCCTGAAAAAACCTTCCCTGGGGACCACAAGACCCAAATCCCTTGAGTCTCACAACAAAGGGAAATAATCCTGATTCCCTTCCCCCCTCCAGGTGCTCCTGGAGAGATACACAGACACAAGCTCTGTGAAACTACGCAGAGTGAGTCCCCCTCTCCGTTCCCAATCCTGGAACAAAAGCACTTTCCTCTTCATCCAGAGGAAATGCAAAATCAGGCTAGCAATCCAACACACAGCTTTCCCCTGATTTCTTCCTCCCACCAATTCCCTGGTGAGTACAGACTTAATTTCCCTGAAGTAAAGAAAAACTCCAACAGGTCTTAAAAGAAAACTTTATATAAAAAAGAAAGAAAAAATACAAATGTTCTCTCTGTATTAAGATGATACAACACAGGGTCAATTGCTTAAAAGAATATTGAATAAACAGCCTTATTCAAAAAGAATACAAATCAAAGCATTCCAGCACTTACATTCATGCAAATACCAAAGAAAAGAAACCATAGAACTTACTATCTGATCTCTTGGTCCTTACACTTAAACAGAAGACTAGAAAATAGAACTACTTCTCCAAAGCTCAGAGGAAACAGGCAGACAGACAAAAGACTCAGAGACACTTTTCCCTCCACCCAAAGTTGAAAAAATCCAGTTTCCTGATTGGTTCTCTGGTCAGGTGTTTCAGGTGAAAGAGACATTAACCCTTAGCTATCTGTTTATGACACGCCCCCCAAATTGCAGACAGTGGGGAAGCTCACTGGCGGCAATTTCCTTCTAGAACTTGAAAATAAACAGATCAATACAACACATGCACCTTTACATATACTACTAAGTATATAACTAACAGACTTTTACATTTTAAGGACACTTTTTAACTACTGGATTCTGGGAAACTCTCACGGGAGAGTGCATCAGCAACTTTGTTAGAAGCTCCTGTGATGTGTTGAATTTCAAAATCAAAATCTTGGAGAGCTAAACTCCAACGAAGAAGTTTCTTGTTGTTCCCCTTGGCAGTATGAAGCCACTTTAGTGCAGCATGGTCAGTTTGTAGTTTGAACCGCCGTCCCCAAACATATGGGCGTAGCTTTTCCAGGGCGTACACAATGGCATAGCATTCCTTTTCACTGACTGACCAGTGACTTTCCCTCTCAGACAGTTTTTTGCTGAGAAACACGACAGGATGGAAGTTGTGATCTGTTGCTTCCTGCATGAGTACTGCTCCTATACCACGCTCAGATGCATCTGTGGTTACTAGGAATGGTTTGTCAAAATCCGGGGCCCTGAGTACAGGGTCAGACATGAGCGTTGCCTTAAGCTGGGTAAAGGCTTTGTGACACTCATTAGTCCACTTAACGGCATTTGGCTGGGTCTTTTTGGTTAGGTCGGTCAATGGGGCAGCGATTTGGCTGTAGTGTGGTACAAATCGCCTGTAGTATCCGGCCAAGCCTAAGAAGGATTGGACCTGTTTCTTTGACCTTGGGACAGGCCACTTTTGGATAGCATCCACCTTGGCCTGTAGGGGGTTTATGGTTCCTCGACCCACCTGGTGCCCCAGGTAAGTCACTCTGTTTTGGCCTATTTGACACTTTTTGGTCTTAACAATTAGTCCTGCCTGCCTGATGCGCTCAAAGACCTTTTCCAGGTGTAGTAGGTGTTCGGGCCAGGAGTCTGAAAAAATGGCCACATCATCGAGGTAGGCAACTGCAAATTCTCCCAGTCCAGCTAGTAGACCGTCTACCAGCCTCTGGAAGGTGGCGGGTGCATTTTGAAGGCCGAAAGGAAGGACATTGAATTCATACACCCCCGTATGGGTGACGAATGCTGACCTGTCCTTGGTAGGTTCATCTAGCGGTACTTGCCAATACCCCTTGGTTAAGTCTATGGTAGAGATGAACTGGGCACGTCCCAACTTTTCCAATAGCTCATCAGTACGTGGCATTGGATAGTTGTCCGGACGAGTTACAGCATTTAGCTTACGGTAGTCCACGCAGAAGCGTATTTCCCCATCTGGTTTGGGTACCAGAACCACTGGAGATGCCCATGCACTGGTAGATGGGCGGATTATACCCATTTGTAGCATGTTCTGGATCTCCCGTTCTATAGCAGCTTGGGCATGAGGAGACACCCGGTAGGGTGGGGTTCTGATTGGGTGAGCATTACCTGTATCAATGGAGTGGTATGCCCGTTCAGTCTGTCCTGGGGTGGCTGAGAACAATGGGGCGAAGCTAGTGCACAGCTCCTTGATTTGTTGCCGCTGCAGACGTTCCAGGGTGGTTGAGAGGTTCACCTCTTCCACGCCACCGTCTTTTTTTCCGTCGTAGTAGACACCGTCAGGCCACTCAGCATCATCTCCCTGGACTGTAAACTGACAAACCTGTAAGTCTCTGGAATAGAAAGGCTTGAGAGAATTAACATGGTACACTTTAGGCTTTAGTGAGGAATTGGGAAATGCTATGAGGTAGTTTACAGCTCCCAGGCGCTCTTGGACCGTGAATGGCCCTTCCCATGATGCTTCCATCTTATGGGCCTGTTGCGCCTTCAAGACCATAACCTGGTCTCCTACCTTGAAGGAACGTTCTCTGGCATGTCTGTCATACCAGGCCTTTTGCTCTTCTTGAGCATCCTTTAGGTTCTCTCTAGCAAGGGCTAAAGAGTGTCGGAGGGTGCTTTGTAGGTTGCTTACAAAGTCCAGAATGTTAGTTCCTGGAGAAGGCGTAAACCCCTCCCATTGCTGCTTCACCAACTGTAATGGCCCCTTAACCTCGTGACCATACACAAGTTCAAATGGTGAAAACCCTAAACTGGGATGTGGTACAGCCCTGTAGGCAAACAGCAACTGCTGCAACACTAGGTCCCAATTATTGGAGAATTCGTTGATGAATTTTTTTATCATGGCCCCCAAAGTTCCATTGAACCTTTCCACCAGGCCATTGGTTTGATGGTGGTACGGGGTGGCAACCAAGTGATTCACCCCATGAGTTTCCCACAGTTTTTCCATGGTCCCTGCCAGGAAATTAGACCCTGAATCTGTAAGGATGTCAGAGGGCCAACCTACCCTGGCAAAGATGTCTGTTAGGGCCAGGCACACAGTGTTAGCCCTGGTGTTGCCTAGAGCTACTGCTTCTGGCCATCGGGTAGCAAAGTCCACTAAAGTCAGTACGTACTGCTTTCCTCTGGGCGTCTTTTTTGGGAAAGGGCCCAGAATATCCACAGCTACTCGCTGAAATGGGACCTCAATTATGGGGAGTGGCTGGAGAGGGGCCTTGACCTGGTCTTGAGGCTTTCCCACTCTTTGGCATACCTCACAAGACCGGACATACTTGGCAACGTCCTTGCCCATCCCCTCCCAGTGGAAGGACTTCCCCAACCGGTCCTTGGTTCGGTTCACCCCAGCATGGCCACTGGGATGATCATGGGCTAAGCTTAAGAGCTTCTCCCGGTACTTAGTTGGAACCACCAACTGTTTTTGCGGCTGCCATTCTTCCCGGTGTCCACCAGAAAGAATTTCCTTGTATAAAAGTCCTTGGTCTATAACAAACCGGGATCGATTAGAAGAGCTGAGAGGCGGTGGGGTGCTCCGTGCCGCCGCCCACGCTTTCTGAAGGCTGTCATCTGCTTCCTGCTCAGCCTGGAACTGTTCCCTTGAGGCTGGGGTCACCAGTTCTTCCTCAGACTGTGGACTTGGGCTTGGTCCCTTTGGAAGCGATGTAGGTGATGGGGTTGTTTCCGTTGCTGGTGAACCGCTCTCCGCTGGTGCACCTGAGGGTATTTCAGGCTCGGGCTGAGCCTTTTGGGTATGGCTGTCGTGTGTTTCTGCCAGTTCTGGCTCGCTGGCGCCCTCTGGCGTTGAGTTTGAAGATGTGGTTGCACTTGCTGGTGCTGGTTGCTGTTCCAGTTCCGGGCCTGGGACTGGAGATGCTGTGGCTGTTTCAGTGGTAGGCATGGAATCCGGGTCCACTGCCTCTGTCTGGGTCTCTGGTAACACAGACGGGGCTTCTGTGGACGGCTCAGGAACAGGAATGGGTCTGGAAGCTTGCCTGGTTTGGCTACGGGTAACCATTCCCACTCTCTTGGCCCGCCTCACCTGGTTGGCCAAGTCTTCCCCCAGTAGCATGGGGATAGGATAATTGTCATAGACTGCAAAAGTCCACATTCCTGACCAGCCTTTGTACTGGACAGGCAGTTGAGCTGTAGGCAAGTTTACAGCTTGTGACATGAAGGGGTAAATTGTAACTTTGGCCTTTGGGTTGATGAATTTGGGGTCAACGAAGGATTGGTGGATAGCTGACACTTGTGCCCCCGTGTCTCTCCACGCAGTAACCTTCTTTCCGCCCACTCTTAAATTTTCCCTTCGCTCCAAGGGTATTTGAGAGGCATCCGGGCCTGGGGATCTTTGGTGTGATGGTGGTGTAATGAATTGCACTCGCATGGTGTTCTTGGGACAGTTGGCCTTGATATGTCCCGGTTCATTACACTTAAAGCATCTTCCATCTGATGGGTCACTGGGCCGAGGTGAGTTACTGGAGACTGGTGAGGTTGAAGAGTAGGGTATCTGTGGCTTTACTTGGGTGGTATGGAGGGTCTTTGGCTGTCCTCGGTTGTAGGGTTTATGGTCTGTGTGCCCCCTGGGGTAATCGTTCCCCTTGACAGTAGCTTTTTTGCTTTCTGCCAGTTCCATCCATTTGGCTCCAATCTCCCCCGCCTCAGCGATAGTTTTGGGATTTCTGTCTTGTATGTACCGTGTGATGTCTTCAGGAACACCATCCAAGAACTGCTCCATTTGTATGAGGAGGTTCACTTCTTCCAAGGTTTGAATGTTGTTTCCTGTTAACCAGGCCTCATAGTTTTTTGCAATGTAGTAGGCGTGTTTGGGAAATGACACCTCTGGTTTCCATTTTTGGGTTCTGAAGCGCCGACGGGCATGATCTGGGGTTATCCCCATCCTGTATCTGGCCTTGGTTTGAAAAAGTTTATAGTCATTCATTTGCGGCTTGGGCATTTCAGCTGCCACCTCTGCTAAAGGTCCACTGAGGTGTGGCCTTAATTCTACCATGTACTGGTCTTCGGGGATGCTGTACCCAAGACAGGCTCTTTCAAAATTTTCCAAGAAGGCCTCGGTGTCATCACCTGCCTTGTAGGTGGGAAATTTCCTGTGCTGTGGAGCAATAATTGGCGCCGGGTTGTTAGGGTTGGCTGGCACATGCAGCCCAGCTTTTGCCAAGTCCAGTTCATGTTTTCTCTGTTTTTCCTTCTCTTCATTCTCTTTTTGTTGTTTTTCCATTTCTCGGCGGTGGGCCACCTCTTCTTCTTCTAGTTTTCTTTTGTGTGCTGCCTCTTGGGCTGCCTGTTCTCTTTGGAAGGCTGCCAGTTTGAGGCTTTCTTCCTTTTCTTTTATCTCCATCTCTTTTTGTTTTATTTCTAGTTCCTGTTTGTGTTTTTCCATCTCTCGCCTGTGTTCAGCTTCTTTTAATTGGTCTTCGGCCTCCATTTTTGTCCTGGTAGACATGGTTCCTGTTTTCTTGTGTTGGGGTGCCCTCCGGTGTTTCTCTTTTGAACTGCAGGCTCTGTTGCCTCCTGAAGTCTGCCTAGCAACAGTGCTTTTTTCCCTTTCTCTCTCTAGCTAATGTTCAATGAAGGGAAACCAGAAAAACCACTTTATTTGCATGCATATAAGTGCTGGTACTTTGCCTCCTAATGGGAGGGCTATTGCATGACAAAAGACCCTAAACAGTCTTCTCGCTTAACATGCAAACCACAAACTGCTAGAGAGAGCAGAAAAAAAAATTCTCTCTGGTTCCCTTTTAAAACCAAACTGTTTCTCTCTGCTAAAAAGCCCTTAGCAGAGAAAAGAAAAATATAATATTCCTACTGGCTTCTGGATTCTGTCTATATCCCGCCGCTGCCACTCATGACATAACCTTATTCCCAGATTCTGGACCTTAGCGTCCAAAATTTGGGGGTTAGCATGAAAACCTCCAAGCTTAGTTACCAGCTTGGACCTGGTACTGCTGCCACCACCCAAAAAATTAGAGTGTTTTGGGGCACTCTGGTCCCCCTGAAAAAACCTTCCCTGGGGACCACAAGACCCAAATCCCTTGAGTCTCACAACAAAGGGAAATAATCCTGATTCCCTTCCCCCCTCCAGGTGCTCCTGGAGAGATACACAGACACAAGCTCTGTGAAACTACGCAGAGTGAGTCCCCCTCTCCGTTCCCAATCCTGGAACAAAAGCACTTTCCTCTTCACCCAGAGGAAATGCAAAATCAGGCTAGCAATCCAACACACAGCTTTCCCCTGATTTCTTCCTCCCACCAATTCCCTGGTGAGTACAGACTTAATTTCCCTGAAGTAAAGAAAAACTCCAACAGGTCTTAAAAGAAAACTTTATATAAAAAAGAAAGAAAAAATACAAATGTTCTCTCTGTATTAAGATGATACAACACAGGGTCAATTGCTTAAAAGAATATTGAATAAACAGCCTTATTCAAAAAGAATACAAATCAAAGCATTCCAGCACTTACATTCATGCAAATACCAAAGAAAAGAAACCATAGAACTTACTATCTGATCTCTTGGTCCTTACACTTAAACAGAAGACTAGAAAATAGAACTACTTCTCCAAAGCTCAGAGGAAACAGGCAGACAGACAAAAGACTCAGAGACACTTTTCCCTCCACCCAAAGTTGAAAAAATCCAGTTTCCTGATTGGTTCTCTGGTCAGGTGTTTCAGGTGAAAGAGACATTAACCCTTAGCTATCTGTTTATGACAGAGTTAACATCAGAAAAGCTTGGTTTCCTCTTCCAATCTACTTGGAGGGAGAAGATGAGATCTACTGGCTGTGAAAATTTGGGGATGTGGCACCCTGATTTTAATGGGAATTGGGCAGAGAACCTGTTTGGCTATTGTTGAAAATCTATAGGACATCTATCTGCATCTTGAGAGACCTTTGAAAAAAATCTGACCCCTGCTGACCAGAAACAATCTGTCAATTCACTAACTAATTAATAATTCATTTGTATAATAAATCAGTTACTGTAACTCCTCATTCATCCCAGTTGACCTTGTTTTTTTGTTACATTGCTGATCAATTAGGCAACATGCTCATTTAAAGTTGTGCAGTGTTCCCTTCTAACGTCCTTTGGCAGCCTCCTGCTTTGTCCACTGCTTGCAGGAAGAGCAGCCCATTGGAGCTAGCTGGTGGGGCCTTGGAACCAGGGTGCACCGACAGGCCCCTATCAGCTCCCCGCTCCCCTAACATCCCTGTGCTGCAGCCACCCAGCAGACTATCAATTGCCAGGCAGTTCCGCTGTCCCTCCCCCTACTGCCATGTGCTGCTCCTGCCCTCTGCCTTCGAGCTGCTCCCAGGAACCTCCTGCTTGGCGTGCGGGGGGAGAAGGAGGAGCTAATGTCAGGGTGTCCTCCTCCCCCCGCTCCTACTCCCTGCTTACCCCTTCTCCATATAGAGCAGGAAGAGAGCTTGGGGCAGCAGCTACTGTCTCAACTTCCTGATCCACTTAAAAAGACAGTGCACTTAAGAGTGGGTCAGCTTACTTAAAGGGGCAGTGTGCATCTCTCTCTCTCCCCCACACACACAAGGTGTGTGTCTGTCTCTGTCTGCTATGCTGTCTCCCCTTGCCTCCATTCCCACTGCCTTGTAGAGTGTGAGAGGCTACATCATCAACAACGTGTTAACTCTTGCGGGCTCAGCCGAGTGCTAGCTCATCATTTAGCAGCAAGGCATTCCCTGGGAAATATCCCATCCCCTAACTTCACCACCTCAACCAAGCTTCACAATTATCATAGCTGTGAACAGTATTAAAATGTTTAAAACATATATTGTGTGTGTATATATAATACAGTTTTTTGGTCTGGTGAACTTTTTTTTTCCAGGCACCTAAAAAGCCTATTCACATTAATTCTTATGAGGAAATTCAATTTGCTTAACATCATTTCACTTAAAGTCGCATTTTTCAGTAACATAACTACAACATTAAGTGAGGAGTTACTGTAGTTTTAAATGTAAATGTTCGGATAAGAAAAAAAGTTTATGTAGCCAAAATATTGAAGGTAGTTTGATTTAATACAAATAAATTTAAAAAACAACATTATTGTACTTTAAACTAAATTCCAATTTCCATTCAAATGCAACATGACATGAATGCCAATTAAAAAGTGTCTTGTAAACCAGAAATGCATCATTCACCTTTTTCAAATATAACAAAAAGTAAAAATTAAGACTCTAAATAAAAAAGCTATAATTGCTTAAATAAATGTGTATGGATATAGAGTATCCTCTTGATTACCAAAAAGGACAATCAATTTTAGTGTGAAGGCTATATTTGATTGCAAATCAACATTGTAATGGTTACACTAATGAGAGTGAAGATTTCTTTAGAAAAATAACCAAAAAGTACAAATGCAAAATGACATTAAAATCAAAGACTGAAATCAAGGTTTCCTGTTTGCTGACTTCAATCATGATTAAAATTGATGATTTAAATCAATCCACCTGCTCCTAATAAATGTCCTGAACATCCTTTAAAATGTCTTTAGCAAGGATGTGGCACATAGCAGCTGAATGTCAGAAAGAGCAGTAACAGACATAACACAGTCTTCTAATGAGAGTAAAATGTGATTTACACAATGATCTCATTACCTAGAAATAAACAAACCTCTTCTTCCTTTATCTTTTAGACTTAGTTTATCCCTGTTTGCTTTATCTCCATTTAGGGTACCTGAAAAAAGAGTTTTGACTGCATGAAGTGTTGCCTGATAGAGCTGAAGGAAGAAGAGATCCAAGGACTGAAGATGCAGGTGGAAACTCTGGTTGAGTTTAGAAGGGTGTTCAAGAAGATGATGGAGCAAAGACATGAGGATGCCAAAGAGAAAAGCTCAGACTTGCAGATGGAAGCAGGACCAAAGAACTAAAGAACTCTGAGGGGTGACTGCTAGGTGAGGAAAGTGTATGGTGGAAGCATGTGACTAAGCGAACCAGGCAGAGGAAAAGATGGGCTAGTGAAGGAGCAACAGAGCCCAGGAACAGGTTTGCACTGTTGGAAAACAAAGAAGGGGCACAGCAGTTGGTCGCTGAAGGTGAGAAGACAAGGAAGAAGAGAAGAGCAGCTAGCCCTGTAAGGATAGGGGAAGAGTCAATGGAGATAATACCAAACATGAGCCCCAAGACGATATGGGATGGGTTGCAGAGGATTGCAAGGGTGGATAGGAATCGAGAGGACTTGCAGCCAGAGGGAACAGGGGATCGACCAGAGAATCACACTGTCACCAGGAAAAGGCAGGTCTACGTGATTGGGGACTCCTTACTGAGAAGAATAGACAGGCCTGTAACCAGAGCTCATCCAGAGAACAGAAGAGTGTGCTATCTGCCGGGTGCTAAGATACAGGATGTGGACTTGAGGCTGAAGAGGATCCTAATGGGAACGGGAAAGAATCCGCTGATTGTCCTTCATGTGAGAACGAATGATACGGCTAGATTCTCGCTGGAACATATCAAGGGAGACTATACCAGGCTGAGGAAGACACTTAAGGAAATCGAGGCTCAGGTGATCTTCAGTGGGATTCTGCCTGTTCCTAGAGAAGGGCAACAAAAGTGTGACAAGATTATGGTGATCAACAGATGGCTCAGGCAATGGTGCTATAAGGAGGGCTTTGGGATGTATGGCCACTGGGAGGCATTCATGGAAAGAGGACTGTTCTCTCGGGATGGACTTTACCTGAGTAGGGAGGGAAATAAAATTCTAGGATGGAGGCTGGCACAACTGATTAAGAAAGCTTTAAACTAGGAATTGGGGGGAGATGGTCGGGAGATGTCCAAGTAATGTCCAGGCAGGATTTTAAGATTGAGAGGGAAGAAAACAAAGCAAGAAACGATACTGTCGTGGGTAGGAGAATGGACATATAGAGGAAGGGTACTGTAGATACAATTCTAACAGGTGATACTGATGGTAGAATGTCCGGGCCTAAATCGGTAAAGAATGTGAGTGAAGCCAAACAGCAAGAATGAAGATGTTTTTACACCAGTGCAAGAAGCCTAGGTAACAAAATAGAGGAACTAGAGTTACTGGTACAGGAAGTGAAACCGGATATTATAGGAATAACAGAAACGTGGTGGAATAGTAGTCATGACTGGAGTACAGGTATTGAAGGGTATGTGCTGTTTAGGAAAGACAAAAATAAAGGCAAAAGTGGTGGAGTAGTGTTGTATATCAATGATGAGGTAGACTGTAAAGAAATAAGAAGGGATGGAATGGATAAGACAGAGTCTGTCTGGGCAAAAATCACATTGGGGAAGAAAGCTACTAGAGCCTCCCCTGAGATAGTGCTTGAAGTGTGCTACAGACCACCAGGATCTGATTTGAATATGGATAGAGACCTCTTTAATGTTTTTAATGAAGTAAATACTAATGGGAATTGTATGATCATGGGAGACTTTAACTTCCCAGATATAGACTGGAGGACAAGTGCTAGTAATGATAATAGGGCTCAGATTTTCCTAGATGTGATAGCTGATGGATTCCTTCACCAACAAGTTGCTGAACCAACAAGAAGGGATGCCATTTTAGATTTGGTATTGGTGAGTAGTGAGGACCTCATAGAAGAAATGATTGTAGGGGACAACCTTAGTTTGAGTGATCATGAGCTATTCAGTTTAAACTAAATGGAAAGAAACAAAAATAGATCTGTGACTAGGGTCTTTGATTTCAAAAGGGCTAACTTAAAAAAATTAAGGAAATTAGTTAGGGAAGTGGATTGGACTGAAGAACTTGGGGATCTAAAAGGTGGAGGAAGCCTGGAATTACTTTAAGCAAAGTTGCAGAAACTATCAGAAGCCTGCATCCCAAGAAAGGGGAAAAAATTCATAGGCAGGAGTTGTAGACCAATCTGGATGAGCAAGCATCTCAGAGAGGTGATTAAGAAAAAGCAGAAAGCCTACAAGGAGTGGAAGATGGGAGTGATCAGCAAGGAAAACTACCTTATTGAGGTCAGAACATGTAGGGATAAAGTTAGAAAGGCCAAAAGCCATGTAGAGTTGGATCTTGCAAAGGCAATTAAAACCAATAGTAAAAGGTTCCATAGCCTTAGAAATAAGAAGAAAACAAAGGAAGAAGAAGTGGGATTGCTAAACACGGAGGATGGAGTGGATACTTCGCCTCAGTCTTTAATGAGGCTAATGAGGAGCTTAGGGATAATGGTAGGATGACAAATAGAAATGAGGATATGGAGGCTGATTGCCATATTTGGGTTCGGGCAGATTGGCAGAAGCCCTGAGGTTTTTCGCCTTCCTCTGCAGCGTTGGGCACGGGTTCCTTGCTGGAAGATTCTCTGCACCATGAAGTCTTTAAACCATGATTTGAGGATTTCAATGGCTCAGACACAGGTTTGATACAGGAGTGATATTCTGTGGCCTGCATTGTGCAGGAGGTCAGACTATATGATCATAATGGTCCCTTCTGACCTTAAAGTCTATGATTCTATGATTAATGAGAGTAAAATGTGATTTACACAATGATCTCATTACCTAGAAATAAACCAACCACTTCCTGCTTTATCTTTTAGACTTAGTTTATCCCTGTTTGTTTTATCTCCATTTAGGTTTCAACTTTAATCAGAATCTTTTGTATCCAAGTACTGTAGCAGATACAGAGTATGTCTGCAATACTTGCATGCTAGTAGCAGTTTACCCAGAAATTTCCCTTTTGCTGCCAATTGAAAGGTACTGCATAAAATCATAGAATAAAGATAAGGATTTCCATCTCATCCATCAAGAGAATCATTTGGTCATGAGGGAAAAAAGTTACAATATCTAATCAAGTATTAATTTATACTTTGTGCATTCATAACCTGTCGTATACTACTGGTAATATTGTTTGTGTGTGTCTAAAACTTCGCAGTCACCCTGTGCTCCTTTCTAGTACAATAAAGGCTCATCCTCATACCTGTGATATTACAGAATCTGACAACTGTGCTGTCTTAAATATGCATAGAAATGGAGAAAAATTGATCTTGTGTGCGTGCCCGTCTATAGTATATGGAAAATGTGCAGGGAAGGGGGAGAGAAAAAGAAACAGACAATATTCTTGTTGATGCATAGAATGGACACCATTAAAAATGAACTAATATGCTGCCATAACATTGAGTTTATTGTGGTATTTCCTGTATTATGACTATATATCACAATAAGGTATTTACACTGTATAAGAGTGAATGTTCTCTCTGTAACATGGTCTAGGGATTTGAAGACTCTTTTGGGGAAAGAACAACAAACAGATGATTGTGGGGCCTTCCAGGCAGCAGAGGACACCCCATAACCACACTGCCCAAGAAGTTTATTGTTACTAGAAAGTTACTGAATGGCAGGTATATCCAAATCCACTTCTCAGACCTTTTGGCAACAGTGTCCTTCATGTCACAAGCAGATCTCATGGCTCACAACTGATGCTCAGTTTTTCAACATCACAGATGTAACTAACTGCAATGCCCTTCCAAACTCTGCATATTTATATGCTTTTAGAGTGTGTAAAAACGCAACATCAACATGCCCCAACGAAGCCACATGAAATAAGCAGAAACAATTAATCATTCTTCTTCTCCAGACCTGGAGGACACCTCCTGATCCCCTCCACTGCAATGCTAAAAACTGTGAGGATTCTTTCTACCATCTTTGAACCCCACCCTACCAAACCTTCTGTGACCCTACACCTGCTCCCACCTGGATGTTTCCATGTTTGATACTCCGGGCTAGAGTCCTAGAGCATCAACTGGAGTTTGGATGTAGGTGCTGGAGACACCTCGCTGTCATGCAGCAGAGGGAGCACAGAGAAGAGTCCTTATCTCCTTTACATGCTGTGTGTCACATGAAGATGGCCTAAAGCAACTTCTATCCTTTAGTCAACCTGGGTTATGAGCTCTGACTGATCTGACTGTAATCTCAGCGGGGTGTGGGGTGCGGACCAGGACACAGGGTCAGGTTCCAGCTCCTAACACAACCAGGAAAGGAACAGAGTAGGAGGCTTTGAAAGGTGGAATTCTGTAACCAGGAGCTCTCGCTTCTGCATGTTGGCAGAGGCTTCAATCTGTTTCCAGTACTCTGCCTCAAAGAGCAGCTACTATTGGACCACTGAGAGCACGGGAAGTCAGAAATCTGGGAAATCGGGACCATGCCACTCCAACTGCATCCAGCAGTGTGCCCTAAGTCTCTTTGGCTGCAGACCCCATCTGAGATCTACAAGTACAGCCAGGAGCTAAGATTAAGGAACCCACAATTAACATTGCCCTGACTGGACCAAAGGCTTACATTTACCGTAAGTTTTTCTTGATCCTATTTGATACATACAAGATAGAAATCAATATTTTCTCTCACATGTTCCCATTATAAAGCAGGAAACATAAAACATTTTGGTTTGAAAGACAGACAAAAAAAGATAGTGGATGCCTTTAAATAAGATGATCTCTTCTTTTCCCCATCCACAACAATTTATTTTTCCATAACCAAAGGAGAACATTTTCTATGTTAATAAATAGTGTCACAGTTAGTTATAAACTCTTAGGGTTTATTCTGTTCTTTTGCAATGGTCTACTACATTTAATTTGTTATTGTTCACTGCCATTTTTCAAATGCACAATGCCAGAGACATGTTGACACATGTTCATAAAAAACAAACAAGGAGTGACAACTAGAATAATAGGACGGCTAGAATATTAGAATATGGATGACAAAGCTGTATTAGTAGGAAGTGCAACCTGTGTTTAGTCTTAATTCCTGGAAATCCTAGTGGATCTGAAAGTATTCAATCCTACCACAAGTGGTTGGACACAAGACACATATTCAGAGTCTGCGTGTAGCAGACTGTATTCCACATAGAGTGTTCATTCATTAGTCATATGCCCTAGAAACCACCACTTTCCCCCTGTACAAGAGTTCACCGGGGCTCGACCCTCTCCGGGGTGGAGGGGAGCCACGCCAGCTCACTACACATCGATGGGTCTGGGGAAATAGTCCGGCCAGGGGTCTCCCTCGGTAGCCCTTGTGGTAGTCGGCGGCACTGTGGTTACATCTGGCCCCAGCTCCGGCAGGGCAACAACCGCTGGGTCAGGAGGCTCAGGCCCTCCAGCAGGGCTGAGCCATAACAACAGTTTTAAGCCCACCTTAACCCTCCTACAATGGGGATGGATGGTAAAGTCCAAGCCATGGGTTGGCTGGGGGACCTAGATGGAAAATGAAGTGGGGCTGGTGGAAGCCGTGGGTAATGATTTTAATAAATATGGATTTGCCTGCACTGTACACGTTATTTGCTGGTTAGTCCCAGACATCTATCTAATAAAGTTGCGGCCTGATTAAAATCCATATCAAGTGTCTCCTGTCCTTCTTTTGGTATAACCAGACACTGGGACTGTAGTCAACAGTCTTTAAGCTGGTGTCCTCTGAATACAGATCAGATGGAGTGACGGCATTTTACCTGCAATCTCTCAAGAAGATTTGCTGAAAATAATCAAATCTGAGTGCACATTATAAGGCAATAAGCTAATTCTAGTTTAAAGATATGATTAACAGTTAGTGTTTCAGTCTGTTACTTCTATCTATAATGTTTGAGGCCTGTTCAAATCTTTGATGTTAATTAGAAAGGCGGAAATTAAAAGAAACTTGGTTAAAAAGGAAATTCAGACAATTTAAGAAACATCGAGCAACTCCTCTGCAAGCCAGTATAACAGAATGTTTATCTCACAGTACACAATACCATTGCTAGATTATTGCTCCATTCCCAGACTAAAGCAGGGGAAAATGTGAGTTTTCTTAGTGTATCCAAATTACAGAGAAACATGGGCTAAATAAATTTGTTCTTTACCAATCCACTGTGAAAATTCAGTATTCAATATGTCTCAAAATTTCCCACGTCTTATACACAGTGCGTGGACAAGTAGTTACATAGTAGGATGCAAGATAAAACCATCTGTAATTGCTTCCAAAATAAGACGGGATGAATCTTTAAATTTTTTTAAAAATAGAATTCTCCTCTATCCACATCAGAACATGGTGCTTTATAAGTTTAAATGATTGCACACTATTTTCTATTTCTGAAATTTCTGTTGGGGATTCAAGCTTTTGAGGTTATTCAGAGAAGAAGAGATTGTATTACCCTTCCCTGAGCCCTCCTGTTCTTCTGAATATATGTTTTGGTAAAATTCAGCTAACGCTTTAGAAATTTTTCATCACCTTCATGGATTTTAAAAGTTGTGTGCTTAATTTTTTAAAGACCACCGTAGATGTCTTCCTTACCTAGTAGGATGGGAGTCTGTTGGCTTGTAAACAAACTCATGTAAACAATTTTTGTTTGTTTCTCATTACTGAGTTGTTCACTTTTATTATTTAGTATGGTACAGAATGGTCTATATGTTAAAGTATATATAAATATTCTTAATCTCCTGTTTGCTTGTGTTGTTTTTCCAGTTCAGTTTGAACTTTTTCAAGTTCTTTTGGTTTCTGTTCCCTTCACTTTTTTTCTGTCTGGATGCATAGTTAGAGTATAAAACATTTTGGGACACTGGAAGAATCCCTTAGCACTGCTTAGAAAGTACATCCTGCACTTCCTAATCTAGCAGCATTTCATGTTTCTGCATTTTAATTTGGCACATTTAAAGGAGGTGAAGAATAGGTTTGTTATTTACTCATGAAATAACTAAAAGAATACAACAGCTCTATAAAATATAAAATCTTTATGAAGCTCACATAACAAGATATAGGAAGTCGTCGGCAATGTTACCAAAATTTCCTGCCAGCAGGAGCTGCTTAATAAAGATACTATGGCAGCAAAGACTTGCTTGAGTTCATGATACACAACTAAGACTGTTGGGACTGGCAATTGTTAGAGCAGCAGACTCCTGGGTTTTTCTCTTGAATGTCACTAATATGCTTTGAGAGTCACAACTTCTGTGCCTCACCTCCTCATCTGTAAAACAGGGACAATACTTACCTGTCTCCCAGGGGTGTTGTGAGGTTTAGCTAGTTAATATTTCTGAAGTACAGAGATTGTTGAAAGAGTCTATGTAACTGCAATTATTGTATTACTAATAAAGCATAAGACTGGGAAATAAGTCAGGAAGAGACAAGATCGATTATTGTGGCTAAAGCACAGGAATTCTGAGTACTATTCTCTGAATTTTTACAGGGTACATTAGTGCACACCAGATGGGTTATGAACCCTAGTATGCACCAACATGTTGTGCACTAACTGTCCATGTAGACTACTGGCAGATGAAAAAGTTTCCTAGTGAACACTGATGTAATCCCACACTACGTCAACATACACTAAGGATCTTTTAGTGGGCACCAGCAGGATCCACATGGACAGTTAGTGTGCAACATGGTGGTAATCATTAGAATCTACACCCCAGCTGGTGCACACAAATGCACTGGGTAGCCAAACCCTCAACTACTGTCGTCTTGTTTGAGGCAGACAGTCACCACGTACCTCAGTTTCCCCATCTGTAAAATGCATAAAATAATACCACCTACTTCACAAGTGGATGACTTTATTAATGTAGGTAACACATTATGAGATGCTTGGATGGATGGTGCTGGAAAAATTCAAAGCATTCAGCAAAATCCTGGCCCACTGAAGTCAATGGGAGTTTTGCCATTGACTTCAATATGGCCAAGATTTCATCCTTAGTTTCAGAGCCACATGAAAAAGATGTTGTTAGACCCAACAAATTCAGAGGCATCTTTCAACCCTGAAATAAATAGGCTATTAGAGCAGCAACAAGTGTGTTTCCCACCCCAGAGTGGCCTAGAAGAACCTCACCAAGAGGAGACTTCTCTCCACTCCCACCACAGTCACAAGAGGAGAAAATCTCCAGAGAATGAGAGCTGAATGTTAGAAATGTGAATGCAAGAACATTTCAAACAGAAGTCTGAAAGGACTTTTAGTGGGTCCATATTTTACGGAGTCTATTTCCAACAACACCCACTTCTTTCTCCTCCTTGGGGGAGCAAGTCCTATGACTCAAGAATGAGGAGGAGGGGGAAATAAAACAAAAAAATAAAAACAAAATCCAGCAATCCTACCCTACATGTGATGCAGAAGAAAAATAGTTCACGTTAAAAAGCCCGACATATATTTTTAAAGCTTGCTCACATAGGCTTAAAAGATAATCAGCTTTGCCAGTAAATAAGCAAGTAAACAACAGAAGAGGGCAGGATAAGGAAAGGACCAACTCAGGGCATGCCTTGGAAAATGATAGTCAACAATTAAGAAATAAAATAGTAGCAGGAGGCTTCTCTGTCTTAGTCGCAGATGTGTCTACATGAGTTATATGCGATAAACAATATCAAAACAAACCAAATAAAAACATTCTTCGAGTTTATGTAGTTGTGAGTTTGTACTTTTCTTCAGTTATACAGTGATAATTAAGAGGAGACATTTGAAACGCCCACTTCAAAAACCAAACATACTTAATACAGGGTAGAATAACACAGAACTTAGTAAAGATGTCAGCTCCATCTAAAATCATAATTACTGTGTACAACTTGCTCCTGAGGGGTTTTCCCAGTTGAAATAATTGCATTACTTCAAGTTCCTTTTATTAAAAAAAAAATTAAAGATAGGCATAACATGCAATTTTGCCAACAAAAATAGTGTTTTCCTTATTTCCAGATTTTATATTTCCCTGACAATATGCTGCAGACTGCAGGGAAAACAATAGCACGCTGCTAGTAAACACTAAAGCTTTGAACCCAAATTATATGCAATTTAAACAGCTGTTCGAACAGCATTGACACTAATAAACTTCTGAAGTACCTGATGGTACAAGTTTCATTTATGTGATCCTAAGACAATATAATGGAGTTAGTGTGAAAAGTACTAAGTTACTATCTGACCCTATAACAGCAACTTGGATGAGAAACTTGGAAGTTACCTAGCATAATTGCTGTACCTTATCTGTCTTGGTTATATTTCATTGTGTATTATTTACATACAATTGAGATTCAACTTGAAAAAAACACAAACTGACATATTAGTTAAAAATAACCTGAAACAGATACTATGCCGAGAAACCTCGGAAGTGATAATGTTGAGAAAAATTTAAGGGTGACACTGTACAGCAGATTACATATGTGCTTGGGGTATGATATGGCAGCCAAAAAACGGCAATGCAATTTTGAGGTGCTAGTGCCTTCTCTTTATGGACCTGTTGTCCCCCAGCCTGGAATCCTGCATTATTTCTGACCACCATGTTATCTGAAATTGCGGTGGTGGGGTGGGGGATGTTCTGCATGACGGAAACAATCATATCTCCCCTCAGCATTCATTTGGTTAGGCTAAACAAGCCAAACTCCAAGTCTCTTCTCATAAAGAAGGTTGTCCATTCCTTGGATCATCCTACTAGCCCTTTTCTGCATCTGTTCCAAAAGTTAATGTTGGATTCCTAGATTCTAAGGCCAGAAGGCACCACTGTGATCATCTAATCCAGTGGTTCTCAATCCATGAAACGCTTAAGGCGCAATCAGCACACAGCTGAGGCCCATGTGACATCCTCTGGGCCATACAGGTAGTATATAGAATGATTGTGTGGATGTGACCCACATAACACAGAGAGCTGCATATGCAGCCCACAATGGTAAATAAGTTGAGAACCACTAATCTAGACTGACTTCTTGCACAACTCAAGCCGCAGAATGAATTGCCCTCATTATTTAATTTCTCTTTATTTCTAGTGTCAACTTGTGTGGCTTCAGTTTCCAATCATTATGCCTTTTTCTGCTGAATTCAAGAGCTGCCAACTGTCAGAAATCTCTTCCCTGCATAGGTACTTGTAGATAGTAGGTATGAGTAGTGCTTAGCACAAGGAGGCCCTGATCCCTGACTGGGGCTCCTAGGCACAGACACAATAAGTAATAATATCAAAGTGTGTAAAATATGGTATTTACAGCCATCATATGTGTTGAAAACAGTGGCCCGCTTCAACCTATTTCTTTGGCTGGTTTGGGGGTTTTCTTAAAAATCAGGTAACAAAACAAACACAAGAGTCTGAGTTCCATCAAAAAGGGTTTTGTTCTATTAGTAGCATCTGGTCTCATGTTTTAAAAGCATGTATGTAAATGTACAGAAGTACAACATCTCTAGAATCATGTGCAGAATATTTCTCCTTGCACTAAATTTCAGAATTCAGGACTGTTCTAAAGAGAGAAATATATATATATTGAGGCACTACTGGATAAGAGAGAGACTTATTGTGTCAGTGCCTAGGAGCCCCAGTCAGGGATCAGGGCCTCCTTGTGCTAAGCACTACTCATACCTACTATCTACAAGTACCTATGCAGGGAAGAGATTTCTGACAGTTGGCAGCTCTTGAATTCAGCAGAAAAAGGCATAATGATTGGAAACTGAAGCCACACAAATTGACACTTAGGTTGTTCACAGAATACCAGCTTTTATCAAAAGCTATAGAAGCAACCTGAGTCTTTTCAGCTTCTTCCCATACCGTAAATTCTGGCACCGTTATAAAATATGAAGAAAAGAGCAAGTGCCTGATTTTGCTTCACATGTTACATGTCCAATAGTGCCTCAATATATATATATATATTTTAAATGGAGCAGAGTTTGCCAAAGGCTAGGAAAGCAACCGCGAACACATTTTTCCTTATTTAAAAGTGGAGTGAAAAAACAGGAAAAGATCAGACTAAACTGCAAACCCCGTGCAACCCAAAATTGTCCACATTCTACTCCAAGCTTAACTAACCCAACATTCTGGATATTGGAGCTTAAACTGATGGCTACAATTGTATCTCCAAGTAATTTGCTTTATTACAATGACGCTGTTTAGCCTGTCCCTCACTTTCTTCCGAACATGATGTGACTTGGCAATCTAAACATGAAAGTCATGGTTAAATTTCAATAGGTGGGCACAAATCAAAGCACAGGGCCTTAATGCCCCTAAACTTAGAAGGATTCAGCATTTCTTACTTACATAAAGGTTGGCTCCAATCTCAAAAACCAGGCAGAACCAAAAAGCAATACTCCAAACCCCAAACTTTGAGAGAGTTAACATCTGATTTCGAACTCATCTCTACAAATTTCATAAATAAACCCTCGCAAAAAAGTTTAGTCTAAAAAACTACACAGATTTGAAAACTATTCTCTACCCCATTAAGATATCACAAAAAGCAGGATCAACTGCAAAGTGTCTATTTTCTCATACATTTTCCATGGACACTAAACAACCTCCAGATATAGTGTACATACAAGAAACCTCATTTGTTAATTGAGTGCTCAAATTATTTTCCAAAAGATCAGATTCTCTTCTCCCAAGAGCCACGATTTCCAGTGTTCACTCCCTGCCCCCCCCAATCCGCTCCCAAATGCAGCTTTTTTCTTCTTTTGCCAAGCTTCTTGTGAATCACTGCCTGATTCAGAAATAAGAGGTGACTGATAGAGAAAGAAGTAGTTCATCATTTGTTTTCTGCTTTTTTCCAAAGAAGAATGAGTATATTACACAGTTCGCAGTTGGGGAAAGCTCTTCATATCATATGTTATATTTTCAATAAGATGTGCCTTCATCCAGAAAATAACCCCTGTGGTCTCTAGACCAGCTGCCTACTCTGTAAGGAAATTAAAAACAATAGAAATAAGTGAAAAGGGATGGAGAGGAATAAGTCATTTTACAATCACCTCTATGCACTAACATACCAAGAGGCAGTGCTTTAGAAAAGGAGCCCAAGTATTGTTTGGCAGAAATTATTTAAAAAGAAAAAGAATGAAAACTTTCCTTTTTTATCATGATTTTCTTTTCCCTTTCCATGTCCAGTTTTACTGTGGTTCACCACTTTATTACTTTAGTTTTATATTTATTACATAACCTGATTACACAAAATAACTATGATAATATTACTATTAACTAGGATATTAGAATAACCTTCAAAAGACTAATTCTTGCATAAGACAACCATATAGATAGCCCTGACATCTACTCACTTGAATCACTTTTCTCCATTGGTTTGACAGTAAAGATGCAGCTATAGATTTAGGCTGGTTAATTATCAAGGGTGGCTCTTAAGCAGAGAGTGTATGACATTCTTTATATATGCACACATATCCACACACACACATAAATGACAAGCTAGCCTCATTGTAATGTAAAATTTGGGAAATCAAGTCAATGAAAGTTAAGTTAAGGCCCAGATTGCAACTAGCACTTGTGCAGGGCCCAGGAATAGGGGTTAAAGAACAAAGAAGCTCCTCTTTGATTGTTATTGGCCCTTCTCTTTGGGCATCCACACTCCCTGAGTGATCCTATGACCTGTTGCCCCAGGCACTGGCCGTCAAATGAGTCAAATACCACAGAGAGAAAATGGCATCATCTAAGAGGCTAGTTCAGCCTTCAAACCCACCTACACACCAGCACTGGAATGTCCTGAGTCCCAGTGACTTACGTGGTGCAGGTGTAGAGGACCTGCTCACAGGGAGCCTATTGTGGGATTGGGGCTTAGGTACTTGAAGGTAACACAGAGAAACACAGAAGCAGAAAAATAAAGCCAAGCAGTAGCCTGGACCTAGATCTGCAGGGGTTTTGTCAGGTTGGGTAGCGGAGCGGAACAAGGTACTGCACTGGTGACGATGGCTGAACTAGCTCTCAATGTTTCTTTCAGAAACAGGGCATTCATATCTAACCACATGGCCTTCAGTTGGACAATTGTGCTTTGCGGGCTTGATAGAAGGAGCCACAGGAACTGAGTCCTGCCATGACTAGGGTAGCGGCTTCTTGGAACCCTTCAGTCATTTGAAGCCACTGGTAGCCCAGGCATGGAGACTGGTCTCTCAAACCTAGGATCTGAGTTCTGACTGGGTCTAGAGGGTCTAGTTCCTTTAGGAGCAGGAGATGCAAGCAAATCTCCCAATCCTTTCATGTTCTGGGAGTAAAGGTTCAGCAAGTTGGACACTGAGAAGGCAAGTGTCCTCAGAGACACCTGAGGCACCAAATGTGGTCGCCAGATGCCAGGAAGACAGCCAGACAGGAAGCACTCTTCTTGAAGCCTGGCTTCTCCTGTTTCTTGAGTTTCCTCCAGAACGAGGAGAAATCCCAGTTCACTAACTATATAAAAATAAGCTAACACTATTTCAAAGTACAAAGAGACTGACTCGGAAGGGATTGGAGTGGTTCACATCTGTCCAGCTACTTGGTTGGAAGCAATTGAGATCGTGAAGGTGCTCCGCCCCGATAGCCTCACCCTCAGTACCTCGTGAACACTGAGGAGAAGGGCAGGGACGCACACCAGCTGACACTTCTAGAAGAAGTTTTTACAGTAAGGCACCACAAGATGGCACGTTGCTTATAAGTGAGAATGTTAGGAGCCACTCGAAGTGGAACAGGACTTTGATACAATCCTGTTTATTTACAAATATAGAAGACTGCATCTTCTATTTCTCTTCCTAACTGGAGGAACTTATAAGACTGAATTGTTTGACTAGCTGCTTGGGTCAAAAGGGGTAACTGGTGCTATTTTGATAAGACTAGGTTTTGGCCCCATGATTACATCTATACTTTAACCTGAAACAAATCAAATAATCATTTAAGTACTTTTGTTTCAGAAATATATTGTTATATACTAACATCTGGAAGTTGTTTTCATTTTATGTCATCAGCTCCAGGCTTGATGAATAACAATGAGGATGAAATACAATAAAAATTAAGAGCCACCTCAAATATTGGTGAGAAAAATGCAGAGCAACGGTTAGAGTTTGATTTAATAAGATGGAGCCAAACTCTACCCTGTTACCTCAGTAACAATCAAAAGCAACTCCTATAAAGTTACTAGGAGTTACATGAATATTCCTGAAGACAAAAGTCTTGTCCACAAATCCTTGTGGAGTAGATAAAGGTTATAAAGTTTTATAACTATGATACTTGCTTGGAACATAGCACATTTTATCTAGAAAAGGCTGTTAAGGAACTACAGGATTTGCAGTTGTTGGAAGGTACTTGTCAAATGGGAAGTAGGAGAGTAGACAGAACTGAAGAAAGGTAGCCTGATGTCACTGGTAACCTTATAACAGCAAGGCTTGTAACAGAGTGCACTGTACATAAAACAAAAATACTGCTACATTTTATAACAGGTATATATTTTTCTAAGAGCTTCTGGAACTCCACAGGAGGACACTATTCTTCACCTTATTTAAGAAAACATGCACATACACCCGCACACACACAGAGGCTGTCTTCTGATTTCCCTAATACAGAGCACATATGGCAAGAAAAACAGTTTCATTCAGCTCACTGACTTCCCATAAATTTTAGGGCTTGTCTGCACAACTCCAGAGTCTGTGCTACAGGGGTGTGATTTGTAGAGAGCACCAGTGTGTTGCACTCTAACTCTGCTGTGTGGACCGGTCCATGTGGGCGAGTTAGAATACAACACACTGGTGTGCTCTACCAATCACAGCCTTGTAGCCCAGACTCCTGCGCATCAATCCAGCGAAACCTTGTGTACAGGTGTGGAACAACTTGCTGCATTTAAAAGGCATGGAAGAGGCTGGTGGAAGCTGGTTTCATGGCCAGTACAATTCCCTCATGCCTGAAGAGTGGGAATCTGCCAGCTGGAGAGTAGGTACCCCATCCTGGCAAGTCAAAGAAAAGAAAACGTAAATAAGTCAAAGGGTGAATGTAATTAATTACCAATATGGTTTATCTTTATCTATTTCTATTTTAATATCTTTTGCTGAATGTGGCCTGTGCTAAATGGCAGGGTACTGGATTAGGCCCATCATATGAAATGAGTTTGATATTCCTGACTTAGAACCATACAAAACAGATGGCATAGAAACACATTACAAGCTGCAGCAAGTAACGACTGCACTGAATGCTGAACAGGATAAGATGCAGTTTAAGAAAAAATTCAGTCTTTCCTTTTTATTTTTGATTGTCAGGGTTTGTAAAAAATAAAAATAAATAATAATAATAATAATAATAAAAAGGAATATGTCACTAAATTGAGTATTTTCCATGCTGGATTTGATCATAGTGGAGCCATCCAAGTTTATAATAAATCCCGATCCAGCAAACTGTTGAGAGTCCTCCGGTCTTTTTAACTTTAATTGGAGGGGATGGCACTCAGTATCCTTCTGGATGTGTGCAGCCCCTATCTAGATCAGGTTCCGAGCGAACAGAAATTTTTTGCTATCTTTATCATTTCATTCTAAGTTTTGCCTGTAGTCTCAAATTTGTAATGTTAAGGTCTAATTAAACTTGAAGTCTTCACTGCAGTTATATGTATAGTGCATAATTTCCAAAAAATAAAAGTTGTTTTTCCATTGAACTGTGTTCCTCTTTTCTACCAAAAGTCTGTATTTCTCCATTTTCGTCTTGCATTTGTCAGTTTTCCAGAAACGATAAAGAAGAAAACCCATGTTGTCATAAAATACCATCCCACATTAATCTGTGGCAAAATGCTTATAGTTGCAAGATGCTTGCATTATTATAGAAAGTCTACAAAGGAATGGAAACAAGTTTTAAAAGAATCACATTAAAAAAAACTTGATATCTATTCTGTCAGGGGATAAAAAAAGAAAAGAGCAACAAGAAGCCTGAGATTGAAGAGAGCCTTTGTTACCATACCTACTGGGCAGGTGTGTCATTTTCAACTATAAGCACACATTGGATAAGAGGCTTCTGACTGCAAATGCACCTGAATAAAATAAAAAGAGGAGTTTCAGAAAAAGAAAAGGAGATAGAGAGACTGAGCTGTTTCACACCTCCAGCTTATCTCATAGTTGATGCGTTATCAAGTCTTTGAAATTTTCATCTAAACAAAGGAAGAGCAGGTTTTTAGAATTTACTGGTTTGTGATCTCTCAAATCTGTTCACCCCTCACTTCACTACCTTCTTCTAGATTTTAATACCAAATACCGATGATAGATGGCAGTTCTAAACGTCTGAAAGTCTTTCAAACCTCTCTGACTTCATATACACAAGCTGGGAAATATTAATTTTCCCATGAAGAACTGCAAGAAAAATATTGGGAAGAAAATGCACTGAAGTTGGTAAATAGCTGAAGGAAACAAATGCTGTTTAAAAAAAAAGACTATTTAAAATGTAATTTCTACAGATTTTTACATTAATGATACTTCTGATCAACCAAGCAGAAGCAGCATATTGGACTAAAATGACGCCAAACTTTACTGTATTAAGAAAGTTCCATCACATGACTATGAACCATGAGCACAAGAGAAAGCAAAATGTCACTGTAAAAGTCAAAGATAGCAGTCACGCCTACTTTGGATATTTATGCTGCTGTTCGCAGAAGGATGGTTAGATTCATTTCTAAAAATGTCATCACCATTCATTCACTGAAAGTTGGTGGTAGTCTGTGTCTCAGAATCAAGCACATACATGTCAGAGAGGTGAAGTAGTAAACAATGGGTCAAACAAATTCCTGGCTGCACTATAACTAGGGGGCCTGATTCTTCTCAGAGTAAAGTTAAATGGATGTAAGTGAACAGACTCTTGCAATATTTTGCCACTTTGGTTTTTTATTCCAATTGCAATATAGAAGTGAAGAGGCACATGAAAATGAAACGTGATTTTACAACAGTTAACTGACTTTATTCTGACTTCAAAAAAGAAGTTTGATTTCAGTTAGGGGCAATGATTTTATCTGAAATGTGTTACTCAAGTGCTGATCACCACCTCCTTTTTACAGCCTCTTTCATGTGCATGACATCCAACACCATGAAAAGTTCCTCTGAGACTGAAACTTGGGTTGTAGCTTTATTAAGAAGACAGAAAGCCCTGGAAGTGTCAAGCCATTGAACTTGCCTGACCAATGCCATGCAGCAGAGTAGTAGTAGTAAAAGAGATGATCTCAGGCTATGTTCAGACTACCCGCCGTATCGGCGGGTTAAAATCGATTGCTCGGGGATCGATATATCGCATCTCATCTAGATGCGATATATCGATCCCCGAGCGCCATTATATCGATTCCGGAACTCCATCAACCCCAACGGAGTTCTGGAATCGACAGGGAGAGCTGCGAACATCGATCCCGCGCGGTGTGGACGGGTGAGTAATCCGATCTTAGATATTCGACTTCAGCCTGAAGTTGCATATCTAAGATCGATTCCCCCCCCCCCGTAGTGTGGACCAGCCCTCAGAGAAGGGAAAAAGACTAGCCACTGAAAGGAAATGGATTGTCATTTTTAGCTTAGATGTCTAAGTGTCTGTGAATAGTGACAACATAATACGTCTTCACTGTCCTTTTGAGGGTATCCCCACACTCATTTGGAACCTTCTTCCAACATTATATGCAGGAATATCTCTCTCAAGACTGGTAACCAGGAAATAGCTTATCTCTGGTCTACACTACAAAGATACCTCTGAGTGACAGTTATACTGACCTAATCCCCGGTTTAGAAATCACTATGTTGACGGAAGGGCTTCTCCTATTGACATAGCTACTACCTCCTGGGATGTAAGTAGCATCTTCAGTACATGCTGCAGTGCTGCTGCAGCGCTGTAAGTGTAGACAAGCCCTTAGTTTCAGAAACACAAACTATACTTCAAAGTAAATATGTGAAAGTGGACTGCTATGTTATGCCACTGCAACTATGCCCAATTTTGGCCATACTCTTGGACTGAGAAAAGGAAAAACGGTTACTCACCTTCTCGGAACTTGTTCTTTGAGATGTGTTGTTCATGTCCATTCCAACGAGGTGTGTGCGCACCGCGTGCATGCCAGCCAGATGATTTTTCCCTTAGCAGTGTCCGTAGGGTTGGCCTGGGCACCCCCTGGAGTCACACCTTCATGGCACCCAATATAGGGCCCTGCCAACCCTCTACCCCCTCAGTTTCTTCTTGCCGGCTACTCCGACAGGAGGGTGGGTATTGGAATGGACATGAACAATATGTCTCAAAGAACAATAGTTACGAGAAGGTGACTAACCATTTTTTTTCTTCTTCGAGTGATTGTTCATGTCCATTTCAACCAGGTGACTCACAAGCCAAAGTTCAGGAGGTGGGGTAGGAGTCATCCACTGATTGGAGCATAGCTCGTCCAAAAGCCGCATCTTCTCTGGCCTATTGTGTGATCACACAGTGCATCGTAAACATGTGTACTAAGGACCACGTTGCTGCTCTGCAGATGTCCTGGATGGTAACCTGTGCCAGAAATGCAGCTGAGGAGGCCTGAGACCTCGTGAAGTGAGCGGTGATTGGCGGGGCGGTCACCTTCGCCAGGTCATAACACTCCCAAATGCAGGATGTGATCCACTACGAGATGCATTGGGATAAGATTGGGAGGCCCTTCATTCTGTCTGCTGCTGCTACGAAAAGCTGGACAGACTTCTGGAACGGTTTAGTCCTCTCTATATAGAAGGCCAGCGCACTGTGTACATCCAATGAGTGAAGCATATGTTCCCTATCGCAGGAGTGTGGCTTGGGGTAAAACACTGGGAAGAAGATATCTTGGCTCATGTGGAACTGGGAGACAACTTTAGGGATAAAGGCCAGACGAGGCCTGAGTTGGACCTTATCCTTATGAAAAACTGTGTAAGGGGGCTCAGACGTGAGGGCCCTGAGGTCCGACATTCTCCTAGCTGAAGTTATCGCCATGAATAACGCCACCTTGTAAGAGAGAGAGAGTAGGGAGCACATTGCCAGCGGTTCAGATGGAGGGCCCGTATGCTGGGCGAGGACCAAGTTAAGGTCCCAAGCTGGGACAGGCTGATGCGCTTGTGGGAAGAGTCTGTCGAGGCCTTTGAGGAAACAGTTGACAGTAGGGTTTGCGAAGACTGAGAAGCTATCTGCACCCGGAAGGAAGGTTGAAATAGCAGCCAAGTGGACCCTTACTGATGACGAGGACACGTCCTGTTGTTTAAGGTGAAGGAGGTAGTCCAGTATGAATGGTATCGGGTTGAGCGTTGGTGACTGACTGCGTTGCTCCAACCAGAGAGAGAGCCTCTTCCATTTGGCAAGGGGTGTTGCCCTCACAGAGGGCTTCCTACTGCCAAGTACAACTTGCCTGACTTGATCCGAGCAGGTCATTTCCACAGTATTTAGCCATGGAGCATCCAGGCAGTGAGGTGGAGCAACTCTAGGTTCAGGTGCCAGAGACGGCCATGGTCCTGCGTGATCAGGTCCAAGATCACCATGGACGTTTCCAGGAGCAATGTAAACTAGTGCTGGCGTGGCCCTGCCGGAGCTATCAGTATGACCTGGTCCCAGTCCCTGCAGATCTTGAGGGGCACTTTGTGGACCATCAGTGTCGGTGGGAACACGAAAAGCAGGCAGTCCCCCCCACAGGAGAAGGAAGGCATCCGCAATGGATCCCGGGGCCGTGATTCATGAAGGAGCAGAACAGTTGACATTTCCTGTTGTTGCATGTGGCAAACACGTCTACCTGGGGAGAACCCCAGAGACGAAAAATTCAGCTTGCTACCTCCGACCACAGGGACCACTTGTGGCCATGAAAAGTTCGACTGAGACTGTCTGCCAACTTGTTCTGTACTCCGGGGATGAATGAAGCCTGCAGGTGTATCAAGTGTCCAAGGCAGAAGTCCCACAGCGCGAGGGCTTCCTGGCACAGGGGAGAGGAGCGTGCACCCCCGTTTGTTGATATAAAACATCGCTGTAGTGGTATCCGTAAGGACTGAAACACACCTGCCAGCTATGTGGCTTCTGAAAACCTGGCATGCCAGGCACACCACTCTCAGCTCTCTGACATTGATATGCAGAGCGAAGTCCACCTGAGCCTAGAGGCTATGAGTCCTAAGGTCCCCAAATGAGCTTCCCGGCCCAGATATGAGGCATTTGTCACTAACGAAAGAGATGGCTGAGGGTTAGTGAAGGGCACTCCTGCACAAACCGCCTGTGGGTTGAGCCACCACAGGAGGGAGTCCAGCACAGGAGGCAGGACAGGGTTACAATGCCGTCCAAAGCATCTGGGCTGGTCGATAAACCGATGCCAGCCATGACAGGAGTGGGCGAAGTCTGAGTTTGGCATGCTGCAGTACGTAGGTGCACGCTGCCATGTGTCCCAGCAGTTTCAGGCAGTTCTTTGCTGTGGTTGTGTGGAACTGCCTGAGGCCCTGAATAATGTCCCCTAGCAAGTGAAATCTGGCTCCGGGAGGTACGCTCTGGCTTGGGTCAAGTTCAGTAATGAACCTATTAATTCTACCCTCTGCACAGGGGACAGAGTGGATTTGGCCTTGTTGAGGACACTTACCTGGAGGAAGATCCTTCTTATGAAATCAATCTGATCCTCCACCTGGGCTCTGGAGTGGCCTTTGATCAGCCAGTCATTGAGGTATGGGAAACCCTGTATCTAGCACTTGTGCAGGAACGCCACAATGACAGCCATGCATTTGGTGAAAACTCGAGGGGCTGCTGACAGGCCGAAAGGGAGGATGGCAAACTGATAGTGGCCGTTGCTCACCACAAACCTGAGGTAACATCTGTGTTGTGGAACTATTGCTACGTAGAAATACGACACTGCTAAAGCCCTTGCTACAGCAGCGAGCAATGTTCCAGCTAGCCACCACCAGGGATAAGAAGGAACTGAGGGGGTAGAGGGTTGGCAAGGCACTATATTGGTGCCATGAAGGCGCGACTCCAGGGGGTGCCCAGGCCGACCCAACAGATGCTGCTAAGGGAAAAATCTTCCGGCTGCCTTGCACGCGGTGCACATACATCTGGTTGGAATCGACATGAACAATCACTTGAAGAACTTTGGTTCCAGGAGCAGCATAGCTGATAAAGGGCAAGCTAAAGAGCCACCATTTGAAACATTCTTATTTCAGCTTTCCTCTAATTTCTCACTGCTCCATTACTAATGCTTTGAAGATGCTCAGGGTCAGCAACACAATGGATCATTTCTGTATTCAGTCACGTTGCGCTGTATGACCTCAAGGCATCTACTAATTTCAGACTCAAGAGTGCTGGGGACATGAGACTTCTCATGTGTGCACTAGGCAAACCCACAAAATAGCACACAGTGTTGGAGAAATATTTCCATGTTTCAGCCTGCGCTGAGGATGTATTCCAGGCCAAGAGAATGTAACCATCATACTCCAGAGATGCCAACAAATCTCACCCTAAGAATTATTCAGATTCGTAAAGCACTTCATCAATCCATACTGCCTGCAGTCAACAGCACAAGCCAACATGAAGCTCTG
The DNA here is from genome assembly GCF_007399415.2 of Gopherus evgoodei. Taxonomy (NCBI): domain Eukaryota; kingdom Metazoa; phylum Chordata; order Testudines; family Testudinidae; genus Gopherus; species Gopherus evgoodei. The sequence goes on along the minus strand of NC_044329.1, from coordinate 104,471,885 downwards.
CAAAGACCTTCCTACTCCACTGTAAAGATCACTCACATTCAGGAAAACTCAGTCCACATTGCTGGCCAGCACAGAAAGGTTGGATCAAACAGCCTACCTTCTGTCTATCAATTCAGAATATTTACGCCACTGGAAGTAGTGGGCATTCTGAAGGAGACTATGTCCAAGCCATGTGAATCTGATCCCTGTCCTTCCTCACTGGTATAAGACATGCACAGAATCATAGAATATCAGGGCTGGAAGGGACCTCAGGAGGTCATCTAGTCCAACCACCTGCTCTAAAGCAGGACCAATCCCCAGCTAAATCATCCCAGCCTGGGCTCTGTCAAGCCTGATCTTAAAAACCTCTAAGGACGGAGATTTCACCACTTCCCTAGGTAGCCTATTCCAGTGTTATGCTACCCTCCTAGTGAAAACGTTTTTCCTAATATCCAACCTAAACCTCCCCCACTGCAACATAAAACCATTACATCTTGTTCTGTCATTTGGTACCACTGAGAACAGTCTAGATCCATCCTCTTTGGAACCCCCTTTCAGGTACTTGAAAGCAGCTATCAAATCCCCCCTCATTCTTCTCTTCTGCAGACTAAACTATCCCAGTTCCCTCAGCCTCTCCTCATAAGTCATGTGTTCCATCCTCCTAATAATTTTTGTTGCCCTCCACTGGACTCTTTCCAGTTTTTCCACATTCTTCTTGTAGTGTGGGGCCGAAAACTGAACACAGTACTCCAGATGAGGCCTCACCAATGTCGAATAGAGGGGAATGATCACATCCCACTATCTGCTGGCAATGCCCCTACTTATACAGCACAATATGCCATTAGCCTTCTTGGCAACAAGGGCACACTGTTGACTCATATCCAGCTTCTCATCCACTGTAACCCCTAGGTCCTTTTCTGCAGAACTGCTGCCTAGCCATTCAGTCCCTAGTCTGCAGCAGTGCATGGGATTCTTCCATCCTAAGTGCAGGACTCTGTACTTGTCCTTGTTGAACCTCATCAGATTTCTTTTGGCCCAATCCTCTAATTTGTCTAGGTCCCTCTGTATCCTATCCCTATCCTCCAGCATATCTACCACTCCTCCCAGTTTAGTGTCATCTGCAAACTTGCCGAGAGTGTAGTCCATGCCATCCTCCAGATCATTAATCAAGATATTGAACAAAACTGGCCCCAGGACCAACCCTTGGGGCACTCTACTTCATACCAGCTGCCAACTAGACATGGAGCCATTGATCATTACCTGTTGAGCCCGACGATCTAGCCAGCTTTCTATCCACCTTATAATCCATTCATCCAGGCCATACTTCTTTAACTTGCCGGCAAGAATACTGTGGGAGATCGTATCTAAAGCTTTGCTGAAGTCAAGGAATAACATATCCACTGCTTTCCGCTCATCCACAGAGCCAGTTATCTCCTCACAGAAGGCAATTAGATTAGTCATGATTTGCCCTTGGTGAATCCATGCTGACTGTTCCTGACCACTTTCCTCTCCTCTAAGTGCTTCAGAATTGTTTCCTTGAGGACCTGCTCCATGATATTTCCAGGGACTGAGGTGAAGCTGACCGGCCTGTAGTTCCCCAGATCCTCCTTGTTCCCTTTTTTAAAGATGGGCACTACATAAGCCTTTTTCCAGTCATCTGGGACCTCCCCCGTTTGCCATGAGTTTTCAAAGATAATGGCCAATGGTTCTGCAATCACCTCCACCAACTCCGTTAGCACCCTCAGATGCAGCGCATCCGGCCCCATGAACTTGTGCTCATCCAGCTTTTCTAAATAGTCCCGAACCACTTCTTTCTCCACAGAGGGCTGGTCATTTCCCCATGCTGTACTGCCCAGTGCAGAAGTCTGGGAGCTGACCTTGTTCGTGAAGACAGAGACAAAAAAAGCATTGAATACATTAGCTTTTTCCACATCCTCTGTCACTAGGTTGCCTCCTTCATTTAGTAAGGGGCCAACACTTTCCTTGACTTTCTTCTTGTTGCTAACATACCTGAAGAAACCCTTCTCGTTACTCTTAACATCCCCTTCTAGCTGCAACTCCAAGTGCGATTTGGTCTTCCTGATTTCACTCCTGCATGCCTGAGCAATATTTTTATACTCCTCCCTGGCCATTTGTCCAATCTTCCACTTCTTGTAAGTTTAAGATCAGCAAGGATTTCATTGTTAAGCCAAGCTGGTTGCCTGCCATATTTACTATTCTTTCTACACATCGGGATGGTTTGTTCTCACAACCTTAATAAGGATTCTTTAAATTACAGCCAGCTCTCCTGGACTCCTTTGCCCCTCACAGTATTCTCCCAGGGGATCCTGCCCATCAGTTCCCTGAGGGAGTCAAAGTCTGCTTTTCTGAACTCCAGGGTCCGTATTCTGCTTCTCTCCTTTCTTCCTTGTGTCAGGATCCTGAACTCGACCACCTCATGGTCACTGCCTCCTAGGTTCCCATGCATTTTTGCGTCCCCTACTAATTCTTCCTGGTATGTGAGCAATAGGTCAAGAGGAGCTCTGCCCCTAGTTGGTTCCTCTAGCACTTGCACCAGGAAATTGTCCCCTACACTTTCCAAAAACTTCCTGGATTGTCTGTGCACCGCTGTATTGCTCTCCCAGCAGATATCAGGTGATTAAAGTCTCCCATGAGAACCAGGGCCTGTGATCTAGCAACTTCTGTTAGTTGCTGGAAGAAGGCCTTGTGCGCCTCATCCCCCTGATCTGGTGGTCTATAGCAGACTATCACCACGACATCACCCTTGTTATTCACACTTCTAAACTTAATCCAGAGTCTCTCAGGTTCTTCTACAGTTTCATACTGGAGCTCTGAGGAGTTACACTGCTCTCTTACATACAATGAAACTCCCCCACCTTTTTTGCCCTGCCTGTCCTTCCTGAACAGTTTATATCCATCCATGACAGTACTCAAGTCATGTGAATTATCCCACCAAGTCTCTGTCATTCCATATACATCATATTTCCTTGACTGTGCCAGGACTTCCAGTTCTCCCTGCTTGTTTCCCAGGCTTCTTGCATTTGTGTTTAGGCACTTAAGATAACTCGCTGATTGTCCTGCTTTCTCAGTATGAGACAGGAGTCCCCTCTTGCACTCTCCTGCTCGTGTTTCCTCCCAGTATCCCATTTCCCCACTTATCTCAGGGCTTTGGTCTCCTTCCCCCGGTGAACCTAGTTTGAAGCCCTCTTCACTAGGTTAGCCAGCCTGCTTGCAAAGATGCTCTTCCCTCTCTTTGTTAGGTGGAGCCTGTCTCTGCCTGAGCAAGTAGGGCCTCTTGTGACCAAAATAGCCAATGCTTCATACTCAGTGATTGACTCTTCACTTCCTCCTTGAAGCACAAAATAGTCCTTCCAACACTGAAGGAACCCACTCTTGATACATCAGATCTAGTTAATTACCACCCAGTGTCAACCCATCCATTGTTGAGCAAGTTCATAGAGAATCTAGTCAAAGGCCACCTACAAACTCATATAACTGAAGCCAACATCCTAGACTTAGCACAATCTGGATGCAGACCAAGACTCAGTACAGACACAGCATTAGTGTCTCTGTTGGATGATGTGTTGTTGTCAGTGAATAGAGGTTGGATACCCTTCCTCATTCTCCTGGACCTCTGTACAGCATTCAGCACATTTGACCATGCGATCCTACTGAGCCACCTGAAGGAGACTGCAGGACACCATGAGAATTAATTGAAAGAGTATGATTTTTTCCTGGAGAGATACACCCAAAGGATGGTTTTGGGAAACTACACATCCACCTCCAGACCTCTCACATCTGGAGTCCTATGAGGATTAATTCTCTCTAGTCCTATTCAATATCTTCATGCAGCCACCAGGAACTGGAAAAGTCTCAAACTCAGCTGGCAACAGTACACCACCTCTTTCTTTCTCCAAATATTTAACACTACTGTCACCAAACCAGCCCGCTGCTTGGCCAATATCAGTTCATGGGTGAACAGCAGCTGGCTGATGCTGAACTTCAGGAAAACTGAGGCATTGCTGGTAGGTAGAGGGGAACACTTTGAGGACTTGGACCACACTGCAGTCTCTTTGATTTAAAGATACACATTAACAATTGTTTAAGTCAGTCTGCAGTTTAGGAATGTTCCTGAATTACTCCCTGATGCTCAGCTCACATACCAGTATCTGTTAGTAATGCTTTCTACCATCTGCAGTTGGCTAGGGGACTCCATTCCATCCTTGCAGATGATGATCTGGCCTCAGTAACACATGGCTTCATGACCTCCTGGTGATACTTCAGCAATGTAATATACCTGGACATTAAACCATCGGCCCTTAGGAAACTCCAATTAGTACAGAATGCTGCATCTTATCTCCTCAGTAATGGAGGCTACACCATGAGCATATCAAATTTGTCCTCCGATCTCTACAGAGGTTTCCTGTAAAATATCGAGTCAAGTTCTTTGTCTTCAAGCACTCTGTGATGGGAGCCCAGGATATCTAAAAGATTGCTAAAAGCTCCAGAACGGAGGGCCATGAACAACAAGTCTGCTCTCCTCAGGCACAATAAAACCATTCACAGCAAGAGTGAAGCTCATTTGTACAGGAGACAAAGCTTTCCCAGGGGCCAGTCTGAGACTGTGGAACAAATTCCCCACAGAATCTAAGAACCATCTCAAACATCACCACACTACTCTATGTGCAGAGAACACTTTCACGTTACCTTTAGCCAAACAAAATACACACACACAAAACACAACCAAAACATAGCACAGCAGACACTGAATAAATTAATTTCTTTTTAAAGTCACAATTTCCCTCTTGCAGGAAGGGAGAATGACAGAATCACACATGATGAATCATAATAATAAGGGCAATATAACATGCAGAACAGGTACAAACTTATTTACAATACAAAATTGCATGGTTTCTAATGTTACTGTCAAATAAAATGGAAGACTGACTTAACCACTAAATCAGTTAACTAGATGACAGCATATGCGGGTGGCAGAGAATTCTGGACTCCTTAAATGTAAAAAAAGAGAGAGGATGAGCTATGTATCACATCTTTAGTTTTTGATTGCATTATTGTATGGCTGATTCAATAAAGCTGTTATGGACCAAATCTCAGATTTAGGTCAAAGGAAGAGTAACTAATAACTACTGCAGATGCAAGAAGTCAGTGGTATTATTTTCTTTCCTTTTTGGAATTTAAATTCTGCATTTAGCACTGGTAATGGTTGAGAGATAATCCCTAGAACCACTTAAGAGAGAGAATTTTGTTACTGTTTGTCCTTATCTGGATAATCAAATAATAAAGGCCAACTGGCTACCAAAGCAGAGCTTCCATGCTAACTTTAAAATACTTTAAATGTAATTTGTTCAGTAAACTGCAGTACATTAAATTTCTATATTAAGTAAATTATAAGGAAGAGTGCACTTTGCAAAATTAAAAAGTGCTCCGTTAACTTATCTATTATTCCTCTGGGAAAGTTTCCAAAATGTGCCTAGTACAATTAGATAACTTCTTTTATGGACAGTGTATAGCTGGGAAAGAATTCTTGCAGCTCAGCAAATGTATTTCCAATATTATTGAAGCCTCCTTTATATTTTCCAAGGTGAAACTGATGACAAAACACCATTTTTCTAGGTTGTATGGGTAGATTGAAAATTTTGAGATAAACGTAACTATGTAACTCACTATCTGGAGATTGAAATCAAAGAAATATTGATCACTTGCATGCTTTTAAATGAAGTCAACCTATTTAAAAAGTAATCTTTAGAAATGGATTTGGGATGAAAGTAATTGGGACACATGCAATAGCAGATTTCAGTAGATCATAGAATCATAGGACTAGAAGGGACCTATGTCCCCTGCACACAGGGCAGGACTAAGTATTATCTAGACCATCCCTGATAGGTGTTTGTCTAACCTGCTCTTTAAAATCTCCAATGATGAAGAGTCTACTACATCCCTAGCCAATTTATTCCAGTATTTAACTATCCTGACAGTCAGGAAGTTTTTTCTAATGTCCAACCTACACTGCCCTTACTGCAATTTAAGCCCATTGCTTCTTGTCCTATTATCAGAGGTTAAGGAGAACAATTTAGCTCCCTTCTCCTTGTAACAACCTCTTATGTACTTGAAAACTGTTATCATGTCCCTTCAGTCTTCTCTTCTCCAGACTAAACAAATCCAATATTTTTAATCTTCCTTCATAGGTCATGTTTCCCAGACTTTTAATCATTTTTGCTGCTTTTTTTCTGGACTATAGATCCTTACCCTACAGCAACGGACACATTGCCTTCATCAAATACTGGATAAAAATGTGGTTTCAAAGAATTATTTTTACAAAAAAAAAAAAAAGATAATTTTTACAAGAGTGTGAAGAATACCTAGCTTTATTTGCCCACAAAACCTCTCTCTCTGAGATAATTTGTAACCATCTGGACACTGAACCCTTAAGGGTATGAGTCTCAGATACACCATGACTTTCATCTGTATGCACCAGCTGGCCAATCAGTGTTTTTTGTTGTTGTTATTGTTTTTAAATGAGTTAATCTCTGCCTATTAAATATCACAGTGATAGGAGCCTTATATTTATGCGATGCCTCCTTTCAAATCTTAGGGGGACAAAATCTGAGGAAAAAGCGATGCAGTGTTAGGAAATTTCTCATTGAGCCAAAGTAACCTTGCTAAAACTGACTGTAAGAACACTAAAGTCAAGTCAACATTTCTCACAGGAATGTTATATCTGGCTACTTTACATCAGCTATGAGAAAACACATTGAAACCACACACCTGGAAGCTTATTAAAGCACCAAAAAGATGGTTAACAGGGACCATCATATATTCAGAATTTCAATTCAGGCATGCAGAGGGCTGAGGAGCACTCTGCAGCTCAGAGGAGGTCAGGTAGGATGGATTCTCCAGGGACCAGGAAGATCCTTATTTGCTATGAGGGAAATGGTGCTAGTTGAGAATCAGATCATATCTACTGTAGAGTATCTGGGCTTTTCTGGCAAGTAATGAGACTATTAAAACTTAGGTATCAACTTCCCTCCCAAAGTGTTTTCCCCTCAAAACCTATGAGCCAAGTCACAAGTGAGCAGAATTGCCTGCAAGTGATATTAATTTTAGAAACAAAAATCTCTTAATTAACATTACACGTGGGCCCAGAATACAAAAAAACACCATTGTGTTAATCTCACTGGTTCAGAAAGTTTCAAGATGAGGTCTACTGTTCTGCATGTCAAGGCTTTTGACAGTAGACCTGTGGAAGCAGCCAGGTATGATTGCTCAGAGCTCCAGCTTGAAACTGGAGAAAAGCCTGTGAGAGTCTTTGGGTTAAGCTTAGAGGCGGGAGCAACAAGGGTGATGTCGTGATGGGCACGTGCTATAGACTACCAGATCAGAAGGATGAGGTAGAAGAGGCTTTCATTGGATAACTAACTGAAGTTTCCAGATCACAGGCCCTGGTACTAATGGGGAACTTTAATCACCTGACATCTGCTGCGAGAGCAATACAGCAGTGCACAGACAATATAGGAAGTTTTTAGACAGTGTTGGGGATAAATTCCTGGTGCAACTACTGGAGGAAACAACCAGGGCCCATTCTCCTCTTGACCTGCTCCTTACAAACAGGGAAGAATTGGTAGGGGAAGTAGAAGTGGGTGGCAACCTAGGCAGCAGTGACCATCAGATGGTCGAGTTCAGGATTCTCACAAAAGGAAGAAAGGAGAGCAGCAAAACACAGACCCTGGACTTCAAAAAACAGACTCCCTTAGGTAACTGATGGGCAGGATCCCCTGGGAAGCTAATATGTGGTGACAAGGATTCAAGGAGAGCTGGCTGTATTTTAAAGAAGCCTTACTGAGGCCGCAGGAACAAACCATCAGAAGTGCAGAAAGAATAGCAAGTATGGCAGGCAACTAGCTTCGCTTAACAGTGAAATCTTTGGTGACCTTAAACTCAAAAAGGAAGCTTACAAGAAGTGGAAATTTGGACAGATGACTAGGGAGTAGGATAAAAATATTGCTAGAGCATGCAGGGGTGTAATCAGGAAGGCCAAGGCACAAATGGAGTTGCGGCTAGCAAGGCATGTGAAAGGTAACAAGAAGGCTTTCTGCAGGTATGTCAACAACAAGAAGGTCAGGGAAAGTGTGAGACCCTTACTGAATGGAGAAGGAAACATAGTAACAGATGATGTGGAAAAAGCTGAAGGACACAATGCTTTTTTTGCCTCGGTCTTCACAGACAAGGTCAGCTCCCAGACTGCTGCACTGGACAACACAGTCTGGGGAGGAGATGAGTAGCCCTCAATGGTGAAAGAACAAGTTAAGGACAATTTAGAAAAGCTGGAGGTGCACAAGTCCATGGGTCCAGATATAATGCATCTGGGGGTGCTGAGAGAGTTGGCTGATGTGATTGCAGAGCCATTGGCTATTATCGTTGAAAATTCATGGTGATTGGGGGAAGTCCCGGACAATTGGAAAAAGGCAAATATAGTGCCCATATTTTAAAAAAGGAAGAAAGAGAAGCCAAGGAAATACAGACTGGTCAGCTTCACTTCAGTCCCCAGCAAAATCATGGAGCAGGTCCTCAAGGAATCCATTCTGAAGCACTTGGAGAGGAAGGTGATCAGGAACAGTCAACATGGATTAATCAAGGGCAAGTCATGCCTGACCAACCTGATTGCCTTCTATGATGAGATAACTGGCTCTGTGGATATGGGAAAAGTGGTGGATGTGATATATCTTGACTTTAGCAAAGCTTTTGATACAGTCTCCCACAGTATTCCTGTCAGCAAGTTAAAAAAGTATGGCTTGGATGAATGGACTATAAGGTGGATAGAAAGCTGGCCAGATTGTCGGGCTCAATGGGTAGTGATCAATGGCTCGATGGCTAGCTGGCAGTCAGTATTGAACGGAGTGCCCCAGAGGTCATTCCTGCAGCTAGTTTTGTACTATATCATTATCAATGATCTGGAGGATGGGATGAATTGCACCTTCAGCAAGTTCACAGATGACACTAAGCTGCGGGGAGAGGTAGATATGCTAGAGGGTAGGGATAGGGTCCAGTGTGACCTAGACAAATTGGAGGATTGGGCCAAAAGAAATCTGACCAAGTTCAACAAGAAGTGCAAAGTCCTGCACTTAGGAAGGAAGAATCCCATGCACCACTACCGACTGGGGACCGACTGGCTAAGAAGCAATTCTGCAGAAAAGGACCTGGGGATTACAGTGGATGAGAAGATGGATATGAGTCAGCACTGCATCCTTGTTGCCAAGAAGGCTAATGGCATATTGGGCTGCATTAGTAGGAACATTGCCAGCAGGTTGAGAGAAGTGATTATTCCTCTCTATTCGGCAGTGGTGAGGCCACACCTGGACTACTGAGTCCAGTTTTGGAGGAGGTCTAGGTTGGATATTAGGAAAAACTATTTCCCTAGGAGTGTGGTGAAGTACTAGAATGGGTGACCTAGGGAGGTGGCGGAATCTCCATCATTAGAGGCTTTTAAGGCCCGGTTTGACAAAACCTTGGCTGAGATGATTTAGTTGGTGTTAGTCCTGCTTTAAGCAGGGGATTGGACTAGATGACCTCCTGAGGTCTCTTCCAACCCTAATATTCTATGATTCTATATATGCGCCCTTTTGGACATGCTCATATAAAGGGTATATTGCCACATCAGAAAACCAAGTGTGGTTCTGAGATAATTAAGATTTACATAATTACTTCACTGTACAATGCTTCACAGTAGCACAATTATTCTGAAAATATTGTGCTACCGTGAAAGCTTTTTATTGGCTAATGATTGTAAGGTGTACAGTAAGATGCTTTCTTCACATCTCGTATAATTTTCAGGAATATTTTTTTTTTAAACAGAAGAATTGCAACAAGTCTCCTAGAGAGTGAGATATGGTTGCAGTCACTTGGATACTCATCACCTACAAGCACGCTTGCACTGTTCTCTCCAAACTGTGTGGGCAGGAAGCAGAAAGGTCTCTTCATGAACCAGCTCTCCCAGGAAATAGCCACAAGGTGGAACTTCACATATTACATGTAGAAAAACCTAACAGAGAACAAAGAAGCTTTGATACTTTTTTGCTGGAGACAACTGGAGCCTGGCAGACATTGTCATTCACATTCTCAAGCTCTTTGAGGAGTTAGTTTGAAAGATAAGCTCCAGAGTGCTTGCATATTTGTCATGTACTAGCTGTCAGGACTCTGACAGTCTTATCTCAGCATGCAAGTGCTGGATCAAGCCAACAAGACCATGAAAAAGAAAGGGTCTTTTTGAGCAGTTTAACAGTGTGCAGTCAGGAAAGATACTGTGTAGCATGCATGCTGGATCCCCAGTTCAAGTTCTTCACCTTCAGCTCTGAATTTCACAGAGACAATTCTGGGGTTATCACACATAGGCTGGAGAATATCAGGGAACCCCCCGTCATCTGAGAAGTAATAAAAACCAAAGAGAATGTGTCATCAAACCCATTTGGAAGCTTTATGTGTGAAGAGATACTTGGATAAGAGCATGACTGAATCGTAAGCAACTACATATTCTGCCAAATCTTAGTTTGTGCTCTACCTCACTGAGCATACTATTCCACACAGAGGAGGCCATGATGAGTGGCGGGATAATCATGCTAGTTCATTGCCATATCTTGCAAACCTGGCTTTGTCTTACGTTGGAGTTCTTCCCAGCAGCATTCTCTTCAACAGGCTCTTGATCTACACTGAAGAGGTTATGTCTGAAAACAGATGCCAGCTCTTGCCAGAAAATGCAGAATAGCTTATCATCTTGAAACATGATCTGCCCACACTGGATTTTTAATACTGATAGCTATTTGTAATTCTCCACCAGGTTTGCAGAATGCTTGTGTATGCTATTTATAAATCAAATCCACAGAAAGTTTCTGGTTAACTAGTATTGCATAAACTAAAGCACTTCCCAAGTATTCTCCCCTGAATTGCTAGCACTTAAAATTAACCACTATTTTTAATACAAATTGCTGTTCTACTTTTAACCAAGAAACACACATTTAGCATACACAGTAAGTAGTGATGTAGAAACTGAATATAACTAAGTTTATTTTTCCACATAAACTCTGAATATTTCCTAAACATTCTGGGATGCATGTTGCAACCTAGATTTGGATTCCAACTACCGGTACATGGAAAGCATGTAGAAGATTGGTTTTTTTAAAATGTGTGATCTCTACAAATTTACTTGCTTCAAAATTTTGATTTAGTAGGCGAGTTATAATGGACTGGTGTGGAAAGCAGGAAAAAATTATTTTTCTACATCATACTGCATCTCAGCCTAGATGGATCAGATAGGATAAATAGCTTGAATTTAAGAAGGGAATTGAAGTAAACAGCAATGATTAAATCCATACCCCACCAGATAGGACATCTCAGCTAAGAGCAGCTGAGACAGCATTCCACATGCCCCTCTTTCCACTCCCTTCACCTTCAGAGGCTAGGGACTGCAGCTTCATTCCCTCCTCCTTTTTCCCCTCTCATTCTCCTTCCCTTGTTCTGCTTGGAGTGTGAGATAGACAGGGGGAGAGGGTGTCATACAGTGCATCTGCATCCAGGGGCTTCTCTTACCCACCATGGAGTTATTAGATGATGGTGGAGGTCCAGGACTGGTGACAGTCTCTTGTACAGGTGTGGAGAGAGGAAGGCAGTGATTCCCAACCAGGGTAGCCCTTACAGGCTTCCTGTTTCAATCCCACCCTTCCACTCAAACTAGTAGCTGCATCTTGTACAGGTGTGGAGAGAGGAAGGCAGTGATTCCCAACCAGGGTAGCCCTTACAGGCTTCCTGTTTCAATCCCACCCTTCCCACTCAAACTAGTAGCTGGATCTCCTATGATACCAGGGACTTGGCTAGTTAATTTTGGGGTCTGGAGGGAATTATTTTTTATTCTTAACCTGGCAAACTGATATGTGGGGGTTTTCCACTTTCCACCCAGAAGATTCCTTTGTTTTGTTTTTTGAGAAGGTGTTAAATTACAATTGTCGCAATGTTAGAAAGTTTCAGGGTGGCTGGCAGGTTAGAAAGATTCCAACTGAGTAGCTAGTGGGTTGCTTGGCAGTGGCCCTGGGCACTACCATGGCATGGTGAGGGGTATGCCTCTATGTCTGGACTCCGTCTATGTCATCTCATGTTTCCTACCCCAGTACAGAACCAGGGAGGGGGTGAGACTCTGCTCTGGTCTACACTAGAGGTGGGGGGGGGGAATCGATCTAAGTTACACAACTTCAGCTACATAAATAACATAGCTGAAGTCGACATATTTAGATTGACTTACCGTGGTGTCTTCACCGTGGTGAGTCGATTGCTGCTGCTCCCCCATCAACTCTGCTTGCACCTCTCACAGCGCTGGAGTACAGAAGTCAACGGGAGAGGGCTCAGGTGTTGATTTATCGCATTTAAGCTAGATGCGATAAATCAATCCCCGCTGGATCGATTGCTGCCCGCCAATCCGGTGGGTAGTGTAGACATACCCTCTGGCTTCCAGTCAGGGTCCCTTGGCAGGCCTGAGGGTGTAAAGGAGACATGACCTTCTCACTCACCCTCAGGTTTACATGAGGGGTCATTGGGGCCAGCTAAACAGCAGCACTGGAAAAAACCTGCTGGGTAGTTGGGGGTGATTTACCCACTTATTTATTGCTACATAAAGTTAAACAAAGAATTTCTGGGTCTCGTTGTTTCTGTGCCCACATGAAGACATTCCAGAGGGAGTTCTCAGAAAAGAACTGCTTTGCAGACAGCGAGTACTGACTGTGTGGCATTTCCATCCAACAGGGGAACTTTACTCTGATACATGCCAGGTGAGTGTTGATCCTTAAATGAAGAGTTGTGTTTTAATGTGCAGTGTTTTGAGACTCAAAAAACAAACAAACAAGACTTTGAATAATTCAGATCATTCATAGCTCTTCTCATTACCAGGCTGAATACTGCCAAGAAAGAGTCAAACAGTCCGCTCTATGATTTCAAAGTAGTAGTCCCCAGGCATGAATTTAAAAGGGGGTTTATTAATACAAACAAATCCTGGCTAATACAAACAAACAGTTAACCAATAACCCAAAGGACCTGGTTCTCATGCTATTTCTCAACAAGCAAGGCCAACACACAGCTCTTTTCTAGGTTTGTGATTAAAACAATTTTTGTCACATTCAGTCCTAGTCTCCAGTCACTTTGCAGTGCTCTGCAGGACATGTTTACTAATATTAAAATGAACACATTTATTCAGAACACCCAGTTCTCTGGAAAAAAAAACCAACATGAAAAATCATGCATTTATAAATACCTCACCACAGCAGAATAGTGGATAGTCAAAAAATTACTATTCATTACATGCACACACACACACATACACATATGCAAGGATGTAGCCAGTCTGATGACAATCTGTGGCAGGAACAGGCTCATCTACACCCACTAAAGTAAAAAACCAGATCTCTTGGGGGCAAAATCAAATGCAAAGTAAACAGATTCTTGTAGCCATTGTTCCAAAGATATGCTTCCTTTGGCTGAGGTGAATGAGGCTAGGATTTCAATCAGTGTTTAAACATAAATTAGGGGGCTCCCTCCTGCTAATCTTACTGTCTTCTCTGATTCTGTGTCTTGCCGAATCTGTTCCTTGTTTCAATGTTATGCTCAAATAAGTAACAGCCTAAATCTCTCCTTTCTCCTTCCTATTGATTCCTATGCAGAGGCCTCATGTAAATTCCTATGCACAATTTAAGCCCGATTTGAGTGTCAAGTGTGACTCCAGTGGAGTGTTGGGATATTCACCTGCACACAGATGAATTTTGCCCTTACTGGACAAGCATCTCCAATTGATCCCCCCTCCCATTCACTCTCAGGGCTGGGTTCCACCACATCCCTGGAGTGAAAGCAGACAACTGTTTTGGTAATGCCCTGGCACTCAGAGCATGGGGTCCACTACAACCATCACAAATTAGCAAGAAGTATTCATAGAGCTACAAGTTTGACACTAGGTAATGCTAGCAATTTGTACCTTGATTCCCTTTGGCTCTACAACCTAGTTTTAAACACTCATCAATTTTCTATTGCCCAAAGGGCAAAAATGTCTCTGTTCTAATTAAGACAAGCTATCTAGAACATATTTACATAGAACCTAAGAATTTAGATATTTTAATTAATGGGCTTGATACAGAGAGCTCTAAATTATCAGATTACCACTAGATGCAAATCTGTTTTCTGATTGTCAAATAGAGGAAAGAGCTGTCTGCTTGGAAAAAAAATTCATATTAATATAAATGAAAGTGAATTTTTATTTTTAATTTTTTTTTGTGAAAGAGACAAGAGAATTTATGCCATAGCTGAGTAGTAAATGCTCTTTGCTGACTGACTTCTAGATTTAGGAAGAATTTTTGAAGAATTGCCACATGTAATTAAGGGTAATCTTCCTTATTCAGTCCACAAAGGACTACCTGAGGATGATGATGTTATACATGGGTTTCTCTCTAGACACTTGCTGAGAAACTGAAAGTAAAATTATTTTTTATGAGCCATGTGAAGAATTTCCAGGACAGATTGAGGCCAAGAGTAGGCTGCCAGGATAATTTGGGCTTACTGTTGCCTCGTCTTTTCCAATATTATGAGAATCATGGGCCAAAGAGAGCAAACACATGAGGAATTTCAGCTATGACTTAGAATAAGGCTCTGCTACAATTATTTCCCAGTCCTGAAAACATGAATGCTCTCTAAATATTGAGATAGAGTATCGTGGAGTCCCCTATTTTTCTAAAATAGATAGGACAGTCATAGGTGAGACATACTTGTGAGTACGTACACTCCTCATCTGAATATCCAAACACGGTGGACTGAATCCTACATGCATAGATGGGAGTGAATCTAGTAAAGACCTCTAGAGATTCCATAAATATTCTAGGGTTTCTTATGACTCCTTACAGTTTTAGAAAGCAACTTGCATGGAAGCATCTATTTTGATCTGTAAGAACCTCCTTTGGATAAACTCTCTGAAAGCCAAAGGAAATGAGTGTTGGTCCCCTCCCTAAACATTGGTGGAAATGGCCCCAGCTGAAAGCATGAAGTTAATTAGTACAATCTAGGATGAGAGACCCAAATGGCATCAAAATTGTTTTAAATGTCCTAACTACTACGTTAAAATTTTTAAAATAGCACCTAAGATTATTCAGCTAATCCAGCTGCTCATGTGAAATGAATATTTTGACACCTCTATTTTCCAAGACTACTTATTTAGGGCAAGTCTATACTACAAAGTTAAGTCGACCTAAGTTAGGTTGACGTACAGCCATTGCAGTAATTACTGTGTTTTTTCCATGTCCACATTACGTTCCTCCCCCCCTTCAGCAGTGTGCATCTTCACCAGGAGAGCATCCATCAATTTAACTGTGTGGAGCACTGCCAGCTGGAGCCCCTCCCTACCCTCGGGGGACAGCGTGGAGGGGGGGAAGCTCCAGCTGTGAGTCCGGGGGCAGGGCTGACAGCCAACAGGCAATGTAATTAACGCAGTGTCTACACAGACACTGCATCACCCTAACTACATCATCCTAACCACTATGCCTCTCAGGGTGGTGGCGTTAAGTCGATGTAGTGGGTGACTTACATCGGTGGAAGCTACATTTTAGTGTACACACTTACAGAGGTAGGTCATTATAAGCTGCCTTATATTGATCTAGCTCTGTAGTGTAGACCAAGCCTTAGAACATAAGCTCCATGGGACAGGGACTGTCCTTTTGTTACACATTTGTACAGTGCCTAGCCCATGTGGTCCTTCCTGGTCTGTGGCTGGGATACGTAGGTACTACCATAATAATACGTAAGTAAATATCATAGCCTGTGATGCAATACTCTTCCAGAAGTTCCCCTGGACACAGTGAAGACTCTTCACCATTAGGAGATACTGAGGCCACAAAAGAAAATTGGAATACAATTAATTTACTTTTACCCAAATTCCATATGCTATTCAGGTCTGAAATGAATGGAATATATGTTTCCAGATTAAAAATATCTGTGAAGCTTCATACTAGATTGTACGTGCACCCATGCACATTCCTGTAGAGGGCTGCAATATAGCAGTAGCAACAGCACTTAATTAGCCACACTACAGCTCTGATACTTTCCAAAGAGCCTCAAATCAGCACAAGTTACACAGCCCCATCTCCAATTTGACCTATGGTTGCAACTGATTGCAAGGTTTTTCATCATTTAACTAATCTCTGCTGTCTTCCAGTGCTCTGACATTCTTCTCTTCCCCACTTGAGGTTTGAGACCAGTACAAGCCACTCATCCCTTCTGGACGGGAAGTGTTAACAGTCATCTCTTCATCACAGTCCAGGATAAGAACCTGAAGCACATGTAGCTCCTATATGCCAGCTGGAGAAGGCATCTCCTTGTTTACTGTGCTCCAAAATGATGACTAGTGCATGGGTCTTTCCTTGCTTGCTTGCTGGTGGGCTGGTTTTCCCCCCTTCTCCTAATGTGTCAGGGTAGTCATCCAGAAGAACAGACAATTCCTCTGTGGCGGTTACTGACATTGAACTATGGCATCAGAGCATGGGATCCCCACATCTGTCATGCCCTCATCACAGGGTTCACTCACCGCTTGCAGTACCTGCTACTGGTCATCCTGGGGATTAGCTCCGCCAGCCTGCGCTCTCTAGTGGTGTCTTCCCCCAGCTTGTCTTCTTCTGCTGCCCCACTCACTCCCAGATCTGCAGCTTCCTATTTGTGGCTTGGCCCTCCAACTGGTCACTAAAGTACTCCCCTTATAAGGGAATCCAAAGTCCTTCCCAACCGCCAACATCCTGGGCCACTACCCAGTAGCTGGTAAAAAAATCCAGGCTCACCCTCTACACTGGATTCAATCCCAGGGACCTATAACATGCAGCAAAGGCTTATATCTCCATAGGCCTCACTGCAGTTTCCCTAGGCTTCTTCCTACCTTGCTGGCTTCTCCCTTCTCTAGGTTTGCCAGCCTCCAAATCTCTTCACTCAAGGACTGACTGTAACCTACTTCCTTGCAGCCTTTCCCAGCCCTTGCAATAGCCAAATAGCTGACTACACAATGATCCTGCCTATTCCTGTACAGCTGAGCATACTCTTAATTAGTAGCCTACTCTTCGGCTCCTCCTCCAGGTGCAGCCAGGCGAGTTAACTGGCCTGCCTGGCCACCTTGACCCCTTTTAACCCAGTGTGGGCAGATGCCCCATCACCTCCATCACCCCCGAGCCAGATGTTAAATATTGTTAGAATGTCTCCACTCTCTGCACTTCTGTATTATAAGTGCTCATTTTACATCTGGGGCAATTCTAAGCATTGCTTACCTGAGTTTGCGGCAGTTGGAACTAAAGTAACAATAATAAAAATAAAATGAGCCATGTTCTTTTCAAAACAAAAAGTGAGAGGAGAAAACATTTGTAAATGGGAAATGACAAAACATGTAAGGAAAGTGATTAAATCTCAAGTGTCTGAACAGATATTTCAGCCAAAGCACACGAAACAATTATGCTACATGTTTACGATAAGGCATCCATTTGTGAGCAATAGCTGGTGCACAAGCTTTTAGTTCATGAAAGGCGTGAGAACACAATCTTTACAAGGTCTAGTTTGCAGCAGTTTGCAGGTGGCTTATTCCTGTTAATTAACTTGAGTTTTTGGGTTCTGGATCCCAAACCTCCAAGGGAAACCTGCCACCTGATGCTTCATGGCCCTATCGGCCACTCTGACTGTTCCCTCAACCCGCACCCTCACCCTCCAGCTCAGTACGAAGTTCGATGCCTCCTCTGAGCCTTAAGGGGATGATAGAGAGCTACTTCAGGAAAACTCCTGGGAAATGATCACTACCCACTCTCAGAAAGCCATGGGCAGCGGTGGAGGACCAGAAAATGATCCAACTCTGCCCTCCTGGAAAGAGAAATGAGGGAAGAAAAAGGGGATGGGTGGGGGGAGAATGGAAAAAGAAGGGCTCTGCATAGAAAGAGAAAACGTGAGACATGAGGCTAGTATAAGGCCTAAGGCCTGAATTAAAGTCAGGCCCTGCTGATATAAAGCACAGTTAGTAAGAGAGTCATATTATGAGCAAAAGTCAGGCCCTGTCACAAAACATGCCTACTTGCAGGTTCAAAGTGTGGAACATGAACTTGACAAGAACATGTTTGGTGTTGAAAAAAAACAAACACTCCTAAGTGGTAGGCATTGGATACTTGTATAAACACATTCCAGAAGGATTGTGCCAGAACACCCCAGTACGAAGATATGGTATAAACACACTCCCCGAATATAATACAGGGGCACACTGGCCCCTGCTGAAGAAAAGGTCAGGACAACAGGGTGAGGGATAGAAATGTTTTGATTGAACCAACATGTACAAGGTAAACCGTAGTAAGTAACCATGTCAGAGGAGCAATACGTAACTTCTTTATCAGTGTATAAAGGAGGGGTCACAGATGGGATGTCTTTGCCAGGCCAAGAGGGGAGCTAGGGTTGCCAGGCATCTGGTTTTCAACCAGAATACCCGGTCAAAAAGAAACCCTGGCAGCTCCAATCAGCACCTGCTGACTGGGTCGTTAAAAGTCTGCTTGGCGGCACAGCGGGGCTAAGGCAGGCTCCCTGCCTGCCCTGGCCCCGTGCAGCTCCTGAAAGTGGTCGGCATGTCCCTGTGACCCCTAGGCACAGAGGTGATCAAGGAAGCTCTGCCTACTGCTCCCACCCCCAGCAACGACTCTGCAGATCTCATTGGCCAGGAACCGCAGCCAATGCGAGCTTCGGGAACCACAGCCAATGGGAGTTGCAGGAATGGTGCCTGCAGGCACGGGCAGCGCAGTCTGCGCAGAGCCACCTGGCTGCACTTCCGCCTAGGGGCCAGACATGCAGGCTGCTTCCAGAAGCCATGTGGAGCCAAGTCAGGTGGGGAGCCTGCCTTAGCCCCACTGCGCTGCGGACCGGGAGACACCTGAGGTAAGTGCCAAGCTGGAGCCCACACCCCGAACCCTCTGCCCCAGGTAGGAACCCCCTCCTGCAGCCTAACACCCTCCCCAGAACCCACACCCCCACCTGCACCCCAACCCCCTGCCCCAGGTTGGAACCCACATGGGCACCCAAACTCCCTCCCAGAGCCTGCACCTCAACCCCCCTGATGCACCCCAACTCTCTGCCCCAACCCTAAGCCTCCTCCTGGAGCCCTCACACTGCTCACCCCCCGCACTTCAACCCCCTACCCCAGCTCTGAGCCCCGTTCCACACCAAACTCCCTCCCGGAGCCCGCACCCTGAGCCCCCTCCCACACCCCAAGCCCCTACCCCAGCCCTAAGCCCCCTCCTGGAGCCCACACTCTGCACCTTCTCCTGCACCCCAACCCCCTGCCCCAGCCCTGAGACCCCTCGTGCACCTCAAACCCCTCATCCTGGCCCAATCCCAGGGTCCACACCCCAGTCAGAGCCCGCACCCCCTCCCACACCACAGTCCCCAGCCCTAAGCCTGCTCCCACACTCCAAACCCTTTGGCTCCAGCCCAGAACCACCCTCCTGCACCTCAAATTCCTCATCCCCAGCCCCACCCCAGAGCCCGCACTCCCAGATGGAGCCCTCAGCCCTTCCTGCACCCCAGCCCCCTGCCCCAGCCCAGAGCCCACTCCTGCACCCCAAACTCCTCATTTCTGGCCCCACTCCAGAGTCCACACCCCCAGGTAGAGCCCGGACCCCAACCCCCTGCCCCAGCCCAGTGAAAGTGAGTGAGGGTGGGAGAGAGCAAGCAACGGAGGGAGGGGGGCTGGAGTGAGTGTGGGGCAGGGTCTCAGAGAAGGGTCAAGGCAAAGCAAGGGTGTTCGGTTTTGTGCAATTAGAAAATTGGCAACCCTAGGGGGAAAGGAAAGTCCCGCTGTTCACTGAGCTGGTCCATTGTAACGGGCATACATGTGTTAATGGATCTGTAGAGTCTAGGGGATACTAAGACCATATTTTGTTGACAACAAACCTGGCTGAGCACCTTTGCTACTGACCCAGGTCTCTGGTCTCTTTGGGTAGTTCGATCACGGTCTGCTGAGCCGGCTACCTGTGCAGAGCCAGCACAGCACACAGAGAACACACATGCAGCCAACAATTAACAACAGGCTCCAAGACCTAAACCTATGTGTACTATATCAGCCCAACTTGACAAACATTTATGGAGTGATTGACTGTGGGTAAGATTTGAATCCGCCCTAGTGTCAATAGAGTTTGTGATTTCAGCTGGACAGATGTAGAGAAACTGGAAACGATCCAGAGGTGAGCAAGAAAGATGATCAACGGGATGGACTGCAAGCCATATGAGCAAAAGCTGAAGGAACTGGCTATGCTTAGTTTGGAAAATAGGAGATTAAGGAAGGACATGACAGCTGTCTTCAAATACTTGAAAAGCTGCCATAAAAAAGATGGAGAAAAGTTGTTCTCTCTTGCCACAGAGGGCAGGACAAGAGGCAGTGGGTTTAAACTACAGCAGGGTAGATTCAGATTAAATCTTATGAGAAACTTCCTAACTGTAAGAACAGTAGGACAATGGAACAGACTGCCTAGGGAGGTTGTGGAAGCTCATTCAGTGGAGGTTTTCAGAAGAAAGTTGGCTAGCTATCTGTCTGGGATATTTAGACACAACAAATCCTCCATCTTGGCAGGGGGCTAGAATAGACTAGATGACCCTTGAGGACCCTTCTAACCCTATGATTCTATGATTTTGCACAGCCCTAATAGCAGAATTTTAATGGCAGTATGTAAATTTACACTTTTGCACCCACTGTAATGCTAAACCATCATACATCATAACAGAAACAGCAGTCATTACTATAATATGTAGTAGCTGCATATGCAAGAGATACAGAAGCCATTGAGAAGTTAGCATTTCCCACCTATTACCTCACAGTTATCAAATTATTTCCAGTTCTCAGAAACGCAAAAAAAGAAAACCCTATTGCAATGTCAGACAATGTTGTGTGGTAACCGATGGCAAATGCTGGTGACCCTTATAGATATGAGGCTATTCTTACACGGTAATGGGAAACAAATGCAATATATAGTACTTTAATCATATCAGTGACTTAGAGTTGTTCAGTGCCTTTTATACTAAGCATTGTACAAGGGAATATTTTTTAAACACTACTCCATCATGACTTCAGAAGGTCACGATTGTTAGTGTTTTGGTGACGTGACTGGGACTTTTTTAGTGCATAGTGTAAGGAAAGAAAAAATGGAGAAAGTTGAAGGATTTTAGTTTGATTAAAGGCCCATGAGTTGGCAAAAAGCTACAATGTGATCCATGACATAACGCCAAGCTAAATCTGTACTAAATTAAACTGCCTCTAGAGAAGATTGTTCTCATGTGATGGACACAGTAGAGTGGAATTCAAGAGATCTGATTTCAGTTTCTAGCTCTGCTAAAGACTTCCTATGTGACCCAGTGCAACTCAACCTCTCTGAATCTCAATTTCCCCATCAGTAAAATGGGCATAACACTACTTGTCACAGCCTTTGTATGTGTGGCATACTTGGGCTGTAAGCAATCCAGGGGAGGAACTACTAACTCTTAATGTGTATTTGTGCAGTGCCTACCACAATGTGGCCTCAATCTCAGTTGATGTTTCTATATGCTATTGTAATACTAGTACTCATAATAAATGCAGGGATATGTCTGACAAAATGGGCAGAAATGATGAAGGAGTAAAACTTTAATCTAAATACAATTGATATTTGACTCAGAAAGATATTGTTTCACATGTTTTAAATGTCAATACAATTTAGTTAAATTTTGTTAAGCTTTCTGCTTCATACTCTTACAACTGCAACATAAGATTTATATTAGTTGTCGAAACACTAAGTTGAAGTTGTATTTACTTTATTCCTACTATAATTAATTGAGCGTGAACCTTGAGCTATACAGAAATTAAATTGCTGTCTTCTTACCCTTTACCCCCTTGCCAAACTATCTTGTTAAATTATTTTTACAAGTTCTTAAGTGATGACATGGGACAGTAGTTTATGGCATTCATCAGGAAAGAAGAGCCATGCAAGTTATATTATTTGACTGAATACAAAGATGTACACAGTTGACAGTAAATCTGCATGATTTCTTCACTGCACCAGTTATAATATGTCAAATTTTGTGCAGTGAAACATCCCTGTGACAAGGACCAATTTAAGAAAGGAAAAACGAAGCTAAGAAACTTTACTGCACAGCTGGATACACAATCAAAGACCAGTCTCTTGTCTTTAGATTTCTAGCGTATTTACTAAAGCATTGCTTCTTTCTCTTTCTTCTTCTAGCTCCAAATCTTAAAGGCAATAGGAATTGCAGAGGTAGAATCTGAAGTTCAGTTTTTATAATTTTATTCTAAAACCACATACTATATATTTTTAAAAGACAGACCTTCAATAAAGTGCTTATAGCAGTTACTGTGAAATATCGCCTATATAAGATAATAAATCTGCCTGTAGGTGGAGGCAGTTGCAGAGCTGTACTGTGCTCTCTTCATAGCCATGGTCACACCTGGAGGCTATTACAATGGCCTAAGCCCCTGTGTGTTCCCCCTCCAGAGGTTTTGGAAAACTAGGTCTTAATTACCTTAAGGATGATGATATCTCTTCTGATCCCTTCCCAATGATTTTTCTCCCCATGCTGGCCTATTTGAGATCAAAGCAGAGAACCCTTTCTCAGCAAGCTAGGTGTAAGAGGACCATTTTTAGCTGTTTTATCCATGACTTTATGTAGCAGACCTCCACACCACATCTTGGGAAGAAGGATAAAGGCGTTTGAGGCACAAGTCATGTTCTCATCCATCCTCCCTGTTGAAGGAAAAGGCCCAGATAGGGACCATCAAATTGTGGAGGTAATGCGTGGTTGTGCAGGTGGTGTCACAGAGAGGGCTTTGGATTCTTCGGCCATAAGATGTTGTTCCAGCAAGAAGTATTGCTAGGAAGAGATGAGATCCACCTAATGAAGAGAGCAAAGAGCATCTTCGCAGGCAAGCTTGCTAACCTAATGAGGAGGGCTTTAAACTAAGTTCACCGGGGGATGGAGACCTAAGCCTTGAGGTAAGCGGGATGTGGGGTACAGCGAGGAATCACAAGGATGAGGGTGCAATAGAGGAGGCCTCCTGATTCATACTGAGAAAAGTAGGGCAATCAGCTAGTTATCTTAGTTGCCTGTACGTGAACACAAGAAGCCTGGGAAACAAGCAGGAAGAATTGCAGGTCCTGGCACAGTCAAGGAACTATGATGTGATTGGAATAACAGAGACTTGGTGGGCTAACTCACGTGACTGAAATACTGTCATGGATTGGTATAAATGCTTCAGGAAGGACAGGCAGAGGAGAAAAGGTGGAGCAGTAGCATGGTATACAAGAGAGCAATACAATTACTCAGAGCTCCAGTATGAAACTGGAGAAAAGCCTGTTGAGCGACTTTGGGTTAAGTTTAGAGGTGAAAGCAAAAAGGGTGATGTTGTGGTACGCATCTGCTACAGACCACCAGACCAGGAGGATGAGGTATACAAGGCTTTCTTTAGACAACTAACAGAAGTTTCCAGATCACAGGTCCTAGTCCTCATGAGGGAGTTCAATCACCCCAACATCTGCTGGGAGAACAATACAGCAGTGCACATACAATCCAGGAAGTTTTTGGAGAGTGTTGGGGACAACTTCCTGGTGTAAGTGCTGGAGGAACCAACTAGGAGCTGTGGTCCTTTTGACCTGCTTCTCACAAACAGTGAAGAATTTGTAGGGAAAGTAGAAGTGGATGGCAACCTAGGCAGCAGTGACCATCAGATGGTTGAGTTCAGGATCCTCACAAAAGGAAGAAAGGAAAGCAGGAGAATACAAACCCTGGACTTCAGAAAAGCAGACTTTGACTCCCTCAAGGAAATGATAAGCCGGATCCCCTGGGAGACTAATATGAGGAGGAAAGGAGTCTAGGAGAGCTGGCTGTATTTTAAAGAAGCCTTATTGAGGCCGCAGGAACAAACCATCCCGATGTGCAGAAAGAATAGCAAATATGGGAGGCGACCAGCTTGGCTTAACAGTGATATCTTCGGTGACCTCAAACTCAAAAAGGAAGCTTACAAGAAGTAGAAATTCGGACAGATGACTAGGGAGGAGTATAAAAATATTGTTAGAGCATGCAGCGGTGTAATCAGGGAGGCCAAGGCACAATTGGAGTTGCAGCTAGCAAAGGATGTGAAAGGCAACACGAAAGGTTTCTACAGGTATGTTAGCAACAAGAAGAATGTCAGGAAAAGTGTGGGACCCTTACTGAATGGTGGAGGTAACCTAGTGACAGAGGATGTGGAAAAAGCTGAAGTACTTGATGTTTTTTTTTCCTTCAGTCTTCCCAGACAAGATCAGCTCCCAGACTGCTGCACTGGGAAGCACAGTACGGGGAGGAGGTGAGCAGCCCTCAGTGGTGAAAGAACAGGTTAAGGATTATTTAGAAAAGCTGGACATACACCAGTCCACGGGACCAGATGCAATGTATCTGAGTGTGCTGAGGGAGTTGGCAGATGTGATTGCAGAGCCATTGGCCATTATCTTTGAAAACTCTTGGCGATCGGGTGAGGTCCTGGACAATTGGAAAAAGGCAAATATAGTGCCAAACTTTTAAAATGGGAAGAAGGAGAATCTGGGGAACTACAGACCGGTCAGCTTCACCTAAGTCCCTTGAAAAATCATGAAGCAGGTCCTCAAGGGATCCACTTTGAAGCACTTGGAGGAGAGGATGGTGATCAGGAACACTCAACATGGATTCATCAAGGGCAAGTCATGCCTGACCAACCTGATTGCCTTCTATGATGAGATAACTGGCTCTGTGGATATGGGAAAAGTGGTGGATGTGATATATCTTGACTTTAGCAAAGCTTTTGATACAGTCTCCCACAGTATTCCTGTCAGCAAGTTAAAAAAGTATGGCTTGGATGAATGGACTATAAGGTGGATAGAAAGCTGGCCAGACTGTCGGGCTCAATGGGTAGTGATCAATGGCTCGATGGCTAGCTGGCAGTCAGTATTGAACGGAGTGCCCCAGAGGTCATTCCTGCAGCTGGTTTTGTACTATATCATTATCAATGATCTGGAGGATGGGATGAATTGCACCTTCAGCAAGTTCACAGATGACACTAAGCTGTGGGGAGAGGTAGATATGCTAGAGGGTAGGGATAGGGTCCAGTGTGACCTAGACAAATTGGAGGATTGGGCCAAAAGAAATCTGACCAAGTTCAACAAGGAGAAGTGCAGAGTCCTGAACTTAGGATAGAAAGATCCCATACACCGCTACAGGCCAGGGACCGACTGGCTAAGTGGCAGTTCTGCAGAAAAGGATCTCGGGATATCAGTGGACGAGAAGCTGAATATGAGTCAGCAGTGTGCCCTTGCTACCAAGAAGGCTAATGGCATATTGGGCTGCATTAGTAGGAGCATTGCCAGATCAAGGGAAGTGATTATTTCCCTTTATTCGGCACTGGTGAGGCCACATCTGGAGTACTGTGTCCAGTTTTGGGCCCCCAACCACAGAAGGGATGTGGACAAATTGAAGAGAGTCCAGCGGAGGGCAACAAAAATGATTAGGGGGCTGGAGCACATGACATATGAGGAGAGGTTGAGGGAACTGGGTGTGTTTGATAGCAGCCTTCAGCCACCTGAAGGGGGGTTCCAAAGAGAATGGAGCTCAGCTGTTCTTAGTAGTAGCAGATGACAGAACAAGAAGCAATGGTCTCGGGATGCAGTAGGGGAGGTCTAGGTTGGATATTAGGAAAACCTATTTCACTAGGAGGGTGGTGAAGCACTGGAATGGGTTATGTAAGGAGATGGTGGAATCTCCATCCTTAGAGGTTTTGAAGGCCCAGCTTGAGAAAGCCCTGACTGGGATGATTTAGTTGGTGTTGGTCCTGCTTTGAGAAGGGGGTTGGACTAGATGACCTTCTGAGGTCTCTCTCAACCCTAATCTTCTATGATTCTGTGATCTTCCTTATCTGGGTGAAATTCACTCTTTATACAACAAGCCTCCTACTAGCCCTGTGATGAGGCTCTGTCTTGCCATGCAAGAGAGTTAAGTTCAAGTCCTGGTCACTTCTTCTAGTTCCCCAGCTGACTTGGGCATCACTCTGGCCCTTGAAAATCATATCAAAAGGACCCTAGTGATGAGACAAGAACAGACTCAGCCAGCCAGGGAGAGGCTGCTCAGCCAGGGAGAGGAATAAAGTTAAGGTGATCATGGCCAAATTTGCAATTATGCTCTTCCCTCACTGACATGCACCTTCTTAAGGCCAGGCAGGAGGAGTCATTTATGACAGCTATTGGCTCTCCTCTCCCTAATATTGATAGAGAGAGGTGGAGGCTAATGGCTGATCTCAGGAATGGCCCCGATAATACAAAGCATAGTAAGAAGGCTGTGCATTCAGTCTGGAGCTCCTCCTGGCATTTAAGCAGTTTTTGCTTTTTATTTTTCTAAAAATCCCAGATCATTTGAGGAGAGGCTGCCAAATCCATCCATCAACTCAGCTGCTGAAATATTTGTGTTTTAAAAAAATGTATACAGCATGAGTTCTTCACAACCTGAAGCTGTGGGAATTTTTTATTTTTAAATTATGGTCTTCCTTTGCAGCTCAATATTTCTTCAGAAGAATTAGGCCTCCAAGGGAGCAAGATATGGTACCCATTTGGGGGTTGTGTAGCCTTGCAGACTATGGGATTTTCTGCTGGACGGGGTCTTAAATGCTGGCAGATGGAAATTTTAAGACTTGTATTAGTCATGCCAAAGTTAGATTTATAGTTTTTCTGAGAAATCTCATTATTACAGGTTCTATGGCACTATTACAGTGTGCCGAAATGTTCTGCAATGAACTCTGACTTCTCAGAGATAGCATTTTAGGTGTTAAAATAGTTCATAATATAAACTAAAAGTGTAAAGTACAAGCTTTTACTTGGTGAATATAAGCCACAGGTAACAATTATGCTAGTGCTCAATTAGCATAAACATGTTGGCATCATGGCCGTTCTTCAAATCTCAGTCGCATTAAAAAGATGGCTATACAGCTTAAAATGAACATGAATATAGCCTGCATTGTGAAATATAAACATATGATACAAATGTCACAAGACCTAACAAACAACAGGAAGTTGTAAAGTTAACCTGGAGCTTGTGCATGAAGCAATAGACAGAATATGAGTTTTAAAATAGCCCTTCATTCCTCTCATCAAAATAATGAGATCTTTTTTCAAAAGAACAATAAGAGGGGGTAAATACAAGTCAGACAAGCAAGTGTAATATTAATTACATTAAGGAAAATCTGTTAATCATAAAATGGGAGTCTTAAAAACCAGAAAAGAGATTAAATTTCACACCACGTAGTAATCTATGCGTGTTGCTATGAGAGCTTCCATTCTATTTAGTTACAAACAAAAAAGTGAGTAGAATCACAGTAATTCCCTGGTAGCAGCCTTGATGCTGCTAGCACGAAACTCCCACTTATGCATATTCACCTGGCTGTTACTGCAACACTGCAGCTGCTATCCCAACTGGCTCCTTTGTTCCCACCCAACTCTGTTCCTACCCCACACAAAATCCTGAGGAGCTGCAAGTTCCAGACAGCGCCAGAACTTTTGGAATTAAAACAATACTTACAGTACCACAAGGGGGAGTGCTGGTTCATAGCCCACTATGGCCATCTTTGTTATATCTTTTACTTGTTATTGATTTAGGGGGAGGCGGTCCTCCCCACTTGTGAGTGTAACGTTCTGAACCTTGCGAATTTTGCCACACTAATGTTATTGTATATCATATCAGGTGGACTGTCTTCTGGGCTCCTCTTCTACATTCTCCAACACAGTTCCCAGAAGCAGTAGCTTCTGGAAGATATCAAAAAAGTTACTGGTGCACGACTGAACAGTCGTGGGATGAGTATCTAAGTGCTGCCAACATTGAAGCAAACTAAACTGCTATTTAGCCCTTCTATAAGTGCAGTCCAAATGGTATTTGGCGCACACGGAAATCACTTGAAGCTCTTGTGTATGTGAATGTCATGTGCTCTATAAGAATGCTGGGAGGAACCACAGAAGTGCCGATAAAGTGCAGTTGCTGTCCTCCAAATTCTGCTTCTTTACCTTCCCCCCAGAAGCTATAATGGAAGCATGTTAAATAACGTACAAATGCCCTGCAAATTTCAAATCCAAAGCGCTTATCCATTCCTGCCCTACTTAAAGACAAGTTAGAAAATTCTGCAGTGAACATTAAGTTTGATTCTGAATATGAATTTTAGATTATGCTTGTCACAGACAAACCACAGAATTGTTAAACTTTTTTACAGCATTACTCTAGAGGAGTAGGAACCTGGCTAGTTGTGCTCATGATAAGGTGACTGTTAAATAAGCAACACATGAAGGTTTATTGTTTAAGATAATCATTTATGATTAAGATGTTTTTAAAAATCCACCAAATGAATTAAATAGCTATTTTAAGAATCAGGCACATAAATTCTAAATAAATATCCTATTTGCTGCTTTAAACTAAGCTTTAAATATTGATCTGCAGTTTTGCTACTGTGAGACGAAGGATTAAATAAACAACAATATACAACTAAGTAGTGAGTCTATACAGTTTAACCTCTCTACAAGATTTTGAAGCTGCAAACACTTGCAAGAGCTTCAAATTGGTGAAGAGAAAATTAATATAATTACTCTAGAGCAGTGTTTCCTGAACTTGAGATGCTGCTTGTGTAGGGAAAGCCCCTGGAGGGCTGGGTCGATTTGTTTACCTGCCGTGTCCACAGGTTTGGCCAATCGCAGATTCCACTGGCCACGGTTCGCCGCTACAGGCCAATGGGAGCTGCGGAAAGCGGTGCAGGCTGATGGACATACTGGCTGCCGCTTCCAGCACCTCCCATTGGCCTGGAGCAGCAAACCGCGGCCAGTGGGAGCCGCGATCAGCCGGACCTGCGGACGCGGCAGGTACACAAATCGGCCCGGCCAGCCAGCAGCTTTCCCTAAACAAGCGGCGTCCCAAGTTTGGGAAACACTGCTCTAGAGAATGTTAGAAGTGTGACCAAATTCTCATATACACTAAGCAAGTAATTTGCCTTTTATTTAGACATCGAGCACAGTTTCACCCAGACCAATAAACCTAAAATAAATATGATTAGAAATATCTTTACAACTACCACCTAAATAAGACAAAAGCCATACACATTTGGTTAACTTGTCAAGTGAAGAAAAAGAATGTATCAATACTCAGACTGTCAGCAGAAAATACATGTAAATCGCTTTCTCTTTTTGTTTCTTTTACATAATTTTTTGCAGGGTGCTTACTTCTACCATTAAGAAGTGAATATCAAACTTTTCACAATACTACAGTCACTGTATCTACAATTTTTCAAGAACAATGATCCAAATTCGGATGCACTCTTCTGGTAGCCATCTGATTTGCAGTTACAATATCTGTTTGCTAAAGCAGTGTGGTTGCACTGGGCGCCAAGGTTTACAAGATACCCTGATCTACCTCTGTGGCAGCAGAAGAGCCAACTGCAGCAGGGGTTGCTGAATTACCATACTCCTGCTGCTCTGCTGCAGCAAAGGGACAAATTGCTTCCTTCCCCGAAATAACTTTCTGGATTGACGGTTGGATAGTATTTCTAATCTGGCAGCCCCACAAAAGCTGATGATGGGGAAGTAGCCACCCAGCACATCTTGATAATCCAACAGATGAAAAATATCTAGTCAATGAAGGAAAAGTTCCCTGCATCATGTAAACCAGGAGTCCACTATGTGCAATCTGAGGTACATAGTGAGCCAAACAGAAGCAGTGATGGAGATAGGAAAATAAGGACAGGTCATAAGAAATCAGGGAAGTTTACACTCAAGGTGAAAAAAAAAAGGAAAGTTAGCTTCAGAGAGTCAATAGTCAACGGAAACCAAGGTTCCAGTTGTAAAAATTAAATGCTTCATCAGATCGGGATTTAAAACCTCCTACAATAATCCTCTCTCTTGCAATCACTGTAGCAGTGACATATCTGATACTTACCAATGCTTGTGCAGGAATGGCAAGGGTAATAAGTTTGCCCTTGCAAGGTTAGAAGTTCTGCAATCACAGCTAACTTTAGTGAGATTTCCTGCCAGCTTTCTGATCTGGGAGCATGGACACACAGTACTGCGTTCACACAGCACTAATGATAAGAGACACTTGTGTAAAGGTGACTGACAAAGATATTTCCAGATAATTTTTCATTTACCCACAACTACGCTCTGCTCTGTTTTCATAACTATATTGTTTCCTATTTTATTAAACTGTTTTTAGTAGTATCTTAGGGCCAAAACCAGCATGAAACAGAACAGCAATTTGTCTCTACCATAAATTTTCATTTTTGCGTTTAGATACAAAGACATTCCCTGGTTCCTTCACCAATTCATCTCCCACACATTCTATTCTTAGCACTTTCATTTTCCACTAAGTCTCATTTGCTATAAAAAGCAGGCAGAGTTTCCAAGTAAAACACAGGTCTGCTGAACTAAAGGCAAACATGGTGTAACTTTGTACTGTGTATGTATCTACAATAGAATATCTCTGTCATCATTTATAAAAATCCTTTTCTTTTGATTTTCTTTCCAAGGTCTGTACTTAGCATCTAAATATTCTAATCATCATTTGAGCTATGCTAAGTGAAAAGCCCCGATAGTCTACTGATGCCTACTTATCACGTCTCTGTCTCATTTGTGCACTTTTAAAGCCCCTTTTGAGTTTGTATTCAGGCATTTTTTAAAAAATTAGAGCTATAATTACAGCCTACTAGTAACAATCCATACCAAATAAAAGTTAAAAGAAAACTACCAAGGACTAAATAAAGGAGTGAGTGTTTCGGCCCTAAGCTGGTCAGAAATTGTTATGAATCACCATGATACACAGTGGACATCAGATCTGTGGAGATCATAATGCAAAAGTTAGATTTATTTATCTAATCTATTTAATTCTTAAATGGGACAGGTAGAATAGTGGATACATGAGTTACAGTATGTGCTTCTAGTTTACTGGTCAGGATGGGAATGATCTGAGATACGTTCTTTTCTTTGCTAATCAAATGGCAAACAGTCCTGCAGCCTTAACGTGTCCTCCAGGAGTTTTCTTGCCCTGCAGAGTTAATGCCACTGAGTAACATTGGGCTTCTGGTAATAAATAAATAAATAAATAAAATTAAAGATATTACTTTCCGGCAGGCCAGGTGGCATTTTAAAAGCTGCAGCTCTGTAATTAGATTTAATGTTG
This sequence comes from Gopherus evgoodei, assembly GCF_007399415.2. Lineage (NCBI taxonomy): Eukaryota > Metazoa > Chordata > Testudines > Testudinidae > Gopherus > Gopherus evgoodei. The sequence continues at coordinate 104,440,631 of NC_044329.1, read as the reverse complement.
TATGTATAGATGACATGAAAACAAATCTGAACAATATCCTTCTGGTTCCATAACAAAGATAAATGCAGACTAGCAAGCCTCTGGTTGTTTGTTTCTTTTTTAAAGGCTTCAATAGATGAGGAACCTGAAAAACACAGAACATAAAAAACAGGATTTCTTCCTCTACTGGGCAGAACAGTATGGGGAGGAGGTGAGCAGCCCTCAGTCACGAAAGAACAGGTTAAGGACTATTTAGAAAAACTGGACATGCACAAGTCCATGGACCCGGATGCAATGTATCTGAGGATGCTGAGGGAGTTGGCTGATGTGATTGCAGAGCCATTGGCCGTTATCTTTGAAAACTTATGGTGACTGGAGGAGGTCCCGGATGATTGGAAAAAGGCAAATATAGTGCCCATCTTTAAAAAAGAGAAGAAAGAGAATCTGGGGAACTGCAGACTGGTCTGCCTCACCTCAGTCCCTGGAAAAATCATGGAGCAGGTCCTGAAGGAGTCCATTCTGAAGCACTTGGAGGTGAGGAAGGTGATCAGGAACATTCAACATGGATTCATCAAGGGCAAATAATGCCTGATCAACCTGATTGCCTTCTATGATAAGGTAACTGGCTCTGTGAATATGGGGAAAGTGGTGGATGTGATAATTACCTCTACCCCGATATAAAGCGACCTGATATAACACAAATTTGGATATAACGTGGTAAAACAGTGCTCTGGGGAGGCGGGGCTGCGCACTCTGGTGGATCAAAGCAAGTTTGATATAACGCGGTTTCACCTATAACGCAGTAAGATTTTTTGGCTCCCAAGGACAGCATTATAATGGAGCAGAGGTGTATCTTGACTTTAACAAAGGTTTTGATACGGTCTCCCATAATATTCTTGCCAGTAAGTTAAAAAGTCTGGATTGGATGAATGGACTATAAGGTGGATAGAAAGGTGGATAGATCATCAGGTAGTGATCAACAGGTAGTGATCAATGGCTTGATGTCTAGTTGGCATCCATTTTCAAGCAGAGTGCCCCAGGGGTTGATTCTGGAGCCAGTTTTGTTCAACATCTTCACTGATGGTCTGGATGAGTGACCTAGACAAACTGGAGGATTGAGATAAAAGAAATCTGATGAGGTTCAACAAAGACAAGTGCACAGTCCTGCACTTAGGACGGAAGAATCCCATACACTGCTATAGGCTGGGGACTGACTGGCTAAGCGGCAGTTCTGCAGAACAGGACATGAGGATTACAGTGAAGGAGAAGCTGGATAGGAGTCAACAGTGTGCCCTTGTTGCCAAAAAGGCTAACAGCATATTGGGCTGCATTAGTAGGAGCGTCCCCTCTATTCGGCACTGGTGAGGCCCCATCTGGAGTACTGTGTCCAGTTTTCGGGCCCCAAATTGGAGAGAGTTAAATTCAAATCCTGGTCACTTCTTCTAATTCCCCAGCTGGATTGGGCATCACTCTGGCCCAATCCTAATCTTCTATGATTCTATGATCACCAAAGGAACAACACAGAAAACTCTATGGGCTGCATCAATCTGTGCAGCTAGATACTGTGCATCCATTAGCACTGTACTTAATGCCTCTCAAACATTATTAAATTTATTCTCACGCACCCTTACTAAGTAGGGAAATAGTCTCTCTTTTTTACAGGCAAATTTTTTTTTCAAGTTCATATAGAAATATGTTGCATAGTGTGACAAACTGGGAAAGTTCTTAATGTTTTCTCTGAGTACTGTGTTGGTGCCTCAGTGTCCCCATGGCAGTTCTTAAGTATCTGGCAGAGCAAAGGGCCAGTACACCTAAATGCCTGACACTCTGTCTCCTAGCAACTGATGACCTGGGCCCCTCCTCTGCAAAGGTGCCAGCTGAAGGTGTTGGAGACAAAGGGATCAGGTGACCTCCTGGCCCGGGAAAGGGGCTGAGGAGAGAGGAGGGGCTGGGAGGGGTTGTTAGTCTGGAGCTGGCTGGGGTCAAGGGTGGAGGGCAGATCTGGGGGTCTGGCTCACTGCCCCCCAGAATGGACCCAGCCGAGGGGTCCGGTTCGCTGTATCTACAAGCTCTGTTTTAGACCCTGTTCCTGTCATCGAATAAACCTCTGTTTTACTGGCTGGCTGAGAGTCACGTCTGACTGCAAAGTGGGGGTGCAGAACCCGGTGGCTTCCCCAGGACCCCGCTGGGGTGGACTCGCTGTGGGAAGCACATGGAGGGGCAGAGGATGCTGAATGCTCCAAGGAGAGACCCAGGAGGTGAAGTTGTGTGAGCTTCTTGCCCTGAACAAGTCTGCTCCAAGGGAGAGGAGGCTCCCCAAAGTCCTGACTGGCTTGGTGGGGAGCAGTTCCAGAGCATCGCCCGGTGACTCCGTGACACATAGCCAGGCATTGATAGGTCCCAAGTCCTAGTCTCAATCCAGTCTCTTAACTACAAGGTCATCCTTTCTCCCATTATGGTTTTCTACATATGGAGTAAGGAGTGATACTGCACTGAAGGACACTGCCATGCAAACTGGTGGATATCTTAAGACAGAACAGGAAATCCTGAAGACTATGGAACTTTTTGGAAGGCCTAGGCATTTGTGCCACTATCCTGGACTCTTCTTTGCCACAGCAGTACAGGTCCTTCAGGACCTAGACTCTCATGATGTCCCTAAGCACTCTGGGGGAACACTGAGGAGGTGACAGCATGGAGGAATAGATCATGTAATATAATGTACAGAAAAAGCCCAAGTTTCCAAGTGAAAGATGGGAAGAACAATTCTTTTGTCACTCCATCCTCTCCAGGCCCAACAGTGTCCCTGGACACAAAAAAGAGCCAGACACATTAGTGAAATCCTGCCCTGTTAAAGTCAATAGGAGTTTAACCATTGACATCAATGTGGGCCAGGATTTCACCCATGAAGTTTGCAAGGTGATGCCTGTCTCTGAACCCCTAATAGATGTGGCCAAAGATGTGATTTTTCATCTGCTTTCATCCACTACATAAAACAACATGATGATATGGCCCTTATGCATTAAATACTGTTAGAAATTTTAAGGTGCCTGCTTTCAGTTTTCACTCAATCAGTTGATATAGCCTGTTATTACTAATAATGATTATTGACTTATGTAGTAGTTTGCACTTATGTAGCTTCCTTCTGAGAATCTGAAAGTGCATTAAAAATGTTTGCTTACCCCAACAATACCTCTGCAATATAGGAAAGCATTGTTATTTCTATTTTACAAAAGGGGAAACTTGTCAGGCTAGGGTAGAAGTATGTTATTTGAGAACTACAGTAAAACACCACCATTACAATAGTACAACCCATGCTTATGCTTTATTACTTGCTCCTTGACATTACTAGCAGAAATCCAGACTAAATTAGACCCCACTGAATTGTAGTCCAGCCATAAGAAATATTTTCTACCAACATGCACTTAATCTAACTGGGAAAGTGCGGAGCAAACTAATAAGGACATTAAATTGGGAGTAAATTAATGCAATGTGTGATGCTATCAGTGGCAGAAGCTTTCTAGGTATGTTCGGCAGCAGCATGTAGATGAAAAGGAGAAGAAATAGCAGGAGATCAATAAATGGGGAGGGGCTAGGGGAAACGAATGTATTGAGTGTGCTATGGGCATGCTCTCTAAATAGATTTACCTTCCAAAGACAGACAAGTGGAATGTTTCCTCTGCAAATACTGTAACCTGCTCACACCTATACAAGTTCCTATCTGGTAGGAAAGATGATTGATTTTAAGAGTTACTACTATTTTCCAGAAGATCCCAAACAGGCTAGTATACTGTAGTGTTTTGTCAATTTGCTACCCAAAGCTTTTCATGATGATGGTTTGTTTCTAAGAGGCATATTCACCCTCCACTAAGGAAGGCAGAGGTTGCAAACAGTAATTGCTATCTGCATTATATTTCCTTAACCTTTTAGGTGCCACATGTCTCCAAGGCACAAAGGACTAGCTGTCCTCATAGAGACCCAGTTGTGAAGCTGTGGGTTTAGAAGCCCCCTTAGATACCGCATATACAGAGACCTATCATAATTGCATTCTCTTCTGGTCTCTTTACTTTTAGGATCTCAGTTATCAAATGTTTGGCCTTCAAACACAAAAGCTGATTTAGTTGGTTATAATTCTTTCCACTGTAATGTCTAAAAAAAGTAGAAGCATTTTGCAAATAAGCTTTTGCAAAACCTATGGAAACCACTTACATAGTAAAGGTATGATGACAGTGTCCTTTGTCACAGCAATTATACAATGATAAATTTTATCTAAAGATGAAGCATTTGAGTCTATCCCTAAGAAAAGGAACCTTACCTGAAAACCGCCATTTTTAACATAATGTAAGGGCATGGAAATTATATTTAAAAACAACCGTGAACAATTCTTCCAAACAAGCATCAGTTAAAGAAATCCTTATTAGAAATTCTCCATATAGTATAGCTGAGTTAGCAAGCATGTTAAATTACTTCTCCCAAACCATCCAGATGGTCTATCTAAATCAGGGCTGAGGTCACTGGCAATATAATATTAGAATACCTTTTCTGCACTACGCCTGAGCACACGGCTAAAAAACAAGAACACAGGTTTCCCATGATGCTATATTCCTCTAGTCTTGAAGGACAAAACGAGACTTATTTCTGGACATATGAAAGAGGACATGATAAACAACAGGCAATAATGAAAATTATGATTCAAGAACAACTATTCGGTGAAAAAATAGGGAACTGAAATACTGTCCTTTCTATGTGTTTCAACAAAATGCAGTGTCTTTCCTCCTCTCTGCGCCCACACCCCCCACAACTATAGCTTCCCTTTCCTATGGAGGATAAAGTTTCTTTTGGAATTTTTGTAACTGATATTTTTATAAGGATTAGACAATAGTCCCTAACCACCTTTCAAGAGTTTCATTTGAACATTAATGCAATAAGGGAGACATCAAGTAAAGAACCAACACATTAGCCAATCTGATTTTGCATGTGTATTTAACAGAGATTAAAAAAAAAAACTCTCTTGTTGTTTTCCCAACAAAATGTCTTATCACCTTAAAATTTTCAAATCTTGTAGTCCCTTAAATGCAAAATGTTAAAAGAAGACACTATCAGAAAAAAATTGCTGCAAAAAATCCTTTTTATAGTTTCATTTCTATTTGCATGGGAAAAGTAAACTTGAAGCAAAGTGACCTTGGTTATAAAAAATAAGAAAGCAATGTCAGAATTGATAGGACCTACCATTAGTATTTCATTCTGACAGGTAGGAAATAGGCATGTCAGCAGTGAATGTTACGGACTGAGCTGTGGCCCTGATCACAGTCAAAGCGGTAAATTTCTTCCTATGAAAGTAATTTCCTTCAAAACAAAAAAGTGCTTAAATAATACAAGTGAACTATCTAGAGATGAGAATAACTTTCTATGGCTGAGCTAAAAGACAAACAAATGAAAATGATATACATAGCTTTTGTGTTGTGTAAAAGCCAGAAAAAAGATTATGTGTAAATATGTAATATTACGGTTAAGAATTCAGCTAGCTTTTAACTTCCTAGAAACTTCTTTTCTATAGAGAAAATAAACTAATGGCTATACAATAATCTTAATTATGAACTGAATGTTCAAAACACGCTAAATTGCACAAGCAGCACTTGACTGTATGCTCATTTAACATGCATATTCTACAATTAAGTGCATAGATAGTCATTTCTGTGTATAAAAACAGGAGCTAGTTAACCAAAGTATGTATTCCCAAGCACTCAATACAAGTTTGAATGTTTGTTTTATAACTACTATCCAAAAATTAATACACAAAACCATTGCACTGGCCGTCAGTTAAGACTGGTCTATACATTCTGGGTGAGATTCACATATCTGCTCTGGCCCCTTTATGCCGAGTAAAACAACTGGAGCAGTGTAAAGGGGCACTAAGAGCGGGAGATCTAGCCATAGGAGAATTTCCCCAGCCCAGGGATTGAGGAAGAGAGCCTAGGCTTTCACCTAAGGACCAGCTGGTATGCCAGGGACTGGTTTGGTGACAGGAGGGCATGTCAGGGCAGGACTGCAGTAAGTAACGCTGTAGAGATTTGGCCACTTGTGCCAATATGCAGCTGGAGAGACAGGCTGCGATAACTTAGGCAATCCAGATTCAGGAGGGCACAAAAGCCACCTTAGCCCCTGCATCCTCCTGAGTTATGAGTTTTGCATTTGAAAGGTTGCAAAGAATTATCCTGATATTAGTTTATGTCAGCAGTTCTCAAATTGTGGGTCGGGACCCCAGAGTGGGTCATGACCCCATTTTAATGGGGTCATCAGGGCTGGCATTAGATTTTCTGGGACCCAGGGCCAAAGCCAAAGCCCGAGCCCCATCGCTCAGGGCCAAAGGCCAAACCCCAGCACCCGGAGTCAAAGCCCAAGCCTAAGGGCTTCAGCCCTGGGTGGAACGGCTTCGATTACAGGTCCCCCACCTGGGGCAGAAGCCCTTGGGCTTCAGTTTTGGCTCATCCGGGCTTTGGAATTACCCCCTGCCCAGGACAGCGGGGCTTGGGTGGGCTCGGGCTTCAGTCCTCCCTCCTGGGGACATGTAATAATTTTTGTTGTCAGAAGGGGGTCATGATGCAATTAAGTTTGAGAACTCCTGGCCTATGCAATGCAGAATGTATTCCTGGTTTAATTTCCTACTGTATTAGCTACTATAGCTGTTAAACATATGGCTGCAGCACCTTCCTGGGCATCAGAACGGCTGTCCACATGAGTTCAATGGGTTTAGGCAGTTTCACTACACGTGGTATCAATTTAATGTGAAATTATATGACAAAACTGCAAATGGCTAAATCTTTGAAAATCATCCATATTTGCTAGCGATACAAGTTTCTTCTGTATATCACTAATTAGAATCAGTTTCCAGACCTGTACAGCACATTATCTAAGAGATTCCTGTTGATTTTAATTGGAATCACATAACTGAAACTAAGCACAATAGTGAATATCCAGAGTTATACACGAAGTGCTTGAAAGTGATTATTTTTGTTTTATGTTCCCACTGCAAATCTATTCTCTCTCAAATACCCTGAGCATTAATTCTTAGCTATAAATGTTCCTCTTTTAGGCATCAATTTTCCCCCCAATATAATTCACTGGCACTCACTCATTTTATATTAACCTTCATTAATAGATAGAGAAAAATGTTCTTTTTACTGGGAAACTTGAGAGACCTCATATGGTATAGTTAAAAAAATCTGGTGGGTGCAGTCTCAGTAATAAAAATAGTGCTCAAATGGATTAGATCACCACATTTTCTTGGTTAATTTCATGGCCTGACTTTACATTTAATGGCTAATTCTGCCATCAGATTCCCAGGAACACGGCTCTCACATTGTAACACATAGAATATCTTTATCAATCAGGAATGCACTACAGTACTCATGCAAATTTTGTAATTCACACATTAAGGGTTCAGTTAAAGTGGTGGGTAGCGAGGATAAGCTGAAGTGTCCTGGGCAGGTATGGTTAATTGAAACAACAGGCAAGGTGAGATTTAACCTAGAAAATGGGTTAACAAAGGGCAACCTAGAATTAATGGAAGGAAAAGGGATGGGTTATGGGCACACCCTACCCTCAGGCTCTAAGAGGGCAGTTTCCTTGCTGGGTGTGTCCAATCTCTCATCTTGAAAAATGGGCAGCTAGCATGATACAGATCATGCAAGAGGGATCTATGCCTGTGGTCCTGAAATCCGATGAAATGATCACAAAGTGGTTCATAACAAACTGCAAAACTGCCAGGATTTTCATTCTGGGGATGGAAGGGGATATTATATTAGTATAATTATTTCAATTTGCTCATCAAAATAAAGTTGTGGCCTTCCCACTGTCATAGATCAGGGCAACTATACCTGTATTTCCCCTCTTTGGTTCAGCAAGGGCACCTTATGAAACCTCCAGCTCTCCAGCCACTACCCTTCTTGACAGAGACCCACATCTCTCTCCCTTCTGACCAGGGTATTTCCAGGCTGCACCATTCCCTGCCTTCACTGTATTATTCCTAACACAGAGAGTTTGCTTTCTTTCTCTTCAGAGACTGTTAACACGTGTGTTTAGTACAGTTATAAGGTACCACACAGCACTTCTCATGCAAGCCTATTTTATTTTTAAGGTCAAAAAGTCATTACAAAGAAAACATTATAAAACCATAAAGCACCCTAACATGGATTCTGGTGAAAGCCCCCCATCTAAGGGGATTCCTGGTAGTTACACTGTCACCACAGCTTCAGCTCAGAACAAGCACCCAGTGTTACAGGTTCTTTGTAGGCCCAGTCCTTCCAACTCTAGCTTAAGGATCGGGGCCCTCTGTGGACCAGGGGTCCTGTCCATTTGACGGATCAGGAAGAAGACCCTGAGCCAGTTTAATGCCAGGCTATTGATCCAAAAATTTAAAAAAGCCCTGTCTGTTGGTCCCTGGAGAATCCAGTTTGAACTACTATCTTTCCCAGGGAAGTGGCTTCAAAGCGCTGATAAAAGAAAGTACATTAGCATTCCCCCACCTACTAGAGAAGGTGCATGTAATACCACAATAACAACACACAACTGCATTTTTAATACAATGTATTCACAAGATATTAAGCCTAATTAGATAAGGTTTAGCTTAATTCAGTAAAGTTTCTTAAATCATAAGTTTTGTTCGGAACACTGTCCATCTGTCACACCTATCATTTAGTATTCACTTTTGCATGGTGTGTTTGTTCAAGCATGTCACTTCAGAGGAACAACAAAATAGACTTCTAACATCATTAACACAATCAATTGTTGTATAGCCATAGGGTATATGCTGATAATTTTAAAGATCTCCATTATAAGCAAGTACCATTGTAGCACCAAACAACAAAACACTATGTTCTGTCACAAGCTTGATTGAATTCTATAACCAGAAGTCTAAATGACTAACTGAGGAAATAGTGATACTGACATTTATTAATGCAAACCACAGCCCACTTAATTCTACATCCACAAAGGAAATTTGGACTCAGTGTTCCAACATCTAACTTTTATATGCCCTACCATCTAGTGGAATCCATAGCCCCGCATTAAGTGCCCAGGTCCCTATACAATGCATGGGGAGAGTTAGGTGCCTCAAAATGTAATTTACAAAAGCCAGCAAATTGAGTGGGGAGCCACCTAAGCAAGCCAGTAGGAAATGCTGAAGAGAGGGATGAGTCCTAAGGGCCCCCCACAGGGAACAAAGGCACCTAAATCCAGACTGGAGGGAAGTACCCCCCTCCATTTGGGATTCACAACCATGAACCGACTGCTGGAACCAGGTGCCTAAGCCCTGTCTCACAACAAACCAAGAAGGAGGAATCCAGTGTTTAGAGCAGTGACCAAGATGTGGGAGACCTGTGTTCAATTCCTCCTTCTGCCTGAAGTAGAGAAGGGACTTGAACTTGGGTCTCCCATCTCCCAGGAAAGTAACATTGCTGGTGTTGACCACTCCAATCGCTAGGAATCCCAAAGAACATCTGAATCTGGAGCATGGATAAAATAGGGGAAAAAAATAAAGAATGAAATATTTAAAAATGTTATGGACACTGACTAGCGAAAAGCATGGGATGGGATTCTCAGGTGTGTAAGGGAGTTAGGTGTCCGCTCCCAGCAAGAAAAGTTTCCAATTACTAAATTGTATGTTATGTGTGTAGTATGAACAAATGTGTATTTCACAACACAATATAGTGGCTGGAAGTTTTAAAATGTTCATTTCAAAATGAAACGGAATCACTTACTTTTTGGGTCACAAGACAAATTTTTCAAAATAGTTGCTTACTACAAACACAGATTTACATCACAGGCCATAATGGTTTCTTTCCATTGAAAGACAGGCGTTTTTAACTGTGCCAATAAGCACTAAGGGTGGAATTTCTCAAAGAAGGTAAGGAAAGAAGGCACCCAAACCTCATTGATTTTCACTTGGAGTTGGGCACTTAACTCCATTAGATGTTTTTGAAAATCCCACCCTAATAGGCTACACTTCTTCTGATGGTCTCACTTCATTCTTATAATTGCCAAGTATACGTATGGTGCCCTACAAATATGACAATACATAGAGTATAAGAATACAGCAGAATACTTAGGCTAAATCCTTCTACTTTTTACCTTATTTTACTAAAGGAATACACATCTGTCCTATTCACTTACAAAACATGTCTTTTAATTACGTACTTTTAGAGCACCCTAATTAAAATTCAGTGCATAAAAGCATGCAAGGGTTGATAACCCATGGAACCCAGCAGACCCTAGTTAACATTCAAATGCATCCTCCATTTGGACAGACAGTAAGACTTTTCCACCTCGTTGGCAGACACTAATGATACTTGCAAATATGACTAATGTCTTCATTGGTGAAAAATTAATGCACCACAATAATTTTTCTGCCTGGGGTTAATGAACATGTCAGATGCTGAAAATGAGTTGTTTGAAAGTAAATTACTATAATCTATATTTAGAAGACACTGCTGTTGGAAAAAAAATCTATGGTGTGTTTGATGTCCTCTGCTAACTTTTTTTCATCATTTAGCTGTTCGCCTAATGAGGCTTTATACTGTGCTGGCTTCTCTGTTGATGCACGAGAATGTTTTCTTTTTCCTAGCGTGCCCATTGTTTCAAGGGGGAAAGGTTAGGTTTGACTCTACTTGCAACAAACAAGCTAACAGTCAAGTATCAGAGGGGTAGCCATGTTAGTCTGGATCTGTAAAAAGCAACGAAGAGTCCTGTGGCACCTTAAAGCAACAGATGTATTGGAGCATAATTGTCAAGAGAACAAAACCTAACATGCTTAGTAGTCAGGAAGGGGTAGTTTGTTATGTTTGTTAGACATGGGCCCAAACCAAAATACCAGATTCCAACACCCTGGACATTTTCTAGCTCACCCCAGCCCTTCTTTTTTGGGCCTTTGCACAATAATGGATTAGTCTGTCTCTCTCCCTCCCTCACCTCCTGACAGTGATTGGATCCTGAATTCCTTTGGGTGATTAAGGAGATGGAGACTTCAATAGCTATTTGTAACAACTGGGAGGGAGGCAGGAGAGGAGCGATTTTTGGTCACTACAGATCAGTCATTATAAAAGCTGACCAAGCTCCTGGGAGTCTCTGAAACACAAGATGGGGCATTGATAGCTGTCTGAAAGGACTACACTGGGAACTAAAAGTGAGTTTGATACAGGGAGTTTATTCACTGTGGTGGATCCTCTTCTCCTTCAGAAGTGTGGACTAGTTTGCCAAAAGTTATACTCAAATATTTTCATTGTGGTATATGTTCGCAAATCTTAACTGATCATGTGTTCACTCTTATTTTCTGTCATCCAATTATAAACCTGTGACTAAGTGCAGTGGTCACCATTGGACAGTCAGCCTTTTTTTTTTTTTCCGCTAATAACCACTCAGTGGTATATGTGATACCACAGTTTCCCACTGTATTTAGAAAAGGAAGTAACAGTGGCAGGTCACAAAGTAGAATCTACTGGAAAATGTTTACTAACCACTGTACTTTGATCAAACTGAATCCATATTATGTTATGCATGAGATATTCTTCTCACCTGTTAATTTTTTGCCATTATGAAAGCCCAATAGCCACTGGCACTATTATTCCTATGGAATGCACCTAAGTCTCCACACTGTTAATCTAATGTAAAAAGATGAACTATTAAAAATTCAATATATGTTTTTAAAGCTAATACTGAATGATTTATTAGATGATCATTTGCTTTGTCATGTACTTCATGTTATCAAAACATGAACTGAACATACCAAGCAACCAATAGGGGTAATCTAATTACCCTCTAATCCACAAACAAACAGTCCAATCTAACAGTGCACAGAAGTATGGCTGCATATCTCCATAAGCAATATGCAAACGTGGTGTTCCTCTAAACATATCTTCCGACAGACTGTAGTAAATGCAACTCCATGTTCAGAACAGAAACAATGCTGCTGGAATGTGCAGACAGAGAAAAGCAGGTGCAGCAAGGATGGAGAGATTTTGTCTTGACTCCACATCAAATCCTCCTCTTTTAGTATCTTCCACAATTTGTGGTGGATTTAGAGCAGTGGATCCCAAACTTTCTGTCGAGGCAACCCACCCACTGCATTGTCTTTTTGTGTCAGCCACCATTAAGTATATGCACTGTGTGTGCTGGCACCACAACCCTAATCCCAGGATGGTAGAGAGGGTAGGCCGGTGGGAGGCGAGAGGGAGTGAAGCCCACTCTGCACTCACCCTGCAGTGGTGGTTTCTGCCCTATGAGACTGGGCCCAGCTCTCTGCTCCAAGTGTTGTGACTGGTCCCCAGGGTTACAGCACCACTCAGGTTTGGCTAGGCCGCCCTGTCACCCTGAACAGTGCTGCACTAGACCAGGAGAAGTATATTTTTGCTGAGGCCAGCCCGGGATGTGGCAACCCAACTAGAACCTTCCCGGGACCCACTAGTAGGTTAGGATCCACTGTTTGATTTAAAGAAGTCCAAGTCATGGAGAATTTTCAACATTTCTTGGTAACCTGCTCCAATGTTTAATTACCCTTACTGTTAAGAACTTGCTTCTTATTTCCTGTTTGTACGTTGCTGACTTCAACTTCCAGCTAAAGGATCTTGTAATACTTTTATCACCTAAGGGTCTTCTAGTATCAGATTAATTACCTACACAGGTAAAATGTTACACCACGATAAAGCCGCCTCTTACTGATGTCTTCAGAAAGCTAAATAGAAGAAGCACCTTTACCTTCCCATTGTAAATTTGATGTGTCTAGAGCCTGCCTTTGCAGAAGGAGGCAGTTCTGCCTCTCTGGCACGATTCTCCCCCCGCCCCCAACAAATGACAACCCTTCCCTGAGGATCAGGTTCCATGGAGCTGGAAGAGCAGGGAATCAGATGGAGTTTCTTCAGGTTTGGCTTCTCCCAGAGCCAAGCAGCCTCAGCCATTTAAATGTTGAGGCTGTCAGAACTTACGCTGTTTCCCTCCTCCATTCTGTGAAACTTCTCTTTAGTGGGTTGTGACTGGTCAGGTTACTTCATGGAGGAACCAGAGATGTTGTATACAAGTGCTTTCCTTTTATTTAAATGAGAAATTTAGCAAAATACAAGTACCAAGTGACAATAACCCAATGTAAGAATTTCCTGCCAGCTGTATCACAGAAGAGCACAAAAGGCCTGTGGTACTGCACTCATACCTACAGCCAGACTTCTGTCTTCTCCAGTGTTTACACTCTCCTATGTAAAGCTCCTCTAGCTGTTCACCTGAACACATTTTATAGGAGGAGTTTACGAAATTGTCATAATAGGAGACTTTAACTTCCTGGATAGAGTTTAGAGAATAAATGTTACTTATACTGGAAGGGCCAAATTATTCATGGGTGTGATAGATGATAGTGTTCTTCATCAAACTGTCAGTGACCCAACAAGAGGTGATGTGATTTTAGACTACTTTTTGGTAAATAGTGCGCAGGTCATAGAAGAGCTGTAGGAAACAACCTTGGATTGAATGATCAAAAGTTGAGCCAGTTTAAATTAAATGGAAGGATAATCAAAATAAGGCCATCAACTATGGTCCTTAATAGCAAAAGAGCAAACTTTGGGAAACAAAAGGTGTTAGGCTCCTGACAAAGGGAATTAAGGAAGTCCACTGGACTGAAGAGCTCAAGAACTTAAATGTGGAGGAGGCTTGGAATTTCTTCAGCTGTACAAAAGCGATCTGAAATTTACTTCCTAAGCAAGGAGACAAAACTTGTAGTGAAAGACACAACACGTAGGTGGAAGATTAACCACCTCAAAAAGGTTATTAGGAGTAAGCAGAGACCCTAGAGAGAATGGGGGAAAAAAAGTTTGATGAGCAAACAAAGCTGCATTGTGGAGGTTAGAGAATGTAGGAATAAAGTGAGAATTGCTAAAAGTCAAGCTGAAATAGCTCTTGCTAAAGAAATTTAAAATAAGAGGTTTTTAGACTTATAAAGAGAATAAGGAAGGCTAAGGTTGGGCCACTATGAGCCTGGATGGGAAGGAGATTAAAGATAATCTAGGTGTGGCACAAATCCTAAAGGAATATTTTGCCTCGGTTTTCAAAAAGGATGATATGGAAAATGTGTGTGAAAACAGTATGACTGCTGGGAACGTGTGTCTAAAAATGGAAATTACCACATCTGAGGTGAAGGAAAAAATTCGAGCTTAATGTCCTCAAATCAGAGTGTGGGGGGAGACCAGGTAATTTCCATCCCAGAATACTGAAAGAACTGGCACATGGATGGCTAGTCTGGTAGCAAGGATTTTAAATAAATCTATCTATTCAGGGGTAGTACCATATGACTGGAGAATAGCTAATGTCATACCTATATTTCAGAAAGAGTGGGAAGAAGTGATCTAGGCAGTTACAACCTGTTAGTCTGACCTCAATAGTATGCAAGGCTTTAAAACAAATTGTGAAGGAAGGAATAACTAAATTCATGTAGGTAGAAGGGATGTAAGGCAAAATGGGATTACTGATGGTAGATCATGCCAGACTAACCTGATTTCCTTCTTTGAGAAAATAACAAATGTTATGGTAAGAGAAGTGCAGTAGATCTAATATTCTTGAACTTCAGAAAAGTATTTGACATGGTACCACCATGGGAAATTATTAGTTAAATTAGGGATGATAGGGATCAGTATTTAGATGTCTCTAGGTGGATAAGGAACTTCTGTTGGTGTCATGTGTGTGTGTGTGTCTGTGTGTTTTGTTTGGTATTTTGTTCTCCATCCTCTGAAACATCAGGGATAGCCATGGCTGGAGAGACGACATTGGGTGAGATGAGCAGGACTCTGAGGTGGCACTGAGCATCCTCTATCTCTGGTGCTTAGCTGGCTGGTTCTTACTCACCTGCTCAGGATCTAAGTGATCACCATATGTGAAGTCGGGAAGGAATTTTATCCTAAGTCTGATTGGCAGTGACCTTGGATGGTTTTTTGCCTTCCTCTGCATCATGTGGGTGCAGCTCACTTCTTGGGATTCACTGAGTATATTTCACTTAATCATTTCCCTGCCACTGTAGGGGCCTCAGGCATTGGTCTGTCTTGATGCCTCCTGTTCTCCGCCTGTGGCATAGAATAGTCTAGTCTCTGTGGGCTGTAATACTTCAGTCTAATTTTGGTTGTTGTGTTTAGTATGCGGGTATTGGGTGGTGCTGTTGCCTGTGATATACAGAAGGTCAGTCTAGATGATCTGGTGGTCCCTTTTGGCCTTAAACTCTGTGAATCTAAAATCTTCATTAAAAATAAATATTTACCTGTGATGCAAAATAATCAGGTAACTCAACCTTGTTCACCTCACTCCCATGAATACACACAATAATTCTTAGCATAATAGTTTTAATTTAACCAGTGACAGACAAACACGCAAGGAAATACTACTTCCCATAACACCACAGACCTATGGCAAAGTTTCAGTCCCTCCTTTCTAGGTATAAAAGCACCAGCCTCTGGGCACACCTTCTTTACAGGGACTCCTGCCCTCTCAGACTTGTTGCTCCATGGTGGTAACAACGTTCTTGCTCTCATTAGTCATCCTGGACACACATAATTAACTTCCACAACAGCACAGTAAGCTGCCTTTTTCATCATTAAAGCAGTGTTTGGGGGATCCCAATATATAACTGACCTTTGAATTATTTACTTTTCCTGGAGAGAGCTCCTTAAATAACATATTGGATATTCACATGTGTATATACAAGTACAAGCTTTTTATAAACACTCCTTTTCTCCTAGTATAGCTACTGACTCAAGGTAAAACCTTACATTTCAGGATTACCTCAGTCCAAACTAAAACAAATGATAAAAAAATAAGACCATACATTCTTCTCACATACTGGTTGTAACCTGTTTCTTGTCTTATGAACCTTTATCTAGTCCATGTAGTTATCACAGAATCATAGGACTGGAAAGGACCTGAAGAGGTCATCTATTCCAGTCCCCTGCACTCACGGCAGGACTAAGTATTATCTAGACCATTCCTGACAGGTATTTGTCTAATCTGCTCTTAAAAATCTCCAATGATGGAGATTCCACAACCTCCCTAGGCAATGTATTCCAGTGCTTAACCCATCCTGACAATTAGGAAGCTGTTCCTAATGTCCAACCTAAACCTCCCTGGCTGTACTTTAAGCCCATTGCTTCTTGTCCTATTCTCAGAGGTTAAGAAGAACAATTCTTCTCCCTCCTCCTTGTAACAACCTTTTATGTACTTGAAAAGTGTTATTATGTCCCCTCTCAGTATTCTCTTTTCCAGACCAAACAAACCCATTTTTTTTCAATCTTCCCTCATAGGTCATGTTTTCTACCCTTAATTATTTTTGTTGCCCTTCTCTGGACTTTCTCCCATTTGTCCACATCTTTCCTGAAATGTGAGGCCCAGAACTGGACAAAATACTCCAGTTGAGGCCTAATCAGCATGGAGTAGAATAGAAGAATTACCTCTTGTGTCTTGCTTACAACACTCCTGTTAATACATCCCAGAATTATGTTAACTTTTTTTGCAATGGTTATACTGTTGACTCAGATCCCTTTCTGCAGTACTCCTTCCTAGGCAGTCATTTCCCATTTTCTATGGGTGCAACTGATTGTTCCTTCCTAAATGGAGTACTTTGGATTTGTCCTTATTGAATTTCATCCTATTTACTTCAGACCATTTCTCCAGTTTTTCCAGATCATTTGGAATTTTAATCCTCTATTCCAAAGCACTTGCAATCCCTCCTAGCTAGGTATTGTCTGCAAACTTTATAATTGTACTCTCTATGCCATCATCTAAATCATTGATGAAGATACTGAACAGAACCGGACCCAGAACTGATCCCCACCCATTATGCCCTTCCAGCATGACTGTAAACCACTGATAATTACTCTCTTGGAATGGTTTTCCAACCAGTTTTGCACCCATCTTATATAGCTCCATCTAGGTTGCATTTCCCTAGTTTGTTTAAGAGATGGTCATGCAAGACAGTATCAAAAGCTTTGACTCATAGACTCGTAGGTCAGAAGGGACCAATATGATCATCTAGTCTGACCTCCTGCACAAGGCAGGCCACAGAACCCTACCCGTCCACTTTTATAACAACCTCTAACCCAGGACTGAGTTATTGAAATCCTCAAAATTGGTTTGAAGACCTCAAGCTGCAGAGAATCCACCAGCAAGCGACCCATGCCCCACGCTGCAGGGGAAGGCGAAAAACCTCCAGGGCCCCTGCCAATCTGCCCTGGAGGAAAATTCCTTCCCGACCCCAAATATGGCGATCAGCTAAACCCTGAGCATGTGGGCAAGACTCACCAGCCAGCACCCAAGAAGGAATTCTCCGCAGTAACTCAGTTCCCATCCCATCCAACATCTCCCCGCAGACCATTGAGCAGATTTATCTGGTGATAATCCAAGATTGATTGCCCAAATTAAACTATCCTATCATAACATCCCCTCCATATACTTATCAAGCTTAGTCTTAAAGCCAGATAAGTCTTTTGCTCCCACTACTTCCCTCGGAAGGCTGTTCCAGAACTTCACTCCCCTAATGGTTAGAAACCTTCATCTAATTTCAAGTCTAAACTTCCTAATATCCAGTTTGTACCCATTCGTCCTCGTGCCTACATTAGTACTAAACTTAAATAATTCCTCTCCCTCCCTAACGTTAACCCCCCTGATATATTTATATAGAGCAAGCATATCCCCCCGCAGCCTTCTTTTGGCCAGGCTAAACAAGCCAAGCTCTTTGAGTCTCCTTTCATAAGGCAGGTTTTCCATTCCTCGGATCATCCTAGTAGCCCGTCTCTGGACCTGTTCCAGTTTGAATTCATCCTTCTTGAACATGGGACACCAGAACTGCACACAATATTCCAGATGGGGTCTCACCAGTGCCTTATATAACGGTACTAACACCTCCTTATCCTTGCTGGAAATACCTCGCCTGATGCATCCTAAAATCGCATTTGCTTTTTTAACAGCCGTATCACATTGGCGGCTCATAGTCATCCTGCTATCAACCAATACCCCAAGGTCCTTCTCCTCCTCTGTCGCTTCCAACTGATGCGTCCCCAACGTATATCTAAAATTCTTATTATTAATCCCTAAGTGCATGACCTTACACTTTTCACTATTGTATTTCATCCTATTACTATTACTCCAGTTTACAAGGTGGTCCAGATCTTCCTGAATAGTATCCCTGTCCTTCTCCGTGTTAGCAATACCCCCCAGCTTTGTGTCATCCGCAAACTTTATTAGCACATTCCTGCTCTTTGTGCCAAGGTCAGTAATAAAAAGGTTAAATAAGATCGGTCCCAAAACCGATCCTTGAGGGACTCCACTAGTAACCTCCTTCCAGCCTGACAGTTCACCCTTCAATACGACCCACTAGAGTCTCCCCTTTAACCAGTTCCTTATCCACCTTACAAATTTCATATTCATCCCCATCTTTTCCAATTTAACTAACAGTTCCCCATGTGGAACCGTGTCAAACGCCTTACTGAAATCGAGGTAAATTAGATCTATCGCATTTCCTTTATCTAAGTAATCCGTCACCTTCTCAAAGAAGGAGATCAGATTGGTTTGGCACGATCTACCTTTAGTAAATCCATGTCGCAATTCGTCCCAATTACCATTGACCTCTATGTCCTTAACTACTTTCTCCCTTAAAATTTTTTCCAAGACCTTACATACTACAGACATCAAGCTAACAGGCCTATAATTACCTGGATCACTTTTATTCCCTTTCTTAAAAATAGGAACTACGTTAGCAATTCTCCAGTCATACGGCACAACCCCCGAGTTTATCGATTGCTTAAAAATTCTCGCTAACGGGCTCGCAATTTCACGCGCCAGTTCCTTTAATATCCTCGGATGGAGATTGTCCGGGCCCTCCGATTTTGTCCCATTAAGCTGTTCAAGTTTGGCCTCTACCTCAGTTGCGGTAATATCCACCTCCATATCCACATTCCCCTTTATCATCCCTCCATCATCGCTAAACTCCTCACTAGTCTTATTAAAAACTGAGGCAAAGTACTGATTTAGATATTGGGCCATGCCTAGGTTATCCTTAACCTCCATTCCATCCTCAGTGTATAGCGGCCCCACTTCTTCTTTCTTTGTTTTCTTCTTATTTATGTGGCTGTAGAACCTTTTACTATTGGTTTTGATTCCCTTTGCAAGGTCCAGTTCAATGCGGCTTTTAGCCTTCCTCACTTTATCCCTGCATGTTCTGACCTCTCCAAGGTAGCTTCCCTTGCTAATCCCGCCTTTCTTCCACTCCCTGTAAGCTTTCTGCTTTTTCCTAATCCCCTCTCTGAGTTGCTTGCTCATCCAGCTTGGCCTACAACTCCTACCCATGGTTTTTTTCCCCTTTCTTGGGATGCAGGCTTCCAACAATTTCCGCAGCTGCGACAAAGTAATTCCAGGCTAAAATCAAGATATACCACATCTACTGCTTTCCCCCTATCCACAGGGCTTGTTACCCTGTCAAAGAAAGTTTTAAGGTTGGTCTGACATGACTTGTTTTTGACAAATCCATGCTGATTGTTACTTATCACCTTATTTTCTAGATGTTTGCAAATTGATTGCTTAATTATTTGCTCCATTATCTTTCTGGGTACAGAAGTTAAGCTGACTGGTCTGTAATTACCGGATTGTCCTTATTTCCCTTTTTATAGATTGGCACCATATTTGCCCTTTCCCAGTCTTCTGGAATCACCCGTCTTCCATGACTTTTTAAAGATAAATGCCAATGGCTCAGATGTCTCCTCAGTCAGCTCCTTGATTATTCTAGGATGCATTTCATCAGGCCCTTGTGACTTGAAGACATTTAATTTGGTTAAGTAATTTTTAACTTGTTCTTTCCTATTTTAGCCTCTGAGCCTACCTCATTTTCACTGGCATTCACTATGTTAGATGGCCAATCAGCGCCAGCCATGGATACCATAGTTACAGGAAGACTTTCAATCCCATAATTACTGCCTGGCTAACTAATAAGAGGCTCCAATGCTTCACAGTTCATGGCCACAATTAGGGGAGCCCCTGAAAGCAAGGATCATTTAGGAGCAGTGCTTTGTACAGACCAAACAACCAATGGTGCTGCTACCTATCCTCCAAGAATTGAAGCTTAGGTGAATACAAGTGTACACTCACAAGGGAGAGATGAATGGAAAAACTGAGTTGGAAGTTTTGTCCCCTGCATGGCTTATTCTTGTGAATGGAAGAACGAGTCTCTATGTTTTCCTAATAGAGCCCCTGGCTATATTACCTAACCCTAGCTGCCCTCCACTATGGGAAAGCCCCTTAAAGGGGGGTTTGGGAGGCAGCTATGTCCAAGGGAGGCCCTGAGTAATTTCCCTTGGTTACACTCAGGGAGGAGAGAGAGGATGAAGGGATACAAGAGCAGGTGGAAAGGACTAGAGCTTCAGCACAGATGCCATTGGCTCTTGTAGATCTGCATAAATTGGGGGCAGACTTCAAGCTTGTTCTGTGGAGATGATGCATAACCACCCCTGAACAGAACAATATGGGGAAAACTTCAAGAGGAAACCCATATTGAGTTTTCTTCTCCCTTAGCACTTTCCCTCAGATTTTAGCATAGAGGGGACAATCTGACCTAGCAATATTAAGTCACATTCCACTCCTGGAGTTAGTCTTGTTGTACACAGTTGAAACTGAGAGCAGAATATGTTCTGCTGAATGCTGAAGGAAAAAATATTATGTTAAAATATTAACAAATTAATTACATCATAGGAAGAGTGCTAGAATGTAGGTCTCATGGGCTTTTAAAATAATAACCCTTCAGATGAAAATGTATGTTTGCCATTGCCCTTTGTTTTCAACTCTATACCACAACTTTTTGAAGAACGATAGCTTTCCTTTGTTTCTTATTTTCTACAGTACTCTGAGTTAGGATAGCAAACACAAAAGAACTTTACTATTCTTAAATAAGCTGTCTACCCACTAAAATTTTGTCATTCAATTTTGACAGATCAAGTAATAATTTTATCTGCCATGGGAGAGTATAAACTGTACCAGTACAGGAATCATAGTGGGTGTATAAGCTGTAACCATCATAAATGACACTTTTTATTCCCTTTGAAAATCCTCCTGATTTATTACATTTACTTAGAGACTGTCACAGCTTATTTTTACTAGACACTTTTTTTAAAACATTCCATCAAATGAGTTCCTATGTGATGCAGAGCAACCTGATAGAAAACGGTGACACTCTCACCCAAGCTGTCATTATTCAAAATGATTTCTTCTGCTCAGGTTGTTTTCATTTAGTAAAATAATTTGATTTTTCTATGTCTGCCCACATTCTAGTCACAGGAGGCAAGAGAAGCTCAAAACAATGTCTCCTGCATTTAATATGCAAGGAGAATGCTTAATAGAATCATTTGCAGGATAATTAAAAGCCTGCTGATACATCTTATGAAAGTGTGAAACAAAGTACAAAATGAATAGAACCAAATGGTAATTTCTTATTTCTGTAGAATAAGTGCTAAACCAAAGAGGTTATAATTGCTGTTTTACGTAGGGAAAACAGTTAGGAATGTTTTAGATATTTTCTTCACTAAAACTAATGCCGACTGTTTTCATACAGAAATTAGTTGAGTATCACAGATAAAAATGCCACAATATATTGCTACTAAGTTTGGCTGTGTTTTTAAGAGAAAAATTCCAGAAATTGAAATACAACTGAAGAATGGTCCAAGTTAGTCAATTTTTAAGCAAGTTTCATAAAATGGCACATGCAGCTTTCTATCAAAATTGTGATTTTTCCCCCTTATGGGGCTTTTCTAATAACGCAAGAATCCTCTGTGTAATTCTTTCATCTGGCATCAACACAAAGCCTGACACTGTATGACTAGTAAATGGCTGTACTGTCTTCCCCTCCTCCACCACCACCATCATTCAATAGACTATATCACTTCAAATTATTGCTCCAAAGGTAATTTTCTGAAATATTCTCCTTTTGATGCAGATGCATAACTCCCATACTGTAACCACCTGCTGTGCAAGCTATCCTGATTCTCATCTTCTTTCTTAAAGCAACTAACCCCTTATCTGTCTTTTTATTACCAGAAATTAGTTCCTAATTACAGTGGTTGTAATTTGCGAACAACTGCTGTCTCAAGCATTGACCCATTTTAGTGAATTATAAGCAAGGTAGGTGCAGTAGATTCCTTTATTCCCCAAATGGTAAACAAAGCAAAACATTATACATAGAAGTGGGACAATGGTGTCAAACTTTATCTACTACTTAGATATTATCGTCGTTATAACATTTCCTTGACCTACTAGAGACGATGCTGTTCACTCCCCAAATAACTGCTGTCAGGGATTAGATAGAACGATTGAAGCTAGATAACAACATGAAAAAATTCCTAACTATAAGGGTAGTTAAGCTCTGGAATAAGCCTCCAAGCAAGCTTTCAGAATACCTATCACTGGAGATTTTGTCCCATGGACAAACCTGTAAGGAATGGTCTAGATTTACTTGGCCCTGTCTCAGACCAGGGGCTGGACTTGATGACCTCTCAAGGTCCCGTCCAGCCCTACATTTCTATGAATCTATATAATTAAATGAAAGACTAAATTAATACTAAGATTCTATGAACCCCACAACGGGAAGTATATTCAAAGCTAAGTTTCTTACTCTGGGACTGATTCTCTTCTAATACCAATTTTACATCAATGTTACTCTGTTTAGTTCAGTGGGGGTACTCCTGATGGATATGAGTTCAAAGGAGAGCAGAATCAGACATCAGGCCTTTCGTGGCCCCTTTTTAGTGTGTAAGCATTGCTGGGATCTCCACTCACTGATGAATAAATTGTGCCCTGATTCATATCTTGTACAACACTCCCATTGTGACTTAGGTGGGGTTGAATAGGTTGTAAATCAGGAAAGAATTTGCCTTTGCATGATCTTACATACCATACTGTTTATGTAGCTATATCAACACACACAAGTGTGATATGTCATCATCACAGACTCATTGTCCCAAATCTGGCATCTATTTGCCACTTGTGCAACCCCATTGAAACCAGTGGGATTCAACAGGGTTTAAATCAAATAAGCATTTAATCTGGCCTATCCAGGGGTGAAAGTAATTTAAGGGACTTACCGGTACGCAGGGCTCCAGCAGCGGGGCTCTGGCAGCGATTTAGAAGGCCAGGGGTTCTGGCAGCTGCCAGGAGCCCAGGGTCCTTTTAAATTGGCCATCTGGAGAAGTTGCCCCCTGACGGTATGGTTGGCTGTGTACTGGCTCTTGCTGGTACGCTCTACTGGACCATACCGACTTACTTTCACCTCTGGGCCTATCCATGGTGTCAGCTAGAATTCCTGCTCGCACCAAAAATCACCTGGTTATTATGCTGTAGTACAAGCATGGACTACATGGTCATCTTTTCATTTCCATGCTAAGTGTCATTTATCTTCTAGATCTTTCTTGACAGATCTTTCCTGCCACCCTTACATTCACTAGTAACACGTCATTATGCAAGTAGTTCCAATGTGAGTAAGGATGGCCGGAGCAAGCCCTTAAGACTACATTGTGTCTGTTAAGCAGAGCCGAGAGTAAATATCAGAGCCACAGATGTGCCGGCTATTACACTGGTGTGCCCAGGGATTGAGCCCACTACTACATCCTGTTGTGAGGTGCTGCCTGCTCTCCCATGTTTGCTAGTGATGTTCTACTGACCCAAGGTAAGGGTGGGGGCATGAAAACAAGGCCATGGCTCTGCAATTTGGGATGCCATATGCCCCCAAGGTATATTGAGAGAGCACTCTGCAGTCCTCTAAGTGCAAAGGCTTGGGAGGCTTGGGTCATTCCCAAACTGTTTACCCCATGACAGGCCCAGACAGCATCCAGTCCTTACTGATATCATCATGGCTTTTAGAGAACTCCAAGCAACTACTGGAATTCAGCTACGATAGAATGAGAATGATCAATTTTAATGTTTTCCTCACCTCCCAACATGATAAGCTTTGGGACTACGAATACAACATTTCCACTTGGAGGGTCTGACACACACTAACTGCCAGCTGTTGTTTTCTGCCCGACAGCGAGTACAGCTACCCAATAGGATCACACTGTTGCATCACTTGTCTTGCATTATCTTGTGTTAACATGATGCTTCATGGAGAACATAAGGTCTGTTTCCTCCTACGTTTTGAAGACTCACAAAGCACATGCTTGGATTTCCTTAATAAAACATGAACTTTTTGTATTAAACATAGAAAAGGTTCCCTTGGATAAGAGAGATGAAAAACAGCAGCCTAACTACATTGCATGCCAGCACTCTGACCAGAAGTTCAAGTTTTTCTTCTTTACCCTTCTGCTTCCACTCCAGTCTAATTTATTATACACCAAACACACTGTTAGCGCAATACAATTAATTAATTAAACACAGTCACAAACTAGAACATTAATTGTAACAATGTATTACATTTACTGCAGCTTGTGTCTTCTAGCTAATGAGAACACAGCAACTTATATAGACTCCAATTTATCTATATGCATGCACTTGGAAATAACTAACCCTTTTGTTATTAGATCAAACACGCTATGCAAAGCACATAGCTATTACTTCTGTGGGAGAATAGGAAGAAATTCAACCAGTCATCAAGGAACCAACCCTAATTTCTTGCTAAGTAGCTTGGCAAATCCTTGTATCAGCTAAGATTATATAGGTAAAACACTAACCTTCTTGTTTTCCCTCTTTTAATGTTAAATATATAGTATGTGTGTATTTTAAGCTCTCTCACTATTCTATAGCAATATCTATTGACTGCTTTTCCGCTTCAGATATGAGGAACTGCAGCTATTTTGTTTGTGCCAGGAACCGAGACCAAAGGTGAGGGAGAATGAACAACCATGAGAAGATGCAATGCCCAGCAGATCTATAGGCACAGTACAAGCTGTTATCCTCAGCATAACTGAGCGGATCTCTTGAAGAGATTAATAACACTTACTTACCTATTGCACAGGTATGTTCTGAGGATTAATAAGTTAATGTCTATGCAGCACTTTGAAACTGTAGCATGCTATCGGTAGGCAACAATTGACGATTAAGGCCCTAAAATACATCCTCAAAATGCAACCCTGGGAAAATTACTAATGAAGCTTTTCATAATGAATCTCAAACATAAGGTTGGACTGTGAGTGAAAAGGTGTTCCAGAAAATCCATGTTTAAAGAAGAAATATTGTCTGCAGGGTTGGTCCCAGGTATCTCGAAAGCTTCTCTCTCACCAACAGAAGCTGGTCCAACAAAAAAGATAATATTGACATTTTGGGGTCACAGTGCATTTTAACACACACCCACAAATAGATTAAGCCATATGATAATACACACATTGAATTATCATACTGGAGTATACAAGTGGTAAAGATTAAGAGCTTTGTTAGTTATACTTCAATAGTTTTAATTATGGATAGTGAATGAGTTTAGATGAGATAGGCTGAGGCCTTGGCACAAGCATTATCTTGTTGGCATGAGTGTGATTTCACCAGTTCTTCTCCTCTTACATAGACTTGCTTAAATAATGGTACTGCTGATAGGACACAGGTACATGTTGCATGTGAAGATTTGATGTAAAAGGGAAAGTTAATTAGTATACTAAATACACAAATCTGTAATGACAAAAGTACCCTTTCACTCAGGACCGGCGCTAGGGGTTTGAGCGCCCTAGGCGCACGGCCATTTCGCTGCCACGCACGCTGGTCCCCTGGCTCCGCAGTCCTGCCTGCGGACGGTCAGCTGCTCCCATGGCTCCGGTAGAGCTGCCGCAGTCGTGCCTGCGGGAGGTCCACTGCAGCCGCGCGAGCAGCCAACCGTCCGCAGGCACGACTGTGGCAGTTCCACCGGAGCAGCGGACCAGCGGACCCTCCGCAGGCACCGCTGCTGCAGCTCCACCGGAGCCACCTGCCGCCCCCTCCAGCAAAATGCCGCCCCCTAACAATGCTGGCGCCCTAGGCAATTGCCTAAGCCACCTAAATGCAAGCGCCGGCCCTGCTTTCACTGGAAAAATCCAGGAGCAGGATGACAGGAAAACATAATGACATGAAAATTGTATAAACAGCCAAAATTGTGTAAATTGAAGTTTGTGCATGTATGTTGTATGGGTTATATAAAACAAATATTCAGTGCTGATTGAAGAAAACCTAATGAATATGTAATGAGAAAATGTGTAAGAATCCAAATGAGAGGGGGGCCCAAATCAGAGAAATACCAGACCACGAATTGAAGGATCAGGACTAAAGGACCAGACCAGGGTTCAGAGGCAGCAATAACCATCATGAAGTACAGGAGAGCTTCCTGGTATCTTACAGTTGGGTAACTTGGGCCTCTACCTATTCCTTTTTGTCTGATTATCATCTGGCATAAACATGAGTTCATACATCATTATTGTCACTTATACAGTACAAAGTTGTATAAAAAAAGCAAAAAATGATTAAGCCTAAATTGGTTACACTTGTGACTCAGTTTCCCATCTTAGACCATATATAGCATTAGAGTGTAAGTATTATTGTAGCTCCCACATCCTACCCAAAGTCTCTTAGGCATACACACACACATTTTCTACCCTTTCTCACCAAAACAACCGATAAGCTGATGGGCAACACAAGGTTAGAAAAGAAAACCTCATGGAAATTAGTGTTGAGCGGGGGGATACAAAAAAAATCTCTATTGATCTAGCTACCTTTACTCAAGGAGGTGGTGTTCCTCCATCAATGGAAGAGCCCCTTCTGTCACTGTTGGAAGTGACTACACCACAGGATTGTGTTGTAATAGCTATTGCACCATAAGCTACAGACCCAGTAGCATAGACATGACATGGTCCAATCTGGAAGTGAACTGAAACTCAGTTAAGAATTTGATTCAGTTTAAACTAATCCATTTTAAATTCACACCTTTAGTTAATTCAGATTAAGTTTCCTCAGTTTTCCCATGCAAACAGGGAGATGGAGGCAGAGACCTTATCACTGCATTAAATTGTGTATAGATTAGGGCAAATGCAAACCAAGTATGTAAATATTTAGCTTTTATATTTAACATTTTTAAAGGGACAGTGCCAGAGAGGACATTGCTATGTTTTTATTTAACAGATTTTAAATGATTCATATTAGTACGCTTATTTGTATTCTGTGTAGCTATATTGCATTTTGACGTTTTTATGGCTAATTTGCCAGTTGTTCTGTTTCTATAGGGTTTTCTTCCGTTTATCAGAGAGGGGGTTTGTAATAACTGAATATTCGCTATTCAGTTTTCTTCACAGCAGTTTTCAGAGTACAAATATTTTAAAGACGAGCAGATGCATGTATATATCAGATCCAGTCTGGGGACCCTCCCTATCTCTAATTGGCCCACTTTAAACTACTGAGACTTTCATTTAGTGTAAGCTTTCTTCACGTGCTACAGAGTCCCTTTTTTATAATGAGTGTTGTGAATGTAGGCCCTTACATGGCATCTCTCATTGACTTAGGTACGCCGCACATTTTTCTAGCATCTAGCCAAATATCCCACAAAGTGCTTTACAAAGTTTGTAACCAACTGCATATTTACAGAAAGGGATTGCCTCACCACTCAGTGAAATGCAGCCATCTTTGAGATGGAACAAAGTGTGCAACACTGTATTGCTGTAATTCTCATGGTTTTATTTCAAGTCTCTTGATATTTGATGTTTTTTCTTAAAAATCCAGCTCTTGGAGTCATGTGATAACTTGAGACTCAGCTTCACTTTTTAGAAATTAAAGACCAGATTTCTAAAGGAATTTTGGATCTTAAAGATGCAGCTAGGCACTGAGTGGGATTGTCACAGGAGCCTAATGCCCACTTAAGTCAATGTGAGTTAGGTATCTAGATGCCTTTCAAAATACCAATAGGGGCCCATCACGCTCATTAGATATTTAAATACCCCTAATAATCTGGCCTACCTCCCACTGATTTCCATCAAAATTAGGGGCTTAAAAACCTTAGATGATCTAGCTCAAAGTGCCTAGCTCTTGTGATTGCAGAGAAACCATGAAACCACAAGGCTCAAAAAACAGAAAGCAAATTAAAAAAAAGAGCACATTATTTTAAAAATCATAATTTCTAAGCCAATTTCATGATTTGCAGGGGGTGGAGGCTGATTCATGATTTTTAAATTCTTAGGGTTGACAATACTGCAATAGTTCACAAGAAACAACAGGACTAACTGATATAATATTTCTTGCATATTTATACTTTTTAAAAACACACAATTCAACTCAAAACCATTGTGCACATAGCAATATGTGATTATACAAACTAGATATCACTGTCCTGTGCTTCCTACCCCTATTCTATCTTTTTTCTTGTGACACTCACTTTGACAATCTTCTCTTAAATTAAAATGTGAAAGAAAGAGAAGCACTAGCCCTTGAAATATGTCTGTACAGCAACTAGCAAAACAGGGCCTATTTCTGATTTGTATTACAGTAGGGACTGGAGGCACCAATGCTTCCACTAAAATGAAACAGTTTACTTGAAACTAGAGCAAACTTCAAAATAGGTAGAAAATAATTACAGAATTACTAATATAACAGGAATCAATCTTAGTTGAATGAGGGATAAATCCAATCTTGTCATCAAGGTACTGGGATGAATTTTGAATTCAATTACATCTGTGCAAAGAACAACTCCACTGAAGTATGTGGAGCGGTACTGGTGTAACAAAAACAAAATTTGGGCCCTTTGACTATTTCCCTCATTTGTGTTCCCTTTTGTCTCAGCATCTGATATGAAGCTTATACTTTTCCTTGCTCTAGTATTCAGCTTCTCTTCCATCTATTTTGTATTAAGGGATTTCAGCAGACACTCTGTCCTGTAAAATTATTAGTTGTATTGCAGTAGCACTTAAGAGCCCCAGCGATGGACCAGTCCCAGAGTGTTTCTGTGTCTTCTGCTGGGCTTGAGTCACATTTCTTCGCATCCAAGACTTCGTGAGGATCTTCTCAAAGACTAGTGGAATAGTGTCTCCTTATCTAACTCTAAGCTCAAATCTGATCTCTTTACTCCCCTTGTCAAGCATGAATATCATTGTACTAGTCATACAGACATGTTTCAGGATTTAATTATGGGTCTTCTCTACTATTTCTTGTTCCAATGCTCCCACAACAAGAATACCTAATACAGTAGAGTTGTGACAGAAACTGACAAAAGCCAGAAAATTCAAAAGTTGAGGCTGACACTTTATACTTAACTTATGCTGTTGTGAAAAAGAAATATACAACAGGATGAGTTAATGACAGAATGTCAGCCTTTGTCAGATTCAATAAGAACCTTAGCATTGTTATCTAAAAGAAGGTATTTTATATTTAATTTCAAAATCGAGAGACTGGAATGGTAAACTTAAAAAAGAATGCAGAAGAGAAAATGAAGTGTGCTTTGAAATATTCCTTGGGTAAATATAAATAAGCATGCTAGAAACAGTTCTAATATAGCTGTAGAGTCCAAAAGGAGGAGACGGGCCATTGCTGCTAGAAGCTCTCCAGGCCCCAGAAGTATGTGATGGGGATGGGTATAATCCCAGCCCCATGCATTGGTTGCCAGAGGCAGAGCAGTGCCACCAGGAGAGCTTTCTAAAAACTGTAGAACACATGTAGTAAGTGCCACAGGAAATGCATTTTCCCTTGTACTCCAGGAAGGTTTATGCCTGATCCTAACTTTTACTGGAAAATGCTTTTAGAGGGTCCCCAAAACAGCCATGTTCCCATCTCTTCACTTCCTGGAATGTCAGTCTAAAAAGACCCTATAACGTGATAACAGTTTATAAATAAACAATAAATTATTATGACAGGATAAGGGTTACTTGTAGAGTAGGGTACTACTCAGTGAGGAAGAGTGGTAGGATTGGGACCCAAGTGAACTGCCCAAAGAAGCCAGTTGGTGAGCTAGGAAGAGAATCCAGATCTCCCAAAACCCAGTGCTGTATCCATAAGACTATCCTTCCTCTTGGCTATGTCTAAAAGATCATAACAGCTTAATGTGTTAAAATACAAAACCATTTACTCAATCATTAAATGAAGTTTTAACAGAGAGAAGAGAACTTTCATCAAAGCACCATACTAAATAAAACATTATTATAAGTTTGAATTTTTTTCTATAAAAGCAGCAAAAAATCCTGTGGCACCTTATAGACTAACAGACGTTTTGGAGCATGAGCTTTCGTGGGTGAATACCCACTTCCTCAGATGCATGTAATGGAAATATCCAGAGGCAGGTATATATATGTGTGCTAGCAAGCAAGCTAGAGATAACGAGGTCAGTTCAATCAGGGAGGATGAGGCCCTGTTCTAGCAGTTGAGGTGTGGAAACCAAGAGAGGAGAAACCAAGAGAGGTGTGGAAACCAAGAGAGGCAAGCCATTCACAGTCTTTGTTCAATCCTGAGCTGATGGTGTCAAATTTGCAGATGAACTGAAGCTCAGCAGTTTCTCTTTGAAGTCTGGTCCTGAAGTTTTTTTGTTGCAGGATGGCCACCTTAAGGTCTGCTATAGTGTGGCCAGGGAGGTTGAAGTGCTCTCCTACAGGTTTTTGTATATTGCCATTCCTAATGTCTGATTTGTGTCCATTTATCCTTTTCCGTAGAGACTGTCCAGTTTGGCCGATGTACATAGCAGAGGGGCATTGCTGGCATATGATGGCGTATATTACATTGGTGGATGTGCAGGTGAATGAACCAGTGATGGTGTGGCTGATCTGGTTAGGTCCTGTGATGGTGTCGCTGGTGTAGATATGTGGGCAGAGTTGGCATCGAGGTTTGTTGCATGGATTGGTTCCTGAGCTAGAGTTATTATGGTGTGGTGTGCAGTTACTGGTGAGAATATGTTTCAGGTTGGCAGGTTGTCTGTGGGCAAGGATTGGCCTGCCACCCAAGGCCTGTGAAAGTGTGGGATCATTGTCCAGGATGGGTAGTAGATCCTTGATGATGCGTTGGAGGGGTTTTAGCTGGGGGCTGTATGTGATGGCCAGTGGAGTCCTGTTGGTTTCTCTCTTGGGTTTGTCTTGCAGTAGGAGGCTTCTGGGTACACGTCTGGCTCTGTTGATCTGTTTCCTTATTTCCTCGTGCGGGTATTGTAGTTTTGAGAATGCTTGGTGGAGATTTTGTAGGTGTTGGTCTCTGTCTGAGGGGTTAGAGCAGATGCGGTTGTACCTCAATGCTTGGCTGTAGACAATGGATCGTGTGATGTGCCCGGGGTGGAAGCTGGAGGCATGAAGGTAGGCATAGCGGTCGGTGGGTTTTCGATATAGAGTGGTGTTAATGTGACCATCACTGATTTGCACCGTGGTGTCAAGAAAGTGGACCTCCCGTGTAGATTGGTCCAGGCTGAGGTTGATGGTGGGGTGGAAGCTGTTGAAATCATGGTGGAATTTTTCCAGAGTCTCCTTCCCATGGGTCCAGATGATGAAGATGTCATCAATGTAGCGTAGATAGAGAAGGGGTGTGAGTGGATGAGAGCTGAGGAAGCGTTGTTCCAGGTCGGCCATGAAGATATTGGCATATTGTGGTGCCATGCGGGTGCCCATAGCAGTGCCACTGATCTGGAGATATATATTGTCATCAAATTTGAAAGAGTTGTGTGTAAGTATCAAGGCACAGAGCTCAGCAGCCAGTTGTGCTGTGGCATCATCAGGGATAGTGTTCCTGACAGCTTGTATTCCATCTGTGTGTGGGATGTTTGTGTAGAGAGCCTCTACATCCATGGTGGCTAGGATGGTGTTTTCTGGGAGGTCACCAATGCATTGTAGTTTCCTCAGGAAATCAGTGGTGTCGCGGAGATAGCTGGGAGTGCTGGTGGCATAGGGTCTGAGTAGAGAGTCCATATATCCAGATAGTCCTTCAGTGAGAGTGCCAATGCCCGAGATGATGGGGCGTCCAGGATTTCCGGGTTTGTGGATCTTGGGTAGTAGATAGAATAACCCTGGTCGGGGCTCTAGGGGTATGTTGATTTCTTCTGGTGTTAGTGTAGGGAGTGTCCTGATTAGATGCTGTAGTTTCTTAGTGTATTCCTCAGTGGGATCTGAGGGAAGTGGCCTGTAGAATTTGGTATTGGAGAGTTGTCTGGCTGCCTCCTTTTGATAGTCAGACCTGTTCATGATGACAACGGCACCTCCTTTATCAGCCTCTTTGATGATAATGTCAGGGTGGTTTCTGAGGCTGTGGATGGCATTGCGTTCTGCACGACTTAGGTTGTGAGGCAAGCGATGTTGTTGTTCCAGGATTTCTGCCTGTGCACGCCGGCGGAAGCATTCAATGTATAGGTCCAGGTTGTCATTTCGACCCTCAGGAGGAGTCCATGTGGAGTTCTTTTTCTTGTGCTGTTGGTGGGAGGGCACCCGCGTATCAGTGCACTGTTCAGTGTTGTCCTGGAAGTATTCTTTGAGCCGGAGACGGCGAAAGTAGGCTTCCAGATCGCCACAGAACTGTATCATGTTGGTGGGGGTGGCAGGGCAGAAAGAGAGTCCCCGAGATAGGACAGACTTTTCTTCTGGGCTGAGTGTGTAGTTGGATAGATTGACGATATTGCTGGGTGCGTTAGGGGTATCACTGTTGTGGCCCCATGTGGCAGGTAGGAGTTTAGAATTTTTTTCTAGATATTCTAAATTTAATTTTTCTCTGAGAAACAAAAATTGTAGTAAGGCTCTATTCATTAAACTGTTATGCTCCATTTATTGTGGTATTTGGTAAACTTTATTCATAAAGAGTATACAATTTATATCAATCAGGCACAGCTGGAAGTTTTTGCTAAGAGAAGGCACAATACTAGTATAGCAGAGATGTTGTAGGGAGTCATGATTCTGCTGCAAAATAAAGTATGTGAAACTTCCCATTAGTCTGTCATGATCTTAACAGAAATTAAAGGCAGTTATGCAAAAGCTATTCCATTTTATCTGTGCTCATGCTTTATGTGGGTCTATTTGCTCTTGTGCTCCTCCAACAAGTATGACAGGGAGCATTTTCCCATTTGTCCTGGATTAAAAGCACCCAAGCAGAGTCAAAATGAGTTGATGCTCAGTTTGAACTTCAAAAGATTCAGTCATGCAGTTCAGCATCCAAAATTCCCGGTGCACATCCCAAGCTGATCAGAACCTCAGGGTCTGTAAAATGGACTGGAAAATTCACCTGAAATTCAGTTCAGTTCATTCAATTCCAGGCCCCTCATTGCAGTAAGACTGACCAATTACCTTATTTTGCATTATTAATCTGGCTATATCTTCAGCATCTCAAATGTTGTAACATTGTTGAATATGTATTCTGACCTGACAAATTTATTCCTGTGATCTTACATTAAATATATGTTACTGCAGTTGACCCATGAGTTATACTGACATTCTGGAATAGTGTTACTACTGGTTACACCTTAGATATGATAGGAGATGCTCTTCTTGATTTTTTCAAAGTCACCAAAATATACAAACTACACACACATTTAAATAGCAAAATTAAAATTTGCATTTTGAATAGATCGCAGATAGATGAATATGTTCAGCACATATGAAACATACATAATTTCTTGAAGAGATTCCAAAGGGTTCGATCCTGAGTAGTGCTGAGCATTCTCCATTTCTATTGACTTCAAACAATGTCTCAAAGCATACTCAGTACTTTGCAGGACCGCACTCTTCCTTGTTAACATTTAATAAAGATCTCTGTGCTTTAATACAATCACTCCTTCATTTTCAAGTTGTTCGTGTGTGGGAAAGAGACAAACAAAATACAAACCTGTAAGTTTTCAGAAACTTAGTTTAGGAACACTCAAAGCATACTCTGTGGCATTTAAAGCACTTGCACAATATATAGTGTTGTTTTCAGCCATGAAACAATCAGCAAGATATTACAGAGTGGTGCTTCTTAAAGAAAATGAGTTAGTGAAAAATATTGCTGTCCTATGTTAAGAGACCGTCATAGGAAAGGTTAACACTACATATCAGCCCCAATAGAAAATGTGTTTTCTTGTTCTTAAGAGTATACAGAAAATGAAAAACCTTACTCTGCTTTTACTTTACAGATGCATTTTATATTCCAGAACAATTTGTCATTTCATACCACAGTTTGTATAAATTAAAAGCAGCAGGATTACAATTTTGGTTTCATGCTGTATTACAATGCAGATGATCATACGATACCATCATGCAGCTACTTGTTTTAGTACACAATTGAAAAAAACCTATTAAATAACCTCAGTATTTATTTCTCAACAGATTTAAGGCATCAGTCATCAGATTTTTACCAAGGGGATGGGGAGGTTGTGTGTGCATGTCTCCATCCCATTGAAGGCAGTGAGCATTGCTCATGTACATCTGTGGACAGAATTTGGCCCACAGAATTTACTTCATTTTCTGACAAAATGAGGAGTAGGGTGCAGTGTTCTCCTCCTCCCTTCTTCCTCCCTCTCCCCTCCCCACAAAGGTAGAATTGAGGAAGCATCACAAGATTTCCTTTAAAATATATTTATACACCACTGTGCAGAGTACTCAAAAGCAATTCTGTGCCTCCATATATTTCAGCACTTCAGCCCTATATTCACAGTGGAATTAGGTGCTTGGGAACTAATTAAAGAACTTAAATATTCTAACCATTTCCACTAGCTAGCACTCTTATACTTGTGATACAAAATAGTCATCAGTGGTGTCAGTTTGGCTCATATTCCTCACTAACAATTGCTAGGGCCACAAACAAACAAAATAATCAGATTGTGTTTATCATTTTAGAAATTTGATCACAGTAACACTTACATGAAGATTTCTGTTTCCCCATTTTGAAGATAGGGTTAATATATTGGGTAATTCTAGTGACAAGGCTGAAATATATTAGAGAGGCTGTCTGTCTCCCACTGCAAGCTTTTATACCATAATTGATCCCCTCCCGGACCCGGCAAATGAAAATTCAGGGTGGTTTGTGTTGTGTAGCATTTGGGACTATGCTGGTCACAGAGGAGGTCACAAGCTGACAGTCCTAAATTATTCAGCCTAGTCTGCCCTTGATTAACAGGAAGTTTAGGGAAGAATATTGATAAATGAATCATTTGATCTAAATGGAAGTCCTAACTACTTGGATGAGGTCTGAGTGATACTTTATCACTATGAAACACAGTATAAAGGAAGCTAGACCACGACAGCCAAATTTTCTAGCTGATGTAATTGACAGCAAAAAAGGAAGTTTTCATAGAAAAAGTGCAATGAAGAGCAGGTTGTCAATGTTTCCAATGGAAGCCCCATTAAACCTGCTCACATCACACAGATACCATGTGAAGAATGTAACTATAGTGGGATGGTGGGAGGAAGGGTAGCTTTCATTAGGAGGACAGCATGCACCTGGCAGGTGTTTCCTCATACTAACCACCACACCAATCATCCAGAGCTTTTCAGGAATCTTAAGTAGTCCAAAATAGGTGGAATCTGAGAGTCAAATGATATAGTTGACACTGTTCACCCCAAATCAATAATCTCTTCCACTTTACAGCATAGGTTTACCTGGTTGAACTGTCTACTTCGCATAATAATATTTTAGACATCAGAGGAACATGATCTTTCTGTGTCTGACATCCAGTAGCCAGGCTCGGAGATAGAGGTAGGCTGGATTTGGATGCCAAGTGTTCCTGTTGTCTTGAGATATTAAGCTCAGTAGAAGTACTAAGGGTTTTGGTGAACGAATTGATAAGAGCATCAATTCCAGGTTCCTGTTTCTATCGGATCCTAGAATAATTTTGTCTGATCTTTGAGTATTCAGGGAATTAGAGGAATTGGCAGAAAAGTGTATATCTGTTCTGGGTACCATGGAATGACAAATACATCTAAAACAGATCCTGGGCTGAGACCTCCCTGGAACACTTGCTGTTCTTGTCTGTTGCAAGCAGGTTTAAAGATGGATGACCCGATTCCTTGAAAATGTGACGTATAACTGAATCTTTAATCATCCACTTGTGATCTGATGAAAGCTGCCTTCTTACACAGTCTGCTACAACATTCTGCAGATCTGGCAGATGTATGCCGAGAGACATTTAGTGCTGAATGCACCAGTTCTGTAATTGAAAGCCTTCATGGCATAATCGGGATTCATATACCGCTCCCTGCCTGTTTATATAAAAACAAAGCCATAGTGTTGTGGGTTAACACTTGATGAGTCAGTTCTTGCATCAATGGGAGGAAATGGAGCACAGGCTTTGTGAACTGCACTGAACTCTAACATGCTTATATACAGACAACTCTCTTCATGAATCCATAGATCTTGTGCCCGATGAAGGACTAGGTGCACTACCCATCCAAGAGGGGATGCATCCACCACTCAGGTGTTGGTTGAGTGGTGAAGAAAAGGTACTCTCCTACACACTTGGTTGTGGTTTTTGGAGGCTAAGGTTACCATCCTAAACTTGATGAAAGCGTTGACTGTCTCAAGTCCAGAGTTGGACGCCATCTTCTCTTCTTTGGAATTAGGAAGCAAATTTACATAGAAAAATTTCCCTCTATATTGAAGGGGAAACCACTTCTACATCTCCAGACAGACAGAACTGACTAATTTCTGCTATCACAATGTTTTGTGAAAGCAGTTCATGAAGGGAGACAGGAAAGGAGAGTTGAGAATACATGTAGTATGGAACTGTACAGCAGGTTCCATGATTCCTTGAAAAATTGAAGACCATTCCCAAATATGAGGGAGGAAGGTTTAGATCCTTTACATTGGTCATATTGCAATTTCCACCCAACCTATCAAACTAGTTGTGTGGATGTAGAAGCAGAATGAGATGAAGTTGTGGCTGAGGCAGAAGGTTTCCATTTCTGCAAGTGATGCCTCTTCCTTAGGGCTTTGAGTTTCTGTAATAGATGACAGAACCCGATGATGATCTCTGTTTGGAATAAATGTGGTGAGGTCTTTGATTTTCTCTTGGCAACCAGAGTACAAACAGCAAGAGAATATAGTGTAGCTCAGGAATCTTTCTACAAGTGAAGTGTCCCATCAGTTTTTGCACTAAAGAGGTCCAGACCCTCAAATGGAAGATTCTTCATGGTTCACTGTACTTCTCTTGGGATTCTAGGACTTTATAGCCAAAATGGGCTTTTCATGATAACCAAGGTTACCATGGATCAAAATGCAGTATCAGCAGCATTCAAGGCCACCTGGAGGGATATCCTGGCAATTAACTGTCCTT
The DNA here is from genome assembly GCF_007399415.2 of Gopherus evgoodei. NCBI lineage: Eukaryota > Metazoa > Chordata > Testudines > Testudinidae > Gopherus > Gopherus evgoodei. Next base: position 104,403,475 of record NC_044329.1, on the reverse strand, counting down.
CTGTAACCTAAATGCATTCCTGCTCTCCTGTGGGAGTTTGTTAATGAAGTCCAAGATTTAGTATTCTTTAAGAAGTCATGTTGAGTTAATAATGCCTAATAGCTTGGCATTTGAAATTGCAAGCCAACAATGAACAGTTTTTGTTGGAATAAATCAAGCTGTTTTGGATCTGAGTCATTCTTGACTTCTGTTGTCTGTTTCTCTTATTAGCTTCCCCAACCGTTAGGGAAGCAGGTACTGCATGTGTGTACAAATACTCCATTATAGTGGAAGGCACCTGGTACCTTGTATCTGCTTCTTTAGACATAGAAGTAATTGTAGCTCAAGTCAGTGATGTATTTTTGTTGGGGTCCATGAGAGCTTCATTAAGCAGCCATCCCACTTGCACAGGCATAGAAGAAGGGAGATTATCCAAAATTTTGAGAGAGGATTCTGGTACCTCTTCAAATGATATCACACAAGAAACAGCTATTCTTCTGAGCAGGTCTTGAAAGCAATTATAGTCATCTGGGAGAGAAGGAGCAGATGGGGCTACCACCTTGTCATGGGGCATGGATGAAATAGTCACCAGTATCACCTAATCCTCAATTTGAAGGTGCTCAGGATCATGTATTGCAAGATGAGATATCCTAGGCTCCTGGTGTGGAGCAGGAGAGAAGGATAACTACTTGGGCAGTGAAGACCTCAAAGGTTCCAATAAGGCCATGTTGGATGACTGTATGGGAAAGGAACTGGGGGCCACCATGGAGATGGGCACCACGGTATATAGCTACTTTCAACCTCTCCCAGGAGACATAGATCTAACTGAAGCCCTCAATTCCCTCTCAGTCTTTCAATATTCATAAAAAGGGGCTCTAATGGAATTAGAGGGCCTTCCCTCTTGTGCTGTGAGTCAGAGAAAGAAAACAAATATTTTAGGTCTAAGGGGTGGGAGGCTGAAGCCAGAGCACTGGGTTGCATAGTGATCCTAGAAGACACCAGTCACAGGGAGGCACTCAATGCCAGTGAGGTAAAAGGCATTGGTCCACAGTAGGGATATTTTGTTCCGTAGAAAATAGAGGAGAGTCCAGCTTCTATGAAACATGAAGGTCCTTTCCTACTGCATATTTTCTCAGTACAGAGAGGGGTGATATTTCAGACATTCGTGTGGGAGAAGGTAGTATTGGGCCTGATAGTGCAAACATACCTAGTATTGACACACTTAGTGCAGAAGTGAGTAGTGTGCAAGAGAATAATACCAGTGAAGCTGGTAACAATGTCCAGTGCCAAAGTGCTCGGTGCTGAGGTAATCCACGATGCTCTGGCCTCAAGAGTATAGGCAGCTGATTTTTGATCCTCAAGGTGGGACCTGGGTTTGGTATAGTATTCCCTCTGAGCTCCCATGGTACCCAGACTGGGCCATAGAGTCTCCTTTAAAGCAGTAAGGTGACTTAGACCTCTTCTTACTGTGAATTCCTGTTGGGGATTTTCATCTGCTTCTTCCAGAGAAATGATACTTTTTTCTGTGAATCTAGATTTAACAATCCTACATAAACATGAGTAGGCATGGTCTTCAATGATGGGGCCCAAGAGCTAGTGTATCCAGAACCCAGAGCTACTTCTGGACTGAAGTGGAGCTTGTTCAGGGGGTCTGCCCTGCCTGCATCTGAGGGTGGTTGCTTGGTGTGGTCCAGTTAAAATGTTTTCAAATGCACCTTCCTTCATGTTAAGGTCTTTTAGAAAAGGACAGGCATACCACAAATTTGTCAGGGATATGTGCTTTTGAACAATTTGCTTCTCTAATATCTATGTTCTCTTCTATTATCAAATTGATGTGTAGTATAGTGTTCCTGGAAATAGATCTAGACAGACTATACCCTTATAATTCCCTCCTTTAGTGGGAAGCATCCTCTTGTCTTTCAATTCTTTGTCTGACATAACTGTTGTATTCCAGTTTTACATGGAAAAATTTGTTTCCCTGAAAAGACAGAATAACAGAGGCCTAGTTGATTGGTCCTGGTTAACCCCCAAAAAGTTTGTAATACTTCCAACTGATATTCACATTAGCTCACATAATCTAAACTACGACTGTATTAGCATAATCATGATCCTGCTCCCCGATGGCCTCTGTACTTCAAGGTGTTTTTTCTCAAAATGCCTTCAGAAGACCCTAATCCTCCCCTATGCTTACCTGTAGCACAACTCTCAGACTTGGATAATAACAGCACATTGTATATGTAGATACAAATCTCCTAATTCCTAGTGATTTCAGATTCTAAACAGAATTCTCATCCTGATGGGGGCATCATGTATAAGTCTTTCTTCACCTTGTCATACTTAGTTATACCTCTGACTTCCATCCTCTACTACTGTCTCTTCTTCTTCCTTCTCTGAACTTACCCTCTAAACCGTTAAGTAACAAAATTATATGTATCTATAGTTTTATTAATGTAACAACTTGGTAAAATACAAAACTTTAAAAGAGTTATACATTTATATAAACTCTAAATCTAAAAGAAAGAAACTTACAAAAATACTGTAATATCTATGGTATATACAAATTTGGAATAATTACACTGGAGTTACACCAGAGTAAGTGAGGTAAGAACCAAACCATATGTGGGTGTCTAATGTGAAAAGCATATTTTTAATTGAATTTCTCCTCTTTCCCTCTCAAAGCACTCACTCCTTTCCAACTACAAACTGATAAGGGAGCATCAACAAGATGCCACCCGCCCCACTTTCAGGTGCAATGAGCTAACAAATTCTCATATCGCATTCCACCCCATTTTCAAACCTTTACAAGTTTGCTAGAAAGTGACCATTTATACAGGGGTCTGTATTTGCATAAAATATAAATTTAATATTTGTGCAAATGCTGTTAAATTTATAGCTTGAAATTCACACCCACACCGGACTGATAGGAAAGTCTAGGAAATGTATGAACAGGAATGGCAGTTATTTATCCAGGAATGGTTTATACCGCTCTAGTATTTACCCATTTAACAGGCTTTTCTAGTATACTTAAGAGCCAAGTCCTGCCTTCAGACACACACATAAGTCCCACTGATGTCACTGAACACAATGATAGTTATGTGCATGTATCTGAAAACAGAATTTAATCTTTTCATATAGCATTGGAGTTGCAAAGTAAATTGATACAAGTATATGAACTGAATATTGACCTAGTATTGTACTACCTCTTATTGAAATACATCATTATTGTTTCCTTTTATGCCTACTCTAACACTAAAGCTAACATATGTGTATCCCTCCGGGGTAGGGCTTTCTGGCTTCATCTCTAGCGCACTTAGTTTGCTAGGTCAACTGCAGGCTGTCTTAGTAGCAGCAGAACTTGCTTCTGGAACAGCCTAAGGGTCAACATTGTTGATGGACTGTATGGGCAGCTTCATTTTCCTGGACAGTTTTTCTTTGACTCATACCTGGCTCTGAGCATTTTGCTTCTGTGTTATGTATTACTTCCTGCATAAAATATAGATGAGTTGTGTTCAGGAGTTTTAAGGGTAAAATACTGTATACAGCTTCACTCAGTCATATGTTTGGGGGGAGGGGAGGAGAAGAGAAAGCAAGAAAGTTCGCTTCCCTTTGACTTATCCAATGTTTAGTGAATTTGTGAAGTCTTTATGAATAAGTAGTAAAGTTTGCACACTGTCTTTAAAGACAGTATTGTAGAAAATGTATCAAGGAAAACAGTAAAACCTTTGTTTTGTGTGTTTTATTTAAAAAGGTAAGCTTGTTTGCAGTAGATTGTGGGATAGATTTTCAACAGCCAAGACTCAGATCCCCATATTTTGGATGTACTTTATGCTCTTACCTCAGGTAGCCACAGGTATAAAATAGGGATACAGTTTTGCAGATACAAATTTTGGCTGAAAAAGGAGGCCCGTGTCTGAAAAAAGTGTCCTTATCTTTAGTCAGATGCATTTACTACCCTCCACCATTAACATATTTACAAATAAATTCACAGTCATATACTCAATTTATATGCTCTTATGTTTTGTCATGTCCCTCGTAGCTTACCAGCAACCTCAGCTACAACACATGGGTGTCACAAAATCATCCCCGGGATAAGTAGCCATATTTTAGGCAGTCAGATATGTACTGTGTTTACACTACTTGGCACAGTTTGCTAAGTTTCCTTGTATTACTCTTACCTTCTAGCTGACCTCCAATCTATTGACTACTATGATTTTGCTAGTGGCCTGGATTCTCTACTACCCTTTAATTGCTTTTCGGAGTATCCATCTTCAGTTCCAATGTCATCCATGCTCAGCAAGTTTACTTTCCCCACAGTTGCCTTGCCAATCTTTAGTCAGCCTTGAATGTCCACTTTGTTATGTTAGCCTTTCATAACCTCCTCTCCAAACATTCTACACACCATGTAAGATCCAAACTCATCCCCTTCCTGAGGTTTGACTTAACTGAGAAAGAAATCAACAATAATATAAAGAAGCTTATACCTCCTCTCTCGTCTTGACTGGTTCTAGCATTACTCCCTAAGGAGTGCTCAACACACACCCTAGATCTTCTCACCCAAAGAGAGCCAACCACTCCTCCCTCCCTTACATCCAGATGGGATAATGAGTTGCCTACCTCATTCAATCAGGAGAAACCATTTACAAGCTTTCTCAGCAGGATCAATTTCTGATAACAGGATGGGGTGTTTCAGGCAAACGTTTTACTGTTTTACTCCACTTCTCCTACAATAACAAATTATCTGTGCTTTCCTGCCATATTGCCCTTTACACTTTTCTCTGTGGAGCTGCTTGCCTTTCTTCCTTCACACCCACTTTTACTGATTTTGCTTGTGACGAATACAAGAAATTGGCCAACTAATGACGGTTTGGTTGAAAGGCAATCAAGGATAGCCAATATTACTTAGACAACGAAAAACTGATTTGGAACCATGAAATTGTGCATGTAACTAGTGTATTTAGCCACATGGTCTTATTACCATTAACCTCATCCTTTCAGCCCCCTTCCCTATGTTGTTTGCATCTTATTTTACATTATTAGTTGTAAACTCTTCAGAGCAAAGATGAGATCTGCCTGTGTTTTTGTGCACAACTGGTCCAATCCTAAGTGGGGCCTTTCATGGTACAGCTGTACAAATAAAATATCATTATCATATTAAATATACTTTTTCAGTATTATCTTTCCTATTATCAGTGTGTGACTAAATACAGTTTCTTCTTTTCCAGTCATTCTCTTCTGCCCCATCACTAAATAAAGTAGGCTAATTTCATATTTGATCGAGATTTGCTCACATGGCTATGAACTGCCATGTTACAAACACTGGATTGTAGCATCTCAGAATAAAATCAGGCCAGCAGGTATACAGGAGAGAACTTTCATTTACACTTCAATAAATTGCTAACCAACAGTGAGGGAAGAGAAATGCAGAAGACACCCAAATGTTAAATAGTATTTTGGTAAAACATTTTTAATGTACCAAAGAATATTATTGGCTCTTTGAACAGATAAGGGAAATGTCAACCACTTGTTTCACAAAAGGGTCTTTATGTGATTGTGCAAATTCGCAGTCTGATGTCAAATGTAAAGAATTCAAGGCCAGAGACATAACCAATCAGATCTTAGAACAATGAAAAAGTTAGGAAAAAAAGACAGCAACTTTAAGACAAGGAAGAAGTGATCATGACAAGAAGAAACAAGGAGACTGAAGGTAGATAGGCAAAAAGATTTAGTTGGTATGATAAATATACAGAGACAAAAGGTGTAGTATCTTTTCAGAACAGCTCCTGGCTTCTGAAACAAAAGAAGAAAGAAATGATGGAAAATAAAGTCATGAAAATAAATGAATACAAAACACTAAAAAGGAATAAGCAAGTGAAGCTGTTTTAGATGGGAAGTGGGTCTAGAAAAAACATCTAGCTGCATAAATGTAATATAGGGAACAAAGAATAAAAACAGCCCAAGAACAACACAGAATTTACTGTCAGCATTGCTGATAAGCATCACAGGGCTGATGAAAGGTAACAGCTGCAGCCTTCTGGATGAGGCAAAAAATAATAATCTACCTACCAAAACATTTGGTCACCCTGCAGTATTCACTAGCCACTATGACTGGAGACATGTTGAGAGATTAAATATTCTGGTAGATAGAAATATTCAGAGAAAATGAGAATACGATTTAGCAGAGAACAACTCAGTGACCAATGCCATATGGTAATAGCAGTTAAATCCATAGTCATAAGCATGAAAACAGAGAACATTCTTCATACAGAAATCTTCAGCATTTTGTAGAAGGAAGAGAAGTGTTATATTCTGCCTGCAGCATGCTCCATTAAAAGAGAACTGAAGTGATGGGAGCTATATAATTATTTACTCAATGATTTGACATATATGCATTTTTGAACTTAACAGAATTTTTTAAAATACCTGTAAGTGCTTTGATCTCTCCATCCAGTGGAACAAATCCTGCCCCAACTCCTGAAGAGGATCCTAGACACAGCAGACCTAGTGCTCTGAACAAAGAAATCCTGGATCACCAAATTTGGGGACTAATTTATCCAGTTTGTTTCTGAATTAAAGTTTGTACAGGGACTGCATGTTTGAGATGGATTTATTTCATCCTTAAGTCATACTTTCCTGATATTAAATGGCATAATTGTACAGAGATGTTTTAATGGAGCAACCAGAGGCAGAATTAGGTACCCACCCAAATATCTCCAGTTTAAAAAAATAAAAAAAAATAAAGTGCCAATCTCTCACTGTACATATCCACCTGCTGAACCCCCAAACTCCTGTAATTATGTACAGTTTGGACACTCCATGGACAGCTGCTCATTTGAAAATGCAGTTACCTAGTTAGCCCATGGAAATATCCCATCTGAACAAACAATGCACCTTCTTTGGACATGTTTCTTGCTTTGGCATAGGAATATTTTTCAATCCTCTCACCATTACGGTTGCCTTCCTAGTTGCAATCACTTCAGATTGAAAACTAAATAGCTGTCTTGGGCACTGGGGAATTCTACAGGGGAAAGGGAAAATGTATCTTCCTTTAAAATACAGGGTGCAGTCATGCTGAGGAGGTTATTTTAGCCTTCATTCCGGAGTAGGCTCTCTGGCTCTAATGTTCTCTCTTTTCATGGGAGTTGGATTTTAGGATAAATATAGTGGTAGATGGTCTGATCTGGCCCCACCCATTAGTCCCCTCCTGTCTTGCTCCCAAGCATTTCATGAATACAGTCATGCACAGAGACCTTGCAGAATTGAACTTCCCATCATGAAGGTACTGAGCATCTTCAGGGACAGCCTCCATGCTCAGAGGATTCAGCATAGACATGGAAGTGGGGATAAAATTTATGCAAATGAAGCCATATTTATATTTCTTCCCTGAAAAGTGATTAGCAATGATTTCATAAAGTTCCTCCCATGTGCTCCTTTCCTTTACATCCTGACATCTCACATCTTGTTTTATCCAGAGCAGACACACCCCAAAAAATAAACCCAACCAACCACCACCTCTCTTCATTTACTTGCATTTGACTTCCAGGGAGCAATTAAATATCAGTTAGAACCCCAACATTTTGGAAATTTTTGTCCTATGTGAAGGTCACAAACAGGATACAAAAGCTTTGAAAGCTAGTATTTTGGGATGGATTAAACTGGCCATTAAAGAAGTATCTCCAGAAGAAATTCTAGTCCATTCAACCATATCTGTGGCAGTCAGAAGGACAGAGAAATAAAGTGCCTTATAAAATTTGCTGGCTTGACACTAGGCTTCCTATCATTCTTTCAGCAAACATTAGAAAATGAGGAGACGAGAACCTGATGGAGTCTGAGATTTTGCGAACCACTCACTGTGTTTTGAGTTCACAAATTTTGCAAAACTTTTTCAAGTTTGCAGTTTTTTGGGGGAGGGACCTGTAATTCACATGTACTTGTTTTCAAGGGTGATTCCATTTTTAAAAACATTTTTTTTACTGAAGAGAAGCCTGTACTGTGCAATAGGGATAAAAGAACACCAGTCAAAAGGAAGGCTGGTAGAAGTCAGTTTCTTCAACTATCTAGAACCAACTCTGTGTAATCTAATGTAACCTAATTTTTCCATCACCTAGCAACTTAGATTTTAATGTAACTCTATATCTGACTGATTTTTCAATAGTTTCTAACAGGATTCATTTTTTTTTCAATCAATGTGCCTTGTAAGACTCAAATTGCTGCCTGAACATACAATGCAATGGCAGTAAAACAGCTCTGTTCACTCAAGTCAATCTCTTCCACAGCACCAGCCTGAACAGACAGGCCTGGTGCAAGGCAGTTCCAGCCGTAGGCAGTTCCCCTCAATCCTTCTCTCCTTCCCTTACAGAGTGGCTCCACTACTGAGCTCCATCTGCATCCTCCCCCCACATGAGGAGAAATGGCTGTTAAGTCTACCTAACTGGACAAGATCACAACCTCTCAGAAGGTAAAATGTGTGGAGCTGATTATAAAGTGTGGTTTAAGTTCAGGGTCCTCAAATCCATCTACCCACCCACTCCCATCCTTTTTATACAAATTTTGGGCAAATTCAGATATGTTGTTTCAGTAGCAAAATTCCATGAATCTCAAAGGGAGCAAGAGCAGGTCCTTTCTATTTTGACATATATTCCAATACTCTACTTAAAAGTTAGCATATTCATTCACTTATCTATTACTCTGAACATTAGTGAATCACGCCTATCGTACCGCTATTTATATTTTCCTCTAAGAAACATAAATATAACTGAATGACTTTAGCAGAAATTTCTCTTTTAATCAAAAAGAATAACAAAAGAGTACATGGAGGTAATTTCCTGGTATGAAGATGTTAGCCTAAATGTTTTGATTGCATTATGTCAATTTCATAAAATGGAATTTCTAGATTATAAAAGCATCTTGAGCAGATTACAAAATGCTTGAGTGCTGGATATCAGTAATTCAATAAAGTCAATAGGAAGCTGACATTATACTTTTTCCATCTCATCTATGATTTATTCAAAAGTTCTACCTAGATTTTATATTTCTATGATTTTGTGTATTATTTGTATAAGCAACACTTGCAGATTATGAGTTTAACCAACTTCAGACACTGAAACGACATATAATCTACTTCAAGTTTAACTTTATCAGCTTCCTCCACTATAGTTCTGACCTAGTTGGCCTTAGTTAATAGAACAAACTGTAATTTAAAGTAGGACACATTTAAGATGAAATAAAGAAATTGTATTTCACTTATAACATTACAGTTGCTTGTCAAAGAAAATTGTTTAAGCAAGTAATTCTGAAAGTAATTTCACCTATTAAGTGCCAGGTTATGCATAAGAGGGGGAGGATGCCCCGTGCTCAGAGGCAAGCCACAATTGCAGTTAGAGCACTGTACTGTATATAAAACAGAATAATACACTACAAACTACAATAACAGTGTAGAGAGGTTAATAGGGTGCAGAGAAAAAGAGGCACATGGCATCAAAATTAGAAGCTTCAATAGACCAAGTCCTGAAGTCCTGACTTAGTCTGTACTCAATCAGAATTCTAGCTGAAGAATATTTAGAACTCAGATAGCACATCTGATCCATACAGCTCAAAGTGCTTTACAAAAATAGGCATTGAAGTTAATAGGAAATTTGCCTGGGGAAGAAATGAGTAGCATTTGTCTCAATAAGAAGCAAAAATGTCTAGCATTAAACAGATCTAATACATTATATAGGGAAGCAAAGGTAAAAGCATCACTGTATCCTGTAATACTGCAGCATATAATGTAATATGAACGGTATATTAACATTTTTTCAGGTCAGGATTAGAATTTTTTAAAAGTAAGACATAGTTTCCTAGTATATAGGTTTACTATTGTTTACGTCAGAGATTGTGAATGGGAGGGGAGGTCCACAAGACAATCATAAAATCCCCACGGGGAACCACAGCAATTGCTTAGGTGGAAAAGTAATACTGGGAAAGTATTTAATGTAATTTTTGCTGTCTTTATGAAATTTAGCAGCTGGAAACATTAGTTCACCCAAAACTCAAGACCACTGGCAGTCCACAGATCACAGTTCTGAGAATTTCAGCCAACGATATACCAGAGGTTCCCAAGGAGACTAAAGAAGTTAGGCACCCACCTCCCACTGAAATTCAATGGAAGCTGGACACTTAATTTCCTTAGGTGTCTTTGAAAATCCCAGTCATAAGGTATATCATTGATGATAGTTGTATATTTGCACCTGAGATTATATTATGTATTGTAAATTTTTCATATGTCTATTCCTTTTAATGTTGTAATTTTCTTCAGGGGATCGCAGGAGTCTCAAGACTCCAATGCTGGCAGATACACACATTTCAGGATTAATGAAAGCTTGTTTACTGTAGTTCTAATAGTACTTTGAGAAAACTAGTTGTCAAAAAGAAAGAAAACACAAATAAAACCAAACCATACAACCACCACCAAGAGAAAGGCTAGGGACAGCAAGATAAAATTATTCTACATGAATAATTCTCTTTGATACTTTTTATAGTAAGATTTTATTTTACAGAAGTCAGCAAAGAGGAAAACTGCTTTTCATCAGATGATATTAAATTAGGGGTTCCTGAGTGCCAGAGCCATCTTAACTAACTTCATGATAACATATGTATATACCCTCAATTAATACATCGATTGAAAGAGTACTTTTTTACTTGTAACAAGATTAGTTTTCCCATACCTACTAGGACAAGATAACCATTCAACATTACTTGAAGAATTAGACATGATAAGGGCTTGGGAAATGGACTTGACATTTACTAGCTCAAAGTCTAAGCCCACTAGTTAGAGTGAAAAATGCCTGTGCTGGCAGAACCTCAAAATCTACATCCTTTGCAATTTAAAGGAATATGCCTTTTATGATTTGTTCATCATATGGTATATTTATACAATGTGCCAAACAACCGTAGCTTGTGTTTCCTGATTTTCTTTCAGCTTCTTTCCCTTCCTGGCTGAACTCTTTCCGTCCTATAAAGGAATACCATTTCCTGTATTGATTGTTTGGAGTCTATTGTTTTCTCTTTCTTTCCCTACATTGCATACGTTATTCCTGCCCTTGATTTTGTCTGCTCCTCTTCAATATCCCACTACTCATATAATTTATCAATCTCTGTCTCTCCCACATCCTTGCATCCACAGCTTTACCCCCATCCATCTTTTGATGCATAGGCTTTGAAACAATTAGCAGACACCCTGTTAACAAGTAAACTAAACTAAAATGATGAGCCCCATTGTCCAGGGAAAATATGCAGAGGAGAAGCCAAATCACTCTGCCCACCCATGTGTGAATAGTTCTATTACTTCTTTAAATCAATATCAAGAAGTTAAGCAGGAAGGGCTGGGAAGACTCTGCTTCACTGTAGAAAGAGAACAGATTTAGAGATAAAACTAATTCTCTTTTTCTAATAAGGTCATGTATTCCTTCTTAGAGGAGAGTCAATCCTATGACTTTTTCCATTACATATAAAACCTCCACTTGTTGGGAAAGAAGAAGGTGCTTGGATTCCTATCAGGATACTGTTCTTGGACTCTATTTGGAGTCCCCATATTTTGTTGCCTTCAGCTAATAAATGAGAAGAGGATGTTGGTGGGAGGTTTCTGCTAATCAGTTCCTCCCACCTTTGGGTGCTACTCTTCAGTGAATAGCTCCACTGCCTACCCCTCCGGGTATTCATGGCTCTTAAGCAGGACTACAGTAAAGAGAGACCTTATCCTTGACAGTTTCACTCCTATCCAGCTCATTTTCACCTGAGGTCCTAGCAAACCTACATTATTCCAAGACATAATCAAAGCCCACAGCAACTCCAATATCTAGCCAAAGCCACAGCATCATGCAGACTACTGCATGAGGCAGCCAGTGAGCCTCCAACATGATCCCAAACCTTCCTGTGAAACCAATACCAGTCTGCATTGAAGATGGGCTGGTGCCTAATTCTAAGGAAAGGGGGACAATTACCCAACTCCCAATATCACCTTCCCCTCCTTCATTTTAATCTAACCCCAACTGCCTGATGTGGCAATCCTGAATAACAAACATCAACTAAGTGAACCACAAACCTGTGCATATTCACCAACAGAATGAGCTGCTGACCAGGGAAACCCATACAATTACTTCAAAGCCCAGATATACACAAATGGCTGTAACTGTGACAACCTATAGAATCATAGAATATCAGGGTTGGAAGAGACCTCAGGAGGTCATTTACTTCAATCCCCTGCTCAAAGCAGGACCAACAACTACTAAATTATCTCAGCCACGGTTTTGTCAAGCTGGACCTTAAAAACCTCTAAGGATGGAGATTCCATCACCTTCCTAGGTAACCCATTCCAGTGTTTCACCACCCTCCCAGCGAAATAGTGTTTCCTAATATCCAACCTAGACCTCCCCCACTGAAATTTGAGACCATTGCTTCTTGTTCTGTCATCTGCCACCACTGAGAACAGCCGAGCTCCATCCTCTTTGGAATCCCCCTTCAGGTAGTTGAAGGCTGCTGTCAAATCCCCTCTCACTCTTCTCTTCTGCAGACTAAACAAGCCCAGTTCCCTCAGCCTCTCCTTTTAAGTCATGTGCCCCAACCCTCCAATCATTTTTGTTGCCCTCCGTTGGACTCTCTCCAATTTGTCCACATCCCTTCTATAGTAGGGGGACCAAAATGGGATGGAATACTCCAGGTGTGGCCTCACCAGTGTCGAATAATCACTTCTCTTGATCTGCTGGCAATGCTCCTACTAATACAACCCAATATGCCATTAGTCTTCTTGGCAACGCGGGCACAATGCTGACTCATATCCAGCTTCTCATCCACTGTAATTCCCAAGTCCTTTTCTGCAGAACTGCTATTTAGCCAGTCAGCCCCCAGCCTGTAGCGGTGCATGAGATTCTTCCTTCCTAAGTGCAGGACTTTGCACTTGGCCTTGTTGAACCTCATCAAATTTCTTTTGGCCCAATCCTCCAATTTGTCTAGGTCACTCTGGACCCTATCCATACCCTCTATCATATCTACCTCTCCCCGCAGCTTAGTGTCATCTGCAAACTTGCTGAGGCTGCAATTCATCCCATCATCCAAATCATTAATAACAATGTTGAACAAAACCGGCCTCAGGACCAACCCCTGGGGCATTCCACTTGATATTGGCTGCCAACTAGATATCGAACTGTTGATCACTACACATTGAGCCCAACAATCTAGCCAGCTTTCTATCCACCTTATAGTCCATTCAATCAATCCATACTTTTTTAACTTGCTGGCAAGAATACCATGGGAGACCGTATCAAAAGCTTTGCTAAAGTCAAGATATATCACATCCACCGCTTTCCCCATATCCACAAAGCCAATCAGGTTAGTCAGGCATGACTTGCCCTTGGTGAATCCATATTGACTGTTCCTGATCACCTTCCTCACCTCCAAGTGCTTCAAAATGGATTCCTTGAGGACCTGCTCCATGATTTTGCTGGGGACTGAAGTGAGGCTGACCGGGTTCTCTTTCTTCCCTTTTTAAAATATGGGCACTATATTTGCCTTTTTCCAATTGTCCAGGACCTCCCCAATTGCCACAGATTTTCAAAGATAATGGCCAATGGCTCTGCAATCACATCAGCCAACTCCCGCAGCACCCTTGGATGCTAACTAACCTAGCCATACTGTCAGTACTACAGGAAAAATGATTTTCCATGCAACAAATAATCTCATGAGAAGTGTGGGGGAAGTCAGGATAGAAAGAGGACTGTGTCTCCTAGGGGCTGCCATTTATGAGTGGAAGAGTCCTACTGTATCCCAGCAAATCCCACCGATTGCTAGTAGCACTGGAACTGCCCACCATTAGCCTCTCTCAACAGGGAAGGCTTCTGTTGCCTGGCAGTTGCCATGACCATTGCCTGCCTTCCACTCCCTGGTGGTGTGTGGGTCCTGTTGTGTAAGTCTACAATCCAGTGCTGGCTATGATGGGCTTGCACTATCGGAAGAGAAGGTAATATTACTCAGTTTTCACACAGTTCTGAAAACGTCAACTAAAGATATTGGTTAACATTAACGGAAAATCTCCCAGGTATAGGTATTAGATGAATGTTTATTGGTCTAGCAAGTGATGGCAGCAAATCTCTCATTAGCTTAAAACTGTAGCTATTGTACAGTAGCTGTGTTTAATTCTGCCACCCTCTTCCTACACTGAGTTATACTAAGTGGTGTATCTTTGCTTCTTTACACACTAATAATTTTCAAATCAACATCTGCATCCCTTTGTCAATTGGCCCTCCTTTATTAGGATCACTGAGTGGATATGAATATTATAATTTCTACTTTAAAAGTATTCTCAGAAATAAAGAATGTGGAGGATCAACATGTCAGCTTGCACACCAGTAAGAGACTATATCACTCATCATTTCTTTTAAGATTCGTGATTCTATTGAGATGCTATGTATTGAAATATCTCACAAACATGGAAAGGATGGTCTCTGGTGACAACAATATGTCAACGATGTCAAAACACTGTCAAATAAAACTGCTATTCTTACTCTTCAGACTTTATCAGCATGTAGTTTCCACTGTTATTTTATAATTGTCAATGTGTTTTCATAGTTCCAGCCTTACATGATTAATAATTTTACACACACTTCCATTCAGATATAACACATGAATGTTTCTGAACATTCAAGAGCTATACTCTTCATAACACAAGGCCATTTTTTCCTCTTTAATATGTATAACTTTTTTTTGTTTACTCGGTGTTAAAATGACATTGTATGAAGACAGCAGAATACAGTGTAAAGCTATATGAAATGTTTGCACTGAAATTAAAGACAAAAATTGAATATTATAGCATTAAAGTATGAAATAAAAAGTTGTCCTATTTTTGTTGAAAAAAAATTGGGACAAAGTAATCGCAACATTTAGACACAAAAATGGGCTGTCTTTGAATAAAACTGAAAACGATTAAAATGCACTGGATTATTGGTAAAACATTAGCAAAAATCACTCAAAATGCAATTCCAAACACATCTGTTAAAATTTCTCAATTTTGCATGGGTCCTACTGCTATGGTAATCTCAGAAAACTTTTATTGTATATACAACTCTTAAGGAGGCATGTGAAGTGGTTCACTCCCCCCAGGCGCACCTCCTTGTAACTATGCATGATGTAGCACCTCTCTCCCCAACTGACACCTCTTGCTGATGGTTCCTCTGGTAGTCTGCCCCTTCAATGACTCAGCCCTCCTGCCAGGCCAGTAGCTGTGTCTACCCTTCTCAGAATATACAAGTAGCCCCACAAAGGGCAGCCTCACTGTCAGACAAGGGATTCCACGGCTCATTGAACTAAGGTCCCAGAGTTGTTTCCCTCTGAGTTATAAATTCTTCCTAATCCATATTCACCTGTATTCAGGGTAGGCTTTTTGCTTTCAGCCCCATTCAGGAGTGGGTAGGGGAAACCTGAGCCCACCCACTCTACCAGATTTCAATCCAGAGCCCTGTGGTGGGCAGCACCATAAAGGTGCTGTGCTGCTGCTCTCCAGGATTGCTTCCTAGCACACTCCTTACACAAAAAGGCAAAGCAAACACATCTACATAAAAATAAATTGAGGATAAATCCCAGATGTTGCAAGTATCCTGCATCCTTTTTAGCTCAGCAGATCAGGTAAGTTCTCAATAGTCAGGGACCCCAGGCAGTTGGATCTCCTATAGCAGAGGTTTCCTCAGAGGAGCTAACACTATAGATCTGTTCACCGCCACTAGCTGCCTGCTACTGAACTACTCAGTGACTGCTCCTCTTTTAAGCTCCTCCTCCAGCCCATGCATGCTTTGTAGGCATCGCAGAGTGGGGCTGCCTAGGACCAAAGTAGCTCTTTAACCCCTTCCTCTCCAGAGTGTGGTTTGTACACCCTCTCACAAGGCAACATTGTTTAACAGAGAGACTAGCAGTGAATGAGTATACCTGAGCTCCACTCAATTTTGTGTGACCTTGAGAAAGTTAATAAACATATCTTTGCTTCAGTTACCCCCAGGGGAATAATATCAGTTACCTATATTTGCCAAGCACTCTGATATATTTGGATGAAAGACACTGCATAAGCACAAGTAGCAAAGAATCCTGTGGCACCTTATAGACTAACAGACGTTTTGGAGCATGAGCTTTCGTGGGTGAATACCCACTTCCTCAGATGCATGTAATGGAAATATCCAGGGGCAGGTATATATATGTGTGCTAGCAAGCAAGCTAGAGATAACGAGGTCAGTTCAATCAGGGAGGATGAGGCCCTGTTCTAGCAGTTGAGGTGTGAAAACCAAGAGAGGAGAAACTGGTTCTGTAATTGGCAAGCCATTCACAGTCTTTGTTCAATCCTGAGCTGATGGTGTCAAATTTGCAGATGAACTGAAGCTCAGCAGTTTCTCTTTGAAGTCTGGTCCTGAAGTTTTTTTGCTGCAGGATGGCCACCTTAAGGTCTGCTATAGTGTGGCCAGGGAGGTTGAAGTGCTCTCCTACAGGTTTTTGTATATTGCCATTCCTAATGTCTGATTTGTGTCCATTTATCCTTTTCCGTAGAGACTGTCCAGTTTGGCCGATGTACATAGCAGAGGGGCATTGCTGGCATATGATGGCGTATATTACATTGGTGGATGTGCAGGTGAATGAACCAGTGATGGTGTGGCTGACCTGGTTAGGTCCTGTGATGGTGTCGCTGGTGTAGATATGTGGGCAGAGTTGGCATCGAGGTTTGTTGCATGGATTGGTTCCTGAGCTAGAGTTATTATGGTGTGGTGTGCAGTTACTGGTGAGAATATGTTTCAGGTTGGCAGGTTGTCTGTGGGCAAGGATTGGCCTGCCACCCAAGGCCTGTGAAAGTGTGGGATCATTGTCCAGGATGGGTTGTAGATCCTTGATGATGCGTTGGAGGGGTTTTAGCTGGGGGCTGTATGTGATGGCCAGTGGAGTCCTGTTGGTTTCTCTCTTGGGTTTGTCTTGCAGTAGGAGGCTTCTGGGTACACGTCTGGCTCTGTTGATCTGTTTCCTTATTTCCTCATGCGGGTATTGTAGTTTTGAGAATGCTTGGTGGAGATTTTGTAGGTGTTGGTCTCTGTCTGAGGGGTTAGAGCAGATGCGGTTGTACCTCAGTGCTTGGCTGTAGACAATGGATCGTGTGATGTGCCCGGGATGGAAGCTGGAGGCATGAAGGTAGGCATAGCGGTCGGTGGGTTTTCGATATAGGGTGGTGTTAATGTGACCATCACTTATTTGCACCGTGGTGTCAAGAAAGTGGACCTCCCATGTAGATTGGTCCAGGCTGAGGTTGATGGTGCATAAGCACAAAATTTTATTATCAGAGCTACAGACATTTTAAAACACAAAAACCTAAATCCTATACAGTTGTCTATTTTTTCCACAACCCTCTAAAGTTCTTATGTTAGTGTCAATTATAAAGAACTTCAAGAAAAGAGTGAATTATACATAATATACAACAGGCAACTGTGAATTATGAAGCTATAATTCAATCAAGGGGTTCTAGTAAATCCATAATCTATGAAAGTGAAGGAAAAATTAGACTGAATTCAAACACAATATCCAGTATTTTATATAGTATGTTTTATCCTTCCCTCTTTCTCTGACAGAATGAATTTTTTCTGCTCCATTTTGTGACTAATTTAATTCCTTCCTTACTACTTTATATAATAAAACAAAATGATGATATGCAGTTGCAAACAGTTAGATACTCACAAGCAAAGCAATGAATATTTTCCTAATCAGGGCCCAATTCCAGAGTTACTACATGCACTAAGGACTTGACTTACCAAAACAATTAAACACATACTAACTTTAAGCATGTGCTTAAATCCCATTGATATCAATCAGCATATAAATCCCCTTGAAGTCTATGTAAGATTTACACGCAGAAAGACAGTAGAATATAAATAGCTGTAGCCTCACTAATCAATGATTGTATTGCAGTTTAAACTGATCTAAAGTACTTAATATAATATAATAATTGGAAATATACCCATCTCCTAGAACTGGAAGGGACCTTAAAAGGTCATTGAGTCCAGCCCCCTGCCTTCACTAGCAGGACCAAGTACTGATTTTTGCCCCAGATCCCTAAGTGGCCCCTCAAGGATTGAACTCACAACCCTGCATTTAGCAGGCCAATGCTCAAACCACTGAGCTATCTCTCCCCTACTTAGGTGGTACAGATTTTTCAAAAAGCTTTTAGAGTTTTGAAACTGAACTAGCAGGTAATGATTTTATCCCTGTTTTGATTATACAGTGGCTTTAAATAGCTGTCCGTATTTATAGCATGTTGGAATACACATAGGTTGTCTGATGAAGATCTCTGACAAAGGTGAAGTTTCCTGTATGGCTCCCTGCAATCAGAAATTAAAAAGCCTGGCATTTTCCCTTTAGTGAATGTCTATTTGTTTGTAGTTTGAAGATAACATTAGCCTGAAGTGATATTTTTTTAAATGAGGAAAATACTTTCTGTGTATTCAGACAACAATTGGGCTCAAAACGTGTCTTCTTTGTAACCTGCCTGTACAGATCCTGTCTCCATAGTCCTCCTCTCTTCTATTTAATATCACTTTCACATTAGTAGCACCATAATGTCGTGAGATCCTCAACAGGCATGAATCTTAGGCCAAAGCCTGAGATTATACACAGGTTCAATCTATTTTGTTGGTGGCTTCTAGGTTGCCAGTGGCAGCTATGCAACAAGTGAGCTGGAGGGCATCCCTTTTATACTTCCTGTCCTGCCCTTCTGTTTCCAGCACAGAGGGTGGGGCTGGCTTCACTCTGTCCACTCTGGGTATGCGGAGCAGTTCCTCCCCATCAGACTTGAAGGGAGACCACTCTGTCTCACTACATCAGAGGTGGGCAAACTATGGTCAGCGGGCCACATCCAGCCCGTGGGACCCTCCTGCCCGGCCCCTGAGCTCCTGCCCCAGGAGGCTCACCCCTGGCCCCTCCCGCACTGTTCTCCCTCCCCTGCAGCCTCAGCTCACCCCACTGCTGGTGCAATGCTCTGAGCGGCAAGCTCCTGGGGCAGTGCAGCTACAGAGCCTGGCCTGACCCAGTGCTCTGTGCTGCGTGGTGGGGTGGCTGACTCCAGCCAGGTGGCGCAGCTGCCTATCCTGCTACTCTGGGTAGCGTGGCTGTAGCGCTGCCAGCCACCGGTGCTCGAGGCAGCGCAGTAAGGGGGCAGGGAATGGGGCGGGGTTGGATAGAGGGCAGGAGAGTTCAGGGCGGTGGTCAGGGTGCAGGGGTGTGGATAGGGGTCAGGGCAGTCAGAGGGCAGGGAACAGGGGGGTTGAATGAGGACAGGGGTCCCGGGAGGGCAGTCAGAAAGGAGAGGGGGGTTGGATGGGGCATTGGGGGGGCAGTCAGTGGCAGGGTTTCCAGGGGCGGTCAGGGGATAGGGATAAGGGGTGGTTGGATGGGGCAGGAGTCCCAGGGGAGCTGTCAGGAGACTGGACGGGGGGTCGGATACAGGGCAGTGGCCGGGGCACGCCTGGCTGTTAGGGGAGGCACAGCCTCCCCTAACCTGCCCTTTATACAATTTTGGAAACCAGATGTGGCCCTCAGGCCAAAAAGTTTGCCCGCCCCTGCACTACACAGTCCATAAATTCACTATCATGGGATGTCTTTGTATCAAAGACTGTAGTGGGATTTTAAAAGAGGTCTGGAAAACTGAATCACCAACAGTGACATACACGCTTCTCAACATATTTGTTAATATAGTGTAATCAAATTTCATTCACCAAAGTGTCAGCTGACCACAATCAGAGTCACATGGAATTCCCTTCCTCTATCTCCTCTCCAATATACTATACAACACTGATTTGTACTGCGGGCTGGGTTTTGTGCATGCTTCTTTTTACTTTCTCTGAAGACCACCACCAGAGCCAGACTAATTAACTTAATGGACCATCGGACAACTCTATTACAACAAATCTGAAAAACAAGACATTTTCAGAATATGAATCTCTTCAACAGCCATAGACCCATATCCCCTGATGAACTGAGACAGGGCCTTCCCAAACACGAATCTTATAGTGAAAGAACAAACTAGGACCTGAAAGAGACTTTCTGGAAAGAATGAATACAAAATTAGGTAAACTACATGGTCTCTTTTATAGAGAGCAAGGTAAAAACCCTGAAAGTTTAATATTTTAGCTACTGAAATTGTGGATACATGACAAGTAGTAAAGAAACCAGCCAGAAAACAGGCAAAGAGGTGCAAACAGCATTTCAAGATAGAATTCCTAAAATTAAAATCCAGAGGATTAGTGGGATCATTCTGGTCTCTGATTTGATGGACTGTGTGGAAAAGAATATCCCTGCAGATTTGAAAGATGCCCCCAGCACACTTGATCTCCATTAGAGGAAAAGCAGGGCCAAAAATTGGAGGTTCAACAAAATAAAAGCAAGTCTATCTGATGAAAGAGTTAAAGGAATGATTTATGGCATTAGCTAAGGCAAAGAGATACTTGACAGTGGATTGAAACTAGATCCTAATCTTCTCTGATTTAAACTCTGATATAGAGCAGAGAGAAAAAATAAACACTTTACCACACTCAGACAAGACTTTGAATGAAAATAGGTTCGCAACAATTCTGCATCCTGTTTAACTCAAAGTTACTTATCGAGGGGAAAAAATTTGTTTGGATATTACTTCAGCATTTCATTTACAATTTCAGACTTTTACATGGTCAGGAATTTCTGGAGGTCCAAGCATCTTCAGGAGAGGACTGGTATATCATGTGTTATATGAGAATAATGCTATATTTGATTGATTGATCACAAATTTTAAGTTCATAGCTTGTGGAAAACTCGCTGGCTATGAAAGTGTCATGGCAGAAGATGCAAAGTTTATATGTTGTTAATATTATCATAGCATCAAAAATGGTACTATGTATTTTACAGATATATTAGACACTTCCCTGTCCCTAGGAGTTACAATCTAAACACAGAGAATACACAGAGCGGGGGAAGGAATACAGTATAAACAGAAGGCAATTGAGTTTTATGACTGCCACATGTCTTGTTACCTGTGTCATTTTGCTGTGGGTTTTTTTTAGTTTTTTTATGTTTCATTGTTGTTAATATATTGTAAGCTACATCAATTCTGACTTTTTTTCCTCTTTAAATGAGTACTCTGGTCATCCTGTGCTTAAAGAAAGGACCTTGAAGAATATGAATCCTTGCTGCAACTCTGAGATCCAATCCTGCAAATGCAGTCCCAGTACAGACAATAAATAAGTGACTTCTCAGTATAGTAAACATTTATTTTTTGATGGTATAGCACAGTGGTCCCCAACCTTTTTGTGGTCAGTAGCACATTCATGTTTTCAGAAGAGTGTGGCTGGCGCCAACAGTTTTTCAAGGCTTATTTTGTATTTGTACATTAAATAATATGAAAAACATCATATTTAAAATAACATAATATATGAATCAAGAGAGAAGCCGGAGAGAAACCGCGAGGACAGAGAACACCGGCACCTGCAGCTTGCAGCCCCAGAGTTCTCTGTCCCTGGCAGGCACAGGGCCGTGGCTTCCTTCCCCTGCAGGGCACTAGGCAGGTGCACATAAATGCTCTGGTGGGCACCATGGTGCCCACAGGCACCACGTTGGGGACCACTGGTATAGTATAAGATCTTAGATAATGTAGGTGGCTTATATAATTTAAATAGATGTGCAAGTAGGTATCAGCTTTCCAGTGGTGACTGCTGTGCTGACGGTTCCAGACCAACAACATTACAGGCATGAACTTCTCCATTGTTGGGATCTGCAGAGACAATTCTCAATGGAGTATGTGCAATGTCTCATTCAAGTTACCCCTGCTGGGAATTTATTTTAATTAAGCTACATACCTGTGTGCTAACACCTGTATATGTTGCTTTTTGTCTTAATTTTTTGTATTCTTAATAAAAGAGGACTGAGTAAAAGGTGTTTTTTTATGGCTCCATTGAGCCCAATACTATGGATATATGCATACAATACATATATGTGACCCAGGTAGATCTGTTTGTGGCATATCCCTGATTGTCATGAATATTTCAGAATGGAGATCCCATTTTCCATGGTCCATCCACTCTCTGCTTACCCATAAGCTTCTAAATTTAGTAAAAGATGAGATAAAAGATCTTCTCTACCACAGCTTTGAGATTCCTCTCCTTGGAAGAGTTTTTAACAGGTCATCCATCCAAACCACAATTGCTCTGGCAAAGCATGCAGAAAACACTACGACTTTGAGAGCGACTCATAAGGCTCTTTAGTGAAGATTCTATTACTTTACACTTTGATTCTTCTGGTAGAAAATATTCCACTGAAGAGATGTCTTCTATTAAGCAAGCTGCTGCCATGTCCACATTTGTCAAGTTGACACAACCTGTGGTTCTTCTCAAATGTGTAAAGTGTTAGTGTTTGTCTGTTCATTCTCTGTGATTTAGTAAAATGTTCTCACTCTAACTTTATGATCTCTTTTGGCAGTGTGTTAGAATAAGAAGATATACCTATCTCCTAGAACTGAAAGGGACCTTGAAAGGTCATCAAGTCCAGTCCACTGCCTTCAGTAGCAGGACCAAGTACTGATTTTTGGCCCAGATCCCCATGTAGCACCCTCAAGGATTGAACTCACAATCCTGGGTTTAGCAGGTCAATGCTCAAACCACTGAGCTATCCCTCCCTCCCAAATGTAATGCTTTGCTTCTACTTCAAGTAGTTGAAACATATATTGCTTTCAGTATCCTTTCCTTTCTGTCTGTGTCTGGGATCCTGTAAGTGAAAACTCACAGTTTTCACCACCCATTTCCTGGGGGGTCTTTTTCATTATCTTGCATCAAGAATTCCCCTTCTTTAATGTGTCGGGGGACACTCACCTCTCGAGTGCCTCCTAGCAGGTAAGTGTGGTATTGCAATCTTTTCCTGCCCCTGCCCTCATTTGGTAGGTCTTCAGTGGCTCAGTCCTTTGGCTAAGTCACACAGTCAAAATGAGTGAACCCCTTCCAGGGAGCAGAGTTCTACAAACTGTTAGCCCTCACCAGGATCTTCAGTCTCGTCTCTGGACCCTTTAAATCCTACCCTTCACTCTGGCTTCTAAATAAGCTTTGTCCTCTTCGCTGGGCTTAGGCCAGTTTCCAATGGGGGAATGCAGGCCCAACACAGGAACCTTTTAAGCTGCAGCCACATACTGTTTCCTTTAATCGGTTGCTGCTACATTCCCTGGGAATTTTCTCACCTGGTCTCTTTATCTCCATCCATTACCTTAGGGCTAGAGCTCTCAAGTCCTCTCACTCCTAGGTTTCGCAAATGCAGCCCATCGAGCTCCTTGGGCTAGAGCAGAGCACCCTTGATTGCCCCTTTGGCCTTAGCCAGGAACTGCCCTGCTAACACTCCACAGCTCTGGGTCCTGGTTGGCTATTTCCATGATCCCTCTTTAGTCAGGCCTGGAGGACCCACCTTCCCTGGTCCTTCATGGGGTGGGGTGTAGTAGGATCACAGTGCCTCCAGCAAAGAGCCAGGTACATTCTGTCATACTTACTTAAAGAAAATAATTAGGGTTGCCAGATGTCCAGTTTTCAACTGGAACACTCAATCGAAAAGGGACCTTGGCGGCTCCAGTCAGCACCACTGACCAGGCCATTAAAAGTCTGGTCAGTGCAGTGGGGCTAAGGCAGGCTCCCTATGTGCCCTGGCTCCGCGTGGCTCCTGGAAGCAGCAACATGTTCCCTCTTCGGTTCCTAGGTGCAGGGGCAGCTAGCGGGCTCCGCACGGGAACCACAGCCAATAGGAACTGCGGGGGCAGTGCCTGCAGACAGGGCAGCATACAGAGCCGCCTGGCTGCACATCTGCATAGGAGCTGGATGAGGGACATACTGCTGCTTTTGAGAGCTGCTTGAGGTAAATGCCACCCAGAGCCTGAATCCCTGACCCCCTCCCATGCCTCAACCCCCTGCCCCAGCCCTGATGATCTTCTTCCTGCCCTCTGAACCCCTGAGTCCCAGCCTGTAGCCACCTCCTGGACCCCAAATCCCACATCCCTAACCCCACCCCATAGTCCACACTCCTAGCTGGGGCCCTCACCCATCCCACGCACCAATCCCCTGCCCCAGCCCTAATCCCTCTCCCACCCTCGAAACCCTTTGGTCCCAGCCCAGAGCTCCCTCTTGCACCCCAAACCCCTCATCCCCAGTGCCACCCCAGATCCCGCACCGGCAGCCAAAGTCCTCATCCCCCCATGCAGCAACCCCCTACCCCAGCCTCGATCCCCCTCCCACTTTCCAAACTCCTTAGTCCCAGCCTGGAGCACCCTCCTGCACCCCAAGCCCCTCAGCCCCACCCCAGATCTCACCTCCCCAGCCAGAGCTCTCACACCCTCCTGCATCCCAAGCCACTGCCTCAGTCCGAAGCCCCATCCTGAACCCTGAACTCATTTGTGGTCTCATCTCAGAGTCCACACCCCCCGTTGGAGCCCTCACCCCCTCCCACACCACAACCCCCTAAGCCAGCCCAATGAAAATGAGCGAGAGAGTGAGGGTGGGGACAGTGAGTTACAGAGGGAGGGGGGATAGAGAGAGTGGGGCACTGGGCCTAGGAGAAGGGGCAAGGAAGGGACTAGGCCTTGGAGGAGGGGAGGGGCAAGGGTGTTTGGTTTTGTGCTAGTAGAAACTTGGTAACCCTAAAAATAACTCTCTGGCTTCTTATTTAGATGTTTCAGTCCATTTCTGTGCTCTTAGGGATTGTCTACACAGGGACATTCAGGAAGTTAATCAAAATTAAAGGCATGAATTTGAAATGGATTAATTAATCTGCATTAAACCACTGTGTGGACACTCTTTCAGAATTAAACTGGTCTTAGTTTGGTGGAATTAAGATTACTTTAGGCAATGCCTTTATGCCTGCTTTACTGTGGATTCTTACGTGAAGAGTGCAACATATACTTTTAGTTTTAAGAATTGCTAAATAATATGAATTACATAGAATCTCAGTGCTTTGAGCAGTCCAAAACAGCCAATAAATTTACCCTTGTTTGTTTATATATATGCCCACACACACACACACACACACACACACAATGTTTACCTACAATCTTTTAAAACTCTTTTTTTTTCATATAAAACAGTCTCTTAAATATAAATTATGGACAAACAGAATAAAATCAACTAGTGTGAATGTCAGCTCCCAAAATCAAAACAAGATGATTGTAACTACTAAAACATTTAACCAGCTGACATCTATGAAGGTTTGCTGCCTGGTTGATCTCTGTAATATTGGTATTAAAAGCTCAAGCATGGTGCAAGAATTAACAAAAACAGGCATTACAAAGATTATTGTTCTGCTCTTAACTCTCTTGAGCAAAAATATCAGTTATACTACAGTGTATAACTTAAATACATAACTGAATTGAACTGAATCATTTCCATGTGATCAAATGTTGCTTAAAGCACAAACAAGGTTCTACTATCCCTGTATATCCTGAGCTAATGTTTGCATATTATCAAATCCTACAAGTTTTCCCTCTTTAAATACTGTTCAATGGAGGGACTCTTTTGGTCAGAATTTTTTACATGTTTCTCTAGCTTCCCAGTGGCAGGCCTGTTAAGGCAGATGTTCTGGTTTCATTCTTAACACATCCCAGATATTTTCATCTTCCCTTCTGGATTACTTTGCAAAAAAGGACTTCAACTCTAACAGTTATAAATGTATTCCATTTAAAGAGGCATTTGCTTTCAAAGGCATTTCAATGTCCGTCTGTACTTTTGGTAGATTTCCAGTATTCACACCAATATGATACGGTTGAAATAACATTTGAGTTGAATATTCATAGTTTGGTCTTTAAGTTGTAGATTTTCAGTGACCTAATCTTGTTTAAACTGGTGAATACAAATGCTGCCTTGCCAATTCATGACACTGGCTTGCATGATACTCCCAAAGTATTCAACTGATTCTTGTATTTCTTTGTTTTCTGACATAATGCTTAAGTTGGGAGTTGTACAGGTTCTCATTAGATTTGTTTTCAAAACTCAATTATTAAACCCATCTTTTTTGCAATGCCGGACAATCTTTTGGCCTTTTCCTCACATGTTGACTAAACTCTTACTTATGTCACCAGCAAAATCTAATTTTTCTAGTGTACCGTTAAGCTATGAGATGCCTGTGTTCAATCCATCTGCACTTTGTCTCATAATGAACTCAGTGGCAACGCCAAACAGGAGAAGTGAGAGAATGCACACTTGTTTGACACCAGTGCCTACGTTAAACCATTCACTGAAGTCTGTATTTACTTTAACTGTGCAAGCTCCGTCTTGATATAAAGCTTTCTTTCCCTGACCTGACCCTGGATCAGCCCCGGCCTTAACCACAGACAGCATTTCCTTCACTCACATCTTATGCATGGGATCATTTTGGTTCCTGGAAACTCTCTGGACTACCATCTCCTGCTGCTATCAGCTTCTAGTTTTAAGCCAGGAGGGGGAGTAAAAAGTATCTTTAAGACATCCTTTTAAGAATATAATGAGCCTCATGTGTCGTTAAAGCATGTTACAGTATCCAAGAACCCTCCTGTTTTGAGTATACTGCATATTTTTTCAAAGCAAAATCATTTGAATAATGAAATAGGAAAAATGTTTGGAGCTGAATATTTGGTGTTAAAACTAATGGCAGAATAGCATTCATTCTTAATATAAAAATATACAAACAATAAATAGAAAAACACTGATTATTCTGATAGAATCTTAAATAGTTATTAAGCTTCTGAGCCTTTTAATAAAGAAGCAGATATTTTTGGAACTAAAACAAAGTAACAAAACCCCTTTAACAAATTATCCTTAGGAGTTTATTAGAGTTTTAATCGGTTTCTTGTACTTAAACTCATTTTCCCAGCATGATGTACACGATCTGTGAGAGCTTTTTATAAGAAATTCACACCATCATTACAGCACCAGCTATTTCAAGTGAAAACACTGTGAAATGTTACTATTGTTTGGGCAGTTGGAACTGAAATGATTGAGTGAAGGATAGTGGTTATGCTGCAGGCTAATTACACAGCTAATGTCTTCGCTTTACATATCAATAGATGCTTCCAGAGATGAGCAATAACTGTCACTCCATTATAAGTCCTATACAATGCACTTAAATTAGCCATTATTTGTGAACACTGTTAAAAATAAGAGCTGGCTAGTACTTAGTGATGTTGCACTTGACATGCTTTTTGTCGTTAGTCTATAGATACTGTATATGGGATACTGAACAGTTTTGACACAGGCAAGGAAAATGTTTTACAAATATTTTGCTTTAACTATATGTTGATGATGATGACAGATAAAATCAGCTGAACTTTTCAATGAAGTATGGAACCAGGAAAGGCCTCCAGAACAATGGGAAAATGATATTATAGTCAAAATACCAAAGAGAGGTACTCTAAGCCTGCGGTTCTCAACCAGGGGTACGTGTACCCCTGAGGTACGCAAAGGTCTTCCAGGAGGTACATCAACTCATCTAGATATTTGCCTACTTTTACAACAGGCTACATAAAAAGCACTAGCAAATCAATACAAACTAAAATTTCAGACAATGACTTGTTATACTGTTCCATATACTCTAATACAGCAGTTTGTGTTCATGGGGTCACCAGGGCCAGTGTTAGACTTGCTGGGGTCCAGGGCAGAAAGCCGAATCCTAAACCCTGCTGCATGGGGCTGAAGCCAAAGCCTGAGTTTTTAAGTGAGGTGAAACTTGGGGTATGCAAGACAAATCAGACTTCTGAAAGGGGTACAGTAGCCTGGAATGGTTGAGAATCACTGATCTAAGCAACTGCAATAAGTGGTGAGGTGTTACACTCCTTTCAGTGATAGGCAAAGCCTTCTGTAGTATCACCTTAAAAGGAATAAAAGATACAGTTGAGGCAAAGTTAGGGAAAGAACAGGCTGGATGGATTTTGACCCAGAAGATCACGTGCCAACCAGATTTTCATCCTAAAAATAATAATGGAAGAGAGAATCAAATTGCAAAACACGCTCATCATCAACTTCACAGATTTTAAGACAGCCTCCATTGCAATTCACTATGGAACATATTAAAGTGCTGTGGTACACAAACAAACATAAACAAGGCTGGTGCCACAAACAGACCCAGACTTAGACTGTGCTTCCACCAACAAACATTATACTTGTCTTGTTTTTCCTTCTGACTAGATGACAAAGAAAGCTAATGCCATTAAGCCAACACCAAGTCAGAGACCTAAAGCCCCTTACAGCTGAATAACAAGGAGATCCTCCACCACTCAGACAGACTAAGACCAGAGTTGCTGATGCTGCTTTTGCCAGGCCTACAAGGTCTGGTAAGTAACAGGGTTAAGATACCCTTAAGCAGTGTAATGTCAGACCCTCAAACCAGAGAGTGGTGGATGTTCAAGACTGAAAATTACAATGTCCTTCCGACAGGCACTGAGATATTTTGGCGAACCACCTTCAAAAACATGAAATCTTCTTGGCCCTGAACTCAGACAACCACGAGGCTCTTCTTGGTTATCTGTGCTGAACCCTTTACACAGTACTCAGTCAACCTGACCAGATCTTGAGGACTTTAGGTTCTCCAAAGTCAACATTGCTGGATTCTCAGCCTCAGCCAAACCAGATAAGTCCAAGCACCTCTCTCATGCTCACGTCAGGTATGGAACGATGTTGCCAAGCAGTTTTTTGGTTTCTAGCCAATGGTACTTTCTCATCAACACTGGAATCAATCAACTATATGTGACAGGGACCTGTATGCTGTATAAGGCAGACACAGAACCATTATGGCAAGCAGATCTCTAAACTCAGTGCTGAACAAGCAGTACCAGACTTAGACAACTGAGCCTGAAAAGTCACCCTGCCAACAGGATTTTGAAGTGATCTTCCTGCCTTTTGCTGGTCTAAACAGTGTCCATAACGCATAAGGCTCCCTTTTCTCAGTTTTAGAAAATAAGATTATTAACCAATTAGCTAACCAACTACAATGAAAATAGCATCCAAAAGGACAGATAAAAAAGTGAAAAATCAGTGTCTAAAATAGGAAGAGTATGTTTACACTGCAAGTGAAGGCGCACAGGTAGACATTTTGTGCTAGCTATAATCTAGCTAGCTCAGGTAACAATAGCTGTGAAGACACAGTGGTACAGGCTACCAATCCAAGTACAGGCTCTCTGCTGGGCTTGTACTTCAGCAGCTACCTTGTGCTGAGGCTTGTGCCACCATGTCTACACTACTCCTGTTACTTGTGCTGGCTAGAGTAAAGCTAATGTGATACGCCTACCTGTGCTACAATCACATCTTCACTTGCAGTGCAGACTTACTCGTAGTGTGCTCTAAAGTCACTATATCTTTGGCAGTCAGAAGAAACTGAAGGGCAGTTAAGGCCACTTCCAACTTTTATATTCTCAGAAAAAGATGGTTATTCACCTTTGTAACTGTTGTTCTTCGAGATGTGTTGCTCATATCCATTCCAATTAGGTGTGCGCGCGCCACATACACAATCGTCGGAAGATTTTTACCCTAGCAACACTAGGTGGGTTGGCTAAGGTGCCCCCTGGAGTGGCTCGCTTATGGCGCCTGATATATGCCCCAGCCGACCCAGTGCCTCCTCAGTTCCTTCTTGCCGACTACTCCGACAGAGGGGAAGGAGGGCAGGTTTGGAATGGATATGAGTAATACATTGCAAAGAACAACAGTTACAAAGGTGAGTAACCATCTTTTCTTCGAATGCTTGCTCATATCAAGTCCAATTAGGTGACTCCCAAGCCTTACCAAGGTGGAGGGGTCAGAGTGAGATGTCACGGAGTGAAGGCCCGCTGAACCAAATGCAGCATCACCCCTGGACTGCTGCACTATCGCATAGTGGGCAGGGAAGGTATGCACTGATGACCAAGTCACTGCCCTGCATATCTCCTAAATGGGCACGTGCGCCTGGAAAGCAGAGGATGTAGCCTGAGCCCGTGTGGAGTGGGCAGTGAGGTGCGTAGATGGGACACCAGCCAAGTTATAGCACACACAGATTCATGATGTGATCCAGGACAGGATGCGCTGGGAGGAGATCGGAAGGCCCTTCATCTGGTCTGCCACAAAACGAACAGCTGTAACGTTTTCCTGAAGGGATTCGTTCGCTCAATGTAGAAGGCCAGGGCCCTGCTAACATCTAGGGAGTGAAACTGTTGCTCCCTTCAAGAGGCATGCGGCCTTGGATAGAAGACAGGGAGGAATATGTCCTGGTTGACATGGAAGGCAGACACCACCTTAGGGAGGAAAGCCGGGTGGGGTCGCAGCTGTACCTTATCCTTGTGGAACACCGTATACGGTGGTTCCAATGTGAGTGCCCAGAGCTCAGACACATCTCGCCGAGGTGATAGCTACGAGGAAGGCTGTCTTCCAGGAAAGGTATAGGAGCAAGCAGGTGGCCATCAGCTCGAACAGGGCACCCATGAGTCTGGATAGGACCGGGTTAAGATCTCACATAGGGACCAGTTGTCGAATTCTTGGGAACAGACGCTCCAACCCCTTGAGAAATCTGCTGACCATGGGATTGGAGAAGACTGAGCGCCCGTTTTCGCCCGAGTGGAAAGCCGAAATAGGAGGTAGTCCAGGATGACAGGTACTGACGCCTGTAGGGGGGTCGTATGATTCTGGGTGCACTAGCAGGAAAAATGCTTCCACTTGGCTAAGTATGTGGACCTGGTAGAGGGCTTCCTGCTACCCAAAAGGATCTGCTGAACCGCGTGAGAATTGCACAGCTCAGACTGATTTAGCCATGCAGCATCCATGCTGTGAGATGGAGAGACTGAAGTTTGGAATGACAGAATAGACTGTGATCCTGAGTGATCAGGTCTGGCCACAGAGGGAGAGGAACTGTGGTGTCCACCGTCAGCTCTATGAGAGTGGTATACCAGGGCTGTCTGGGCCATGCCAGGGCGACCAGAATCAGACGGGCTCTGTCTCTGCGCAGCTTGATTAGGACCCTATGGACTAGTGGGAATGGAGGAAAGGTGTATCACAGGGGATCCTTCCATTGCTAAACCTAGGATTGTGAGTTCAATCCTTGAGGGGACTGTAAGCCGGTCATGTCGGGGCTCGTCCCTCTCAGGCGCAGCGGGGAGCTAGGGCGCCTCCTTACACACTGCAGTCCGGGTAGACTTAGCCCCTCGGCTGGTGTTGAGCAGGGTACAAGGTCTGTAAACAAGGTAGAGCCCCGGCCCTCTAGCCGGGGTCGGGGCTCTCAAAGTAGATAAGCCCCAGCCCTTGGACAGGGCGGGCAGTAATAGTCCAGGCTCAGGCCCCTAGCAGGGGCTGAGCAAACACAGTATCAGCCCAGGCCCTTGGCAGGGCGGGCAGTAATAGTTCAGGCTCAGGCCTCTAGCAGGGGCTGAGCAAACACAGTATCAGCCTTGGCTCGGGCGGGGCACCAAACACAAGTCTAATTAGCTCTGGCCCTTTGGGTCAGGGCAGAGCAGTGGCAAAGTC
Organism: Gopherus evgoodei; assembly: GCF_007399415.2. Classification (NCBI taxonomy): domain Eukaryota; kingdom Metazoa; phylum Chordata; order Testudines; family Testudinidae; genus Gopherus; species Gopherus evgoodei. The sequence goes on along the minus strand of NC_044329.1, from coordinate 104,372,006 downwards.
AAAGGGGCCCAGCCCTTGGTCCGGGCAGGGCACCAAACACAAGTTTAATTAGCTCTGGCCCTTTGGGTCAGGGCAGAGCAGTGGCAATAGGCGGGAAGAGGGGGAGTCTGCCACCCGGTTACGGGTGGCAGGGGGAACGCAGGCCCTCCCACTCCACTGCGTTCCAGCCCGGTGCCCTAGCAGCGGTCAAGACCCGCTGCGGTCAGTGGGGATCCTGGCCGCAACACACTGACATGGGTTCGGGCTCTTCAGGAGCCAAACCAGGGTCAGCTATCCCCGGGCTACTTCCAACCTCCCCCTCTCTGGGTACCTGGTCCTTGCCAGCGTCGTCTGGTGGGTCCCAGACCATGGGTTCCTCCGGATACCAGTCATGGGGAAGCTCAGGCCACTCCTCGGAGTATCGGGCACACGGCAGGTCAGGCCGACATTCCTCCGGGTACCAGGTCTGAGGCAAGTCCAGCCAGCGCTCCTCCGGGTAATGGGCGCGAGGCAGGTCCGGCCAGCGCTCCTCCGGGTAATGGGCGCGGGGCAGGTCAGGCCAGCGCTCCTCTGGGTAGTGGGCGCAGGGCAGGTCCGGCCCGGCGGGAGCCCGGGCACCAGCGTCTGTCCTCTCCGGCAGCCTGCGCCCAACTGAGCGCTGGGGCCGGGCTTTTATACTTCCTGTCTCGCCCCTTGACTTCTGGGGGACGGGGACAGGCCGTGCTGACTCCGCCCACTGAGGTACCTGCTCTGGCTCGTCCCTCTCAGGCGCAGCGGGGAGCCAGGGCGCCTCCTTACAGGGGCCATTTGGGGATTGGTCCTGCTTTGAACAGGGGGTTGGACTAGATGATCTCCTGAGGTCCCTTCCAACCCTAATAATCTATGATTCTATACTGTGACAGACCCAGACCAGTGGGGTGCAGGAGTCTGGTAGAGGGCAAATATACCGATCACTGGATGAGTAGTTTTCTGTTCCCTGAATGACCAGAGCAGGGGCTGCATTAGTGTAATCAGGAACCTGCTAGAACTAATCAGCCTGTCTGCCTTAATTGGAACATCTGCAGCCAATCAAGGCAGGCTAATCAGGGCACCTGGGTTTAAAAAGGAGCTCACTCCACTCAGGGAGGGTGGAGCCAGAGGAGAGGAAGTGCGTGTGAGGAGCTGGGAGCAAAAGGCACAAGGAGATGAGAGTTCCTATACATTGATGTGCAGGGATAACTCTCCTGCCAACCATAGCCCCTGTGTACGGAGGTTCCTGAGATGGGATCCCCATCCCAGGGATGATGCATCCATGACTAGGGACACGGAGGGCTGCGGGGCATGAAATGGTACCACTTCGCACACTGATTTGGGGTCCAGCCACCAGCCTAGAGAGGTTAATATCCCTGGCGGGATGAAAACCACCGTGCTCAAGCTGTCCCGACCTGGGTGGTATACTGTTGATAGCCAGGCTTGGAGTGGACGTAGTTGTAGCCTGGCATGCCTGGTCAGAAACGTGCAAGGGGCCATGTGTCCCAGGAGGCATAGGCATGTTTTCACAGTCGAGGTCAGGAAGCTTTGCAGTCTGTGGATGATGTTCACCAGGGATTGGAAGAGTGCTTCCAGCAGAATTGACCAGGCTAGGCCTGATCTAATACTGCTCCTATGAATTCTATCCTCTGGGTTGGTACCAGAGTGGATGTTGCGACATTGAGCAGGAGGCGCAGCCGATTGAACATGTTCATGGTGAGCTGAACATGAGATTGCATCTGACCCCTGGAGTGACCCAGAATAAGCCAGTCATCGAGATATGGGAACACTTGGACCCACTGTCGACGAAGGGACACCGCCACCACACCCATGCATTTAGTAAACACCCTGGAGGCCGTGGATAGGCCGAAAGGAAGGATGGTGAATTGAAAGTGCTGTTGATTGACCACAAAGCAAAGAAAGCGTCTGTGCACTGGGTAAATCGCAATGTGGAAGTATGCGTCCTTCATGTCGAGGGTGGTGTATCAGTCTCCAGGATCTAGGGAAGGAATAATGGTTCCTAGTGAGACCATACTGAACTTCAACTTTACCATAAATTTGTTGAGTCCGTGTAGGTCCAGGATGGGCTGAAGCCTGCCCTTGGCCTTGGGGATTAGGAAGCAGTGGGAATAAAAGCCCTTGCCCCTTGATTCTCCCGCAACCTCCTCTATCACTCCCAAAGCCAGGAGCGATTGGACCTCCTGTAGAAGGAGGTCCTCATGAGAAGGTCCCTGAAGAGGGACAGGGAAGGGGGGTGGGGGGAAGCAAATTGGAGAGACTATCCCCTTTCCACCGTGTGTAGGACCCAATGGTCCGACGTTATGTAGGACCACGCATGGAGGAAATGGGAGAGACGATTTTGGAAAGGTGGGGAAGGATCCTGAATGGAGACGGGTGCTCCATCCTCAGGCGCACCTTCAAAAGTTCTGCTTAGGCCCTGCTGATGGCTTGGGAGGGCCCTGGCCTTGGCTGGCTTGGTGTCCAATTTGGGGGTGCATATAGAGGTATTCGTAGTCCTCTGAAGGGACAAAGTACTTCCTTTCCATCCCATTGGCTGTAGGTGAAATAGAGGCTGGTGACTGCCAGATTGTCTTGGCATTGGCCTGTATGGTTCGTATGACGGGGAGGGCAACTCTGGATGGTGCCTCCACAGATGGTGGGGGCAGACACAGTGGCCTCCGGTACTTGGGGCTCCGAAGGGGCGGAATGGGAAGCCTCTAAAGGAGCCTCCTGGGCCCAATGGTATGTCCAGGGGGTCCAAAAGCACCACTGTGGGGGTTCGTGGCTCGGGTCCTGGCCTTCTTCTAGCCACTGGTCTGTACTGCCCTCACCCTGGTCCTGGGCGTGGTAGCCACCTTGCAAGCGCAATGATGCAGAGGCGGAGCGAGATGGCCAAGGAGGTGCCGTACGGTGCCATGATGCCAGGGACTGGTGCCATGAGGCAGAGCGGTACCGAGATGTCGATCGGTGCCTGCGGTTGTATCGGTACCTGGAGACTGATCTGGATCTCGATGGCAACCTCCGGTGAAATCAGCATTGGGATCGGCTCCGTGTCGAGTGCTGCTCTGACCGGTTCTGGGAGCAGTGCTGGGTGTCCGATCAGTACTGGCCGTAATGCAATTCGGATCTCCACGAGCTGGAGTGGCGTCGCGAGTATGACCAGCACGGAGAGAGAGAACAATGCCAGAACTGTGAGCGACACAGTGATGGGTGCCGGGAAGAAGATCAGGACCAGGACCAGTGTCGTCCTTCTTCACTCGGCGAAGGTGGTCGCATGAGGGACGGCTTTCCCTTCGACAGCACCGTCCGTGCCAGAGGTGCTGCCGGCTGCAGAGAAGTAGGCTCTGTGAGCGTGATCAAGTCCCGCACCATTGAAAAGGTTTCCGTGTGGAGAGTAGTCTCAGTTTGACCACGGTTTGCACCGAGGGACTTACATGCACTGGACTCGACGGTCCTTGCGGCACTGGAGTCGACAGTGCAGGAGCCGATATTTGTCTTATGCGCTCTGGTAATGGACGTGGCTCCAACTGTGGTGCAGGAAGCGTCGGCGGCTGCCGCACCGACAAACAAGAAGTGGCCAGCACCTGCTTGGGCTGCTTCTTCTTCTGGCTCGGAGATGAGAGACCTGCACCGGGGTGGTGGAGGCACTGGGGAGATCTGTTGTTGTGAGTTTTTGGTAGAGTCCAAACGCGGTGCCAGACCAGTCAGTGCCGCAAGGGCACTCCGCACCAAGGACGACAGTGCCGAGTCTTGGCACGCAGAGAAAGGGATCGGGCTAAGTGCTGCCTCCATAAGGAGCTGTGTCAGCCTAAAGTCCCGCTCCTTCCTGGTCCTCAGCTTGAAGGCTTTGCAAATGCGGCACTTGTCTGCTTGGTGGGATTCCCCCAGACACCTTAGACAAGAGTCGTGGGGGTCTCCTGTTGGCATCGGCCTCTGGCAAGCCACACAGGGTTTGAAGCCCGGAGACCCAGGCGTGAGCCTGGGTACCGGGGATAGGGCAGAAGGGAGAAGACCCCCCCCACTAATTAAACTAAGGCCATGGCTACACTTACAGTTGTACAGCACTGGTAGTTACAGCTGTGTTCGTACAGCTGTGTAGGGCCAGCGCTGCAGTGTGGCCACACTGACAGCTACCAGCGCTGCAGTGTGGCCACATTTGCAGCACTGAGTGGTGCATTGTGGGCAGCTATCCCACAGAGCACCTTGTCCCATTTTGGCGCTGTGGCTTGTGGGAATGGGAAGGAAGTGTGTGGGTCTTTCCGCTTCCTGTTCCAACGCCCCGTGGTGCTTTGCTACACATTCCGAGCAGTTTGGCGGCATTGTGAGTCTGCAGCGCGATTTCTGAGATTTCTGTTACAAATGGAGCCTGAGCTGCTGAGGACCTTGTTGATTAATGTTGCCAGCACATCACGCATGGCAGTGGAGCTATTCCTTCAGCTGCAAAGTGACAGTGAGGAGTCAGACGATGATATTGAAACGCCTGACGCTCAAGACACTCAATTGCTTGTGGCAGTAACAGGCGTGCTCAGCACCGTGGAACGGCGCCTTTGGGCTCGGGAAACCAGCACTGAGTGGTGGGATCACATCGTCCTGCAAGCCTGGGATGACGAGAAGTGGCTGCAGAACTTTCGGATGAGAAAAGCCACTTTCATGGGACTGTGTGCTGAGCTCGCCCCTACCCTGCAGCGCAGGGACACGAGATTGAGAGCTGCCCTGCCAGTGGAGAAGCGGGTGGCTATTGCAATCTGGAAGCTGGCAACTCCAGACAGCTACCGATCGGTGGCGAACCAGTTTGGAGTGGGAAAGTCCACCGTTGGAATGGTGGTGATGCAAGTTTGCACAGCCATTAATCGCACCCTGCTAAGAAGAACTGTGACTCTGGGGAACGTGCAGGACATTGTGGATGGCTTTGCACAAATGGGTTTCCCTAACTGTGGAGGGGCAATAGATGGGACGCATATTCCTATTCTGTCACCACCCCACCTGGCATCAGAGTACGTTAATCGCAAGGGGTATTTCTCCGTGGTTCTGCAAGCGCTTGTGGATCACCGTGGGCGTTTCACTGACATTTACTCAGGATGGCCTGGAAAGGTGCATGATGCACGCATCTTTCGGAACAGTGCCCTGTTCAGGAAGCTGAGGGCCGGGACTTTTTTCCCAGACCGCAAGATCACAGTAGGGGATGTCGAAATGCCCACTGTGATCCTTGGAGACCCCGCTTACACCTTAAAGCCTTGGCTCATGAAACCATATACAGGGAAGCTTGACAGGAGCAAGGAACGGTTCAACTACAGGTTGAGCCGGTGCAGAACGACTGTGGAGTGTGCTTTTGGCCGTTTGAAAGCCCGCTGGAGGTGTCTTTATGGGAAGCTAGATTTGGGGGAAAGCAGCATCTCCGCTGTTATATCCGCGTGCTGTGCCCTCCATAATATTTGTGAAGGGAAGGGTAAAAGATTCAGTGAGGAATGGACCTCCGAGGTTCGATGCCTAGAGGATGAATTTGCACAGCCAGAGAGCAGGGCTACTAGAGAGGCCCAGGAAAGGGCTTCAAGGATTAGGGATGCCTTAAGGGAGCAATTTGATGCTGAGAGCCAACAGTAATGTTTGGTGCCTTTGCTGTGCTCCTTTCTACCTTGGGGTACAGTATTTACCACTTCCTGCAATAATACAAAGTACTGTAAAAGCCATAAAATCCTTTATTCAAAGTACAGTACATAACAGGCCAGGGGGGTTAGGGTGGTGGACTGTACATTCAGAGGTTTGAATATGTCCTGTTTGGATTACTGTTCAATGTCTGCTGCACTTCAGGATTACTATGCTGCAGAGTAATGGGGGTGGAGTGCATAGGGTAAGAATTGTAGTTATCAGGGCTGGTAGGTGATCGTACAGGTGTTGGGGGTAGCTGGGGGTAATAAGAAACTGGCTGCTGGAGAAAGGTGTTTTGTGCAAATACTGGGGAACAAGAAAGAGAGCTTTGGGAGGGGTGTGGGTTACCACGGTACAGATCTGCCTGCATGGCTACGAGAGACTCGAAAGAGTCAGTTTGGCGAGCCAGGAGGCTTATCATGTGCTTTGAGGTTTTTTTGGTAGCCAATTCCTTTCTCCTGCTTTGTGTTTGCCTCCACTCATACATTTTCTCTCTCCATTCCTGCGTCTTCCTACTTTCTCTGTTGTAGTGATTCATAACTGCTTTGATCAACTCCTCTTTTGATTTTCGTGGATTTTTTCTCAAGTTCTGCAACCGACGTGAGGCCGGTGATCCGGCTGCATTAGTCAAGATCACTAAAAAAAACATAGATAGAAACATGTAATACACAGAGGCTACATTGTTTATTATCACACAGTGAAGGAGTTTGTAGACTTTTTGTAGCATCATTCCCACATACCTAACATAACACAGAGAGGCCAGGGAAGCGAAGGCATGGCGAGCAATGGGGTGAGTGTTTCTGCCCCGACTTCACCTGGGAGGGGGAACTGGCTGATGGCTCACTGGGGTTTATCTGCACTGGGTACAGGAGGTAGCTGGTGCCCTGCACAGGGGACAATAGGGAACATGAAGCTGGCAAGCTGCTGGCGGGGGGGGGCGGTCCGCGGTGCTGGCTGCCTGCTGGTGGGGGGGGGGAATGCACCGCGAGGCTGGCTGCCTGCTGGAAGTGGGTGGGGAGACCGAAGCGCACCGCGGGGCTGGCTGCCTGCTGGAAGGGGGAGGGGGGCAGACCGGAAAGCACGGCGGGGCTGGCTACCTGCTGGAAGGGGGTGGGGAGACTGGAACGCACTGCGGGGCTGGCTGCCTGCTGGAAGGGGGTGGGCAGACCGGAACGCACCACGGGGCTGGCTGCCTGCTGGAAGGGGGTGGGCAGACCGGAACGCACCGCGGGGCTGGCTACCTGCTGGAAGGGTGGGGGGGAGCCTGGAGTGCACCGCGGGGCTGGCTACCTGCTGGCAGGGGGGGGACCGCGAACCTGGCGCCCTGCACTCAAGTATCCCTAAATTCTCAACAGGGTTTCCTACTGCCAGATATATCACTGCTGCGTGTTACCTGGGAAGAGAGGGAGGGTCTTCTACAGCAATGAGGATTCCGCCCTGGCCCCTATGCAGCTTGCCTGTGTGCAGCCATGGTACCCCCACCCCTCGCTGCACAGTGGATCGGACGAGTTAGCCTGACCGGGACAAGGACCACAGTGGCTCTCCCTATAAACTTGCGAAAGCACATTGCCCACGCTCTGGCTGCAACTTTTCAAGAGATTACCGAGGCAGATTACAGAGACGTGATAGAGCAAATCAATGGGCTATTCCACGTTTAGGCATGCATGCAGGCAGCCATAACCCAAACCGTCCTCTCCCAAAACATAAAAATCTGCTTACCCCGAGCACGATCCTCTGCTTCTTCCTCACCAGCAACTTCCAGCTGCTGCGACTGGCTAGCCTCCTCCTGGCTTGAGAAGAGCTCCTGGCTGCATGCCTTCTGGGACTCCGGGGTGTCTCCCTCCACCCCAGTAGCCTCACTCTCGGCTTCCTCTACACCCTCCCCCACTTCTCCCTGCTCTGAACTCTCCATCGTGCTTCTAGGATTGGCAATGGGGTCACACCCAAGTATGGCATCCAGCTCCTTGTAAAAACGGCAGGTCGTGGGGGCAGCTCCTGAGCGGCGATTTCCCTCACGGGCTTTGCAGTAAGCACTGCGTAGCTCCTTAATTTTTACCCTGCACTGCAACGCGTCCCGTTCATGGCCCCTTCTCAGGAAGGACTGTGATATCTGCCCATAGATATCATAATTTCTCCGGCTGGAGCGCAGCTGTGCTTGCACAGCTTCCTCACCCCAAACACTGACGAGGTCCTGCAGCTCGGAATTGTTCCATGCTGGGGCTCGTCTGGGGCGTGGAGGCATGGTCGCTGATTGATTGATTGTTTGATTGCACTCCACACCTGGCTGAGCAAACAGGAAGGGGATTTTTAAAATTCCCGGGGCATTTAAAGGTGGGGTCAGCTGAGCCCAGGGCAGTGGAGTGTGCAGGATTACCAGAGAGGCTTAAAAGGTATGCTGGGATACCTCCTTATACCCCGGAGGTCAATAAAAGCACTGGTGGGTGTCCACACTTGCTGACCAGCGCTGGAATCGCTACACCCAAGGCTCGACCGGGTGTACAGCCAGCGCTGCAACCAGGGAGTTGCAGCACTGGCCGTGCTTTGCAAGTGTGGCCACATCCTAAGTTGCAGCGCTGTAACCCCCTCACCAGCGCTGCAACTCCCTAGTGTAGCCATGGCCTAATTCTAACTATACTAAGTAATTCACAACTATGAAGAATTATAACCAACTATTAACAACTAATCAGAAACTATTAACAGGTACCAAAGCGAATGCTAGGGAGAATGGAGATCAGCTAAGCTGTGCTCCACAGTTCCAAAGACCATCATAGGAGGTAAGAAGGAACTGAGGGAGTGCTGGGTTGGCCGGGGCTTATATCCAGCGCCATTAGGATGCCACTCCAGGGGGCACCTCAGCTGATCCACCGAGTGTTGCTAGGGTAAAAATCTTCCAACAATTGTGCACGCAGTGTGCGCACACCTAATTGGAATTGATATGAGCAAGCACTCGAAGAGGATATGATAAGAAAAGAGGTGGATGGGTGAGTGCCCTGCATAGACACCACTCTCTAAAACAGTCGGGGGCAGGGGGGCACAAGCGGGAATATGCAGAGGCCGCTTTGAAGAAGGATGATTCACGAACAGGCTATCCATTTGTTAGCATGTATCCACTAAACTATACAGTTTTAGCCATGACAACCCCAAAAAATCTTGATGTCTATCACTTAGGAAACTGAAGCCATACATAGCGTAAACTACATAGTCATGTGGAACATGTCAGAAATACTAACATTCATGTTACACCATTATTATAAAAAAAATACTTAGCTCTTAAATAGTAATTTTCATCAATAGCTCTCAAAACGATTTACTGTATTTCTTAATCAGCCAACATCCCAGCAACAGATACACTGGCCCCAATCCTCAGATGCTCCTGAGAAGTGCACAATAAAACTACAAACGGGAGAGGGTACAAAGGTGCTGAGAGCTGGGCAAAGCCCTATAGTATAATTAGGGCAGCAGGGTGCTATGGTTTACATAACTGACTGCTATTGATCCCTAGGTGCTGTTATGGCAGCTGGGTTTCACTCAGATGCAGTGAAGTCCAGGTCACACCCACATAGGGAGTCCCATAGTGTTAGGAGACTTTGTACTAATTCTTCACCTGTGCAGGATCACCTAGGGCTGGTCTCCACTATGGGGAGATTGACACTGCTGCAATCGATGCAGCAGGGATTGATTTAGCGGGTCTAGTGAAGACCTGCTAAATCGATGGCAGAGCACTCTCTGGTCAACCCCAGTACTCCAGCTCTCTGAAAAGGGTAAGGTACGTCGACCAGAGAGCATCTCCCGTCAATGCAGCACAGTGAAGACGCCAGGGTAAGTCGGCCTAAGCTACATCGACTTACATTGAGTAGTGTAATGTAGGTCGACTTACGCCCCTAATGAAAACAAGATCTCAGTTTTATGGTTCAGCACTTCTCATAGAGAAAGATAAGATCTGAGTGGCACTGAGATGAATGGGGGTCTCTAATGAGGGAAAGCTGCAAGGTATAGGGGAAGATCCCACAAAGCCCGACCTTTCACGCTAGCTGCTATGCCCATTCTTTTGATGTATGTATGGTAGGAGAGAGTTAAGATTAATTAGTCAATGTTTGTACACTGCTTTGAAAATGTACAATGCTATAACAGTGCAAAGTAGTTATTGTTAGGTACTGTGTGTACAAAGAGCTTTGTAAGACAAAAGAATCCTAACTAACCTAACATTTTCATTAAAATAGCTACTTATATCTGATACTCGGAAGATGTTTGCCTTCCTGTCTGCCTCCACATTGGCCTTGGGTAACTACTGGAAATTGGGGAGGGTGATTTTAGAAGCGGGAGAAAATAATATGTCTATTGAGCCACAGGGTGTGGGGAAAAGGAGAGGGAACACTGAAGCACTGTAGTGTGATCCTCAGGCAGAACAGTCCTAGTGTGCTGCCCACCCACTGACTGCACATATCTGTGGGCTAAAACCAAGGCTCAGCCTAGATGTAGCCAACAGAAACTGACATTTCCCACATTCTAAGGTTAGCCCAACATTAATTAAACCATCACAGTGCTGAACTATTATCCTCTTCCCTTACTACACTTATGGATTCTATGTTATTTTTTTAAAACACGAAATTTCCAGTTACAGTCTATTAATAAACCTGAATGTCAGAGCTCCCTAAATATGTATGTCAGAAGTTCTGCACATCATTCTTGTGTAGTGGCTAGAGGAAAGCACTGGGAGCCAAAATGTTCCTGAGCACTAAAACTGACTGAGCTATGGATACACTGTGAGACCTTGGGCATGTCATTAGACCTCAATCTGCTTCAATCAGCTCAGCTGCAAAATAGCGTTAAGGAAGACTTCACTGAAAACCAAGTGCTGCACATGATCTATGCTACACTGGATAAGTAACCTACAGACAATATGACTTTTTTAAAGAAGCATTTAATGACTGAGAATTGGTATCCCTGGCCAATTTTAAATGTCAACTTGGAAACCCTACCAATGCAAGCTAATCTTGTATGTATAGGCACTGCCAAATATGCACAATTTAAGTGTCTGCACAAATCCTTATGTATTTCGTTTTGTGATTTTGAGGATTCCTTAGTACTATGATGCTTTCTGTGGTACATCAGACCCCAGAAAGAGGTGGAATCCAGTGCAGCCAACAGAAGTCTCCAGATTTCTGTTGGTGCCAAAATGGGAGGTACCTATGATCCTTCTTAAGATCTTAATGCAGCTTACATATGTTTTGGAGGAGATTTGAATTTGCCTTTCCTACAAACCCAAAAACAGATTGTGTGGGGATATGGACCACCTGACTGCTCCCAAAGCCATTTTAGGTTAGCAGATGACCAGGTCCTTCCTCACATCAAAATACAGCAAAAGGTAAACAGGAAGCTTGAGCCTGATGGGTAAGGCGTTCCTGGGGGAGGATCATGAAAGCTGTGCCTATTTATTCATCACTCTCCCTTTCCTGAGACATCAATTCTAAATAATTAATAATAAATAATAATCATTCAGTTAGACAAAAATAGTACTGAAGCTATGAGCAGATTTTTAAAGGAGGATGTACGCTTTAAGCTACACTTATGATTTGAAGATACTGTGCTTTTAGCGTAAGTGTTTCCTACAGAAAGAAACACCAAATGTTTTTGAATATTTTGCCACATACTAACTGGATCCAGAAAACAGGGCCCTCCTCATCTGGGATCTGACCCTGTCATAAAACTGTACATGCAAGTTCAGAACGGGGAGTTCAGGTGGATGAGGGTTGGATTTAAGGTTTTAGTTTGGAACCATCTCTAACTATTATTATTGCAATTAATATGAATAGGGTACTCTAGAAAAGAAAATACAATGTTCTGCAAGTTTTAAGCAAGAGAGATGGATCACTCTTGCTTAAAGGGGGAGGGATAGCTCAGTGGTTTGAGCATTAGCCTGCTAAACCCAGGGTTGTGAGTTCAATCCTTGAGGGGGGGCACTTATGGATCCAGGGCAAAAATTGGTCCTGCTACTGAAGGCAGAGGGCTGGACTCTATGACCTTTCCAGGTCCCTTCCATGTCAAGGAGATTAGTATATCTCCAGTGTTTTTTTTATTATATCATATGCCCTTTCCCTTCAAATAAAGTGAAAGTCTGAGTTATGCAGCTCACAAATGATGGCAGAACAAGGGTCTCAGGATTTATGTACATCACAGTATACCGTAGAAACAAGCATAAATTAACTGCTCAGATACATCACTCTCTTTTCTTCCATTTTATGTCACTTAATCTGGAAAAATGAAAAAGCTGAGATCACTGTGATGTATTAAAGTGAAATTCTGTAGTCTCCTAACTACAGAATCTGTCACAGCTACACAAGTTAAAGATAAATTGTCAAGGCCACAGGTGACAGAGAAATGAAGAAATATGCAAATACAACTGAGTGGACTAGAACAAGCATTTGTCCCTAGAAAGGTAAAAAGTAATCTATATGAGCAGAGTTAAATGACATACTACATTGTGGGAGAGGTGAGACTTGGATACTTCCATTCAAAAACACCTGAAAATTATTATTGTATTTCTAAAATACTGTTGTTTTTTCAACAGAACATACAAATCCTATTCCAAAATTATATCAGTGTAATAAAGATAAATGAAATTTTATTCCTTAGTTTACCCCCAGTTTAAAGAACTCTGAATATTTAAAGGTGGATGTAGACATGAAGACTAGAGGTATGATAAGAATGTGCACACTATTAAAGCTGACATGAATTTTCTTAGCTAGGGAGGTGGATGACATAGACAAAAAGTAATAATAGGGTAAGAGAAAGGATGATATGTGCAAGCACTGAGGAAATTTTGATATTTATATTAGGATTGCTGTAGATTGTCCTATTTGAGGGTGTTCATGGGTCTGGATCCTTGTTTACATTAGAGAATTTTTTATAGATTTGAGAGAATTTCTTTTTCTTGTTTCCCCTTCAATCTTACTTGGGGTATTCTCTTGTTTTATTTGGGAATAAGGGGTGTCTTGTTTATAGAAATGTCTCTTGTATCCTATCCTAGTGTCCCTTACTCCAGAACTCAACTGTGACACCTATATGAACCTGAAAAGGTTTGTTGCCTGAAAAGGGCAACAAACATTATTAGAGGTATGGGGTGTCTACCGTATGAGGAGAGAGATTTCAGCTTGGAAGAATGATGACTAAAGGGGGCTATGATAGAGGTCTATAAAATCATGACTGGTGTGGAGAAAGTAAATAAGAAAGTGTTATTTACTCCTTCTCATAACACAAGAACTAGGGGTCACCACATTAAATTAATAGGCAGCAGGTTTAAAACAAACAAAAGGAAGTACTTCATCACACGAGTCAACCTGTGGAACTTGTTAGCAAGGAATGTTGTGAAGACCAAAAGTATAACTAGATTCAAAAAAGAACTAGATGAATTCATGGAGGAATGGTCCATTAGTGACGAATAGCCAGGATAGGCAGGGATGGTGTCCCTATGCTCTGTTTGCCAGAAGCTGGGAATGGGTGACGGGATGGATCACTTGATGATTACCTGTTCTGTTCATTCCCTCTGAGGCACCTGGCATTGGCCACTGTGGTAAGACAGGATTCTTGGCTAGATGAACCTTTGGTATGACCCAGTATGGCCATTCTTATGTTCTTATATCTTTCATTACCTTCCACGTGATGAGGGTGGACCAACTCCTAAATTTAATATGGAACAGAAAAAAAGTGTGGGATTGTTTTCTGGCATCTTAGACTGTCCAATCCCATGGGGGTGAGGTAGGTGGACAAAGCAGAAGAAACCTCAGAAGTCTTATTTTTGGTGTGAAAGGCATCCTGAGGTAGGTGCGATGCTGGCAGCCAGATAGCAGCTTATGCCAAGGTCCCCATGTCTCAACTGAACACTGACAAATACATAGCTGGAATCAGTCTGGCTCACCTGTGCGTTAGTATTGTTAAAACAGGTAATCTTTTGATGATTACTTGTTCTGTTCATTCCCTCTGGGGCATCTGACATTGGCCACTGTTGGAAGACAGGATACTGAGCTGGATGGACCTTTTGTCTGACCCAGTATGGCCATTCTTATGTTCTTAGGTATTAGAATTATAAGAATGTGTTTAATGTTTAGATTTTATTGATGGTTACAAGTTGCATTAATTTCACTTATAACAACTGAATCCCATATTGTTAGGAAATATTTGAGTGTTTGTATTGTGAGCTTCTGTGATTGTGTAAATCACCAGACAAGAAAGAGACATTAATTAGTGTGAAGGTCTGATCTTCAACAGAAAGTATTAACACCTTTTCCAAAAGGAAAAGTCCATCGATATTAGACAGATAGTTGTGGGATGTGGCATCTGGAATTTCCCTACATGCCACCAACAAGAGTACAAAAGACTATTCTTATTAGTTTGTCTTCTTCCTGTGAAGATGTTTCATGCAAGGGACTCCTCCCAACAGCTGAGCTTGGCAGCCAAAAGCATGTGGGAAGAAGAGAACAACAAGAAGGAACTGATTATCTCTGTTGCTTGGACTCTGAGATTCAAGATGTTTCTAGGCATAAGCAAGAGAACCCCAGCTGCTTAGTGCAATGCAATCTACAAACCCCATACTGAGATTAGACAGAGAGGGAAGGAGAGTCTCTTCTGTTTACAAGCAAGCACCTTGATCACACACCCCCAGGCAACTGCCAAAACTGCCAATCATGGAGGCAGGCACCCACAGCTGCAACCAATGGAGACAACAAGACTTGCTGTAAAGGGGAGAACACAGTGAAGGAAAAGGAGGCAGAAAGACCTCAGACAGCAAAAGGTGACGGGCCCTGCACACGCTGCATCAAGAAAACAGTCAGGAGACTGAAGGAGACTGCAAGTCCCAGAACTGAAGGACTGATAGACTAAACTGGAGATGAGGGTCCAGGAACTCACCTGACTGAGAACAAGAAAAGGAGGATCAGTCAGGAGCAGCTGAGACCCCTAGAAAGACCACATCAAGAAGCAGTGACAATGTGGTACCAGAAGTGGGGTTGCATTTAACCATCCCTGCAGAAGAGGGAAGCCTAAAAAAACCAAAATAAAAACAAAACAAAAAAAACTTCCCTCCCTTTTTTTCTATATATATACATGAGATCTAGGAAGGTGAATCAGCTCCTATAATGGTTGACTGACTCAGAAGCACAACAGAGACAAATATATGGCAGTCCATCAGCAACAGGGCTCTCAACCTCCCTTATAATTCAGGGACCCATGCTGACCTGATGTTCCCCAAGATGAAGACAGATAACAGACATGAAATAATTCCTGATAACCTTTGAGAAGACAGGCATGGATTCCCACTGGCCTTCACCCCAGTGAGCAATTCAGCTCACCCCACTGCTCATTGGGGAAGCCCAGGCAGCATACCAGGGACTGGATGACACAGCAGCCCAGGACTGTGAGCAACTGAAGTCCATATTGGACAGACTAGGTTATATTGGACAGAGGAAGAGACCTACCACCAACATTTTCACCACAAGCACTACACCCCCCCAAAGCACAACCACAAGCGATCACGCAAAGGCTTAGGACCTCTGCTGGCACTGGTTAAAGCCAGAGTTTCAAACAGGACCCCAAAAGAGCCACAATATTGTGAATTCATTGTTTCATTTACTACAGTACTATATATTCATATTTAAACAGTATGAGAGGGGAAATATTTAGGTTTTAAATATTTTTTTATTCTCACAACAAAATGTCTGGCCAAGTATTATTATTTTAATGAATACAATTAGTTAATAACATAACTAATAACATAACAGGCATCCTGCCTGGTTAATAAATTAGACTGGTTAATAATTAAATCACACAGTGATTTAATACATCTCTACCCCAACATAACGCGACCTGATACAACACGAATTTGGATATAACGCGGTAAAGCAGTGCTCGGGGGGGGGGCAGGGAAGCACACTCCGGCGGATGAAAGCAAGTTCAATATAATGTGGTTTCACCTATAACATGGTAAGATTTTTTGGCTCCCGAGGACAGTGTTATATCGGGGTAGAGGTATACCATGAGTTACAAGGAGCTACAAGAGACACATTAAAGAGCCACTTGAGGCTTAGGTGCCTCAGTCTGAGTATTATCAGCCTATCAGAAAGATTCAATCAGACACTCAAATGGATGCTCAAGAACTATATTGCCCGCATTACGCGACACAGGAACCAACTAATCCCAGCCTTAATCTTCACCATCAGAGAAATGCTCCAAACCTCAGCAGGGTTTTTGCCCTTTGAACTGCTATATGGACAACAACCTAGGGATATATTTGACCTGGTATGGAAAACTTAGGAAAGCCAAGCATCGAGAGCTAAAAACACAGTGCAGTATGTTTTAAAGTTACACAAGAGACTGGAGGGCATGAGCTAGAGAAAATATCAAGGAAGCACAGGAACAACTCTGACAGTACAATAAAGGGGCAAGGATGTGCATCTTTCAGCCAAGCGACAGATCCTGTTACTTCTTCCAAGCTCAGAATAAAAATTAATGGCCATGTGGCAAGGCCCTTAAGAGCTGATAAAGAAAGTGGGGACCATGGACTAATTAATCAACTAGAGAAGAAAAAGGAGCAACAAATTTGACATGCCTTTGACAAAGGGGTATTGGCTGATCCCCTTACCACCAGATTCCCAGAAGACAACAGCTTTTTCTACATTGATCAGCCTACTTCATTTAAGACCGTGTCCTTTGGGTCACACAGGGCAGCAGCCACTTTTCAGTGTTTGATGGACCAATTACTCCAACAGCACAGTCAATATGCGGCATACTTGGATGACATAGTTATCTGCAGGAAGGATTGGGACTCCCATTGGGATAAAGTAGCGACTGTTCTCAGATCACTGAGAGAAGCCATGTTAATGGCAAACCCTGCTAAATGTGCAATAGGAAAGGAAGAAGCCTGTTACCTGGGACACACTGTGGAGGAAAAGTCCAGCCCTTGGTGGATAAATGTCATGCCTTACAAGACGTTCAGGACCAAAAAGCAATTGTGTGACTTCCTAGGCTTAGCTGACTACTACCACTGGTTCATACCCCATTTCACCATCATAGCTAACTGACCTAACTAGTGACGCTGCTCCAAGATGGGTGTTGTGGACACCCACCTATGAAAATGCCTTTCAAAAACTGAAGGCTATGTTCTGCAGACATGCAGTGCTGTATGGCCCAAATTTTGAAAAGGAATTTATACTACAAACAAACTCATCAGAGTCTAGGGGCAACCCTTTCTCAAGAGCTAGATGGAGAAGAACAATGATAGTATGTCAGCCAGAAACTCTTCCCCCAGGAGAAAGTATACTCAGTGATAGAAAAAGAGTGCTTGGTTGCCATACGGGCAATAGAGAGCCTGCAGTACTATCTGCTAGGAATGAGTTCACATTAGTTACTGATCATGTCCCCTTGCACTGGCTAAATGTGATGAAAGAGACAAACCTGAGGATCATGAGATGGTACCTATTGTCTTTCAGATACAGCACCAGGCAGTAATTTTGCATGGCAATGCCAATTTTTTGTCCAGGGAAGTTTCTTAAGCCAGCCAACACTAGGCCTCAGCCTTGCAGGGAAAGATACATAATTAACCCCATATTGAGCATAGACTGAGGGAGAAGGAGATTCTCTCCTGCTTACAAGCAAGCAGCTTGATCACACCCCCACACAGCTGCAAGAAGTGCCAGTCGTGGAGGCAGGCACCCACAGCTGCAACTAATGGAGAAAACAAGATCTGCTGTAAAGAGGAGAGCACAGAGAAGGAAAGGGAGGCAGAAAGGCCTGAGATAGCAAAGGGGCAACATCCCTGCACCAGGCTGCCCCCAAGAAAACAGCCAGGAGACTGCTAGCCCTAGAACTGAAGGACTGATAGACTTAACTGGAAGTGAGGGTCCAGGAACTGACCTGATTGAGAACAAGCTGGAGAATTGTCATGGAGGGTATAAACTGTTCAGGAAGGACTGGCAGGGGAGGAAAGGTGGAGGAGTTGCACTGTATGTAAGAGAGGTATGATTTCACAGAGGTCCAGGATGCAGAACCAAGTTTACCATGGCACTGAGCCCAGAGGTTAGAAGGGGCCCCGGCCAGCCTGATCCCCTGGCTGGCTCAGCTGGCCAGGAAAACTGCCTCTGCCTCTGCCCCTGATTTGCCCCCACTCTGCCTCTTCCTCAAAGCCCCTGCCCCTGCTCCACCTCAGACCCGTCACTGCTCAGTGGGAATCGCCCTGACCCTGCAGGAGCTGCATGGGGGGGGGGAGAGGAGCACCAACCCCGGCAGGAGATGCGGCGCTGAAGGCCCCAGCTGCCCTAGTGGCAGAAGCTGCAGGGCTGAATCCCTGACCCCCCTCTATGCGGAACTCTGAGCCCCTCTCTCTCCTGTTTTCCCTTATGTGGAGCTGGCTCTCATTCTCAGGCTGTGAAGAAATTCAGCCCAAATCTACCAACCTTGGTATGTTCATTTCCCCCATCAGGACACAGCCATGAATGGATTTAGCCTAGGAGGCAGGATCTGCATTAGCCCCACTTGGCAGATGGGATCTAGGGCATCCAGAGGTGAAGTGACTTTCCCAAGGCTAAGCAGGGAGTCTGTGGCAGAGCAGAGAACCAATCCCAGAACACCTGGCCCCCAGTCCTGTGCCTTAACTACTCACTGGCAAAACCAAAAGTCAGCACCTATGATGGTATGGGAAAGAGAAGGGTATAGGGGAAGTGGGGGCCCAGCATGCAGATCCCCTTGGTAACCGCTGGGGCTCCCCTGTTAAGCAGGCCCATCAAACCCTCACCCTGACAAGCCCCTCCCCTGCATCTGTACCACCCGGATGAGCTCCCCCATACACCTTCCCCACTGAGCCCCAACCACCTACACCTGGACCCCCACTCAAATGAACCCCACCTCCCCTGCACTCAGACCTTTCCCACCCTTGCTGAGCTCCAAACACTTTCACTTGGTCCCCCCTGCAGACTCCCATTGCCCCTGCACTGGCACCTCCCTGTGCATCCAGATCCCCCATTGAGCTGCCTGCACCCAGACTGCCCCCACAGAACCATCTTACCCCCATCTAGATCCCCCCACACTAAGTCCCTCTGCACTTGGATCCTACTGCCAGACTGAGCCTCCCTGCCCACATCTGGTGTGCCTGGCGCAAAAGGAGCAGCGCCCCAGGGTGTTTCTGTGGCAGGCATGGCCCTTGTGCTGTGTCAGGGTCCGGTTCAGCCTCACTGCCAAGTCCCTGTCCCACGGGAGTGGGGGAGGCTGCAGGGTATTCTCCCACCTCAGTGGCCTGTGCTCCCTACTACCGTGGTGGAGCTTCCACATTTATTTATTGTAAACAAAATGGCAGAATTTTAAAATATTATATACAGAATTTGATGCAGAATTCCCTCAGGAATATGGGGCACTGTACAGCTGTGATGGTGGGACTGCAAAGGGGGTGCTGGACAGTAGGGGATCTTTGGGTGGGGGAGCTGGGCAGGGGGTATGGTGTGCCCGGTGCTGTGTAGTTGCAGTGGGAGGTCAGCAGGAGGGGTCTCTGGGCAGGGGGTGCTGGGCATAGCAGGTCTGGGGGCATTGGGATCTGTGGGGAAAGTCTCTAGGTGAGGGGGTGCTGGGCATAAGGGCAGGGCACTGGGCAGGAGACCAGTGTAGAAGGGGCACACTGGCACCTTAGGGCTGGGTGGACCAGTGTGTGTCTAGCAGTTGTGGGTTTGTAAACAATGCCCTTGTGATGGGCTGGGCCACTCCCACTCCGCTGCGCCTCATTGCCCCCAACCGGCCCCTCGCTCTGTGGACCGCCCCCCATCACATGCCCTATTTCCCCAATGGGGGCCCACAAAAAGTTAATCCGGCCCTGCCAGTATGAAACTGGAGAAAAGTCTGTTGAGAGTCTTTGGGTTAATTTTAGAAGCGAGAGCCAGTTTTGTTCAACATCTTTATTAATGATCTGGATGATTGGATTAATTGCACCCTCAGCAAGTTTGCAGATGACACTAAGCTGTGGGGAGAGGTAGATACGCTACAGGTTAGGGATAGGGTCCAGAGTGACCTAGGCAAATTGGAGGATCGGGCCAAAAGAAATCAGAAGTGCAAAGTCCTGCACTTAGGATGGAAGAATCCCATGCACCGCTACAGGCTGGGGACCGACTGGCTAAGCAGCAGTTCTGCAGAAAAGGACCTGGGGATTACAGTGGATGAGAAGCTGGATATGAGTCAGCAGTGTGCCCTTGTTGCCAAGAAGGCTAACGGCATACTGGGCTGCATTAGTAGGAGCATTGCCAGCAGATGGAGGGAAGTGATTATTCCTCTCTATTCGGCACTGGTGAGGCCACATCTGGAGTACTGCATCCAATTTTGGGCCCCCCACTACAGAAAGGATTTGGACAAATTGGAAAGAGTCCAGCGGAGGGCATCAAAAATGATAAGGGGGCTGCAGCACATGACTTATGATAAGAGGTTGAGGGAACTGGGCTTATTTAGTCTGTAGAAGAGACAAATGAGAAGGGATTTGATAGCAGCCTTCAACTACCAGAAGGGGGGGTACCAAAGAGGCTGGAGCTAGGCTGTTCTCAGTGGTAACAGATGACAGAACAAGGATCAATGGTCTGAAGTTGCAGTGGGGGAGGTCTAGGTTGGATATTAGCAAAAACTATTTCAGTAGGAAGGTGGTGAAGCACTGGAATGGGTTACCTAGTTAGGTGGTGGAATCTCCATCCTTAGAGGTTTGTAAGGCTTGGCTTGATGAAGCCATGGCTGGGATGATTTAGCTGCTGTTGGTCCTGCTTTGAGCAGGAGGTTGGACTAGATGACCTCCTGAGGTCTCTTCCAATCCTAATCTTCTATGATTCTAAGCTAAGGATGGTCAATCATGAGAAGCTGAGACTCCAAGCAAGACCACACCAAGAGACAGTGACACTTAGCCTTGATTAGCACTAAAGGATACATAGAGCCTGCTGATTATAGAAGCTTCTATTACCTTTTGAAACTTAAGATTGTAGCTCATTTGTGTATCTATGATTACCCACTTTAACACTGTAAATTTTCCTTTTCCGCTTAATAAATCCTTCTATAGTTTATTATAGGATTGGCTATATGCACTGTCTTTGATGTGAGCCCTAAGGTGTCATTGAGCTGGAGTAACTGACTGGCCCTTACCTGGGAGTAACTTGAATATTACTCTGATTCTTGGTGTAAGGGACCAGCTATCACAAAGGTATACTCATCTGGATGGAGAAATAAACTGAAGAACCAAAGGGGAGTGTTAAGGCTGATGTAGTGCCTGAGGAGTTCATACTTGATAACAGATTTCACCAACCAAAGTACAGAATTCACAACGCAATCTGGGGTTTGTTCCCTGGTTCCGAACAGTCTGCCCTGAGGTTGGTACTCATGCTCTTTAGTCATTGCAGATAGCACTACCTATTTTTGTTAAACAATGGTTAGTGATTGTTTTTCTTGAAAAACACCTTATTTAGGTACTTTTTTGCAAGATTAGGTTCCAGCCCTTATTGACATGGTGTGAAACATCACAGGAATAAAGGATAATAAACAATGGACCTAACCTTGGTATTTGCTAATGGGACAAAAGCAGAGAAATCATTTGAAATAAATATAAAATATCCAAATTATATATATATATAATTTTCCCTATCTTACGTATGTTGAAGATAGAAGAGACCTACTGGACCCTCTATTACAACCTCCTGAAAAATATATATATGGTGGAACTTGTTTAAAATGAGCACACATATTGGTGTATGTAAATATGGTAGACTAATTACATGTGTAACCACTGTATGCTGTTATATGCAAAATTAGACTGGCTCAAAATTTGCCCCTTGAAAAATTCTATATGCAGTCTTGATTAGTTACTTGTAAAATCCTCTTATGAATTAACATTTTTCTTTGACAATAGACATTGTATAAAATCAGGCAATATTAAAATATTTTTTTAAATTACTCTAATTGATTTATTGTGAGTAAAGGTTTTGGAATTTTTCAGTTTAACCTTTTTACTGTTTGATTTACAATGCCTCAATGACTGTATTCCTTATAAGACAGTATATCTTTCTATTAATCTTATAGAGTTTGTGATACTAAAGTTTTATGAAACAATTGTGTCTTTTTCTGGATTATTTGGATATTGTATTATATGATAAGAGTACTTCAACAAATTGTGTCCCCAAAAGTCTGTACAATATGGACCAGAATTTTAAAGTTAGATGTACACAAAGTTTGGATACATCAGTCATGCATAGTCAGCCTGCAACTGTGCACATTTATTGTCACAAATCTGGGTTAACAGATTCATTCACTTCACTCCTAGTTGACCTCTCCATGCACATTCATTTTTTAATCTTTTTGCTGACTGGAACCAAGTGTGCCAACTATGATGGTGACTTTTGTTCTATGCACATATTTCCATGAGAACTGGATTGAGACAACCAAATGCCTTCACATATGGTAAGCCAAGAAACATCAGACTATACTGATGGTCATTCACTACCTACATGTACCACATTCAATCAAATCAGTAACCTAGATCCCATTACCAATCTACTGAGCCATCCCCACTCCCAGTTGTTTCAACCTACCCTCACGGAGGAAGAAAAAATATTGTTGTAGCATGTCTGATAATAGGAATGATGTTTCGTGGTGCTGAAATGAATTACGTATACAATGATCAAACACCTCAGCTTCGTTTCAGCATTTAATCACTCATGAAAGCTGATTACTACTTCATATACTCCAAAGCCATTAACATTATTCCTTAACTATTCTATGGAAAGTGTCTTTCATTTTCATTTTTCAATTGTGTCTTTCACTTTAAGTCTTCTAGCAGGCACTTTGTTGTAATCCTGTTGCACACACAACTTTTGTTTCTTTAGTGTTAATTTCCTTTACATTATTTTTTACTCATTATATGTGAAAAGAAAAAGAAAAGTAAACTTAGGATGATTAAATTATTATTAATTTCATCTGAATTCTTTGATTCCCTTTCAAAATACACAATTGCAAAGCCTTTTATACAAATCAAGATATTAACATCAGACTGAGGTTATTCTAAAATACATAGTACAACATGTAGTTTCTAGGCTGTGGGTCAAAGGGTCACTGCCACATTTAAAATGAAAATCCTAAGCCAAAATCTGCCCTTTATTAACCCTGGAAACCCCACCACTCATAACAGTAACTAATGACAGAATTTGGATCAACGTATCTGAGCCTAATATTTATAAGAAAATATTTAAATCTCATCTTAATAAGACAGTAATTTAAAGCAAAAACTTACTTAATTCCTAACCTTTCTGATTTTATCTCTTTCAAGACTGCAAAAAAGCCTTCCAGATTCCTTCTAAGCCAGAATAGTATACAGTTAATGCAAGAAAATACAATTATCACTATATTAAATATCCTTCTATAAAGACAGGTTGCATACATACATGTATGAAGGAGCAAAATGTATATATGACCTGATTGATCTAATCATACCAAACCCTAAGCCTATTGTACTATGTACTGTGTGTGAGTGAAGTTCAGGAGCTGTCTTGGAAAGGACGCTCCACAAACTGCTCTCTATGTAAAAATGTAAGATTGAATTGATTCTTTTATTCACACTTCATTTGCTGTCTGGGACAAATCTTTTAGGCTATCTACTATAAAGAATTTTACTGCAGTAAACTTCTTCCAGAGAACTGAGTGTAGATCACTATCAGCATTCGCACCATGAACTCAAAGCTGAGGCATTTTGTCATATGTTAGCACAGATGGGGATAAAACTTTTCTGAACACTGACAAAACTTGCCTTGTTTACATGATAGAATACCGCATATATGGAACTGTAGCAGCCTGATCAGTTTTACTATAATAGCCTATAAATATGTTTTTAACTTTTTCAAATTATATAAATATTGATGACAGTAGAGTATAAGACCCAGACTCGGAGACTTTGGCCTAACTAAGCTTTTTTTAAAAAAAGAAGAGCATGGTTCTCTCTATAAACTGAAGTCTACAGTCTGTATTTGTGTGTGTGTATATATACATACACATATAGATATGTAACAGACTGGGAAACCAAGACACAAAAAGTTAAGTAACTTGCCAAGGTCACAGGATCCCTTAGTGACTGAAAATATAAAAGACAGGAATAGTAACCAGAATTTCAGATACACAAGTCTAAAAATTATAATCATGCTCCTTTTGTCTGCATTATAACACACTCTTTAAAATGCCTCTTTGGCCTAAATGTGCTACAGCATCTGTAACCCTGCGCCAAAATTTCTCTGTTTTAGGACAGTGATGTGACCAAGTCTCACACAATGGCTAGCTAGTGAACAATTCCAAAAACTACTGACCAGCCAG
Organism: Gopherus evgoodei; assembly: GCF_007399415.2. Taxonomy (NCBI): domain Eukaryota; kingdom Metazoa; phylum Chordata; order Testudines; family Testudinidae; genus Gopherus; species Gopherus evgoodei. The sequence goes on along the minus strand of NC_044329.1, from coordinate 104,348,018 downwards.
AAGGTCAGTTATGTGGGGAAAATTCATGTCTTAGCCAACCACAGTATTTTTTTACAGATCAGGGATGGTGTGTATATAGGGACAAATTCACTAAGGCATCCAGATACCATAAAGATGGGCAGAGTATTGAAACTTACACAAACCTCACTAAACTAACAGATTGTATAGATAGTTTAAACCAGTGGTTCTCAACCTGCAGCCCATGTGACATCCTCAGGGACATACAGGAAGTATATATATTGTGTGGATGTGGCCCACATAACACATAGAAAGCTGCATATGCAGCCCACAATGCTAAATAGATTAAGAACCACTAGTTTAAATATTCCAACATTTTATAAAAAATACCTCTGTAGGTATCCAATATTTCAAATTCTTATAGAATGTAATTTGTGGCATGTGGAGATGAAACCCTTCACAGTTTATGTCTTTATCTATTTTAAATTAGTGTCAGGGGGAGAGGGATCAAAAAGCTCACCACAAGTGATTAGCCATATTGTGCAGATATCAATTAAAACATTTCACATTTTAAATCAAAGCCACTTCTAATTACAAGTGCAAAAAAAGCCATATGATATCAGTGAATTTGTCTGCCAAGTTCCAACATAAAGCACATGTTATTTCTCCTTTCTATAGCAACTCCTTTCCACCCTGTAAGGATCTTTTCCCTCACTGTCAATCTTATAAATTTGAGATTGTGAATTCCTTAATAGGAGAATGATTTCCTTACACATAAGGTAGTGGAACATACATATACATTCTTTGGACAACTTTTGTAATTTAAATATGAAGTACTGTACAGGAAATGAGAAAAAAGTTTTCTCCTCGGGAAGATTATTATGCAGTCTTATTATTATTATTATTATTTCAGTCTTAAGCAATAAAAGGAATTTGCATAATCCAAGAGACTCAGACATTCCTCGTTTCAGACATTTACTTGTCCCACCTAAAACTGATGATATTGTTCAGTGAATGCTACACAGCAGGGGTAAAATGATTATTTATTTATTTACTTATTTATTTAATTTCAGTTATGGACTCATCTTAATAGACACGTCATCTTTGATGGACACACAAATATTTCTAATTGCTACAACTTGCACCATAGTAATGTCAATTTAAATGGTAAAAATGAACATCAAAAACCTTTTTTCTAAGGGTAATTGAATTTATTTGTATTGATGTTATGTGAAATGATTAGTATTTTTATAATATAACTTGCTTGAGGTATTTTTACAGTCAGTTTTTAGACATTTCTAACAATTTGTTTCAGAATGCTTCTGAAGTCATATGGCTTATAAAACATAAGTAGCTTGTTGAAGTCATCACTTCATGTTAAAACATGAAGCCACCAAGTGGGCTACTCAATTTTGGATCCCCTATCAACTTGTATTTTTAGTACGCTGGTCTAAAATTGTTATATTTGAGCCAATGTCCACAAGCCTATGCATTTCACAGACTCTATTACACATTTATTAGCTAAACCACCACTGGTGTTACTTAACTGCCCAGATTTAAACAAAAACTTGGGCTCCAAAACTTTGCCCTTTTAATTTGGTGTCAGTCCATTTCCAAGCATTTATGACACTGCCCTGGCCTGTATTAAAATTATAACAATTTTTTTATGGCCCTTCTTTTCATCATGTGGATATTTAACTGAACTGCCTCTTTTATTTTTTGTATCACTGCCAACATCCTTTGTTTTATAACTAAATACCACTTTTGTTCAAACTGTTGAAAAGTTTCATTAATCCAGTTTTTCATTTCTTATTTCATTAAGCATATAAAAACAGATTTGTGTCAACAGGGCTCATGGCAGAGGGCTTCCAACTTCCACATTAGTGATGGTTTTCTTTTGTTCTGGGCTGCTGCACAGAAGATTACAATTTCTGCAGCAAATCCCACAGCATCACAGAGTGTGATTAGATTCCTTTGGATGGTTTTCATGTGTAAGTTCAGCTCTAGCTAAGCATTAGTAAACTGGGTCCACTGCTAATTTATCTTAAGTCTCTATGCTGATATCTGAATATGCATGAGTATCAGTTTCCTGGTATCTCTTCTTTATTTTGCTTCCTAGTACTTAAATGATCCCTGGCCAGCCTGGATGGATGGTTCCAAGAGCTTGTACCATCCTTTGTTCTGGTGCTAAATTCTTTTTCAACACCATGAGAGTTGATCCACCCATCTGGTAAACAAAAATCTGTGCATCTCCCCACAGGTTAATTTAAGACAGCATTTCTCAAACTGGAGTCTGTGGACCCCTGGGGGTCTGCAAGGGCACTCCATGGTATCCACAGGCCTCACTGATCAACTCCTCCCCCTCCTTCCCTCAATTCTTCCTCGTTTCTCCCAGCACCTCCTGCATGCCAGAGAACAGCTGTTAAGTGGCACGCAGGAGGTGTTGGAAGGGAGGAGGAGGAGTAGAGATGGGGAGTGCTTGGGGGAGGGGACAGAATTATGTCCAGGGCCAACGGCCCTGTTGATCAACACCTCCCCCTCCCTCCCTGTGTCTCCTGCATGCTGAGGAACACCAGAGAACAGCTGTTAAGCGACGTGCAGGGAGGGTGGGGGAGGAGCAGGGATGGGGCGTGCTCAGAGGTGGAAAGAGACGGGGAAGAGAAGGTGCAGAGGTGGAGTGGGGGTGAGGGTGAGGCGCTGGGGAAGGGTAGACTGCAGGTGAAAAAAGGGCTTGCGGGTCTCTGAAAAATGAAATTCAAAATGGGGGTCCTCGGGTTGCTAAAGTTTGAGAACCACTGATTTAGGATATGATGTGAAAATGAGGCAAATAAGCCTATCAGGAAGATTTTCTCTCAGAGAAAATCCCTATCTCTTTGTAGCAGAGTAGTCTTATTTCTCCCATCTATCCAACCACCATCTTCAGGCACAAGTGTTAACTTTAGGACCAGAGTGTCTTAAAAGGACCGGCTGCCACTCAGGGCCGGCTCTAGCCATTTCGCTGCGTCAAGCACGGCGGCACGCTGCGGGGGGGCTCTGCCACTCGCCGGTCCCGCGGCTCCGGTGGACCTCCCGCAGGCGTCCCTGCGGAGGGTCCGCTGGTCCCGCGGCTCCGGTGGACCTCCCGCGGGCGTGCCTGTGGATGCCCCACTGGAGCCGCGGGACCAGCGGACCGTCCATAGGGACGCCTGCGGGAGGTCCACCGGAGCCACCTGCCGCCCTCCCGGCAACCAGCAGAGCGCCCCCTGCGGCACACGCTTGGCGCACGGGGGCCTGGAGCTGGCCCTGCTGCCACTCTCTCCTTTCTCCCACACATAGGAAATTAGCAGCAGCTGCAGAGCCGCTGGAGAACAGTCCAAGCCGTTGTCAGCACTCATCCCTAAGAACAAATGCCAGGACTAGAGCAGAATCTGACTCTCTCTACTCTCCTCTCTGCCAGTAGAGCTCAAAAGTGCCAGGTCCTGCCCCGACACCAGGCAGCTGTAACTGTGAGAATTCTGTGTTTTTGTTAAACTCTTTGTTTTTAGGCCACTATCTGGACTTGTCTACCTGTGCCTTGTACTTTTTAACCTGAGAAAACTCATAGCCAAAAGTCCTGAGCCCTTGATTGCAAGGAGCTTGTTTTCTCCACACTAAGCATGAACTAGCTGAGGTGGACCTGGGCAATACTACTTTTGTCTAGCTGCTCTGCAACACAAAGGGAACTCCTCAGACAGATTTGATTACACTCATTGCCCACTGGAGCAGGCTCCTCTGCTAACCTCCATCATAGTCTTAATAAACACACTGGATTTATGGCTTATTACAATAATCCATAACCCACTAAACCCCACTTTATCCTATGACTAAGGCCCTACCAATTTCACAGCCGTGAAAAATGAGTCACGGATCGTGAAATCTGCCCTTTCCCATAAAATCTGATCTCTCCATGCTGCTGGAAGACTGGGGTTCCTAGCTGCTAGTCTGGCCAGGTTGGGGAGGGACAGTTGTTGTCCTTCCCCTGCATGGCTATTCTTGGTGGGGAGATCAAACTGACCTTGAAAGGCAGTGCAGAAATGAAGGTGGTACACCCTCATTTCTGCACTAGAGCAGCCCGAGAGCTGGGCTCTCAGCTTCCACTCCCCTTCTCTCCCCCACCCCCAGCTTCCTTGGGGCTCCTGCTGCGGCTTGGGGCATGGAGCTCGGGGCTTTCTCTCCCCAGCGGCTCCAACTGGGGCTGGGGCTTCTGCTCCCAGCGCTGCAGTGCAGGGCAGCCCAGGCTTGAGGATTCTGCCCCCCATGTCTCCAGGCAGGGCTCAGGGCTTCAGTGCCTGTGGCTGCAGCCAGGCTCGTGCCTCTGCTCGGGCTGATCTAGTAGAGGCTAGAGTCTCTGGGGCTTCTTCCGGGGCTGGGGCACCCATTTTTCTCAGAGGCCCACAAATTGGCCAAGGGCCCCAACCTTAATCTGCCACTGGCCTGGACCAGCAGCTAGGAACCCCTAGCACCTACCTACCTCCACCTCTGGGAACCTCCTCTAGTCCAGCCCCAATGGCAGCACAGAAGTGAGGGTGGCAATCTTGGGACTCCCTCCCCACAACAACTTTGCAACCCCCCTACCCCCAATCCTATTTTGAGTCAGGACCCCTATGGTTACAAAACCATGAAATTTCAGGTGTAAAGAAAGGAAATTGTGAAATTGACCAATTTGAAAACCCTGTGGATGTGAAACTGACCAGACTGGACGTGAATTTGGTACAGCCCTACCTAGACTATGGGAGTGTTAAGGGGCCACCTCCAGAGATACCTCCTCGAGGCCAACATAAGCAAGTGCACTGCCTATGCTGACACTGCGTCGCTCTAACTATGTCACAAAAAGCTCTATGCCACTCCTCGAGGTGGTTTTATTCTGTTGGCATAGCAGGGGAGTTACATTGGCAGGCAGACCATTGTTGTATGTACACCTCCACTGTTTTGTCAACAAAAGCTGACTTTTGTCAACAAAACTGTGCAGTGTAGACAAGGCCTAAATCAGTTTATGTAAATAAAATATGTGTGAACCAGTCAAATTTAAATGCAACATGTGATATCGGAAACATTATTTCCTCCTTTTTTTGTCCTGTTGTTGTTTATTATTATGTGAAGATACACAATTCTTGGACTATGATTTTTTTTTCTCTCTCAGATACTGGAGACTCACCAGGAAGCACACATTATTAAGTAAAAGCATTAGTCTCTTATAAGGCCATTCTGTAATGTTTTGCTTTGTTCTCAAATAAATAGGAAACCAGAAATTACCAGTAATTTCACTGGGAAGGAAAAGGAAAGTAATTGTGAGAAATATCACACACAGTGCTCTGAATAATTATAGCACACAACTGACTGAGGGTTTTAAAATTAAGGGTACTTATCTTAATTGAACATCTAAAATGTTTTATTTATACAAAGAAAAGGTGTAAAAAAATTAACCGATCCAAAGCACTAACAATGCCACACTTCGTTGTGGAAGATACTCATCTGTGAGTGCCTTTTCTTTTGCCTGTATAGTGGATAGTGTTTTAAAACCAGCAGTATTGTCAAACCACATTAAAGTTTATATAGACTTTTTCTCTGAAAAGCTCTTTACACTCAGACTCTACAACAGAGCTGTTGTGGTTTTTATTCCTAGTGCAGCCTTAGTTTCTATCTTATCCAACAGCATTAAAATTCTAAACACAGAGACACAATGGCATGATTTTCCTCCTTCAAATGGGGAAAATGCAGGAACCTCTTCTCCAGCATCGGCTTGATCAACATCATATGATCAGCGGAGACAATTTTAAACCAACTTGCAATTGTCAATACATTGTATAACAAGGAGATATATATTATTTCTTTTAAGAAAACTGTAAATCTGTTTAGCAAGGATTATTTGTTTTAGACGTTTTCATTTAATGGATGTTATTCAAATAATCAGCTAAGCTCTTAAATATCCAAAACCAACTTAATGCCATATTACAGTCACAACAAATCTAGGGAAATTAATTTTAATTTTGAGTAATGTGAAACAGTGTGAAGGTACATGTCTCTTCAGATGTTAAGTACAGCAAGAATTGTTGTGATTATCTTCCAAATTCAGAAAAATAAAACAATCTTTGGTTTTCCAAATCTTCTCTGCTAAGAGCCTCCACCAATTTTTTCTTTGATCCCACATCTCAGTAAGTGAAAACACATATACTGATTGAAATGCACTGGGCATTTCTCTAATTTAGTATTACGTTGGACTTTTTAAAAAAACATGAATGGAGATCAAAATAAAAAAGTCAGCAAATTAATATTGGAAATCAAAGAAAAATGACAAAGTTTTAATTTTGGCCCTTAAGTAATATTATCATATAGAAAAAATATAGTTTAAACTGAGATATTCTTCATGCAGTCAGAAGAAGATGTAATTCTCATTTTCTCAGATCCTGAAAGGAATATCAAAATCTCTCTTCCTATATTATTTTATTCTGAAGGAAGGCTAGCTATGCACTTGTTTCACAGTTTTTCCTTCTGGGAGAATCAAACTGCAGAGTATTTTTAAAAATCCACTTCCTCAAACAGGGTGACTATTGGAAATCTAAAAGTTTCTCATGGCCACAAAATTGCCACTAACTCAGTTTTCCTTAACATAAAAAACAGAGTTTTTGTTATCTACTTTTTACATAGCCCAATGTAAAAGGTAACATTTGACCAAAAAGATGATTAGCCTTTTGAGATTAGCCAATGCATTTTCAGTGTGCACTTATTATATAGTATTTTAACATTTTACCTTCTAGATTTGTTTATGAAGAGCTTACAGTAATGTGTACTTACTTGCAATTTGTGTGTAAAGTATCTGCTCTAGAAATTATTTTAGGAAAGTTCTATGGTCTGTGTTATACAGGAGGTCAGACTAGATAATCACAATGGTCCTTTCTGACCTTGGAATCTAAAAATACAACTCTTGCATAAGCAGAGGTGATTCCCACTAATATCAACAGAGGTAGAAACATCTTTTGGTAGGACTGATTTGGCTCATCACTTTTTCCTATGAGTCACTGTGGATCTTTTATTATCTGAAAGCAATGCAAAGAAAACATTTCTGTATATTTCACAATACTGGAGAATAGGATCAAGCTTTGCTGTAAAAGTAGTATCTCCTCATTTCCACATGAACTTATTCAACAGCAATTAAATAAAAAACAGTATCTATGATTAGGTGTCAGTTGTGTATGCCAAATATTTGATGTGTTTCAGAGTTTGAAACAGTTACTGTTAGATTTGTTTGAGCAAACAAATGAGGATATTGACACTTTTTTGAAAAAGATGCAGACAGTTCTTTTACAGGTAAATGTTCAGTGCTTAGACAGTGAGCTCTTTACTATGTAAAGGCTATGTATGCTATTGCTTTGTAAAACACACAGCTCACTCTCTGGTGCTTTATAAATGAATAAACAATAAATAGTAATAATAATACAAGAACAATTTCTGCACACAGGGATATGTTTATCACACAAGAGAACTTCATCTGCAAAGTATAACAAACTATGGACAGATCTTGGCTCTGGTACAGCTGCTTTTTGTCGCTCTTGTTTTTCATACCTGTAGATTATGTATGGACATGTCTGTTTTGTACCTAAATGTATTAATAAAGAGCAATTGCAGCCTATTTAGAGGCTTCAGGATTGGTCCTTAAATCCCTAAAATAATTTAGAAAATTAGATCATGTTCTCTTTAGGAGATTTTTTTTTGCTGACTACTTACTCTAGTATTTTACAATGATTCTTTTATTGTTTCTTTTATTCCAAGGACAGAAGGGACCATTGTGATCATCTGGTCTGACCTGTTTAACACAGGCCATAGAACATCGTCAAAATAACTCCCAGAATATATCTTTTAGAAAACCATCCAATCTTGATTTTAAAAATGTCAGTGATGGAGAATCCACCACAGCCTTTGGTACACTGCTCCAGTAGTTCATTAATCTCACTGTTATATTGGTTCTTGTGACAAACTCTGCAATTAGATACCCAGGTCCAACTTTGGAATAGGAGCTGGTACCAATTTTCCCATGTTCTTCTTCACTTTATGACTAGCAGTCAAAACAAAGATCAGAAAATTCACTACTGTCATAAATGCAACTTCTCTTAGTTAAGAAAATGTCTTTTAGCCCTGGTCAAATAATCTTCTCTATGGGTTCCCAGCTGCAAAGGTTGCGATTCTGTTTGAACCACAGTACCAATCTGGTGGCTAAGAGTCTGGAGCATTGTTGTTCATTGGGAATCTGATTCTCCAAAAAGATACAAACAACCAGAAGGTTAGGAATCATTATTTCTCCTATCCCTATGATACCAGTAGCAGGAGACATGGCAAAAAGAGGTTGACTTCCAGGCAAGATTCCGTTGGGAGGTATTTAGCATCTGACACCTCTGGTGGTATGCAGGGCCTGTTCCTTGAATAACAGGCCAGTGGTGTACAAATGACCAAAAACTTCAGCTGAAGTTTATCATTGTAATGTCATTTTTCAGTAGAACTGTATAAATCCCTTCAATTCTCTTTTTCATCTCCTCATTTCTTCTACTAATTCCCTTCCATCATGATAAGAAAGAGGGGTTAGGTGAAAGTTTTCAACCTCCTTACTTCAATGACTGTGGGTCAGCAGGAAAGGGGGGAATAGTGGCTGGATTATTTCCAACAGCTGGCCAGTGGAGAGCACTCTGCTGTATCTGCTTATTATCAGGCATAGAAGTCACAGCACTGATTCATACAGTCAGGCAACAGCAGATCTCATGTCCCATTTTACATTTCTGCAAAATGGAAGTCTTCTTTGGCCTTTGATTTTGTGAGTCCCAAAAGCCAGCTCTGCTAATATGTGCCAAAGGCTCACTAGCTTGGAGCTGTGTGTAACTTTCCACCATCCAACTAACTAACCTTTTCCTCCTCCAACTACTGTGTTAAAAGATGAGGTATAAAATTGTTACTATTTATGTCTTATTTTTGGGAAAAAAAAATATGCTTTTGAAATGTACATGAAAGACAATTTAATGCTTGTATGTAAATGTACCACCACAAAAGATTTCACTTAATCAAATTAGCTTAATTTTGTCTTAAAAGATGTTAAAGAAGTCTGAGTTTAAAAATTTCCGGTGGCTGTAAAAGATCTTAAAATATGTACAGTGCTACATGTGGAAAAACAAAATTATAATCTCTGGTGTAATTATTCACAAAGAGCTGGAGCATAACCTGAGTGTCATCCAGAGGGACAGGTAAAATTCAGTCACAGATGGCTGCACAGTTATAGACATAAAGACCACAACATTTCAAGGAAGAAGAAAAGCTCAGTCACTGTTGTCACACAACAATGCACAGCTGCCTCGCTAAAATTTATAACAGACCCAATGGCCTCAAAATTGCTCATAAAGTTGGGACATCAGATAAAGCACTGATTTTAAGTGGTGTAATTTTGATGAGGGGCGGGCGGGAAAAGAAACAAACTCCTCTAAGGCTGACATCTTCACAGTGTTCACCGAACAAAAAGCATTTAGTAGCCAAGCAGCTGTGAGGTATATTAATAGGAATTATGCATCTAATGCCACAGATTTAGTTAACAATAACTTTCACCTCATTCTAACAAACGAGATTTATTCAGTGTTAGTATGAGCACTCATTATACCATGAGACCAGTCCCAGTCATTTTGATAGTAAAAGACTTTGCTCTCAAAAATGTTTAGAAGATAGAACTGATGCCACAAAAATGAAGTGCATGTTATCCTTTCCACATAGGGTGAGAATACAGTGATTTATTTTACTAATAAAAACGTTTGTTCTATTAAACTTAGTCTACTGAGTTTGCAATACTCAAACTATCACAGCATGTGATACTATCAAGTACACAAAAATAAAACACTATAGTTTTCTCAATAATACAACTGTCATAACATTTCTTCCCAGATCTGGACCTTAGCATCCAAAATATGGGTGTTAGCATGAAAACCTCCAAGCTTAGTTACCAGCTTGGACCTGGTAATTGCTGCCGCCTGCCAGGAATTATACAGTGTCTAGCTCACTGTGGTCTCCCCAAAACCTTCCCTGGGGGATCCCCAGACTCAAATGCCTTGAGTCTTACAACAAAGGGAAATAAGCCCCTCCCCTTGTTTCCTTGGTACTTCCCCCCAGGGTCCCCTCCCTGGATGACCCTAGGAGATTCCCTGCTTCCAGTCCTGGAAACACAAGTACCGAGAGATCTAATCTCTCTTCCCCCACACCCAGAGGGTATGCAAAGTCAGGCTTAGTAAATCTAAAACAAAGAGATTTTCCCCCTGACTTCCTCCTCCCACCAGTTCCCTGGTGAGCTGCAGACTCAATTCCCTAGAGTCCCCACTAAAGAAAAACTCCAACAGGTCTTAAAAAGAAAGCTTTACATAAAAAGAAAGAAAAAGGACATAAAATGGTCTCTGTAATAAGGTGACAATATACAGGGTCAATTGCTTAAAAAAAAAGTGAATAAACAGCCTTATTCCAAAAGAATACAATTTAACACATTCCAGCAACTACACACATGTAAATACAAAAGAAAACAATATAAACCTATTGTCTTACTATCCTTGTACTTACAACTTGGAAGCAGAAGATTAGAAAAGCCAGGAGATAGAAAAATCACTCTCAGAGCTGAGAGGGCACAGACCCAAGACAAAGAACAAAGAACTCACACCCAAAACTTCCCTCCACCCAGATTTGAAAAAGTCTCGTTTCCTGATTGGTCCCCTGGTCAGGTGTTTGGTTCCCTGTGTTAACCCTTTACAGGTAAAAGAACATTAACCCTTAGCTATCTGTTTATGACAACAACAGAAACCAGGAAATAATTAGTAAGTAGAGTGTTGCTGTGGCTTGTTATTGACAAGATTATTTATTGTATATTTAGTTTATAATTCTGTTTAAACAGTGTGCATTATGATAGCAACCAATAGTAATCCTATAATTTAGGATAAGATGACATTGTATTTAGGAGTTCACAACTTAGCTGTTTTCATTGACATTAGGATGAAACTTGGGAAACAATTTATCAGATGACTTTTTTTTTTTTTTGGTCTAAAATATGGTTTAAGCCACCTCGATACTTCAAATTTTAGAATGGATCATAAAATAGACCAAATAGTTTCAAAAACTTTAAAGTATATGTTACTGATATTTATTCATTTATTGCCATCTAGGATAGCCTCCTCATTAGAGATAAGTCTTCTCTCAGGGAACAGCTGTAACACTTAGCCCAATCTCATGGACTTGTAGTCCTTGAAGTATTTCTTGCATTTTCTCGCAATATAAATCTTAAAAACCTTCTTTGCTATGCCACAGTGCAACAGCTAACCATGCAGTCACCTGCTTCGATTTGCTTCTACTGTCACCACAAGTTAATATAGACGGAGGCTGGAGACAAGCCCAGCACAAAGCAGAAATAATTGAGTGCTTTTTCCCCAAATGAAGTGTGAGAGATGACGGAAAAGCAGCAAAGAATCATCAGCCTGAGGCAACACAACTTGTTGACAAGACAGCCGAACAACCTTGATACAGTCGCAGCCCAGATCCTCAGCCTGTAATCACTCTGCAGCCACATGTCAAAAACATTTTGCCACCTTTCTTTAAAACAAGAACAAAAAAACCCATACACATAGTATTTTATAGCTTTCGTATTCTGCAGGTAAGATTTATTTCACCAGGCACATAGTGAGGAAGTGAGATTTCATTGTGGGAGATAATGGATATCATTTCAAAAGGAGGAATGTCTCAGCATGACTTTACTCCTCCTTAACACTGAATTCCTACTTGGCATTCAAGGTTCTGTTGTGAGTATTCTTCTTCTTCTTCTTCTTCTACCAAAAAGAAAAAAAAATGTGCAAGGGAAGTAGAGGGGAAATGGTGAAAATGAAACAAAAGGAATCATTCCCTTACTGGAATCTCTTCCTTATCTAGAGCAGTGGTCTACAAACAGTACTGTATGTAACAGAGGGCTTGTCTACACACAGCTGAGGAATGTGCACAACAGGGGTGTGATTTCTAAATTCCACTAACATGTTGTACATTAATTGACCCATGTAGACTAGTGCACTTTAATGTAGTACTCTTTCAAGCAGCTCTGTGTTAAAGTGTACTAGGGAACCTCTGGTGAGCACTAGCAGGTTCTAAATGGACCGATAATGTGCAACACCTTAGAACGCTTTAAAAAATAACTCCCCCATAGAGTGCATTACTCCACCATGTAGACAAGCCCTGAAACAGTCTTAGTCATTAGTAGCTGATATAAATTGTAGTTATTCATAGATTCTAAGGCCAGATGGGACCATTGTATTCATATAGTTTGACCTCCTGGATAACACAGAGCATAGAACTTCCCAAAAATAAATCCCAGAGCATATCTTTTAGACAATATCCAATCCTGATTTACTATTTGTCAGTGATGGAAAATCCACTACAACCTTTAGTAAGTTCTTCCAATGGTTAATTCCTCTCATTGTCAACAATGTATGCCTAATTTTCCATCTGAATTTGTTTAACTTCAATTTCCAGCCAACCACTGGATCATGATATACTTTTCTCTGCTAGACTGAAGAGCCCAATATTAAATATTTGGTCCCCATATAGGTACTTACAGACTAATCCAGTCACCTCTCTACCTTCTATTTTGTAAGCTAAATAGATTCAGCTCCTTAAGTCTATCACTACAAGACAGGTTTTCTAAATCTTAATTATTTCTGTTGCACTTCTCTGAGCCCTCTCCAATTTTTCAACATCCTTCTTGAATTGTGGACACTAGAACTGGACACAGCAGCTGCACCACAGCCAAATACAGAGAGAAATAACCGCTCTACTCCTACTTGAGATTCCCCTGTTTATGCACCACATAAGCCCTTTTGGACACAGGAAGGGTTATAAAATGATGTTACGATATTACAGAAGGATGATAAATTTAAACTGGTATTAAAAAAAAATATGCAAAACCAACCGTTCATCCAGCAAAACAAACAAACTTCCTGAAATGAGAAGGTCTGGGAGCCCTTTCAAGTGGCTAAGCAACCTGTGCATCTAAGGCCTGCTGTACACCTAAAACTTTTGCCACCATAGATATGTCAGTTAGAACCATGAGAAAATCACACTCCTAACTACCATAACTAAACCAGAAAAGGCCCTAGTGTAGACATAGTAATACCATCCCCCGGAAAACAAAACAAAACAGCTCTGACCAGTACAGTTATTTTGTTTGGGACAATGATATAAGCTATACTGGCAAAAGCACTCTTTTGGCAGTATAACCTTCATTTCTACTAGAAGGGATTGATGGTATACCTATAACAGCAAATCCTTTCTAATGCAAGACAAAGGCTTAAATGCTGGGAAACAGATAAACAAACTTTCAGGTATAAAAGCCAAATTCTGTTCTGAACAGCTGAGGTGTCAAGTCAGAGTAGCTGTGTCATCTTCTCTGGAGTTTCTGTGGTTTGACCTTGGTGTAACGGAAAACAGAATCTGGCTTACAGGCCTTTTCATCTTGCTTTATTCAAATTAATTGCAATTGTATATTCTTATTGGGAGACAGATGTTGCTGGACATTTCTGAAGGAAGAAATTTTGTTTCTGGCATCAGAAGGATCCGAGTTGGGGTTGGCAACAGTCCTGGGTTGGGAGTCTCCAGGAATTAAAGATTAATCTTTAATTAAAGATTATGTCATGATTAAGTCTCCAAGAATACGTTCAACCAAAATTGGCAACCCTAGCCAGAGTGGAGATGGAGGTATGATCCTGAGCACTCTGACACAGTCATGGGCCTGGGGAGCTCAGCTTCCAAAAGGCACTGAAAATCTAGCTGCACTCAATGTTGATGCTGGAAAATGCATAAGGACCAAGAGGAGTGTTAGGCTCTGGCCACTTCACATGAAAAATGACCATTCATGAGTTTAGAAGAGCCAAAATGAAATATGTTAAGCAACTAATACTTAGCACCAACACTGGAAGAGCATTTTAATTAGATACATACAAACTAATTCAGGTAAAAAAAGAAACTAATTTTTCATCCATTCTGTCATTTTTGGTCTGGATCAATTTGATTTATCAGTATTTCTCCCCCTGCTCCATAAAAATCCCTTCTTAGGTGGCTCCCAACTTGATACTGTAGGCACAAGAAAATCCAGATCACTTGGAAGGTCTGGTACCAGTGGCAAAGCCCAGCAGGTCTATCAACTTTTCCGATATAAAAGGAAGCAACTGGAAAATCTATTTCCCGGCAGCATGTGGCTTCCCTGTGCAGTTGTGTCTGAGTGCACAGTGAGCCTCTGATGCTCCAATGCTAGTCAAATCTCACTTGCTCTGGAGTTTGAGGTGAGCTGGGCAAAAAATTTGGAACAAAACTTTTTCAACAAGAAATGCAGATTCAGCAACACCAAAATGTTCTGCAAATTTGTGTCAGTTTCTCTGAATTGTTTCAATTTGGGGGAAAAATAGCCTAAAAACAAAATTCTGAAAAAACTGAAACATTTTATTTTGACATTTTTTAAACAAAACGTTTTGAGTTTGGGGTTCAAAATGATTTTTTATTTCAAAATTTCCTTCACATTTTATTAAACATTCAAAAACAAACTAAAATACTCAAAACTGAACCAGAATATTGCATTTCAGATCAAACAAAATGTTTTGTTTGACCCCAAATGAATTTTTTAACCTTTTGAGTTGTCAAACATTTTGAAAAATTTCATTTTCAGTTCAACCTGAAAGCACAGTTTTTCAGAATGAACAGCAAACTGAAAAATCCATTATTCTCACAGCTCTGCTTCTGAGGCACATCATGCACTCGGGGATGCAAATAATATAAAGCTTTAGTGTGATGGAAAATGTAAATATATTATGAGTGGGAAACAGCAGAGAGACTGCTGTTATGTTAAATTCAAATAATCATCCAAATGTCTGTAGGCTCAAGGGAACTTTAGCAGATGTCCAGCCTGTCTGAGGTCCACCCATTGTTGGCTATTCTAAATAAATAATTACAAGGTACAGTGTGAGAGAGGGAAACAAGAGAAGATTTTGAGGAATCTGAATGGAGTGTAGGAAGATTTGAGATACAGGAGGACAAATATTGCTGCGTATAGGGAATTCCATCATCCTTTGTTCAAGAGAGGCCATGCTAATATTGCTAATCTGGTTTCAGATATTTTTCAAACTCTACGCATTGGCTTATGTATGAAGTTTGATGCACAATCCCCACCATCCTTTGCAGGGAGTGTAAAGATCCCCCATATGCATGGACACATATCATCCTACTCAGCCCCACTGAGTGGTTTAAGTGATTCAGAGGGCTTTTCTTCACCTCTATGAATTTCACCCTATGTAAATATATAAACAAAGTTAAGAGAACCTTCCTATTTCACACTTTGTTAATCCACACACTTTCCAGTCCATACACATAAAAAGTGGTCTCCAATATGTTCTCAGCAAAGATGTAAATGCAGAGTGCTGGAGTGAGCTCTGTTATTGCTGAAACTTCCTCTCTTTTACAAAATGTACTACAGAATATTTTCTAATACACTAAGAATTATCATAAATCATTAAAATGAAAACACACTTCTCAAAGAAATGAACACAGTACATTCTGAAAGGCAGTATCTTTGGGTTTTTTCATTGTGTTTATTCACTTACTTGCTAAATTGCAAAAATTAGTGATCTCTAATAGAAATTCCAGTCATGAGTGCAAATTAGCAATGTTCTTCTGAATAAATGTGTAATAATAAGATGAAAAGTGCTTTAAGGTGAACTGAAAGTTCAAACCGTCAGGCTTTTCTTGTGACAGCTGGATGACATCATATTATTAACACCTAATGTAAGGCAGGAAACGGCTTTCCTTACACTTCGTTTTAGGTACTAATGATGTCATTTTAGCAGGGCGTCAGCTCAGCTACAGTAAAAGTAAAGACCAGCTTTCTTTTTAAAGTTTGACTATTCTAAGTGCTCTAAAATCTGCATAATTACTCCCATTGCCTTGAAATTTTGTGTACCTCATGCTGGCACACAGGGCCACCCCTTCACCCAAGTCCCCACCCTGCCTCTTTCCAGTTTCCGCACCCTCCCTCAAGCGATGCCAGGAGCCGATGGGGCGGAGCAGAGCAGGGCAGGCTGGGGCTAGGTCACTCGCTGCTGCCGGTGCCAGGTCCCTCGCTACCCCCTCAGGCTGCCCTGGATCCTGCATCTCGAAGCATGGGGACTCCCAAAGTGCGAGGCCCAGGGCAGTTACCCGGTCAGTCCTATGGACAGGATGGCTCTGCTGGCATAGGATTTGATCAGTGATCCAAATTTGCAGGCCCCCAAATAAAACAGTTTTTCATAAAGTTGCCATGTTTGGCAATTACCACACCGCACCGTAAGTGAGGGGGGATGCGAGTTTTCTCACTTGTCGGGGGAAGAGGTATAACGCTTTATGGGTGGCGTGGTGAGAGAGAGGTTCATTAGTTGTTGCAAAAGTAGAGTGGGCCAGCATGGCGATGCTTACTCATTCCCCAGGGTCCAAAAGGGCTGGGGAGTTGATAAAGGGCAAGCCCAGCAGGAGAAGCCCCTTTTCCTCAGACTAGGTGGAGCAGCACCCACTCTTTCTCCCCTTGGAGGTGGCAAAATATCAGGTTTGATCAGGACCTGCTGTGGACATCATGCTAGCATCATTCTTTCTGGCGGGGATGGGAAGGAATTTTTCCCTCACCACCAGATTGGCCACAGGGGAGTGGAGCTTTTTTTGCCTTCCTCGCAGCAGGTTCAGGGGGGCTTTGTTATGGTGAGTAGGGAAGAGAGTTAAGCTATGATGCTGAAACTCATTATGTAAGTGTGGGGCCAGGGCCGTCCTTAGGATTTATGGGGCCCTAGGCAGTATTATTAAACTGGTGCCCCTATGCCGGATGGCAGCCCAAGCTCACAGCCTGGTGGGGGAGGGGGAGGAGGAACTTGACAGCAAAGGATAATGAGATGCCCAGCCTGCCTCATGGTGGCGGAGATCCCCACAGAGACTTCCATGGACTCTCCCTCATGCAGAATAGACATGAAGAAAGTACCTAATTAAAAGCACTAAAATTTGGGAATAAAAAATGTCAGTCACAGGTTTTTTGATATGCCCTGAAGTTTGTCAGAGATTTATTTGCAAAAACTTCATAGTAAGGGTGAGTCAGCTGTCCTGCTGAATACAACATTACATAGAATGGAATACATGATGCAGCTCTTCTCTGTTTTACATTTTCTTCATCAGTATTTCTAAGTTGAATTTATATTTTAAATGTACTCAAATCTTAAAACAGCATTCCAGATTACTACATATTTAACTCACTGAAACAAAGACATTCTTTTAAATTAATCAGAGAGATTTAGTGTGTTCATAACAATGTTCATTGCTTTTAGAAAAAGGGAACAGTAATTTACTTTGTGTGATCTCCATAACAAGAGACATGGTTATGAAATTTCACCAACTTTAAAAAAATGTTTCCAAAGATTTTAGGTATAACAAGGATTTTGTCTTACTAAGGTACTGATTTTGCTGGAGGGTTCTTTTAAAACTAGTTTGTCAGATAGTCAGAAGTAAAGAAAGGGAACTCTTTGTCCAGCTATCTGGAAGGGAAGGACTGTTGTCCCTTTAAGGGCTCTCTTCAGTGGGGAGTGGAGGGAGAGGTGGTGAAGGGATGGACAGAAAGGACAGGAAGACTTGGAAGCACTTTTTTTTTTAACTATAGTAATTAAAATGTGTATTTTAGATAAGGGAGGTCTTTTGAAGGATTTATTTAAAAAACTATGTGTGATGATCCACACATTTAAGGCTAAAGATGATTGTGCATCTAAAACTCTATGCAAGCATTTTTTAGAAATATGATTTTATAATCTTCACCAGCTCACTAATGAAATATTTTTAAAGCAAATTTTAAACTAAGGTCCTGTAGACTGACATGTTCTGTGTAAATATTACATTAATGCACAACTGTTTTTGTCAGTAAAGTCAGAAACTGACAGTATCAAAATTTATTTGGGCATAAGCTTTCGTGGACATCTGATGAAATGGGTTCTAGTGCACAAAAGCTTATGCCCAAATAATTTGTTAGTCTTTGAGGTGACACAAGGACTCATCCTTGTTTTTGCTGATACAGACTAACAGGACTACCACTCTGAAACCTGTCAGTATATACCTTGGGGTTGGCAAATGCCTGTTAAATGGCTTTATTACCCCTTGAATGTCTCTTTAACAATTTCAATGTTGTGCTAATATGTCTGGCAGGCTGGAGGTTTTTTCACTTTTAACTACTAGATTCCCTCCCAAGGAAGACTCACCAGGCTATAGCAGCCATCTGTGGGAGCCTGCAGGAAGGGTCAAAACAGGGATAGGAAAACAAGAGGGTGGACACTAAGACCCAGTGGTGCCCCAAATTTTCAGGTGCCCTACGCAGCTGCCTATGTTGCCTATGCCTAAGGACGGCCCTGTGTGGGGCGGATGTACAATGCACGTACTCCATAGGGAAGGGATACAGTGACCAGATAAATGGCTTTGTAAAAGTTTTAAAAAGGAAGTGTTTGTTAAAGGAGTGGAACAGGGGTGGGGGGCTGTTCGGGGCTCCTATGAATGACAAGGCAGGGAGCCCCCCTTCCTTACAACCTACCTTAACCCTCGTTTTTGGCCAGGGAGGGGGAGTGAATGGGAAGGTCTCAGCCATGGTTGGCTGGGGGACCTGGATAGAAAAGGGGGCGGAGGTGGGCAGGTGGAAGCCTCCACATAGATATTGAAATGAACATGGAGTTACCTATACTGTATACTTTTATCTGCTGGGTAGTGCCAGATAACTAATAACAAAATTTCGGCCTAATTAAAGCCATATAAGTGTCTCCTGTCTTTCTTTTGGTATAGCCAGACAACTTTTTGCACAAAGCTAGAGATTAAACTAGGGCTGAGATCATTGCACCAGGGGCTCAAATGCTTGAGAGTTAATCCAGCAGTGTGCATGCTATCCACTAGCCCTCTAGGTGAAATCAAATTACAACATTATTAGCCAGAGAGTCTGGTTAAATATAAATACATGGAGATATACCTATCTCACTGGAAGGGACTTTGAAAGGTCATCAAGTCCAGTCCCCTGCCTTCACCAGCAGGACCAAGTACTGTCCCTAACAGTTGCGGGTGAGGGCTGTTATGGGTTTTTTTTTGGTTCTCTAGGTCCCTAAATGGCCCCCTCAAATACTGAACTCACAACCCTAGGTTTAGCAGGCCAATGCTCAAACCACTGAGCTATCCCTCCCCAACTCCAGTTAGGTATAACACAAGCAGTTCTAAGGCTCATGAGCCAAATAGATTATACTGTGCATGTACAAAGACAGAGGCTGAGGGAGTTGAAAACAATCTCAGCTTTATAGGCCTTAAACAGTTCAAGGGAGAATTGTTAGGTCATCAAACCTGTGTGCTACCCAGGCATTGTAAGTTCAAATCCAACTCTTGTCAGAAATCTGAAATAAAAAAGGGTGGCATCTTGCTACAATTTGCCTTGGTCAAAGGGTTTATTATTTTTGGGAAATGTAATCTGTGTACAGCAGAATATTCAGAAGATGCTCAAATTATTTTTGAAAGGAAACTAAATTACACATGCAAATATTCATTGGGAGGAGAAGTTGATTAGTTGTGGAAGAATAGATGGAAATAAAAGGAGTAGGGTAAATGGGGATGGTTTTTAGGAGAAGGGATGGGATGGTCAGGTGGTGGTGAGATAGTGGAGCCAGATGGAGTGGGACACTGAGAATGGAACATAAGGGCAAAGTGACAGGGGAATTAGGACAGATTAGGGCCAGGGTTTCCTGTCAGCCCCATATTCCCCTCTCATGTATGTACCAGTATCTGGGGGCTGCCCCTCTTGGGGGGGGGAAGGGGACTACGAGTCTCTTTCCCTGCCTTTCTGTGTGTACCAGGAATGGGGGAGAGGCTGACTCTAGCCTCTGGAGGATGGTCTGACACCCCCCATCATGATCTCCTCATATGAGTGAGGTTATGGAGGATTTGCCCTTTTGGGAGTACCTGAACCTCTCTCCCTGCTCCTATGAATGGCAGGATCAGGGAGGACTCTGCCCATCTACAGGAACCTAACCCCACCCCAACCCCCCTCATCTGCGATGGGATCAGCTGGTCCTTATTATCCTTTTTCTTCTAGGAGGGTCTGAGTCTTCTCCCTACAACTCCCCGACCCACCACACATGCCAAGATCCATTCCCCTCTGTATGTGAAGCTAACAACATGCATATCAAGAACACAAATTGAGAACACACTATCAACCCTGGGGTAAGGAGTTGAGAACTGGCATACTTGATGTATACCACAGGCTCTCCTTCAGTGGGGAGAGGGGATGAGAACATCTAGTTCACATGTCTCACAGCTATAGTTTCAGTCTGTATTCATCTTCATCAATCAACTGGCAACATCTAATTGAGATGAATGGGCCACTTCACACCTCTGAGCCTCCTATGCTTTCAGGATTATCCTGTACTGGGGATGTGTATATATAAAGCAGGTGCTGATGACTAATTTCATAAATATTACAGCAGAGCACGAGCTCTGCTGCAGTTAATATTAAGAATGTTTTCCTGTTTAAAAGGTTGATTCTTCTACCTATTGTAAAATCTGCATATGTACCCAGACTGTTTTTCAATCTACTGCAGGGGGTGAAGGTAGGGTTTGTGAGCCAAACTGAAGGTCATTTGCCCAAGAGTTTCCCAATATACAGTACCCAGGAAAACACCATGTTTTCTTAAAGTTCATCAATTTTACAAACTATTTTTGTGCACACCTGGCCTCTGGAATGCTAATGGCTTACTGGGACAAGAAGGGGAGGGTAAACTGGATATGACAGGAAGGTATATATTTTGTCAAATAGAGGGGGATGTGGGACATACATTTTCATGCATCTCGTTAATACACCAGGTTTCTGTCACACGTTCAAAGTTACTGTAACCACCACACAATAAGACTGACAAGTTCTTGGGACATAGACCATGTATGAGATTTCTCTCACCAGCTCTGTTAGCAACCACAAACTCTAAACATTTCAGAGGACAACCATAACCCACGTTCCACTATAACTAGTGTCCTTGGCCATGTCAATGCTAGAAAAATTTGTCGTGCTAATCACTGTTTAGTCCCCACAGCATGCCTATGACACATATGCACGCAAAAATATTGTGAAAAGCCTCTCCCCAAACCAACCCCAAGTAATTGCCCAGAATCACAATTCCTCCAGTAACTCCCCTTCCACTGTCAATAGCGTGTGATGTTGTTACCAGTTAGCCTAGAAGTGCTCAGCTCAGCATGCATGCAGAGCAGCTGGCTGAGACATGCTATGTGACTAGATTAAAAATGGTAGACAAAAAGAAGAAAAAAAGATTATGATATAACACAGAAACAGCAATCTAAAATGCCTAACAATCAGATAGTTTTGTTACTATAAATTACATATATGCTAAAGTCAAAGCATTTACTTTTTTACTGTGTTTGTTTCTGCCCATCTGCTAGACCGCTGCACCTAATGAGCATGCTGCTTTTATCTACCTGAAATCACATTTCATTCTGTCTTCCTATTTAATACATGATAAACAGTCTTAGTCATCCTTTTATAGCAGTAATGCACAGGCCATGAGGGCTGGCAACAATTAAACTGCCTAACCTGCCTGCTGTCAGACCCCAAATACACGTTCATACATCTCGTTAATATACCAATTTATCTTAGTCCCTATTTTCCCTCAATTAATCCTCAATGTCCAAGAACTCTTTCTAAAGCAACTGCTTGAGCCTTGCAATCAAATTTAAGTGCAGTGCACACTTCCCTTCAGTCCCACAAAAGCTCAAAATGCCTCTGCAGTCCTGTAGTTGGTTCTCTGATATTATCCATGTGAATAGCAATTTCTGCCACATCTGCTGCCATGAGGAGAGTTGCAGATGGGAGCCCAGAGCTAAAGAAGGGATACCAGATAGATCCTGTAAAACCACCTGGCTAGCACTTGCAGTGCCAAAAGTCAGCTCAGCCCAATTTCCCATGTTTTAGTTGTTCTCAGCAGGAGGTCTAGCAAAACCTGCTGTCATCTACTGCAGGCAGACAATATTAGCAGGGTCTTCAGGGGCTTGGTCAGTATCCTCTCATCTATAACTGACAGGTCTGGTTCTGCTTCTGCCATACTGTAAAGCGGGGGATGACCCCTATTGTAAGGGTTCTGTGGTCCTGCCAAGCAAAGAAGAATAATTCCAGTACAAGGAAATTGACTGGAGTTTCCCAGGAAATTATTAAATCATTTGATTCCTGAATTCTTCTGGACTCTTGAAAGACTCCCAGAAGGCCTTTCAAAATATCTTACTGTTTCAGGGATCTCCGCAGGGAGCTGTGGGATAGATACCCAGGGGAAATTCTATTGCAGTAGAACTGTACAACGCAAGAAAGGCAGCAGGGGAACACTGTGACTGAAACAGAAATACTTTGTGGACACAATGCAATACTGTGGCTTATTCCAGGAGTATCCCATCATTTAAGATTATCTCCAGTAGACACAGCCCTAATGTTAGTGAATGTGAGTAACCCCATGAAATGCAAGATTTGGAGCTAGTCTTCAAATCAAGCCATTTTAAGTTAGATTAGGATAATAATGGTCAGAATGTTATTTAAAATAACAGAAATCTGTTGTTTTTCACCATCAAAAGAGGCTTAATGTATTTTAAAATATATCTGTAAAATATGGATGCTGAGACTACACACTCAAATAAAATAGGAAATTATGTATGCTCCAGCCACTTGCACTTATATAGACACACAACCTAAAGTACTAGGTATATTGTATTTCCAATTTAAAGAAGAAAATTGATCAGATAAGATTACAAGAATATTGAAGAAGCCTTTCACCATCCCTTTTTTATCTTGAATCAATAACAAACATTAAAGGCTTTATTTTCCTCAGTAAGAGCAACTTACATCATTTAAAGACATTAAATGTAATGTTAGATATGAGTGACAGGAGAAAAATATGTATCAAGTGACTATCTTAAAATGTAAACTACACCAATATGCTTTCTCCTTATCTCAGGCAACCTATGTTTTATTACGAAATGAACTACTATTTGACAATACTATTAGTTCCTATAAGAACCTATTTTTAAAAAAATACATGTTAGTTTATGCACCAATTTCTATATGAGAAGCTGGTCACCAGTTTGATACGTTCACAGTTACTATGACCTACCCCTAATCCCTAGATTTAGTATACTAAACGCTCTCTTCTTGTTCATATTGGTTAAATTCATGCCTGTGCAGAAAGCCAGCACGAGTCCCAACAGAGACAAGGTCCATTAAACAGGGTTTAATCAGACAGAAGCAGTGCATAGGCCTTGTAATACCCCTCCGCATATGGCTGAATTTCATGAGAGAGAGAATACACATGAAGAGCCCACATGAAGTTATATCCTGCAATCCCTACACAGGCAAAACTCCCACTTAAGTGATTAATGTAGTTAATGAGGGTAGGTTTTTGACTACTTTTCACTAAATTTTGAAGAGGTGAAGTAATAATGTCATTTATTTTTAAAATATATATTTTCATGAATGAATCCAATTTGAGCATTCCTAGCAGAACTAGGGATTTCTGAATGGGCCCAAAGGTCCCAGAATAAGCCATTGTCCTCAATGTAATTTTAATTTCTCACAATTTATTATCTGCACATTTTATCTGCATGAGATTCATTCCCTCTTCCAGATCATTAGTAAAGATATGTAATAAGACTAAATGTAACAGCGCTGTGGGTAACAAACCACCAGAATCAAATGCTTTGTCATCTCTCACTACCCTTTGTTTGCAGTCCTTCAAATCAGCTTTTACACCACATAATATTCCTCATATCCACAGGTATGTGAATTTCTTTTGCAGATTTTGTGTTTTAGAAAATTCAGATCTTTCACATTATAAAAAGGCAGTTCAAGCAAAAGATACGAAAAATGCGTATACATATATAAAAACACAGCTCTATGCATGTGTGTGAGTCAGCTCTAATGCTACTTGGATTAGAAGTTAAAATGATATCCCTTCTGAAGGTGACTTTTCAGGTGAAGTTAGAGATTTTCTAGAACTTTCTGAAAAGGGAATAGGGGATTAAACCTGCATCCAGACTCCTAAAAAAACATTCCTTCTTTCAGGAAGAGAGAGTCTAATTCCCAAGGACATTCACGGGTTCTTTTCAAGAACACAATACTAACTTGGTTAGCCTAAGCAGTATTTAATTTCAGTATTTAACTCATTAAGGCACTTTAAAGCACTTTGACCATGAAAGGTGTTGTGTAAAACACAATAATTCTGTTCTATTCTAACGTATTAAGCAGAAAGACTTGTGAAGTCTAATCTTCATGAGCTAATGTTTTTATTTACATTTCATCTTTATGGGGGAAAGATGAAGGATTAATATTTCTGCCCTGGGAGAGCAATATGCCAGGCTGTAATGAGAACTTAACAATTATACCTTGATAAATTCATAAATATTACTTTGTTCCAGTGGGAATATCTGGATTGTGACCCCTGGACACTTATGTTTTACTACATCACAAGCTACCAACACAGCTCTGTTACTGTAATTTTTCACACATTTTCTTTCCCTGTGTTACACATCTCAATGAAGATAGCACACTGTCATGGGCTAATAGACTGGAATGCTTATTCAAAGCTCAGACAAAGTGAAAAAGAAAGAGAGAAATCACAAAAAAGAGAGTTAATGGCCAAAACTACTACTGTTGCTCCTGCTTCCACACCTTCTGCAAGTTCTAACCCATTTACCAAAGCTCAGGGAGGCATAATGTACCTCATACTTAGTTCTGCTGTTACTACTTCATCCAGTTTCAATGGGAAACGCTGGGAGGGAAGTATCTTCTAAAGAAAGGGCAATGACACTGCTGGTTTCTAACTAGAGAAAAAAGTCAACTGAATTTTACCAAGAGCCCATTTTCCCTTCCTTATCCACTGAATGAACTATTAACAAACCAAAATTTGGAGCAAAATCAATGGGAATCCTTATCGTGGAGATAACATGCACTGAAGAACTTAAAGCCAAGTTTGTATGTATAGGAACAGAGCAATATGAAATTAGTTATGCCAATTTCTAACTGAGATGCATAAACATGCTGGAATGTTTGATAGGCTTGACACAGTCAGGATGAGATTGGAACAGAACTATTGATCGATCAATTAGAGTCTACTGTGGTGAAAGATTACTGCAAATGTGCTGTTTTCTCACTCTGTGATAGACAACTAATTTTTCCCCTTCTTCCCCCTCTTTCCCTCCACACTTCCCTTTCAAAGAGCTAGCTATGACTAGCCAGCTATAGCAGCAAATATGAGATAAACAATTGTGCGTCAGTAATGCAGGGTTGTAAAATGCACAGTTGCAATTTGCAGAATATGTGACATCCAATTGTTCTCTTGGGTAGAGTTGGGGGAACTCTCTCCATTCTCTCTTGGCAAAGAGAAATGTAAAGAATATCTAAACAAATACTTTGCTTCAGTCTTTAATGAGGCTAATGAGGAGCTTAGGAATAGTGGTAGGATGACAAACAGGAATGAGGATATGGAGGTAGATATTACCACATCTGAGGTAGAAGCCAAACTCGAACAGCTTAATGGGACAAAATCAGGGGGCCCAGACAATCTTCATCCAAGAATATTAAAGGAACTGGCACATGAAATTGCAAGCCAATTAGCAAGAATTTTTAATGAATCAGTAAACTCAGGGATTGTATTGTATGACTGGAGAATTGCTAACATAGTTCCTATCTTTAAGAAAGGGAAAAAATGTGAACCGGGCAATTACAGGCCTGTCAGTTTGACTTCTGTAGTATGCAAGGTCTTGGAAAAAATTCTGAAGGAAAAAGTAGTTAAGGACATTGAGGTCAATGGTAACTGTGACAAAATACAACATGGTTTTACAAAAGGTCGATCATGCCAAACCAACCTGATCTCCTTCTCTGAGAAGGTAACAGATTTTTTAGACAAAGGAAATGCAGTGGGTCTAATTTACCTCAATTTCAGTAAGGCATTTGATACAGTTCCACATGGGGAATTATTAGCTAAATTGGAAAAGATGGGGATCAATATGAAAATTGAAAGGTGGATAAGGAACTGGTTAAAGGGGAGACTACAATGGGTTGTACTGAAAGGTGAATTGTCATGCTGGAGGGAGGTTACTAGTGGAGTTCCTCAGGGATTGGTTTTGGGACCAAATCTTATTTA
Organism: Gopherus evgoodei; assembly: GCF_007399415.2. Classification (NCBI taxonomy): domain Eukaryota; kingdom Metazoa; phylum Chordata; order Testudines; family Testudinidae; genus Gopherus; species Gopherus evgoodei. The sequence goes on along the minus strand of NC_044329.1, from coordinate 104,321,799 downwards.
ATCTTTTTATTACTGACATTGGCACAAAAAGTGGGAATATGCTAATAAACTTTGCGGATGACACAAAGCTGGGAGGTATTGCCAATACAGAGAAGGACCGAGATAGCATACAGAAAGATCTGGATGACCTTGTAAACCAGAGTAATAGTAATAGGATGGAAGAATTTAATAGTGAAAAGTGCAAGGTCATGCATTTAGGGATTAATAACAAGAACTACTGTTATAAACTGGGGAGACATCTGTTGCAAGTAACAGAGGAGGAGGAGGACGTCGGAGTATTGGTTGATCACAGGATGACTATGAGCCGCCAATGTGATAGGACTGTGAAAAAAGCTAATGCGGTCTTGGGATTCATCAGGCAAGGTATTTCCAGTAGAGATAAGAAGGTGTTAGTACCGTCATACAAGGCACTGGTAAGAACTCATCTGGAATACTGTGTGCAGTTCTGGTCTCCCATGTTTAAGAAAGATGAATTCAAACTGGAACAGGTTCAGAGAAGGGCTACTAGGATGATCTGAGGAATAGAAAACCTGTCATATGAAAGGAGACTCAAAGAGCTTGGCTTGTTTTGACTAACCAAAAGAAGGCTGAGGGGAGATATGATTGCTCTCTATAAATATATCAGAGGAATAAATACCAGGGAGGGAGAGGAATTATTTAAGCTCAGTACTAATGTAGACACAAGAACAAATGGACATAGACTGGTTATCAGGAAGTTTAGACTTGAAATTAGATGAAGGTTTCTAACCATCAGAGGAGTGAAGTTCTGGAACAGCCTTCCAAGGGGAGTAATGGGGACAAAAGACATATCTGGCTTCAAGACTAAGCCTGATAAGTTTATGGAGGGGATGGCATAATGGGATAGCCTAATTTTGGCAATTAATTAGTCTTTGACTACCAGCAGTAAATATGCCCAATGGCTTGTGATGGCATGTTAGATGGGGTGGGATCTGAGTTACTACAGAGAATCCTTTCCTGGATGTCTCGCTGGTGAGTCTTGCCCACATGCTCAGGGTTTAGCTGATTGCCATATTTGGGGTTGGGAAAGCATTTTTCTCCAGGGCAGATGGGCAGAAGCCCAGGGGGGGTTTCGCCTTCCTCTGCAGCCTTGGGCACAGGTCACTAGCTGGAAGGTTCTCTGCACTTTGAAGTCTTTAAACCACGATTTGAGGACTTCAGTGGCTCAGACATAGGTTTGATACAGGACTGGGTGGGTGAGATTCTGTGGCCTGCATTGTGCAGGAGGTCAGACTAGATGATCATAATGGTCCCTTCTGACCTTGAAGTCTATGATTCTATGAATTTTAAGCCTGAAGGCAGCCTCAGTGGTTGGTGGAAGAGGCATCTGATGTGAATTACAGAGAAAGGCATGGTATCATCAGAGAATGGTTGGGTGTCATTGTAGTGAGCATAAGGCCTTTGAAGAGAAGGGTGTTTTTCTTGCCTTTTTTACATGCCTGGATTTCATATAGTTTTTCTAGACATAACTTGATAATTTTGCCTTTTGTTCTTCATGAACTCAGTGCAAATGTAGCTGGTTTTGACCAGTTATGCTCAGAGTTTAATATTAAAGTGGATTAGAAGAAGTATCCATTGGATAGGTTCCTCGAAAAATATTTTTTCCTCTTCTTCTTGTGTGTAAAGAGCAGGGAGATGGATTGGTATTTGGCAGTCTTTGCTGTCCTAATTTTTCCCCCTTTACTTCTCCATTAATTTGGAGGAAAGGACAATATGATCCAGGAGTCACTGGGAGGCAAATGTACATATCTTCACAACAGCAAATAAAATTATTAAGATTAGGGAGGAAAGGCCAACAATTTTCAGAGAGTTGCATTAAAAAAAAAACACTATTTGACTTGACGAGCTATAGAATCAAGAACAAAGTGAAGGCAGTAATTATAAATTAAAAAAACAACATACAGTAAATGGAAAAACAGGGAAATAGCAACCAATATAAATAAGAAGTCATGAAGTATAGAAAACTGACAAGTGAAGCTAATGACCCGAAGGAAAAATCTATTGCTCTCAGAGATAAGGAAAATAGGGAGTTTAAAAAAAAAAAAAAAGTATATTAGGAAGAAAAGAAATCCTAGCAATGGTATAGTGCTAAAACTAGATGGAAATGGTAAAATTGTTAACAGTGATGCAGAGAAGGCAGAAAGGCTCAATAAATATTTCTGTACTGTATTTGGTAAGAAGCAGGATGAGTTACTCATATCATATGAGAATGATGAAGTACTTTCTAGTCCATTAGCAACAAAAGAGGATGTTAAGCGACATCTGCTAAGGATAAACATTTTTAAATCAGCAAGTGCAGATAACTTTCACTGAAAGAGTGCTAATATGCCAACAGGAAAAAAGGACAAGCAAGATGAACTGGGTAACACTAGGTCGATTGGTCTGATAGTCCTAAGCCAAATAACAGAAAAGCTGATACAGGATTCATTTGAAAAAGTATTAAAAGACAGGAATATACTTAACACCAGTCAACAGAATTTTATGGAAAACAGGTTTTATCAAACAACCCTGGTTTCATTGTTTGAGGATATCACAAGTTTGGCTGATAACGGTAACTGAGTAGTTATAATATACTGAGAATTTTCTAAGGTATTTGACTTAGCACCGCATAGCATTCTTATTGAAAAATTAGTACTCTAGAATATCTATAAAGCATATGTTAAATGAATTAAGAATTGGTCATCTGATAGATCTCAAAAAGTAGTTATCAGTTGGAAAGCATCATCAAATGGTGGTATTTCTAGTGGGGTTCCACAGGGATCGGTATTATACCCAAGCCTATTCAACATTTTCATTAAAGATCTGGAAAGAAATATAATAATTGCTGATAAAATTTGCAGATGACACAAAGATTGGTAGAGTGGTAAATAATGATGAGCACAAGACAGTCATATAAAGTGATCTGAATCACATTGTATTACCACACTCTTCTCTCATACTTTTACATTCTGCATGACATGAATTACCGGTAGTTGAGTAATTATGAAAACATCCCTAGATTTCAGAAAGATTATTGTCTGCACACTTATCATATAGTCTTCATTTTGAAAAGCAATTTTAAAACTTTTCTATTAACTTTAGACTGTTAGCACTAGACTATGTTAAAAAGCTAAATTACGTGCAGCGATTGACAAATAATGTATAAGCATTTCTACTGTATAAGGTACACCCTTTCCTAAAACAGATGTAATGCAGAGTTGAAAAAGTTTCTCACCTGGGAATAGAGTGTTATCTTGTTGCAGTTCACAAAGTTGTCTTTCCAAATCTATTTTTAAATAAGTTTTTGTACCTCCAGATTTATATTAGCATTACAAGTAAAGCTCTAAAACTGAACATTTCTGATGGTTTAGCAGCAGTAAAGTTAATGATATATTGCCACTGAAATTTTTTACTTTCTTTAATGCCTGTGTTTTGTCACACAATAGACAATTTTTAAAATATCATTATATCCCTAAATACGAGACAGATATATTACATTTCTTTAATTAGGCTAGTTTTCTTTAACAGCTTTTGACTAAATTTTGAAGTGTTGGTAGAAATATTGTGTACATAACTTTCACATTATAGTTTTTATCCTCGTAACAAGCAAATACACAATACAGGATAAGGCAGAGAGCTACACTTTCAAAAACATCAAGGTCACTTAGCATGAACGAGATTTAGAGTCCAATATGATTGAGGTGCTTTAGATAATAGCACTTGGGCTTGTAAATCACTTAAGCACTTTTGAAAATTTTACCCTTAAGGTTACCCAAAGGGTGTTAATATTCTAACTAATCATATGATCAGACCTAAGAGAGGTCACACTTTACTCCATGTATTTGTCCCCTGAGATTACTGTAAATCACTGTACATAAATGTAAATTTAATGCATAGGTTACAGCTTATACCCAATGCAATTCTCTGTTTTCTCCATGGTTTAGGCTGCCGTGATCATCCTAGTCAGCTTCCAATGCTAGTTTAAGGTCTTGGTCCTAATTTGCAAAGAAATTAATGGCTCAAGCCTCAGCTACATTAAAGACCATATTTTGAGCTATGAACCACCAAAACAGCTGTACTTCTCTGGGACAATGCAGACCAGAAAGCACAGAAAGAAATGCATGAGTGCTTCTACTCCTAAACACCTACCAACCCAAAAGAAAATAATAATAATCTAAAAAATCAGAACACCAATCCTACCCAAAGCAGAGTTTTTACCTCAAAAAAGTGCCAGAGACTCCATGAAGTTCTCTAGGAATTTTGCTATTGTTATTGATTTTACATAGAAGGCACTCAGATACAACAGTGATAGGTGGTAGTATAAAACCCTGATTAGATTTACTATAATCATTTTAAAATGTTATAGTGGTCTTTTTTGTTCAGTGCTGTAACTGTTAAGAGGGCATTTTAGAACCAAACTGAAGCAGATGAACACAGTGTTCAGTTTCAGCCAGTGACATGACTACTCAAGTTGCTGACTGAAGAGATAGCTGAGCCATTAGTGTTTATCTTCAAAAACTCATGGAAGATGGGTGAGATTCCAGAGGACTGGAAGAAGGCAAATATAGTGCCAATCGATAAAAAGGGGAATAAGGACAACCTGGGGAATTACAGACCAGTCATATTAACTTCAGTACTGAGAAAGATAGTGGAGCAAATAATCAAGCAATCAATTTGCAAACATCTAGAAGATAATAAGATGATAAGTAACAGTCAGCATGGATTTGTCAAGAAAAAATCATGTCAAACAAACTAAATAGCTTTCTTTGACAGGGTAATAAGCCTTGTGGATAGGGGGGAAGAGGTAGATGTGGTACTTTAGTAAATCTTTTGATATTGTCTTGCATGAACTTCTCATAAACAAACCATGAAATATAGTCTAGATGGAGCTATTATAAGGTGGGTGCATAAATGGTTGGAAAACCATTCCCACAAAGTAGTTAACTGCGGTTCACAATCAAGGTGGAAGGGCATATCAAGTGTGGTCCTGCAGAGATTTGTCCTGGGTCCAGTTCTATTCAATATCTTCATCAATTATTTATATAATGGCATAGAGAGTACACTTATAAAGTTTGCGGATGATACCAAACTGGGAGGGGTTGCAAATGCTTTGGAGGATAGGATTAAAATTCAAAATTAACTGGACAAACTTGAGAAATGGTCAAAAATAAATAGAATAAAATTCAATAAGGACAAATGAAAAGTACTCCACGTATGAAGGAACAATCAGTTGCACACATACAAAATGGGAAATGACTGCCTAGGAAAGAGGACTGTGGAAAGGTATCTGGAGGTGATGATGGATCACAAACTAAATATGAGCGTAACACTGTTGCAAAAAAAAAAAGCAAACATCATTCTGGAATGTATTAGTGGGAGCGTTGTAAGCAAGACACAGGAAGTAATTCTTCCGCTCTACTACGTGCTGGTTAGGTCTCAACTGGAATATTGTGTCCAGTTCTGGGTGCCACATTTCAGAAAAGATGTCAATAAACTGGAGAAAGTCCAGAGGAGAGCAACAAAAATTATTAAAGGTCTAGAAAAACATGACCTATGAGGAAAGATTGAACAAACTGGGTTTGTTTAGTCTGGAGAAGAGTGAGAGGGGACGTGATAATAGTATTCAAGTACATAAAAGGTTGCTACAAGGAGGAGGGAGATAAATTATTCTCCTTAACCTCTGATGATAGGACAAGAAATAATGGGCTTAAATTGCAGCAACGGAGGTTTAGGTTGGATGTTAGGAAAAACTTCCTGTCAGTATAGTTAAGCACTGGAACAAATTGCCTAGAGAGGCTGCGGAATCTGTCACTGGAGGTTTTTAAGAACAGATTAGACAAACACCTGTCACGAATGGTCTAGTTATTATGTAGTTCTGCTTTGAGTGCAGGGGACTCGATTACATGACCTATTCAGATCCCTTCCAGTCTACATTTCTCTGAGACTATGTTTCTGCATTTTGATTGATAATACGCAGAGCTACCACCCCCCTTCTATTATTAAGTTTACTTAGCAACACCCTTTGTAAGACCCTAGTTTTTTCATTCAGTGCACAAACCAGACCTGCTCTGCAGATGAATCATGGTGGTGTAATAAAGGACGCTGTTGTCTGTAGGAACCCTGCCTCATTTGTTGAAGAACTTAGAACTTGTGTTGTGAAGGTGGCAGGGGGCTGTAGAATGACAAAGGGTGGTCTTGTGGTTAAGGCATTTGAATGCTGCCTCACGAACTGGATTTTGTCTCCGCCATAGAGTTCCTTTGTGATGCTAAGCAAGTCACTTATCCCAACTTTCTCATCGGTGGTCACTAATTGTGTGTTGCTCCTTTTTTTAGGGACCTAACTTGAGACCCTGGGGTCTGATTTGCAGAAGTGCTAAGCACTCACAGCCACAAATGAAGTCCATGTGAGCTGTGCAGTGAACATATAAAGTACTACACAAGGCTAAGTCCTCTGAAAAGTCAGGTCAAGGTATCTCAAAACAGGCACTCAAAATGTTTTAACGTAATCTTTTCATGCCTTAGCTCCTCTTCTGTGAAGTCCAGATAATACCACCCCCTTACCATCACTATAGTATCTGAATGCTTCACAAATGTAGTGATGAGTGTCACAGAAAAGTCCATGAGAAAATCAGTAATTCCGTCTTCAGAACAGGGCTTAAATAGTGTGCAGTAAGGCCGGATGCTCCACACTGAACAATGAGAAAACAAAATATTGAATAGCTGCTCACTAAGTGAGCATCATGCACCCTGTACACTAACATAGTATGTACTCATGTAATTATGTATACAAACAAACACTGAATAGGATTTTATAATTACTGAATAGGATGATTATAATTTGCCATTATTCTCTGGCATCTGAGAGAAGCCAAACTAAGTTTCTTTCTTCAAACTCCCACTTTGTTGACCTATTTGATCAATAACTATTGCTTTTTCATAACTAGTTTGTTAGTGGTTTTCAGAATATAGCTAAACTTTTAAAAAGTGATGTTAAATGTAGTGTTGTGGAGGTCCATGTTTATTGTCTCGCAATGACATCCATATCTAATTTCCCCAATTTAGGACTAAAATGATACCTTTGCTAACTGTCACATAATCTTGCATCTGAAAGACAAGCTTGCATCTGAAAGACAAGCCGAGTTCTTTCTGGCTCTCTGTCATAAACAGATAGCTAAGGGTTAATGTCTCTTTCACCTGAAGCACCTGACCAGAGGACTAATCAGGAAACCGGATTTTTTCAACTCTGGGTGGAGGGAAGTTTGTGTCTGAGTCTTTTTTTTTCTGTCTGCCTGCTTTCTCTGAGCTTTGGAGAAGTATTTCTGCTTTCTAATCTTCTGTTTCCAAGTTGTGAGTACCAAAGAGTTTGTTTCTTTTGTATTTACATGAATATAGTGCTGGAGTGCTTTGATTTGTATTCTTTTTGAATAAGGCTGTTTATTCAATATTCTTTTAAGCAATTGACCCTGTATTTGTCACCTTAATACAGAGAGACCATTTGTTTGTATTTTTTCTTTCTTTTTATATAAAGCTTTCTTTTTAAAACCTGTTGAAGTTTTTTTTACTGGGAAATTTCAGGGAAATTGAGTCTGTACTCACCAGGGAATTGGTGGGAGGAAGAAATCAGGGGGAGATCTGTGTGTGTTGGATTTGCTAGCCTGATTTTGCATTCCCTCTGGGTGAAGAGGAAAGTGCTTTTGTTTCCAGGACTGGGAATGGAGAGGGGGAGTCACTCTGTTTGGATTCACAGAACTTGTGTCTGTGTATCTCTCCAGGAGCACCTGGAGGGGGGAAGGGAAAAAGGATTATTTCCCTTTGTTGTGAGACTCAAGGGATTTGGGTCTTGGGGTCCCCAGGGAAGGTTTTTCAGGGGGACCAGAGTGCCCCAAAACACTCTAATTTTTTGGGTGGTGGCAGCAAGTACCAGGTCCAAGCTGGTAACTAAGCTTCGAGGTTTTCATGCTAACCCCCATATTTTGGACGCTAAGGTCCAAACCTGGGACTAAAGTTATGACACTCTCACATTTTAAACAGTAATAAACATTTTGTTAAACTTAACCAGTTTGTTGATGATGCACAAGGCAAAATACCATGCCAGTTCCCTCTTCCATTAATGTGGGTGGCTCTGCTGTCCAATTGCAAGTAAAAGCAGTAAAAAATTATTTTTCCTGGACAATACAGTAAGGAGCCACGATTCAGAAACATAGGGAGCAGTTCTGTCGAGTAAGATGGTGACATACTGACATAGTCATTAAGGTTAAACAACGATGTGCAATAGAAAGTAAGTGCTACCTGTGAAATGAGATTTCTAAAATCAGGGAGAAGTGTGTGTCCTTGCAATTTGCTACTAATCAGCTCCCCTTTTCTCATTAACATAATCTTTCAATAGATACATTAATTCATTTGAAGGAAATAGATGGCTTCCAATAGCTCCTTTTCCACTTGATGCCTACAACAACCAAGCAGAAAGTCAGGACTTTTCTTCACTACCGGGGAAATCAATGCTGCTGCAATTGATGCAGCAGGTGTCGATCCACTAAATCGATAGCAGAGTGCTCTCTGGTCATCTCCAGTACTCCAGCTCCCTGAGAAGAGTAAGGTAAGTTGACTGGAGAGCATCTCCCGTCAATGCAGCTCAGTGAAGACATTGCATTAAGTCAACCTAAGCTACATCAACTCCAGCTACATTATTCATGTAGCTGGAGTAGCATAACTTAGGCTGACTTACCCCAGTAGTGAACTCATTTTTAACTAAACTGCTAAAGTTGTTGACTGTTGTTCCATTTCACCAATGAACAACTTTGGCTTGTAATTTGGACATGCTTTTCCTACTGGAGGAAGGATGGTCTTGTGGGTAAGGCCCAAAGCTGAGACTCAGGAATTCTGAGTTTAATTCCCAGCTCTGCTACAGACTTCCTGTATGACCCAGGGCAAGTCACTTGCAGTATGGTCTTTTTTTCAAATGTGCTGAGTGCCTGCATTTGTCATTGCCTGCACTGGGGGCTAAAGCTTTTCTCTATGTGCCTCACCCCTTTTGTAAAATGGGTCTGGCCAATAAACAGCCACTTTTTTTCCAAAAATACTACTCTGTTATCACAGTTATTCCCTATAAGTAAGATAAGGAGGTGGGGGGGGAGAATCATAATTTCTCACTGTATGGTAACTATTGATGATTGTTCACTCCTTAATAGCAACAACTATACTTCTGCTTAGCATTTATATATATGATGCTTTATATTTTCCAAGGAATGTACAAACATTAACTCATTAAACTTCAAATGATTGTAAGATAATTAAATAACCATATTCCTAATTTACTGATGGGGATAATAAATCTCAGTAGTAGAGCCTAAATTAGCAGTCAGAAGTTCCTGGCTTCCACCTTCATGCTTGATCCTTTGGACTAAAATGCCATATAGGTGGTTTAAATTATTACTGGAATTTTCATATGTCAAATAAGGCAGCATGATCTACTGATTTGAGCACAAGAGTTAGAAATTCTTGTAAATTTTAATCTTGCTTTGCCAAGGACTTACTGCATGGCCTTCAACAAGTCTTTTCACCTCTCTGGACCAAGTTCTGTGAGGATTTGCACCTCAGAAATCCCATTATTTTCATTGGGATTGCACAAGGGTTAATAAAGGCAGAATTTAGCCCAGTGTGTCTCAGTTTCCCAATTTGTAAAATGACTTACTCTGCATATCTCACAGGATATTTGTGAGGATATAATGCTTGTAAAGAGTTTTGAAGTTGTAAAACATTATTTGAATTAGTAGTTGAACCACAAATTATTAATCTCTATAGTGGTTTTAGCAAAAATATATTTTTAAAACTGGTGAAACTAACAAGTCAAATCACTCAAGTCAATACTAAAACATCTAAAATTCTCTTTTCTGTCTGTGTTGTAAAACGAAATAGGCATCAGAATAAACTGATAGATGTGAAGAAGAAATTGAGAGCTACATCCCCTAGAGAGCACTGTTCCATTCCTATCTCCCATAGGTACTATTACAGTAAGGAAACTACCACCTGCACTGTAGGAAAGGAAAGATGTACTCATGCTCCCTCACTTTCCACTGGCCTGTTCCTCTCCTTTTCAACCTTTCAGTAAGGAAATATGAATACCATAGGATTTACTATAAGCCTTGCAAATTATGCTTAGCAGACAAAGCATTTAGTTCATTGTTTACTGATGCACAACAAACCTGAACATAAAGAAAATTCACATGCAAACTAAGTACTTTTAAAGCTATCTGAATCAGAGGAAAGGCAATTAATCTTAGGAACCACATAAAAAATGGATACAGTTTAATGTAATCAAACAAAACAGAAGGTAAATGTCTGTATTTTAGATTTGCTGTGTTCACTCTGTGAGGACCTAACAATAAACAAATTATTTTAAAAGTTACTAGGGTCTTTCAAATTCTCACCAGATGGAAATGTCATAGAAATAATTACAGTATATGTTTATTGTTGGAAGTGTAAGCTACATGAAAAACATAATGAAAACTATATTATTAGTCATGATCTTATTATCAAATAGTTGTATCAATTTTCATTAAGTTTCCATAATCATTTTATTAAACTGAAATGGGAAGTGTGTGTGAGAAAGAGAGGGAGAGAGAATGCATGCTGGGAATAGGGGAAGAGTACATTTAATTTAAATCATCTATGGTTTACTAACCCTTTCATGAGAACATTCAGGGGTACTCCGTATAGGAATAATCTAGAACACCATCCTCAGTTTCCCATATATATTAAACTGCAAAATGAAGCAAAAACTTTATATATTTCACTGTCATTTTCAAAGTTCTAGGCAACTTCTGTTCTTATATTGTTACCATATATTCCCATATTACTACAACTTGTAGTTAAAAAGAAGGTCATGAATTAATGTTCATGAATAAGAATTGTACCTTTTTGTTCTGGATGAGCACTTGCAAGATAAAAATAATCCATTTGTTTTGATTAAAGGAGCTGTAAGATTGTACAATGCTCAAATACTTTTTCTGATGCAGCAAAGACATCTCTATATTCATTGTTTGAGTAACGTTGCCCTTTTTTTTTCCCCCCCTCAGGACTTCAATTTGGCAGCAGAGGGTAGAGGCTCTAATTGTGAATTTTATTCAAAGACAGATAAGCAACTTTTCTTTCTCTCAATCTTATCATGACATATATCTCAAGAAATCTTGCTCTAAATTATTTTTAATAATGATGGATGGTTTTCATTGCATATCACCTTTTATTCTTTGTCACCATCTTCAATTTATCCCAGCTATCCCCCATGGTCTCTAGCATAGGCCATGATGCTAAAATAATATTTTTGATCATGTGCCATTATATCTAAGACATTTGAAAGCTACTACTGGTGCTTAGTATTCCTCTACTGTGATCCCCTGGAAATCTATTAAATGTTATGGATGAAAATTCATAAGTGGAGCAGTTCCAACAAGAGACATTGAGAGAGCCTCGCCCCAGACTAGCCATAGCCTGAGGAGATTAGGGCACTCACTTAGGATGTGGGAAACCAGGATTCAAGTCCCTGCTCCAAATCAGGCAGAGCAGGGCTTCAAATTTGGGACTCTCACTTCCCAGATAAGTGCCCTGAATACCAGGTTATTGGTATTCAGAGGAGGCATGCTCTGCCTCTCTGAGACCAGGTATTCCATCCTGTATCTGAGAAACTTTCCCAACAGTTTAGTCAAATCTGACCCTTTCCCATAAATATATTCACCTCTGATGAATCAGCATTTTCCACCAAAGATCCATTTAATAAAATTCCTGACCCCCACTAGAGCTGGAATCACCCTGGGGAGGGAGGCAATGTCTCAGGTATATCAGTCTCATACAGTTCAGGGCTTTATAGCTCAAGACCCACACCTGAGCTTAAACTGACAGAAAAGGCCCCCAAGGGAACCTTGCTCCCATAGGGGAGGGAAGCCCCAAAGTTCAGGGTGGAAAGGAAAGTCACCCACGGGGATGCTTAAGGATCCTCAGGGTTGTGCTTCAATTTCTCCTTTGATCCTGATGATCCATGAGATTTGTATGCCATGTCTGCTTAGCACTCCATAAGGCCACAAACTACCACCCAAGAGAAGTGCATCCAGCTCCAATTCTACATGAACCTTGTCATTTTTCCCTCCTGTGAGTTTTCCCACAGGTGGGCTGCATGAAAGGACATATTACATTTGAAGTGCTGCACTCTAGTACATTTTATATTTCCCTTTCCCTAACTTGACTGGTACATAAATTAATAAATTAGACAACTGCTCAAGTTAGTTATGGATATCTAGCAAGGAAAATTTATTTGGATTGTTGGTAAGTACAGTAATTTTTCTCCCATTTTTCTTAGATGTACCATAGATGGATGGTTTCTTTGTAACCATTCATGGAAGAATAATACAATTCATGGTAAGATTGAGATATACTGTAATATAAGCATGCAATATGGAAATATTCTGAGATTGTAGTTCAAATGTATGTGTAATCTTTAGACATTTTGTCAAGATTGATGAAAATAATTTTTGAGATAAAGACATGACTGAAAAGAAGTTTATATATAATAGAAAAGCATTATGGCATTATTTTTTCAAGATATAACCATATTACTTTACGGACAAAAGATCTAAGAAAATTATTGATTCTTCTACATACCACATCTGAACAAGAGCCATTCATAATCAGAAACTGTAGACTTAAGGCAGAATTTATTAAAGGGGATACTCCATAAAGAGGAGAGGATAATAGTTGATAAACTACAGGTAAAAACTGAAGAGAAACAGTCAAATAAGAGAGTCCCATTCCATTACATCATATGAAGGCAGACACTTAAATATTGACAAATTTCATAAGTGCCTGTATACAAATGCAAGAAAACTAAATACTAAGATGGGTGAACATGAGTGCCTGGAATTAAATGAGGATATCAATATAATTGCCATCCCAGAAACTTGGTAGGGGATGATAATCAGTGGGACACTAATACCAAGTGTGATGTTATTGACATAAACTGGGACCATATAGATCATTGCTGCAACCAAGGTCCTATAGTTGCACCAAATCTTGTACAAAGGAGGTCCAGTAAGGTGTCTATGGAAAAGTTATGATTTGCTGGTTATGATTATGCTATCTGTATGTGTGTATCATTTTTGTAGTTGAAGTTATGAATATTGGCTATGTACTTGTGTCTCAATGGGTTTTGATTCTAAGTAGCCTCAGTGAAGCAATTGATCAGCTTCTTGAGAAAGGACTAATCTCAGTAAGTACTCAATCAAGAAACACTTAACTGACAATGGACTTTGGGAGACACCAATCCACATCTGAGCTTTCCTAGGAATGTTCAAACTAACAAGTAAACAACGGCGTCAGCCTGCAACCTGAGTGATGTATGGACATATGACTTGCCCATGTGACTCCCAACTCCATCTTGCTGCTGTAATTTTCCACAGTAAGAACAAAGTGGTGTCCTTCCACGGGCAAAGGATATAAAAGGCCCTGAAAACTCCACCATCAATCCTGCTTCTTGCCTCTGGAGGGACCTTGCTACAAACTGAAGCTCTGAACAAAGGACTGAATGACCCATCCCAGCTGTGGATGTACTCCAGAGACTTGATTTGAACCTGCTGTTTATTCCATCACTGCTACAAGTCAGAACCAAGAACTTTGCCATTACTGTATGTAATTAATTCCATTTAACCAATTTTAGCTCTCATCTATATCTTTTTCCTTTTATGAATAAACTTTTAGATTTTAGATTATAAAGGATTGGTAACAGCGTGATTTGTGAGTAAGATCTGATTTGTATATTGACCTGGGTCTGGGGCTTGGTCCTTTGGGATCGGGAGAACCAGGTGACCCAATTACACTTTTTTATTTCAAATATGGGCAGCAAAACCAATAAATACTTTTATATAAAAAATACAAATGTTTGAAATAAAGAGTTTGTTTCAGAATTGACATCATTATTGCAGGTTTAATACAGACCATTACTGAACCATCAGTTCCTTTTCAAATCTCTTCCTTCTAATCTATTCTGTACTTCTTACTTTGGCAAAACTTCCATTGAATTCAAACTTTGGAGAACAGAATCAAAAAGTCTCAGAAAGCTAACCACAGAGGGACAGACAATTAAGTGTGTGTATATTTTTAGAAACTCAGTTAAGAGGCAGGACTCCTGAGAAACGGTTTGTGCAAACATTACCACAGCATGTCAATGAGCCAGAAAGGCCCTGTCCCCAAGACCCAATCCTCAGAGCTCAGGAAAGAATTCAGTTTTGGGTTCATTTTATTTTATCATTAACACTCAAACCAAAATTGCTTCAGTTTTGCCTACCAACCGGCACAGAAAGTAGCAGCAACTTTTGCCCAGTCTCTCAAGAAACCGTTGCAGATAATAGACCAGCCCCAATTATTTTACTTTTTGTAAATCTAATGAAAAAACAAGTTCATGCTGTTTTTACTAGTGATATAATTTTTCCACACACCGCCAGAAACAAAAGCTGGGGATAAATTAATCAAGTTCTAGATAACACAAAACCCCCTGAATCAAATATTTTTTTCAGCATTGGAAACCTAACATGAATCAAATGCTCAGTTTCTCGGCTTTAAAACAACCTTGACTAAAAGTCAAAATCCCCTAGTGGTGCTTTGACAGCTTTCCCATTTTTTAGACTTTAGGAAATACATCACACTGTCAAAGAAAGCATGAGTTGTTAATGCTTATCACATCAGGTGCTCTCTTAAAGGAAAGTTCTGTCTCGTTCCACAGCATCAGAGGTTCCCAAAAGCAAGAGAAGAAGCAGGATTTTGAGGGTCCATTGTGTACGGCTTCAGGGAACTGTGATTAATAGGGGGTTCCTGTTTGCCTTGTAGGAGTGTTGAGCAGGCACAAAAAGTCAAAAGAGGAGCAGTGGTAAGAGCTGGTTGCATATGTGACTACACTGATTCACTAGCTAATCCTCCCACAAGGGGGAACATAACATACACAAGGCTACTACCACACTGTAGATGCAGTAACAATTGATAAAATGACACTTCATGGCCTGGTGATGAAGGATTATATATTTATTCACATAATCCCCCACAAATCTCTTCGGTGCACAGATCAGCTAGTCGGACTGTGTTTAGCAAAAGAATGTGGGTCTTACTATACAATTCAGAGGTCAATGTTGTACTTCCTGTTAAGATGTGAATGATGCACCCTGGTAATTTACCCATTCCAGTATCAACCACCTATTACATTTAAAGTCTTTCTCCTGTTCTTTGTCCCAATCTCAGTGTGTTCATTATTTAGGCATAAATACAGTCTAAGGTAGTAAAGGTCACTTTGGTCTCTCCCACCGGGCTGCTCTGAGCATTTGAGTGTGTAAAGCACAAGATGTAGTAAGTACTGAAGGAAATTCTTGGGCTCAAACACACTCAGAGCTATACACGACATGCATCAACCTCTACTCCTGCATCCACTGAGAAAACAGCATCATCATGTGAAGCATCAAGGCTTCCAGAGCATTACAACTACACAAAAGATAAGAAGGCAAAGAGAAGGTTACTCACCTTGTGCAGTAACTAAGGTTCTTCAAGATGTGTCTCCCTGTGGGTGCTCCAATACAGGTGATGGTGCATCCCTGTGCCTTTGCTTGGAGAGTTTTGTAGCAGTGCTCATATGGGTCGCACACGCGCAGTGCCTGCCTCGCATGCTGTTGGTGCTTTATCTAGCATGTGCATGACACGGATTCCTCAATTCCTTCTTTACCACAGAGTCTGCTTTAAACTCCAAAGTAGAAGGGACGAGAGTGGTTAGTGGAGCATCCATAGGACACAGATCTCAAAGAACTTCTGTTACTGCACAAGGTGAGTAACCTTCTTTTCTTCTTCAAGAGATGTCCCTGTGGGTGCTCCACAAGGTGACTGTAGAGCAGTGCTCTTCTAGGATGGTAGGGGCTCTGGAGTTGGTAGAGATGTAAGAGATGCCCTCGCTGCCATTGAGTCGAGGCAAGCACACAAAAATTCTAATTCAGCAGGTTCTATTGTCGATTTCCTTTCATGTATTTGTAGACAGAGACTCTGGAAGCAACCCATCTACTGGTGGCAGAACAGTGACGTTGTTTGGGTAAAGTGAATGGCGTCTGATCAAGTGTGTGACTTCAAGAGACAGTCCTCCAGATAAGGAAATATTATTATTCCTTGTTTTCTCAGGGGCACCATTACTATTGTGAGGATTTTTGAGAAAACATGAGGCAGTGGTGACAGGTCGAAAGGTAAAACCTTGTATTGATAGTGGTCTGTGTCCAAAGTAAATCTCTGAAAACGCCTGTGGGCAGAGTGTATTGTAACATGAAAATAAGCATCCTGTGGGTCAAGGGCTGAAAATCAGTCCCCCTGCTCCAGTGCTGATATTATTGATGTTAAGGTGACTGTTACGTGCCTGGATGCTCTGCAAGGACGAGGCCCACACACACAGGTGAATTAATTGGCTTTAATGAAGGTTAAGTGACACACCCGCAACGGGAACTCCACGCGTTGCTGCCACTGGCTTGGGGAGTCCAACGCCCGAACAGCTCGGTCAGGTACGAAGTTCAATGCGCAAGCTCTAGCCCTCAGCAATTATAGCATCATGCTAATAGCATGCAAACTAGCCTTTACATATGCAATAAGGGACTTTCCATCAGCAATGGCCGCCCCCCCCGGCCTCGGGCCAGGGACTTTCTGCAGACGGTCTGCAGTTCCCCAAAACACCGAGGCTTCCCACACAGGGCAGTTTTATCCGGTTAAAAGCAGCAGCTGCTAGCAACTCCTATCCGCTAATAACCTTTCCTTGAGAAAGCGCAAGCCCTAGCTTAAACCGTAACAATATCTTCCGGGGTTCCCTATAGTGACCATCCTGAACCGCTACTTTCTCAAGAACTTGTTCAGTCACCTGAGATCAAGGATAGGTCACCTCCCCCATTTTAATTTTTGTTAAAAAATAGTGGGAGTAAAACTGGTTCCCCCTGTGTTGTGCAGGAACAGTTTCTACTGCCTCTAATTGGAGGAGATGACCTACCTCTTGGCATAACAAATGTTCATGAGAGTGGTCTCTGAAGAGAGATGGGGGGGTATGGAGAGTATGGAAAGGAAGGGCATAGTCTGTATGGATGATTTCTAGGGCCCATTTGTCTGTGGTGATAGCTGCCCATTTCAGATAGGATGGGAGCAAATGGTCTCCAAATAGATGGGTGAATGGTGTAAGCACTGGAATGTAGGAGAGGTTGAGATGCTGCTGCTGGTAGAGGGTGTCATCATTGTGGTCTGTGTCTCTGTCATTGGTGTTGTTCGTAAGGCTTCTGGTGTTGCTGTGTCTACACTGGGTATCTATTCCTCTGATATGGTTGATATTTGTATTATCTCCTTTTTGTGGCATGTGTATGAATGCCGAGGGACCAGAAAAATGGCCCATGAGTGTGCAGTACCTCATTAGTTTTGGCTGCAAACTATTTTCCTCCGTCAAAGGGGAGATCTTCAACCGTGTTCTGTATCTCCCATGGGAATCCTGAGGAGTTAAACTGCAAGGCTCATTGCAAAACCACAGCTATAGCAGAAGACCTAGTGACCATGTCAGCAACATCTAGTGAGGCCCATAGAGCCATGTGTGCAATCATTTTTCCTTCAGAGACTAGCAATTTAAATTGTCTCTTTTCCCCTGGAATCTCATTAACAAAATCCATAAACTTGCCATCGTTCCTGTGGTTATCTTTGGCAAGTAGTGTCGTGTAATTTGCCACTCTGAACTGAAGCGTGGAGGAAGAGTATACTTTGCGGCCGAATAGGTCCAACTCTTACTATCTTTATCGAAGGATGTGGATCAAAGGTGTTGTTGTTTGCCCTTTTGGTTGGACACTTCCACTACCAGCAAGTTGAGCGCTGGGTGTGTAAACAGAAATTCAGATGCCTTCAAGGAAATATAATATAATTTCTGTCCACCCTTTTACAGGTTGCAGGTATGGTGGCTGGAGTTTGCCACACCATCCTGGCATGGTCCATGATACCCCCATTGATTGGCAATGCTATCTTGGAGAAGGAAGAGCAATGCTGAGCTCATTGGCTACTCTTTTAAATAAGCCTCGGAAGTGGGTAAAATCATCTGCCGTAGTTGGTGGTGGAGGCATAATAGACTTGTCTGGTGAGGAGGACAAATTGTTGTAGGTTGGTGAGGTATCAGGAGCAGTGTCCTCTTCGTGCTCTACCATGGGTTCATCCCTGGTCTTGGTCGCTACTGTCTCTGAAGGTGGAGGTGGGGATCTGGTGTCTTCCCTTCATGGGCTGGGTTGCCTGCTGTAGTGCCTTTTGTAAGACTCCCAGGGGTTCCAATATGGCTAGTGACCAGAAAAGGGCCTGGGTGGTGCCATCCATTGGTGATTGTACCATGGTGGCATGTCATGAGCATATGAGGACCATGGTCATAGAGGTCCAGCAGCCGTAGGTGTCCTTATTGGGGAGGAATGGTGAGGGGAGAATACTCCTTCAACTTCCTCATCTTCATCACTCGAGCTATGATGCTATCGGAGATAAATGTTGGTGTGGTACCGCAGCCCCAGTGAGACATCAGTGCCTAAGAAAGGGGACTCTGAGATCTAGGAGACCAACAATTCCTTGTGTTGCAGAAAGTGGCGTGGTGCCAATAACCTTGGTGCCAAAGGGCAAAGTGTTGATTGCATCAGACAGTGCTGGAGGTACCCGGAGTATTGTATGTGCTGAGCCAGAGTGTGGCCAGCACCAATGAGAATGATTTGGTGGGTGACAGTTTTGTGTTGGTCTGCTCTCTATGTGGTGAAGAGGATGGCCATTTTTTTGTGGATTTTTCGCCATCAGGGACCTTGGCAGTGAGGAGACTGGTGACTTATGCTGGGAAGAGGGTTCCTGCCCCGGGTCAGAGGCTGATCTTAATGTCTACTCCGTCAAGATGAGTTTAAGTCTCAGATCTCTATCCCTGGGTGCCCTAGCCATCAGTTTGTTACAGTGGGCACATTTCTGAGGAATGTGAGCATCCCCCAGGCAACAGACACATTGATTTTGTCCATCTGACACAGGCATCGCCTCTCTGCACGTCATGCATCTTTTAAATCCTGGTGAATCAGGAATTTTCCTAACCTAATACTAACTATAGTATGAGTTGGAAACATAAAAAACTTTTTTTAAAATAGGGGACGTAACTCTAATAACTGAATCTGAACTTATCTAAACTATCCTACCTCACTAATTTATCTAAACTTATCTAGTGGAAACAAAGGTTTTCAACGGGACTGTTGAGCTACACCTCAGGCTAGGGATGGTTGAGAAGGAATTGAGGAGTCCAGGTCACGTACATGCTAGAGGAAGTGCCAACGGTGCATGAGGTAGGCACAGCTCTTGCACAATCCTTATGGGCACTGCTGCAAAACTCTCCGAGCAAAGGCGCAGGGATGCACCATCACCTGGAATGGAGCACCCAGAGGGATATCTCTTGAAGAGGAAACAAAATTAATGCCTCTCTGTCAGGGTAGTACTGGAAGGCATCGTGGTTTGTTTTGCCCACCAACAAGGTTCCAAATTCTGTGCTCAGTTATTGTACATTAACAGAAGTCTTCATTTATAACACTCCAGATTTAGGGTCTCAGCATCTACTAAGAGGGTGCTCAGCAACTGCATCTCCTATTGACAACAACATCTTCCTCTCAGGTTCAGACCCCAACTCTGGTTTTAGAATGGTGTAGCTGAGCACTGAATTTAGTCCTGTGCATCTACCTCGTTTTTATGACTATGTTCTCACAACACACACTGTCTTTCATTTAAAAAAAAAAAACAATAAGCAATTGTATAGTTTCCAAGTATCATTAAGATTACAAACTTTAACTCTTTATAATGCATCATTTCCTTATTTTTGCAAATCAATTCACCCAATGATCATTAGGTATATGGATAGATTAATCCTTTATTGGGCCTTTTTAGATTTTTTTTCACAACGCATTAATACATGATTGTTCGTTAGAAAAGACTGAGTTTGTTAACCTTCAGAACATTCAGCAAATTTTATATCTATACAACAAATAAATAAAAATGACTGTTAAACAGCATTCCCCTCAGGCCTTTCCTGAGTAAGCTGTGATAGTGGAATGAGTTCTATTTTAACTTGATTATTGCCATTTTTGTGTGTAATGTCAATATTATAAATGTGCCAGATATTATTGATGGGAACCATATTTTAATAATCAATAAATACACATTCAATTTTTTTGTCTATTTTACATGGAAACAAGAAATAAATGGCTTCTACAGATATCAGATAGCAATTCAATAACAAAAATTGACTATTTTTCATTATTTGGTCTTCTATTTTCAATAGTATTCAGATAAATTATTGCAATTTTCCTCATAGTGCCAATTGTAACTGTTGTGTTTTCTTCTTATGCTATTTCAAGCTCTGTGCTTTTTGTCACACAATAGCACTAAAAAAAAAAACACTATATTTTCCTATTACCAGTGCTAGTTCAATTTGATTAATAATACTTGATTTTATCATTAATTTTGATAGAAATGACATTGTAGTAAAAAGTCAGTATACTTTCTGTTCTTAGCTGGCAAACTTTGCATATAATGTAGAAATTCATATCAGTACCAGAAATTATGTGTACAACACGAACACGCTATTTAAAAAGAAAAATTCATAGAGAATTAATCTACTGCATATCGTTGTAATCTGAAACTGAAATGATGATCAGGGTATGTACTCCATCCCATCAGCTAGTGCAGGATTGTTCCCTTCAATACATTTTCTAATGTTTCAAAAATTTTAAATATCTTGAGTGAGGAGGCTTCCATCTCCTCCTTTGGGAAACTGTTTGACAGTCTGTTGATCTCATTGTCAAAATTTTTTGTCTAAAATTCATTATTTCCTGAGAGTGAAACAAAATTCCCTTTTCCTTTTATCCCATAACTTTTAGTTATATTTTCTTGTACCATCTCAAATATTTCCTATCAGGCATTTATATATTTTAAATATTTATAGAAAGCTATCATTTATCTCTCCCCAATTTAGCCATCGTTCATCATTTAGGACCCTATCCAGGAAAGCACTTAAGTATGTGCTTAACTTTGAAGTCAATGTGACTACTCATGTCCTTCAATACATGCTTTGCTGGATCAAGGCCTTAGTTCCTTTAATCTTTCCTACTAAAATCATTCCTTGTATCCCTAATTATCCCTAACAATTTTGATAGCTTTTCTCGATCCCCTCAATATGTCAATCTCTTTCTGATATTGATTATAGGTGTTGACTCCGTGGTTGCTATAGGGCTGGAGCACCCACAGAAAAAAAATAGTGGGTGTTTAGCACCCACCCATGACCAGCTCCCTTCCTCCCCTCTCAGTGCCTCCCATCCACCAGCAGCCCCGCCAATCATCTACTCCCCCTCCCTCCCCACGTCTTCTGGCCACCACAATGCGCAGTTCCGCGGGGTGCAGGAGGCACTGGGCGGAGGGGGAGGAGCAGGGGTGGGGCATGCTAGGAGGAGGAGGCGGAACTGGGTGGGAAGAGATGTGGTGGGGGTGGAACAGGGCTGGGAAGAGGTGGAGAAGGGATGAGGCTTTGGGGGAAGAGATGGGGGCAGGGGCAAGGCCTGGAGGAAGCTTGAGCCTGAGCAGCCCCGGGGCGTGGAGGAAGCTGGCACCTGTGTTGAGAAGTCTACAGCAAAATATAAAGCCCAAAAGTCAGTATTGTAGCCATAGTAAAACACAGTATGTTAATTCATAATCAGCTCATGTCCGCCATAGTAAAACACAGTATTCATATCAGCTCATGTCCCTGTCTCAGCCTTTTTCTATCACTCTCAGAACTTCCAATAGAAATTATACTTTTAGTGACTTTAATGTACTGTGATGGCACATTGTAGTAAAATTTGTTGCACATTTGTATATAAACCAAAAATACATAAGAGCAATAGGATGGAACACAGAGGACAAAATAATGCTTAAAGTGACCTTTCTGTGGTGGAAGTCAACAAATTAGATATGAGTTTGCAGTCCAGTATTGTCTAAAAAAGGCAATGTACTATTGTGCTGCACACACTGAGGTTGCACTAGTCCTTCTGTGAGTGCATCTATACTGGGAATAGTGAAACCTGTAGTTCCCCACCTGTGCTATTCTCATCATGGATCAGTTAAAGTCTGCAGAGCCAAAGCAGAAGCAATGTACGTCTCCTGGGCTGGACTCTCCCACTCCTCCCTCAGGCCAAGTCTCCATCTTCTCCCCAGCGAACACTTTGGACAGTCTGCTCAGTCTCCAACTCCTCCCTCAGCATGGAAAGGGCTCTGCTGGAATAATGGGAAGCTGCCCTGGAGGCAGCTGAGTCCCTTTTACATGAGGAATGGCCATGATCCCTGTCTGGATCAAAGATGTAGGGGGCAGGATCAGCCCTCCACTATTTGTAACTTTTAGATCAAATTACTTTGCACCATTGTATTCAAAATCATATCTGTGAAAGCCACAAAGTATTAGTTATTCTTAATTTATTATTATCATTATAACACAGTATCATTCAGAATCAAGCATTTCGTGGATAAAAATTAAAGAAGTGGCTGCACAAAGAAGTGGCTAGCTAATAAAGCACAACCGTTAGTAAAATATGAAGCAAATTCATTTATTGGTACCTGAATTTTTTGTAAGAATCAAGCCACATGAAAAAAGTTTCAAACTATACCATTATGATAAAACAATGCAAAATATATTTTAGATCATGTAATGACAGTGGAAAACTATTTTGCAGAAGGAATCTTATAAATAAAACCATTTAAAGTATGGCAGAAAGGTAGCTATTATAAAATCTAATTCATTTATTCGCTTATGAATACTGTATGTGTGCCTCTACAAAGCTATGCTACTTAATGTGATTCAGTGGCTATGAATATAATTTTCACCTTATTCACAGATCTGACCCTTCTCTGCAACATTAGTTTTCGATAATCAGCACTTTTATGTTTGTTATCTTATAGTAATATTTGGAAAATAAAAGACATGCACTAAATTTGACATCTATTAAGTTTAATCCAGCCCACACCTTGCTTGGAATACTGTCATCTTGAGAACCACCTTTCTAAAACATTCTTCACAAAGGAAGACTCAGTTATAAATCTTTCCTTCTATAAATATTACCAACTTAGCAACAATATGATTAACTATGATTGTTACTAATAAAAGCATTAGGCAGTTCCCTGAATTTCTTCATTTTGGACTGGAGATTAAGGAAATGCCTTTTTAATATCTGCAGAGAACTGATTCACTTCGTACTGAAAAGTATTAGAACACTGAATGAAGTCTTTCTGATCAAACAATACCATAATAGCTTTTGTCTCATGTCAGTTTACGTTAGCCAGCATCAGAGGAGAAAATAAGCAGAGGCTTGCTATTGTGCCTCTATTTTAAAAGGGCCTTCCATCTGGTAGGAAGCAGAAGCCATCAGCACTGTAATTAAAATGCAATTACTGTCCCCTGCCGCAATCCCAGGACGATCATTCCATCTGTGTGATATACAGTGGAAAAAACACAATTTTTTGCACTTTTCTAGCTCCATTAAGTTTATTCTCTTTCTATTAATTAATCTAACAGCACTAAGGGGTCGTTCTTGTTTTGCAAACCACAGTGTCACAAACTGTGCACTCACAAAGACTGAAATCACATGAATTTTTAAAAGTCTGCACCATTCCCGTGACATAAAACCTTAATTACTTCTGACTAAATCTGTAATTAAAATATATCACCACAGCAGATTTACCTGTGTGTGTGGGTGTTGGAGTGCATGCTTCTGTGACTGTCACAAATGAATCACTCTGAGACGGTGTTATAAAAAGGAGATTAGGATGTACGAATGAAAGGACACAGAACAGGGACTTGAAAATGAAAAACTGGCAGCAATCTAGGGAAAAGCTGTACACCACTAAAATAAGGATGAGCTGCTATGTTATTTTATTGCTTTTCTTAAAAATAAAAATGTTTTGTGTATATATGTACAGTTTATTTTAGTCTTGCATTTTAGTATATTGTCATGAACTATAATGATAAATATAATATTAGATAAAACATCATATATTATGTGGTTCTCAACCAGAGGTCCGAGGCCCCCTGGGGAGCCGCAAGCAGGTTTCAGGGGGGCTGCCAAGCAGGGCCAGCATTAGACTCACTGGGGCCCAGGGCAAAAAGCCGAAGCCCTGCCGCATGGGGTTGAAACTCGGGCCCTGAGCCCTGCCACCCAGTCTGAAGCTGAAGCCAAAGCCTGAGCAATGTAGAATCATAGAATCATGGACTTTAAGGATCAGAAGGGACCATTATGATCATCTAGTCTGACCTCCTGGACAACACAGGACACAGAATCTCACCCACCCACTCCTGTATCAACCCCCTAACCTATGTTTGAGCTACTGAAGTTCTCAAATCGTGGTTTAAATACTTCAAGGTGCAGAGAATCCTCCAGCATGTGACCCGTACCCCACACTGCAGAGGGAGGCAAAAAAAAAACAAAAAAAAACAGAGCCTCTGCCAATCTGCCCTGGAGGAAAATTCCTTCCCGACCCCAAATATGGCGATCAGCTAAACCCTGAGCATGTGGGCAAGATTCACCAGCCAGAGACCCAGGAAAGAATTCTCTATAGTAATTCAGATCCCACCCCATCTAACATCCCATCACAGGCCATTGGGCATATCTACCACTAACAGTCAACAACCAATTAATTGCCAAAATTAGGCTCTCTCATCTTACCATCCCCTGTAGCTTTGTGGGGGCTCCCGTGGCATGACGCCCCAGGCAATTGCCCTGTTGCTACCCCCTAATGCTGTCCCAGGCTTTTATATGCAGAAAACCCATTACTGTGACACAGGTGGGCTGGGGAATTTTTATAGCATGTTGGGGAGGCTCAGAAAGAAAAAGGTTGAGAACCCCTGTTATAAAAGACAGGAGTCCTTAAATATTTTCGTGGCCACTGACATTAAATACAGAGGCTGTCTCATGACTCACCTCTCCTCCCATTCAAAATTGGGCAGAGCACCTTTCTCCACTGGCAAGCATATAACATCCTTGTGGCTACTATAGCAACTGCTTACATTGGGAAAAAAATATTAGGTAAATATTTAGGGCAGAATCCTGCCACTACTGAATTCAATTAGAGTTTTACCTTTCAGACTTGAATGGAGTCAGAATTTCACTCTTAGTGTACTTCTAACTGTCTTTTGATTGAATTTGGTAGATTGATACAAGACACCAACAATATGGGAGCCATCAGTTATCAGCAGACCATCTGCAAGAGCTATCCAGACTACCAGTGGTTTATGGAGAACCTATGCTGTAAAATGTCACAAAATGCAATACAGGCCATGATCCTGCAAATACTTAACTCATATACTTGACTTTAACCACCCCTGAAGTTCATCCATTAAAGTTAAGAATGTGCATAAATATTTTCACAAATTCAGTAAGGATATAAAATGTCTCCCACAGAGGTAACTGGGAGTTTTGCCATTTACCTCAACAAAGCAGTACTGGGACAACAATATGTGACTGAAGTTTTCAGACTTAAAATAATTTCATTTTTTTACCCAATTAGCTCAGGTTTGTAATACTCCTAGGCAGGCCACATCTATTTATTCAGGCATTGGCAGAAGATGGGGTTTCATAAGGGCTACAGTACTGTGGGGAAGGGAGCCAGAGAGTTGTTAGGAGTTCAGATTTTATTTTGGCTATTGTGGGATTAATTGCTCGTTTTTTATTTTGTAATTCACATTGAAGGGCCAGACAGGTACATTGAAAAAAAATAATAAAAAATAATAAATATAAAAACAAACAAAATAAGTCCTAAGATTTACTGTTTTATCAGATCACCAGAAGGATAAATTTGGAGAATGTTAAGAGTGACGTGAAAGTTATGTGGACGAAAGGATAAAAATAGCAAATTCTACATTAGGTATCTATGGGAAATGAGTGGAAGGGGCTGGTACCTACATGCAAAGGGGCACACCAAAACAGAAAGCATTTTTATAGGAACAAGGTTATAAAAATGTGTATAAAAATCACGAGTTTCATTATCATGGCTTATGTTTTAAGCAAAACTCATGATATAAATACATTATTTTACTGCATATAGTGTATGTTCATATAATAAAACAATAAACTCTTATGTAAAATGATACCATAAACTCTAATATGCACCTTTCATCTGAAAAAGGCATAAACGAGTGACTGGAGTAGGGTTCTTATCACTGCCCTGATACTGCTCTCTCAGTTAAGCACTTCAGCTTCCCTATCAATAAAATAGAGACAATAATTCATACTTAACTCAAAAGGGTATCGTGACGATTAGTTACTGGGCCCAATCCCAGGTTCCTTTGATATCCAAACCACACAGAAGGAATACAGGAACAGGCCAAGTATTGTGTTCATGTTCAATATTAATATCTGAATGAGAGCCTGCGACGGAGTGTATAAACCCCTCACTGGTCAGCAGGGGGTGAAGGAGCCACTCTGGGCTAAGGAGGCTTAGTCCTTCTGCCCTTGATGAACATGCTCAAGTTAGAGGCGGAGTTTAAAAGCCAGCTAGGCAGCTCAGTCAGGGGTCGGCAAGCCAGGGAGGAGGACGTGCCCTGGGAGCTCCAGGGGAGCACCGGAGCTGAGCCCATACTGAGCCAGGGAGCAGAGGAGCCACTGCACCCAGCAAATTAGATTAGAGCTGAAAGCCCAGAAAACAACATTTTCCAGTATGAGGATGGAAGCAGCTGGATAGGGTGCAGACCAAGGTAGGAAGTGACTCAGGGAAGCTGACTTGAGGCTGACACCAGATGCCAACAGGTGAGCAGCCGAACCAGCCTACCAGGGCTCTGGGTCGGAACCTGGTGGAGTGGGAGGGCCTGAGTTTCCCTACCCCACCCTGTACCCCTGTACTGTAGCCACTAGGTGTGGTTGCCACCCGGGGACTGTAGCTACTAGGCAGAAGACCCATGCTCCTCTCTGATCACAGAGCCAAAAATTGCTACTGAATATTTTCCCTTCAGCTGAACATCAGTTTTATTTGAGATGTTCTTCTGAACATGAATTTTGCTTGATACTTAAATATATAGGGATTGGGGGAGTCTTCTATCATCTCTAACCTACCAAAAGGCTGTCTCCAATTGCATCTGACCTGCACCAATATCACAGACCCTTTCCATTTGGACTTTAGACCAGAACATGGCATAAAGACAGCTCTAGTGACGCTGATGGAATATCTCTTCCTAGCCATAGACAATGGGCACCTATCCACATTCACATGACCCAATCTTACCTAGGGCTTTATCCAAAAGTCAGTGTGCACTTTATACAGGATCAAGCCCACACTGCACAGGTGGCATTATTTTGAACTTACACAACTGTTTATGTTTTCCTTTTTGAATGGATTTGTGTTGTTTATATTTTGAGACAATTAGTGAAAGAACAATATTCATTTTGGGTCATAGTTACTGTTGTGCTGAGATTAAATCTGCATTATTTTGAGAAGAATATTGTAATAATAATATGTAACAATAATGCCATAATATGCATGATGGGATCACCACACTGTTGTCACTCAGTAATCCTAATTGGCTTTTGAAACAGAGGGAAATTGATATAATAAAAAGATAAACAAAAACCACACAAAAAATATCCACTGTAATAAAATATATACACTCTCCAGTATACAGAATGTAATAAATGTAGAATTCCATGGAAGTAGATCTAATAACATTACTATCAGTCCTGAATGATCCCCTATAACATCACTTGTAATTTTGCTATGCAAAGATTATGGGAGACCATAAGAGTGACATTACAATCTGTACTGAACAAGAACAGCTTGATGGAATTATATATTTGTACATACTGTAGTTGCTCATTTCTGATTCTAATTAAAAGAAAAATTAGCCATTTGTGGACCCGCTTGTTCATGTGTTCTTGAAAGCACCTCCGTATAGCCCCACCTGAAAACTAATCTAAACTGGCAATGAAGAACATTATGCTGCCCACAGATGTGGAGACTTCTACAGATGATCCACAAAGAATTGTTTTAATTTGTTTTACAGCAGATTAAAGTACTGCAAGATTAAGAGCTGCAACGCTGCCTCCTCCGCTTATTGGCCTATGAGCTCAGCACCATAATACACACAACGTGTTCTCATGCAAAGGTAATGAAAGAAGTATTCACCACAGTTTTGATGAACTGTGCACCGGGAGTTGTTTTGGTAAACTAGAGCATGAAGCAACACTAAACTAGTTCTTATATGATACGTTCTGAGCTACTTTTATTTATAGAATGTGGTCTCCCATTTATTTTAGTGTTTTCATATTAAATAAATATTCATGAAAATGCACTCTTCTTGAAATTGGGTCATTCAGACAGTCTATTTCATTAAAAATGCATTTATTTTTCTTACAGGTGCCATCCATTAAGACAGGGAATTGACAAATCAGACAATGGCATTTGTCAAGTAGATGCTAGTCCTTTTGGAAAGTAAGAGTTCTGTAATTTACAAACAGCACTTTATAGCAAAATGGCTTCCTCTTATACTCACATCTTTCTTCTCCAGCATTTTTGCTGAGAGTGTCACGATGGGGGCATGGGTGGTCATGCCTAATAGCTAGAGCATGAGTCACTCTAGTGGCTGGAGCCAGAGTCAGGAACCAGAAGTCAAGCTGAAGAGCAAGCAGGGAAGCAGGGCTGGCGCAGGACAGGAACTGGAGCGAGGGCCACTGACCCTGTCCTTGGCGTGACTCCTATATGCTGTCATGTAGAAGGGGCCCTTAAATCCAGCCGCCATCTCCTGTGTACTGTAACCACACTGGTTCCATTGCACGGGGTGTTAGGAGACAGGAAATGAAAGGTCTGTAAGGTACCATTGGCTGCATACTATTACCTATTTGTATTATGATACCACTACAACCAGAATGGAGGAGATTGTAGTAATCAAGATGGAAGATAAGGGCCTAGATAAGAGTCTTAGCTGTGTGTAGAGAGAGAAAAGGACACATATTACAGATATTATGGAGGAAGAAGTAATAAGATTTGGACATGGCTGATCGTGCAATTCTAGAGAAAGGTCAGAGTCAAAGATGACAGGTTATAGGACTTGATGACTGGAAGGAGGGCGGCAGTGTTAAAAGTGATAGAGAAAAGGTTATAAATGGGAGAATTGAAAAGGAAAGTTTTAGAGTATCTTATGCAGAGTTAAGGACACAGCAAGGTAGGGTACAGATATTCACCCTTTTGCAGAGACAACATAAATCCTTTGCACCAATAAGTCCCACTTAACCCTTCACAAATCACAGGGGTGAATCTCATCTTTTGTGCATAAAAATAGGTAATTTCAAACTAAACAAATTGTAAGGGTCAACATTTAAAAATGCTGGTCTTTTATAACAGAACAACTAAATTAATGATAGATTTATGAGTGGTGGTGATTTTATTATGTCTATTAGATTATGCCTACTTAGATAAACTAGATTTAGAAGCTTTACCTTTATCCCGAGATTTATTGTCAGCATTTGTTACATGAAATTTTTAGGGAAAATAATGTAAGATTTGTCCCAACTTTTATGTATAAAGAGGATTTTTCTTATAGAAAAAAAAAACCTGCACCGTAATGGATATATTGTCTAACAATTTGAAGAGTCTTGAAAAAATACATTATTTTAAGGTATGTACACTATTACACTAATAAGTACCTCAGCACTTGTCATAAAAATAGTTTAAAATACTATAGAAAAGCATGTTCTTGAGTTAAATAACAGTATTACTTAAGGCAGATAGATTACTTAAAAATCATAAGAGGCTGGTAAAAGTCCAACTTTCAAGACAAAAATTAAGATTTTATTTTCAACAACTCATAGAACAATAAAGCGAGGAGAGACTTCTCAATTAACCAGCTCTGTTCAAATCAGCCTTGCAAAATTCTAATCGCCCTTTTGCCTGGGGCGAGTAATTTTTTTTGACGGGCGAGTAAATTATCATTAGTCTTGTCATTATCATCAATCATCATGGTAAAATGCTGATGAGTAGATTTTGTGCCTGGACTGGTACATTTTCATGGCAATTTTGCAAGGTAGGATTAAATTAAGTGCAAACTGGGGACAAAAAAGTAATAATACAGACTTTGTATAAAACCCTTCAACTGCATTCAGATAGGTATAACCCACTACATTTTATTGTGTATTCAGAGGTATATCACATACATGTTTGTGACTGTTTTAAATCACCTAAGTGCAATTACTCCACTAGTTTATGTCATGCCCTAACCAAAAAGACCTGGATTTCATTTACATGCATGAAAAGTGCCACCAAATGCCACTGTCCTTACTGCATAACATTGCAAAGCAAAAATCCAGTAGAGGAGTTAAAAATATTTCTGTGAGAAGAGCTCCACTAATCCATGTTAATGATGTCGCCTTTCTCCACAGGTGACTGGCAAGCAGATAGACAAATAAGAAGACTGAAGAGTATCCTGCTAGTAAGGGATGCAGTTGCCAAAGCAGAACTGGAGCCAACAGAGTGACTTTGCTAGAATTAATACACTAAATGCAGCTGGTTAAACTCAAATTTAAACAATAACCGATCACTACTGCTAGGCTGACATGCTCACTGGCGCTAATCTCACAGAAACCCATTTTACAACACAAAATTTCCTCTCTTTCAAGTAACTCCAGCTATGACCTCAACTGTTCAACAAGAACTTTTAAAAAAGAGAGATACATACTTATTACAGGCAATGCTGGTAAAACTTCTTATTATTAAGATTGCCCAACACTTTCCATTTTACAACCCTGTTTTCAGTTGTTTACAACTTTACCAAATTTCAATCATTGGAGCTGAAATTTTCCATGATGGAAAAGAAAATCAGCCAAAACAGTTCAGCCACATCCAAAAGCGAGGCTACGAAAAAAATACATTGTTTGTCCATGTAAAAAAATTCTGGTGACTTTCTCTTTGAAATACTCTAGCACGCCCATGCTCTGCAGCGGGGACTTCAAATATGGCAGTGGGTGGCCTTTGTGTCACAGTAATAAGCACAGATTTATTAAAAACTATTCAGGTGTTGCTGAGTTCAGCCTTGCATCACCTAACTGATTTAGGAGCCTAAATCTCTTTTGCAATTGGAGTCTAAACCCCGTTGACTGTTGACGGGATTTAGACCTTTAAGTGCCTCATGATAGTAATAACCCCAAGGGCCATATAGAACCACTAAAACTTTGAAAATGCTCAAGGAATCACCTGCTGGTAATTCTCTCTAAAGAATTGGGCACAGTTTAGTTTCCTTTGGATCAAAACCAAGAAGTGCTTTCAGGGTGCTGCAATTTTTCAATGTCCTTTAGCCTTAGACCAGTTGTCCCCAAACTGTAAGGTGCTCTCCTCTAGGAGGGCAAGGAGCAGGGCCGGCTCCAGGCACCAGCGGAGGAAGCATGTGTCTGGGGCGGCACATACTAAGGGGCAGTATTCCATCCGTTCTTGAGCAGCAGAGTCCAGGTGGCTTTTTGTTAGTTTGTTTTTGTTTTGCCTGGGGTGGCAAAAAATGGTAGACCCGGCCCTGGCAAGGAGGAACATATGGGGGTGTGTGACCAGCCTTCTCTGCAATTTTTCCAATTCTAATATATCTTTTTTGAGATACAGGACCTAGAACTGCATGCAGTTGTCACATTCTGGGGTGCAATCCAGACCAGTAAGGGATTGTTTCACCACCTGTCCTGCAACCTTGCGTGCCTCACAATGCTTTGCTGTTGTAGTTTCCAACCTGGACCACTCACAAACAGCATGTCAGCATGCAGGTCATGCCCTGAGTATCTATGTATAGCTGCAGTCCTGGTCCAGCAATTCTGATGCTAGCACCCTGTCAGCAACACACCAGTCACATTCTAACTTCCACCAGCCTTGATTATTAATAGCAGGTGAAACCAACATACTCCCAGTCCCAAATTTTCCCAAAAACATGGGTTCTGCACAGTGGGTCCAGCCCTCTCCTGGACATTTTAGATATCAAGATCTGTTGACCCTCGTCATTTATTCAACAGTTTGCTACTTTAACTGGTGTCACCAAACAGTTCAGTTTAAACACAGCACTGGATTGGTTTAGATTAAAAATAAAACAGCAAAAATTAAGATGTCTGTACCAATGCAAGGAGCCTAGGTAACAAAACGGAGAAACTAGAGCTACTAGTGCAGGAAGTGAAACCGGATATTATAGGGATAACAGAAACATGGTGGAATAGTAGTCATGACTGGAGTACAGGTATTGAAGGGTATGTGCTGTTTAGGAAAGACAGAAATAAAGGCAAAGGTGGTGGAGTAGTGTTGTATATCAATGATGAGGTAGACAGCAAAGAAATAAGAAGGGATGGAATGGATAAGACAAGAATCTGTCTAGGCAAAAATCACATTGAGAAAGAAAGCTATTAGAGCCTCTCCTGAGATAGTGCTTGGGGCGTGCTACAGACCGCCAGGATCCGATTTGGATATGGATAGAGACCTTTTAATGTTTTTAATGAAGTAAACACTAATGGGAATTATGTGATCATGGGAGACTTTAACTTCCCAGATATAGACTAGAGGACAAGTGCTAGTAATAATAATAGGGCTCAGATTTTCCTGGATGCGATAGCTGATGGATTCCTTCACCAAATAGTTGAAGAATCAAAAAGAGGGGATGCCATTTTAGATTTGGTCTTGGTGAGTAGTGAGGACCTCATAGAAGAAATGGTTGTAGGGGACAACCTTGGTTCGAGTGATCATGACCTAATTCAGTTCAAACTAGATGGAAGGATAAACAAAAATAGATCTGGCACTAGTGTTTTTTATTTCAAAAGGGCTAACTTTAAAGAATTAAGGAAATTAGTTAGGGAAGTGGATTTGACTGAAGAACTTGTGGATCTAAAGGTGGAGGAGGCCTGGAATTGCTTCAAGTCAAAGTTGCAGAAACTATCAGAAACCTGCATCCCAAGAAAGGGGAAAAAATTCATAAGCAGGAGTTGTAGACCAAGCCGGATGAGCAAGCATCTCAGAGAGGCAATTAAGAAAAAAATCAGAAAGCCTACAAGGAGTGGAAAATGAGAGGGATTAAAAAGGAAAGCTACCTTCTTGAGGTCAGAACATAAAGGGATAAAGTGAGAAAGGCCAAAAGCCATGTAGAGTTGGACCTTGCAAAGGGAATTAAAACCAATAGTAAAAGATTCTATAGCCATATAAATAAGAAAACAAAGAAAGAAGAAGTGGGACGGCTAAACACTGAGGATGGAGTGGAGGTTAAGGATAATCTAGGCATGGCCCAATATCTAAACAAATATTTTCCCTCAGTCTTTAATGAGGAGTTTAGGGATAATGGCAGGATGACAAATGGGAATGATGATATGGAGGTAGATATTACCACATCGGAGGTAGAAGCCAAACTCAAACAGCTTAATGGGACTAAATCAGGGGGTCCAAAGGAAATGCAGTGGATCTAATTTATCTCGATTTCAGTAGGGCATTTCATAGGGTGCCACATGGGGAATTATTAGCTAAATTGTAAAAGATGGGGATCAATATGAAAATTGAAAGGTGGATAAGGAACTAGTTAAAGGGGAGACTACAACGGGTCATACTGAAAGGTGAACTGTCAGGCTGGAAGGAGGTTACTAGTGGAGTTCCTCAGGGATCGATTTTGGGATCAATCTTATTTAATCTTTTTATTACTGACCTTGGCACAAAAAGTGGGAATGTGCTAATAAAGTTTGTGGATGACACAAAGCCAGGAGGTATTGCCAATACAGAGAAGGACCGGGATAGCATACAGGAAAATCTGGATGACCTTGTAAACTGGAATAATAATAATAGGATGAAATTTAATAATGAAAAGTGCAAGATCATGCATTTAGAGATTAATAACAAGAATTTTCATTATAAATTGGGGACATATCAGTTGGAAGTAACGGAGCAGGAGAAGGAACTCAGAGTATTGGTTGCTCACAGGATGACTATGAGCCGCCAATGTGATATGGCCATTAAAAAAGCTAATGCAGTCTTGGGATGCATCAGGTGAGGTATTTCCAGTAAAGATAAGGAGGTCTTAGTACTGTTATACAAGGCACTGGTGAGACCGCATATGGAATACTTTGTACAGTTCTGGTCTCCCATCTTTAAGAAGGATGAATTCAAACTGGAACAGGTAGAGAAGGGCTACTAGGATGATCCGAGGAAAGGAAAACCTGTCATATGAAAGGAGACTCAAAAAGCTTGGCTTGTTTAGCCTAACCAAAAGAAGACTGAGGAGATATAGGATTGCTCCTTACAAATATATCAGGGAGGGAGAGGAATTATTTAAGCTTAGCATCAATGCGGACCCAAGAACAAATAGATATAAACTGGACATTAGGAAGTTTAGACTTGAAATTAGATGAAGGTTTCTAACCATTAGAGGAGTGAAGTTCTGGAACAGCCTTCCAAGGGGAGTAGCAGGGGCAAAAGACATATCTGGCTTCAAGACTAAGCTTGATAAGTTTATGGAGGGAATGGTATGATGGGATAGCCTAATTTTGCCAATTAATTGGTCTTTGATTATTAGCAAATAAATATGCCTAATGGTCTGTGATGGGATGTTAGATGGGGTGGGATCTGAGTTACTACAGATAATTCTTTCCTGGTGCTGGCTGGTGACTCTTGCCCACATGCTCAGGATTTAACTGATTTCCTTCCTGACCCCAAATATGGCATTTTCCTCCAGGGCAGATTGGCAGAGGCCCTGGAGGTTTTTTGCCTTCCTCTGCAGCATGGGGCATGGGTCACTTGCTGGAGGATTCTCTGCACCTTGAGGTCTTTAAACCATGATTTGAGGACTTCAGTAACTCAGACATAGATTAGGAGTTTGTTACAGGAGTGGGTGGGTGAGATTTGTGGCCTGCGTTGTGCAGGAGGTCAGATTAGATGATTGTAGTAAGAGGAGGCCCTGAGATATAAACCTTGGTATCAGAGGCCCAGTATGAGGCCTAAGGCCTGAACTAAGGTAATGGTCAGACTTTGCTAACATAAAGCAAAGTTAAGCTGTGAGCCAGAGGCAGGCCCTGCTCACAGAAGCCAGCAAGAAAAGGGCTGATGCTGCAAATAGAGACATACCTAAAAGGTACTGAACACCAGATATCAGAACATTCACATACTTGTACACTCCACTCAGATAACAAGGAAGAGGCTGAGCCATCCCAATGACAGGGCCAAAAGGGGAATATGATAGATAGAGTTGTTTTGTTCGAACCAACATGTACAAGGTGAGAGGCGGCACCTTACTATGTAGAGGGGTTGTACCTCACTACGTAGAACAGTTGCACCTCAATATGTCAGGAGTGATGTGTAACTTGTTTGTACCTGTGTATAAGAATGCATCCCTGAGGCAGTGTCTTTGTCCAGCCTAGGGGGCAGTGGAAAGTCCCACCACTGACTGAGCTGAGTCCATTGCCAGGGAGCACATAAGTACTGGCTAGCTGCACCTTAGCAGCATCTTGGACTTCATTTGCCAGGGAGCTGGAGACTGTTTTTCTCTTCGATAACAAACCCGGCCGACATGCCTTCGTACCTTACTAGAGTCTGTGGTCATTGGGGGTTCTCTCGGGGTCTACTGTGTCAGCTATCTGTGCAGAGCTGGGGCAGCACACAGACGGAACACACGCACGCAGCTGACTGATATCAACACTGAACAGAGCAGAGCACCACACTGGCAGCATCTGACAACAATGATCATAATGGTTCCTCTTGACAACGTCTATGAATTATCAAGAAAAGAAGATAGGACTTTATATCATATACTTGAATTCATTTAAAGTCAGAAATGGTTACAAGCAAATAAAAATGGAAATACGTATCTAAAACTCTAAAACTTAATCTAGCAAGTTTTGGGTCAAGGCTTTGTTTAAGATGGTCTTTCTTACCACAGTCTTCCAGCAAGATGGTGACTGACCCTTTCCTTGGTCAGGATCTTTCCCAGAGGTCAAAAGGTGCTGGTGCCTCTGTCATCTTAGGCCAGGGAT
This sequence comes from Gopherus evgoodei, assembly GCF_007399415.2. Taxonomy (NCBI): domain Eukaryota; kingdom Metazoa; phylum Chordata; order Testudines; family Testudinidae; genus Gopherus; species Gopherus evgoodei. Next base: position 104,285,764 of record NC_044329.1, on the reverse strand, counting down.
TCTCAAAATGGGGGTCAACCTCCACACCAAACCCTGCTTTGCCTCCAGCATTTATAATGGTGTTAAATATGTTAAAAAATGTTTTTAATTTATACAGGGGGGTTGTACTCAGAGTCTTGCTATGTGAAAGGGGTCACTGGTAAAAAAGTTTAAGAGTCACTGTCATAGGCAAGAGAGAGAACTTGAGATTTTCTGCCCCTTTAGTAGTCCAGTGAATCTCTGAAGATTACCCTTCAAATCAAAGTTTATTCAGATAGTGAGGAAGGTGACTTGGACTCCAGTGATAGAGACTCCATGCTTTCTCTCCTCATCTGTGTTTGATGAAATGCAAATTTGCTGTTTCCTGTCATCTCCTCCCCATGCTGTCGTCATGGCCCTGTTTATTACTTATACTGAGGTAAAACACTTTCCTTTGTTTAGGACAGAGCTGTTTAACAACCAGCAGTATTCAAGATGTGCCAGTCCCACACTACTACAATCTACTCTGTAACTTCTACAAATTTTATACCCTAGTATTACGACGTCCCATTGATTATCAACATTCCACCAAGATTCCACTGTGACGTTGGCAGACCAGGTCATGCCAGAGTGCATTCAGGTCAATTCCTTTATGTATTAATATAGATCAAAGTAATTTATGAATGCATAAGAGTGTATTTGGTGTTTAAACTTCATGAAAACTAATGGGACGTTACATGCATTTTTTTTTCCACTTATCTATGTCCTGTTGTAACATAATAGCAAACCATTTACATAAATAACTCAGACATCAAAGAAGCCTTGTGGAATGCAAATGAAGTTTATCAGAAAAAGTGTTAATTCCAAAACATATGGCCATTGTGTGTGACTGGAGGTCAGAGGCTCAAAATGCATTCCTCACTCACTGTCATCAAAGCCCAAGTGTGTAGTGAGACTGTAGCTTGTCTTCTGTGAGAAGCTATAAGAAAGGATTCAAAAAATATCCTTCATCTCTGAACTGTTTGGACTCTTACAGGGAAGTATGCCAGATGCAAAGTGGAGATTCCCCAGAGGCAATCTGAGTACCCTGAAAAGACTTTTGAGAAATTGACAGTTTATTACATAACTGCCACCATTTGAAGTTACAAACTGTGATTCACATGTCTGTACATATATTTTACCTGCTTTAACCTCTCTATAATTCTCATTCTTTTTTCTTAGATGATAAACCTTGACTTAATTTACTATAGAATTAGCTGCCAGTGTTGTCTTTCATGTAAGATCCAGAATAGCACTTGATCTGGGGTACGTGACTGGGAGCTCCTGATATGGTGTGATTTTTGGTTCAAGTAACCTTTTATTATGAAGTCCAGTTTATCTGGGTGGCACAACAGGCTCGAGAGTCTAAGGGCACTGTAACTGTGCCTTTGTGGGTCACAAATGAGAACACCAAATTCAAGACAAACTGCTGAGAAATAGGGCAGTTACACCCCAAAACTGAAGGTTATTCTCCCACGAGATATACCAACCCAGCAACATAAGTAAACTTCTGTTTCACCACACTGGTTAACAAGAAGTCGGAACAGCAATTTCCTTAGGTATTCCAGTCCTTGTATCACCAGAAAAAACACTAGACTTAGAGATGAGTGGTTCTTTAAAACCAATTTAATCAAATAAAAGGTTCTTCTGATCCCGATGGACCAGCCACACACCCAGATCAATGTACAACTCACATCTTAGCCCACCCCCTCAAAAAAAAAAACCACACTATTGCCAACCCTTTAGTATCTAAAATCTAATGGTTTATTTATAAATAGAAAGAAAGAAAGACAGAACGAAAGAAAGATGAGAGTTAAAATTGGTTAAAGGAATCAAATACATACAACAATTGCAAAGTTCTTGGTTCAGACTTGTAACAGTGACGGAATAAACTGCTGGCTTAATTTAAGTCCCTGGTTGCTTCCAAATCATTGGAAGGTCCTCAGTCCCTTGGTTAGAATGGTCCAATTAGTATAAGTCCATAGTCCAGAGGCTTGAGCAGGAAAGAAGCAAAATGGAGATGTTTCCCGGGCCTTATATAGCTTCTGCCATGTGGAGGGGAATCCATTGTTTTTAACAAAACCTTCAGAACAGCTAGTAGAAAATTACTGGTAAAAGATTGAGTATGGAGTCACATGGGCAAGTCATATGTCCATGCATGACTTTGCTTAGTCATGGCAGGAAATTCTATTAAGTGTAGATAGGTGTCTCCTGTGGTCCATTGTCAGTTAAGTATTCCTTGATGAGCCACTTAATTTGAATAGTCCCTTCAAGATGTGCAGGCTAAATACCTTGTGGGCATTACCCCAGGAGCAAATATTTGAAACCCAGGTTTAGAGCCAATACTCATAGCTTCAAGTACAAAAATTATTCTTGCATACTAATGGCATAACCATATTCAGCAAATCATACCCTTTCCATAGATGCCTTACTTGACAACTTTTATACAAGATTTGTTGCAAATATAAAACAGTGGTTGCACCAATGATATATGTGGTCATATTTTAATCAGATAACATCACAGACACTGTCTGTGACTCTATGGTAAGACTGGTATAGTAATCCAGGAGTTCCCATTTGTTACTGGCTTGGTGAAATCTATTTCTAGAGCAAACCACCATTTTGAGATGGATGTCCTGCTTTCTGACAGTCTGCCCTGAGGTAGGCTTTCACAGTTGTGAGCCACACCAGACAACGTGACATCCATGATGCCTATTATATCAATATCCTCATTTAATGCCAAGCACTCTAGTTCACCTTAGTACTTAGACTTCCAGCATTTGTAGGTAAGCACTTGTACATTTTGACAAAATTCAGTTGGTTGCCTTCATATGTTATATTTAAATGGGACTACTTTACACTTGACTGTTCCTCATTAGCTCCTTCACTTTATCAACTTCTTTCCTATCCTGTTTACTAGGACACAGAGCTCCCCCTTTAATAAATTCATCCCTAAGAGATGTCTCTGTCCAAACCATGTGCTCCTCCACACCTGTCTGCTTTCCCTGAGTCCTTAGTTTAAAAAATCATCTACAACCCTTTTAATTTTACATGCCAGTCTGGTTTCATTTTGGTTTAGGTGGAGCCCACGCTTCCTATATAGGATTCTCCTTTCCCAAAAGTTTCCCCAGTTCCTAATAGACCTAAAAGTCTCCTTCTTACATTATAGACACATCCATGCAATTCTGCCCATCTTCCTGGGCCTGTGGTTGGAACTGGAAGCATTTCAGAGCATGTTACCATGGAGGTCCTGGATGTTAATCTCTTATTTAGCAGCCTAATTGTGACCACCAAGACCTCTCTCCTATCTTTCCTTATGTCACTGGTACCTACACATACCACAACTACTGGCTCCTTCCCAGCACTGCATATAAGTCTGTCTAGATGTCTTGCGAGAGCCACAATCTTTGCACCCAGCAGCCAATTTACCATGAGGTTCTCCTTGTCATCACAAACCCAACTTTCTATGTTTCTAACAATGAAATTCCCCCATTGCTATTACTTGGCTCTTCCACGTAACTAGGGTTTAATCTGAAGTAATGGGCTTAATCTGCAGGGTCATTAAGTACTCAAATAGGTTTCCAAGAGGTCGTGGGATCCCCCTCATTGGATGTTTTTTAAAAACAGATTGAACAAACGTGTCAGGGAAGATCTAAGTTTACTTGGTCCTTCCTCAACAGGGGGCTGGACTTGATGACATCTCAGAGTCCCTTTCAGCCCTACATTTCTATGATTAGATTAAAAGCTCTTGCTCTCTCTTTCCCTCTTCTGGGGACAGTGAACTTCACTTTGTAGGGTGATTAGAATCCTTAATCCACAGCTCTGAGGACAACTTTGGTTAAGTGACTCAAGTCTTATAAATTCAAGTTCCTCAGGGAAAAGTCCTCTGACTCACAGTCCAACTCCAAAGAGGATGGAGAGACAATTTTCCTTTCTGATAAAGTAAAAACCAACCAAAGCGGCAGTATTTCTTACTCCTATCCTATCATACACCATTTGATCACCGGTCATGTGGCCGATACAGTACTATATGTAATGACTATTGTAGTTTAGCACAGTTGCATTAATATTATGTTATCAAATGTCCCAGAGGACTTATCAGTCCTGCTTGATATAAAGTCTAAATATATCAACTGAAATGCATTGTTTTATTTGCATGTTAGTATGAAATTTGGTAGTTTGAATTACAATTTCTGCACTAGACTCCGTGGATACAGCTTGATAACAACATTATGGCCATTTGATTATAATGTCAAAAAACTGCTATGAGTGATGATTAAGGCTAGCAATTACAATGAATCTTCTGGTAAGAGACCCATTTTTATTGAGGTCCCACACTGCTATTATCCTGCACGTAAATTGCCAACTCAGGCTACGTCCAGACTACCCACCGTATCAGAGGGTTAAAATCGATTGCTCGGGGATCGATATATCGCGTCTCATCTAGACGCGATATATCGATCCCCGAGCGCGCTTATATCAATTCCGGAACTCCATCAACCCCAACGGAGTTGCGGAATCGACAGGGAGAGCCGCGAACATCGATCCCGCGCGGTGAGGACGGGTGAGTAATCCGATCTGAGATATTCGACTTCACGTAGCTGCGGACCAGCCCTCAATTTAATCACTCAAATATCCTTTTACAGTGTTCATCCTCCTTCTTCCTTAAAACAACCAACCAAAGAGGTCCATCCTTAAGGAGGTGCAGCATGCAAATCTGTTTTGCATTGAATCAGCTCTGTAAAGTGGTGCCATGGGGCAGTCTTAGATCATTGCCTCAGGTCCTCTCCTCTTTGCCCCCTTTGGGGTGCCTACTGACCCAGCAGATGTTATGCAAGGAGCAGAGCCTGTATGAGGAGAGTACATGGACTCAACTACACCAACCAGACAAAGCAAGGGAATGCTTCCCTTTTGTACAATCTGGCCCTACATTTTCAGATGAACAGATAGCATTGCTAAAATGAGTGTCAATTATTTTGGGAACAAGCTAACAAGTTTTTTTTTGTTTTTTTAAGGCTATGACTAAGCGCTTGGTTATTTGGGGCTAACAAGAGAGCTTTAAATTTAATTAAATTTGGAAGAGTTATAAATGCAAGCCATTAAGAATTGCCATTACTTGTATTGAAATAATTTGAGTTGGTTAAATAAAAATCCATTGGCAGGAGTCAATATACTGATTGTAAATTGTTAAAATCCTGGGACTAGTTTAAGATCGTTCTCTACTCAGTGTATTAATCCTGTGATAAACAGGTGGGGGTAACAAATAAAAGCACTTGCAAATGGTTGTTTTGTTGTAAAATAATTTTGTGATTTACTGGTGAACTGACTACTGAAAAACTGTAGAGTGAAAAATATTGTAAACTGCCATATTTATACTAAGTAATTAAGCTTATTGTTACCTAAAGTAACCAGTCATTCATCACAATTAAATACTATATATTTGATTCTTTCAGAGTGTTTCTTTTTTAAACACCTACCAGTGGGATAATCTGTAGGGCGGGGGGAGGAGAGAAAAGAAGGTTCTTGATCAGATGGTTAGTGATTATTCAGTCCTAAAAAGTCCCCTTTGTAACTAGGTGCTAATAGCTTTGGTAAAGGTTGGCAGTTAATTGTCCTGTAAAATTACCTGGTGCTCAGACTGGCAACCAATTTTGCCACCTGCAGGAAAAGTTACAATCTCTATAACTATTGTTTGCACTGAAATGATATTGCCTATAGACTTTATGTTTAAGAAAAGGTTCTTTCTTTGCAAGAAACTGGCCATTATTCAGTGCCTGTTATACCAGCTGAAAGGACCAATGTAATTTCATTACTTTCCCTGTAGATTTTCTGTGTCCTTAAAATCCTTCATAAGCATAAGCTTCCACTTTTGTTGTTCACATTGAGATCTGGAAATGCACTCATTGTGACGGTTATTCTTGACCCAACCAAAATGGAATCAAACTATGATCTTAAGGCCAAAAGTGACTCACCAGCTATGCCTCCCTCCAGCAAACTAATCCAAATATCTACTAACTTATGATCGCAGAAATCTTTTGTAATGTATAACTATACTCCTATATATTTAAATACTTCTCAGAAGTGCTTAACATAGTACCTGCATCATTCCAGATAGTATGTGGTACTGAATCTATCTTCTTTCTAATTAACTCTCTAGGGACTTCATCATTTGTGCAAACTTTCAGCCACACAGAATTCACAGATAATGAGAGTCAATCTCCTTCATAATAACCTCATTCTGAACTTAGAACTTAACCTTAAAATTTACCTCCCTATGTACCAATTTAAAATTAAATATTTCTGCCTGCATAATTGTTTAAAACCTGCAAACATTTACATGTTTGTATATAAACATACTTACACATACATAAATATCATGTATAAATCATATAATCTACAGATCATGCCAACAATTTTATTTGTATGTTTTCAATATAACATAACATTATGTACTTTTCTATTTTTTCAAACATTGCCACTGATGGAAACATTGCAAATAAATGCACTATTACCCCCAAATGGACATGACATTTGTACACCTAGCAATAGCAGACAGAACAAGGTACTGCACAGATCACTAAACAATAAGTATGCTCCAACTCTCCTACTGTTCAGAAAACAAAATACCAAACGCAATAGTCAGATTCTGCCCCAAGAAATTCCAAAATTAAATTGTTCAATCGACAGTCAAATAAATTAACATAAAAAGCCACTAAATGTGTTAGAAAATAGCATACTAACATGTTGCCAGAGTTTTTCAAAGAAAAAAAAATCACAGGCATTGACACTGACAAATTGTAAATTGAGGCACTGAAAAAATATCTCCATTCCATTCATATGAAACTATGTATTCAAATTTAAAACATCCAGGCCAACATTTTCAAAAGTTCTGTAAATTCTCCAGCTCTTCTCCCTCCCAGTATTTTAACTATAATCTTACCAACATCAGCTTTCACAATTTTATCACAAGTCTTACAGTATTTGATTTTTTTCTGAAAGTTCCAGCTCTCAGAACCCAGAAATTGCAGGAAAATCTCAGGTTTCATTCTTTTCTTTAAAACAAGTTGATATCCCTCAGGTTGTGGAGAAAAGTCTAAAATTATAAAGTGTATGTATCCTAAAGGCTTAGAGAGCAAGGAAAAGGCCCTGTAGCAGGGTGTTGGTGCAAAGACAGCTAATTAGCCCCTGCTCAGCCAGCCCCAATCTATTGCCTCTGATTGGGGCTGGGGAAAAGCCTGGTGCCTGGTCTTTAGAACTGGCTGCACCTGCGTGCCTGAGGATTTAAGGGCTATGACAGCTGGCTGGCAGCCAGAAGAAGGGGGAATGGCTAGGGGACAGTTAGTCTCCAGGCTGAGGGCAGACTTTGTTTAGGAGAGGAGATTATCAGGCTTGCAAGCTCTGTACATAGCATAACACTGGTGGGGGGGAAGAATGTTGTGTAAATAAAGCCAGGGTGCTGCATAACTAGAAGCCTGTCTGAGCTTTATTGGGGCAACCGGTGGGCCCCAGGAAGAGAGGCAGGCAGAGGGCTTGTCACAGGCCTCCAAAATTATTATTCTCAACACAATCTCATGATTTTTGAGATGGCCTGACTCATGAATTTTGAATATTTGGTGTTGGCAATAATGTAACTTACAGTACAAAAACTACTTTAACAGAACCTCAGTGTTGTCAGGCAAACTCAAAGAACCACAGAAATTTCTGTGGGCTGTCCAGCCGCAGGAAGAGGCATATGGACAGGTCTAGGATAGTAAGAGAAGAGAATGTGCTCCTATATCTCATCTGCATCCTTCCTACTATATAACTTTGCAGCTGTGTAGCATGCATGGCTGGTTAACAGCGATCTTCTACAGCAAAGCAATGTTTCCCCAGACGTAACTATACAGGAAGCCTCTCCAGAAAGCAGTGGATATTTTCTTACATTTCCAGACCTTAATTAGAACGTATATTTTAAATAGAACAGTACATACTCAGTAGAAGATTTTAAAGTTCAATATCTTGGCTCTTTAGAATAGTAATATTTGTTTTCAATACCAAAAGTGGTTAGTCCACAATACCGTATGTTCTAACTGGTAACAGAAACCAAACTGCTTTTAATCTACGGTAGTATTAAAGAAATCTAAAAAACCTAACTTCCCATTTTTATATTTTGTATCATGATAACTACGTGGATTATTCTTTTTTGTAAATATTTCATAACAAAATTGCTTTTGAAGTGATACTAATCTTCAGATTTGTTTAAGGGGGTATTATTGCCTGAAATTGTGTGTGGGTTTTTTGTGGGTGTTTTTTTTTTTTATGAATAAAAGACATTCTTAGTTAATATTTCGGACCAAACATTCTTAGTTAACAGTATAGACACAACAAATAGTTCAAGTCCTAGTCACCAGACGTCTGCACTGACAGACAACAGCCACCTCACAAACATCTAACTGTTGTAATATCTACATACATGCTAATTTTCTATCACTACAGAAATTTGGCTTTATATAAATATAGAAGTTTTGTAATTAACAGAACTATTCACTATCTACTTTCATTTTTAACAAACAAGCATGTCACTTTATTTGTTAGAATTTCAAAATCAAATGCTATTATTCAATTGATGACTCAGACCTTATGCATAACAAGCTTTACACTGGAGCTAATTATATGGCTAACATAAACATTCATGAAGATTTGGTTTATAATGGAAACCATAACATGACTGCCACTATAATGGCACTATCATGATGCAATTACAATGCATCACAATAATCTTTGAAGTGTTTTGTAATACTTTTATGCAACATAAAGCTCAACTGTATTGTGTTGTTTCATTTAAATAGAGCAGAAATTTATACTAAGGGTTCATTTCTCCATATGCTTTACACATACATTTACACTTCGCTCCCAGTTTTAAAAAGTACTGAGTTGTCCAACAAATTGAAACATTTTTTCTATTGATTACCTTTCTAATAACATATTTTGTGAGAATGCTAACCCTACTTTTCGTAAGATCCAGCTTCTAAGTCTGTCAGGGCATTAACTCATCAATGTTTTTAAAGAAGCATGGCTATTTGTCTGGCAAGAAAATTACACAGCGGTCAGTGTGTTCAAAAATAGAACAGTTTGGCATAGCTAAAATGAGCAGTAAGTTGCAGGTTTATGGAAACATCACATTTAATGGATGTCATGACTACAAACTATCACATACTACATTTGTTTCTTAGCCCAAAGTAAAAAATGGTTTAGGTGTGATAAAATCTGGATAGGATACTTAACCATTGTGTTACTCAAGTAAAAACTGGGCAACATAGGTACCAGAGGACAATGAGGTCCATTTCTTCAAAGGGTAAAGATTTTGGTCAACAAACAATAAAAAAGGCACCCACAATTGTGCATGTAATTAATGCAATAGCACACAAACACGAGATGACTGTGTCACTGTTGTATGTTTGCATCTTTAAATCTCTAAGGACTGGCAGAGAAAATACAGACTTTGAGTGTGCCCTAATGGAGACTTTACTTTTGTTCTTTCTTGTATTAATTTTAATCTAGAATAAATGTCATTCTGATGGAAAGCATCTTTTTCCCCCTTTGGATATAGCAAACCTAATGTCGGCATTTTGTCTTCCTCTGTTTTTTCTACAATGCTGAGCACTTTTTTATAAGTGCCAACAGTAAACTGTAACAAATAATAACTAAAACAAGCCATTTGTACACTCACCTGCTTTTTGTGCTCAAATTGCCTTCTGAGATGATTCTTCCATCTGGAATCCCATCCCTGATTTTCTCCACCCTGCTCTCACCCTTTGAACTCTTCCCTGCCCACCCAAAGAAGTGTAAAAGATATATAATGAAAAACAGTCCATCATTTCTATTTAAATCTACACAAAAATCATGGAATTAATAAGAAAGGTGATAAACATCTCCATCCCCACCCTTCCTCTGAATTTCATCTATTTAGAATGCAAGCTCTTTGGTACAGCGACCTTTCCATTAGCTGTAAAGTTCCTAGCATACCTATGGTGCTAAATAAATAATATAATAATTCCAAATATGTGGGTGACTTACAGTATGTGGCAATTGGCACAAAAATGTTCATTGGATCACCTGTTTAGACAGATATAGTTAGTGTGGTAATTGTGCCTTCATTAGGTTGTGTACAGACTTCCCTCAGTATCAAAAGGCATATTCTGATTGGCCAGTAGCGCCTTCCCGATAATCCCTCTGCCACATAACAACTCGCAGTGTTACAAACCTGGGACTTCATTATAAAAAATGAAAACACTTGCTTTAATTCATTATATTAAATGGGAGGAAGTTAACAGAAGAGAAGATACAAATCTTTTAAATATTTTAACTTCCCCTTTATTTAACTTCCCATCTTCCTAAACCAGGTCCCTTCTCAGACAGAAATGCAAAACATGCAGCTAGGCATTTGTAGACCAGTTTAAAAAAAGTATCCGTAATCCCAGTTGCTCTTTCAGCAGTGGCATAGGGTGCAGCATCTTGACTACAGCCACAATTTTTATTAGTAAATGTAAAAACAATACACCCATGTTAATGTAATATTAAGGATGCATAGCTGAAACTAGAATGAGTCAGGGAATTAAAATGTTAAGCTTTCAACTGTGACACCATTTCAAACACACTGCACATTCTATATGTTTTATGGCAGATATTTTAGGACATAAGGAGTAATATATTAAGCTATATTTAAAAGAAAAACAGGATTTAATATAATACATGTATAATGGCTGCTGTTCCAACCTCAATAACTCTTTTTGCTTTTTTGTGCTTTTACCTGTGCAATCAAAAGAATGCATTGATTGACTAACAGATTTAGAAATATTTTAACTTCTCTTTCTGTTCTTAGATTTATATTCCCTTGGTTTTGATAGTTAATCTATTTAGATTCACTCTGAAAGCCAACTTGGATGAAAGGTTAACACATTGCTAATTCAGAGATACTGGATATTACTTTGAACAGCTTTTATGGAAGATGATATGAATTCAATAAAGCTGAATTAGCATGAAATAAGGTTAATTCAGAGCCTGCATTTTTACCAATTGATTTACAGTTTTCTCTTTTAATGTTTCCTTTTTTAATTCAGGAAAGTAACTGTTTGTTATGCACTTTGCAAAGTTACTTATTTCAGTTTAGCAAAAAGCCCAGAGATGGATCAACCTCAGACTGGTATATCCAAAGCCCTGTTCCTCCTTCCCCACCTTTATCATTCAGATAAACAGGGGCTCAGAAATGAACTACCCCTAAAGTTAGATTTTGCATTTCTAACAAAAATCTCTTTCATGAAGAAAATCAGTATTTGGACTATTTCTCTGTAGTCTGTTGCCATTATCTGGCAAATAACTGGTTCAAGTACAGAAAGAAATCAACTATCTGACCTGTTTTCAAGAACGATAAAAATCCTGTTATGATTTTTTCAGAGAAACCTGAAAAAATAGACTATTAGAAGATATGTCATAGTGAAATTCTATTATTAAATAGTTAACAAGCACAGACTAGCTTTCCTGTATATGGATACAGATCTTATTTCTCAATAATTGTATACAAGTCAATCTTGTTTCATACAATAAAAATTATAATAGAAACATAAATTTTAATATAATAGGCCATATTTCAACGAATTCAATTTGCATTTGTCCAGCACAGGTAGTTATTTATTACAGTGTATACACACATAATCTTGATGTTTTGAAGGTGACTCAGACTGGCTGAGTAAGTAAGCCAGGGACAGCCAGTGAAAGCATTTACTCAGCATCTAGGGTACATATTACAAGCTCAGCTCTGCATGAAGGGCAATTTGGACCATAAAGAAGCAGCAAACTGAATCAAGGACAAGCATACTTTAATACTTCCAATCTCATGAACTGAGAACAAAATCCCATTTTTAAAGAAAAAATGTAAAGACAAAAAATAACATGGTTCATAAAAATAGTTCAATACTGAGAATTTAGCATCATCCATAATGAACGTATGTCTATTATTGTGTGGGGAATAGCATAAGAGCTTATGTTTTAAAAATTAAGTTCAAGGCAAGTGAATTTATCTTTGAATTTTCTCTCTTTTTTTTTAATTAAATAGCAATTAGATTTCATGCTACTGCCATTTAAAAAGCTATATAATCTAGTAGTGCTGAGAAAAAGAAAAGAGTCCTGAAAGAAAGAGAATGTGAAGGTGGGGGGATGAAAGGATCGACTGGAGGGACAACAGAGAAAGTGGAGCCCTGAAAGCAAACAGACAGAGAAAAACAAACAGACACAAGAAACAGAGCATGAGAAGACAAATTCTACACTTGGATGGGCAAGCACATCTCTCAGTGAGTTAGGCACAAATAGAACACACCCATCAGAAGACACAATTTTATCCTACAAAGAACCCTACTAAAAGATCTATGAATTAGAAACAGGTTCCTCCAAGGATCTGTATGTCTGGCAGGAGCGTACTTTCAGAAAAATTTGGGGTGGGGAAGAATTATGTCAGCATCCATACATCCGTTTATCCACTAGACTACGGCTGCTCATTGGAGGTTTGCAGACCAGTCCCATCCTGGAGCAGCTGCGTGGGTGCTGGAGTCAGATGGGCCAAAGGTCCATTGCCCCTCACTTTTTAAACAAGCCCCATCCAGAGGAGCCCATTCCCTGCTGGCATGAAGGAGGGGAGGCCAGGCCAAAACTGAGGGACAGCACGACGCTATGTGCTAGATTGCAGTGCCACTCACTGAAATTTGTCCCAGCCAATCTTCTGTTATGATGGAAGGGTGGCCGGGCCAAATTTCTGTGAGTGGCACTGCAACCTGCCATGGTCCCCCACTTTTGCAGTTCTTCCAGTGCCTTTGGTGAGGACCTGGAAGAGGGCAGGGTTCACCAATGGCCCACCCTGGGCAGGAATCGGGACCCAGCTCCTTCAGCACTAAGCTCCAGCAGCTCTGAAAAGTCAGGGGGCAGAGGAAACAAGTAATAATTAGGAACAAAATTCTAAAGGTCTGATGAGAAAAATCTCACGGGCCCTCATTCTTACTAAATACACAGTCACAACATTATGGTTAATTTTTTCAGTATTTAACATTGACATAAAACTGTATTACATTAGCTCTTGAATCAAGTTTGCCCGTTACTAATTTTGTCCCAGTCTCCTTGATCTGCCTTATATTGCTGTTATGCTCTGGTACAATACTGACAGTTCCATTTGCACTGTCTTGGCAGTAAGTCCCATTTAAATCAGTATATATACATGCCCGAATGAAAACTTTATCTTTAGAGACCTGCACTTCTGAGAATTTTATACATCGTTTTGTTTCTTATAAGTATAATTTGAATTCAACAATTAGAAAGGACATTTCACAACAAAAGCTGAACTAGGGTACCTTAAAATAATGGCTTCAAATCTAACTGGAGAAAGGTAACTACAATGCTTAGTTATTATTTCTAAGTGCTTTAAATGTGCGAGTTACAGTACAAATATTAACTACTTAATTCCTGTGATTTATGTATCATCCCCATTTTACAGACAGGGAAACTGAGCCAGAATGACATGCCAAGTTAACAGCAAAACTGGAATCAGAACACAGGATTTCCTTTCCTCGAAGCCTCTGCTCATTCCTGCAGAATATGTCTCAGCCCTGCAGGGTGATGAGCATGCCAGCCCTCATCTGGCAAAGCACATTCTTAACTTTCAATTTGAGTTAAGTTCCACTGGCAGTTCCATTGACATCAACAGGACTACGTGTGAGTTTAAAGTTAAGCACATGCTTAACTGCTTTGCTGGATTGGGATCAGAATGCAGACAGCCTTGCAGGAATGAGCCCATACAGGTTGTTGTTCTGGAAATCTTACTCACACGATTAGTCCTCATTCATGCAAGTACTCCCACTGACTTCAATAGGGTTAGAGAGAGTAAAGCCTACACATGAGAACTGTGGATTGTAAAATAATCCCTATGATTATGGTTTGTAAACAGAACTGTGTGAAATTCAGCTAATTTGCTATACATGTGTTTATATTAACTATCTCTGGTTTCTGTCTGCAGGGGGCTGCACCATAGGATGTGCACATATTTCATTGGGAACATTTTGCGCAGCTCTATATACAAGTCATTTGTAATGTAAAATATTTTAATTTCCCCTAGGTAATGAGAAAGTAAAGGAGGTAATCAAGATGTAAATCAAGATCCTGCTGTTCTCCTGCTAATACAAGCTTGCCTTGAGTTTCATACAGTAATTTTGAGTTACTTAAAAAAATAAACAGTGTGCTTAAAATATTTTTTTAAGTTTGGACAGACTCTGCTACTTTATTTATATCACTGGTTTCTACTGCATTTTGTATATCAGTTTCAAGTTAGAAATATTTCATACTAAATAAAATAAAAATATCTAAACCTTAACCATAAGAAAAGATTAAAAAGCATTGGAACAAAAAAGAATCATATTGCTTTTGCAGTTTCCTATGGGAAATCTTTCCTCTTAGGAGACAGTCAAACACAAGAAATCTGCTAAGAATGTGCAGGGAAAAAAGATATTGTCCCCAGTGCTTCAGCATTCACTAAGATGTGTCAAGCTTAAATGAATCATTAAAAAAATGTCTCTTCCCTTGTGGGGAATCAGTTTCTAAAAAAGAACAGTCAAATGAGTACTGTGTATAATATGATACAGAGCTTGGAATTTAGAGTATGACAGAGTTCTTTCCTTGAACATCGATTACAACAATGCACCAGTTATTTTGTCTGGAAAAGAAATAACATTTTCCCCCGTGTTCTGTTCTTTTATATAATATCTTAGCAACCTGGAATTATACTAATTCAGCTTTGGAGTTGATATAGGCCTGAATTGAATCAAAATACCATTGTGCCTTAGTTAGAAAGGTAAGGCTACAGTTGCTACACTGGGTCAAAAAGGGAAAGGATAGGAGGGGGATCAAACATGCTTGAGGAAGATGGCATAAAATGAAAATAGATTAAACTGTATACAGAAATGAGCAAATACAAAAGTGTTATTTAAAGGTAAAATACTTTTAAAAAGAACACAAATGGAAGATTTTTTTTGAAGGACAAAGTAGGCAAGGGTTAAAATAAAAAAATTAAAAAACATCAGAAATCAAGTGTTACATC
This sequence comes from Gopherus evgoodei, assembly GCF_007399415.2. Classification (NCBI taxonomy): domain Eukaryota; kingdom Metazoa; phylum Chordata; order Testudines; family Testudinidae; genus Gopherus; species Gopherus evgoodei. Next base: position 104,270,655 of record NC_044329.1, on the reverse strand, counting down.
CCTCCCCCTTATTTTCTATTCTGTGTCTATATGGTACTCGTTCAGGCCCCAATCCTGCAAAGTCTTATGTTTGTGGTTACATTTATGGATTGTGAGGAGTCCCATGGACTTTGATTGACACTATTCACTGAATGTAAAGTTGAGCACATGTGTAAGTCTTTGCAGGACTGGAACTTTAGACTATAAGATCATCACAGTAGGGACCTTGCCTTTATATCAGTCTGTAAAGCACTTAGTACTGGGTGAGAGCTCTGTAACAATAATATTGATAATAGCTTCCAAATTTTTATGGTCAGTTAGATCAGAACAGATAATCAATCTAGAATGTATCCAATACTGCAGATATTTCAGAGCCTAGTTTCCCCTATTTCTTCCCACAAGTTTAGTAAGATGATACTACAGCATCTTGGCCTTATAAAAGCTTTCGGCATCAGAACTGTTGCCACTCACTTTTTGGGGAAATCTAACCAAACTGAAGATTGCTGCAGATTGTTTATGCTTAAAAAGGCCTCTGTCAGATTTCATAACCCAGTTACTTCATGGTAAGTGAAGGACAGCCCATAGGCTGTCTTTCAGGCACCTGATTCCAGGATTTTTGCAATGGGTGAGGAAAGAGTGAGGATCTAAAAATACGCATTTTCCTTCCTTCACACCGTGAGCTCAAACCAAGCCACTATGATAGGTCAATGCTTGCTTCTCAGCAGCCTGCGTCCAAAAGATGTCCCTGTAAGAGAGAGTGTCATTGGAAAGACGGCGTTAGACTCCACAGCCTGGATAAATTCTTGGGTAAAAAAGCCAGCATATATCACCTTTTGACTGACATTTGTTATGGGCTCTCCTTTTATATTTAAAGCCAAAGATGTGGCACATACAGGGAATCCTAGAAAGTTTAAACTGGGAGAGGGATTGTTCTACATTTTCCCCTAAGTGATAAACTGTAGCTGAAATGTGCAACCTTAGCCCTTCTGACTCTATTGTGGTCAAAATACCACCTAAATACAAAGTTTCCTATTACCAAAATTTCATGCAAGGTGAAAAAGAGTCTCTTTGAAGCCAGTAAGTTTGGCTTTTGATTTCTTTCCAGGTAGGCTTGAGGTTGACTATCCTCCATCCTCAGTTCAAGTTTTCCATTTGTTAATTTCTATATTACTTTAGCTAAATTGGCCAGAGTGAGGAAGTCAAGAGGTTTGGGGAGCATTTTAACAACCATACGAATTCAAAGTCTTTTCTGCTCTAATATATTAGCTGGGATGTACCTGTTTTCTCTTCAAGTTACAAACAATCCATCATTCTCAGAAGCAGTCCCACTGTGTCAGCCAGCTTTAGTGAACTTTGTATTATACCCAGTCCTCTTCCCCCAGCACAAGAATCTCTCACCTTTCTGTTATGTATATGAGAAATTTAAATGGCTTCTGATTCTGTGTTATCAATGCAGCCCAAATGAGGGACGCACACTATGCTTTTTAGTTCCTTCTCGTGTGTCTGCAGCACCCCTTTAAGATGTGTTGGTGCCCATCTTGTATAAGTTGGAACAGTTTCCCTCAAAACAACAGCTATACCAGTCAGGGCATTCAGCTGAGAGTGTTCTTTTCATAACTCGGAGTTCAGGGTTATGGGAAGCCTCCAGCATGCACTATTTGGGCATTTGAACAGTAGTGGAGACTCCAGCACCTGAAGAAGTTGGAACCATCTAAGGCTGGCCAAGTATTACAGCTCGGGAGAATGGAAAAGGGCAGACATTCAGGTCAAGATGGGTTTCAATCCTTCAGGCCCTTAAGACTTCATTGCATCAAGGAAAACACCAAAGAGCTCACCAATATGAAATATCCCCTGCTTGCTTCTTGGTATAAGTTTCCTGTCATCTGAACCAGAAACCAATGCCCGAAAGCAGGATGAGAGAGAGCCCAAAACAGAGTAAGGGAAAAATAAAAAGAAATACTTTCAGGTAGTCTCTTCACATCATAGATGACAGTTGTATCTTTCTACAGCATATGCATGCAGGACAGATTGGTAACGAATTGTTGTCCTGTGTACCTCAGACATTTGGTACTAGCTTTGTGTGTATGAGTGATTAATCAATGTTCTCCTCGCCATGGTTGACCCACAGAGAGGATAAGGAGCCTGCTATATCCATTAACTAAGCGAATTCTTCTTCAGCTCAAGTAGTGGATCCTGTTTTTGGAGCTGAAAGAACAAGTTAACATTCCTAGATGCCCAAATGTGTATATTTATAATTTATTTAATGACTGTGTCTGTTGTCTGCAGTACATAGATTTGTTGCATCATATAAATAGCAGGCTTTTTATGGTTGACATTTTTATGACTGGTCTGTAGGAACAAAGTGAAATGGTATTTTCCCAGACTGTTTGCCTCTCATCAAGATACCTTTGTCCATACAGGGGAGTCGCATCTTACATGGAGGTTAGGTTCTGAAGTCAGCGCTATCTAAGCTCATTGAGTGGAATGTCAGGCGGAATAGCCCGCACTACAGGTACAGTATTTAAATTGTTATTTTTCTCTTTTTTGTTTTGTTTTGCCGAGCATGTATAGTTAAAATTGCGTAAGTTAAATGCGCCTATGATGTGACTCTACTGTAATTCACTGTTCCCAACACAACCTGGGTCTGCACTGGGATGAGAGGAAACCACTCTGAGCAGAGAGATTTTCTTCAAATTGTGCCACTTAGCTGTATGGTAAACTCTGTAGCAACCAACAGACAATGCACCAAGGTTTATGCACACTTTGTATTGCTGAGAAAGTCAAAGTCATGAAATAAAGATTCACTTTCAAGAGGTAAGCCTCTAGTCTTTAATTGCTTCTCTAATAAAGTGGTTCATTGTAAGTATCCAATTTTCAGATGCTACATAGACACAACCAGATCCATACGCAGAAATTTCAATTTGTGTTAAAACATTTTAGAATATTCTCTCTTTTTGCACTCATCAGGATAAAAGCTTCTTCAATCTTATATTGTATATGTATGCAGTTCGTGTGATGTCAGACTTTAGGGGACAGAAGCAGAGGGACTCCCAGATAGGAAGCCATGGTCCTGTGAAATTGATGTGAATGGCCGTATTGAATAACAATACTGAGACAATAAAATTCAAGCAAGTGGGAGAGTGTTGCAATAGCATCTGCTTGGATGGGTTTTCCATTTTCCATGGTCTTAGTCAAAGCTGTCTTCTGGCTACAGCATTATAGGTGATAGTTCTAGACTATGAAATACAGGAGTCTAATGAAGCATCACAAAAAAAGTGATGCTAAAGATGTTTTATAAAAAGTGGATGAGACTGACATCCTTTGAGCTTAACTCTAACTTCAGGTTGTTACACTATGCTAGGATTATTCTGGCAAAACAAGAAGCTGAAACCACAGTCTGTATAGGCTGGAGGCTAACTTTTCATACTTTCTTTTTACTGATGCTTCTATTTTTCTGTCACTTTGCTCACTGTGGGAAGAAATCACCGTCAGTAGGAATTACTGTATCTTTTACTAGGGATGCTCACTGCTGTGTGGCTTTTGGAATCAAGATTCAATCTGCCTTTAATTCTGAAAAGCCCAATCCTATTTCAAAGGTTCCTTATTAAGATTATCACTCTTAAAATTCTCTTTGAAACATACTTTCCAATACCAGATACAAAAGATATGGATTTCCTTTTCACAACTGTCGAGAAATAACTTTTCTGAAGATCATTTAGCAACTGCTTGAGAAGACTGAAGGCAAACCCTTCTTTCATGACACCAAAGGACCAGAGCGGGAAAGGAAACAATTGTTTATATGCTCAAAATGGAAGCTGTCATATCTGAATTTTAAAGTTCTCATGCAGTAGATAAAGAGCTATTAGAAGAGTCAGAAATTATATTTAAACATTTCCTCTTGCATCTATTTTTGTAACTTAATATTTTTAAGATTTCTTAAAATTTTCATTGGTATTAAATAAACTAGAAAGCAATAAAAGAGGTTCTATGAACATTTCCTTGAGAAATAGACAAGTACTCAGTACGGGGGAAAGTATTAAACAGTACCAACTCTTGCTATAGAAGTGAATACACACAGCTGGACTGCTTAGCCTTTTTGTGCCTAGAAATGTTACTTACGGTTGTGATGGGAGAAAAGAACACAACTCATATCTGCAAAGAATGAAAAGTGGGGACACAGACTATTAACAGCCTCACTCCTGTAGCTGAGTTTTGATCCTCTACTGCCATTAGCTTCCCCCTTCCAATTTACCTTGTGAATATGAAACTTGTGATTTTAAAGTAAAGGCAAAATCATGCTTTTAGTGTAGGGTCAGTTTTAAGACCCCAAAAAGATCTTCAGAGAGCCCTCTGGCGATAAAACTTCTGAAACAATACCTTAATAGGGCCCTTTACACATTTTGCCTGGAAGTATCATTAATTTTTTGCTGCTGCTTCTCCTTGAGCTCCAAACATCTAGAACTTACCTTCATTCACATATATATCTGTATTAAAGCAGCCTTTATACAGGGAATTAGACCGATCCTGATAAATAGGATATTAAGTATAACATAAGCACACCAATTCTTCAGTATTAGAGCTGTCCAAAATGTTGAAAACCATTTCCTCAGATTTATTAACCTTTCCAGTATACAGATTTGGGACAAAACCACATGAAATTCAACAGCTTTGACTTTAACTTTGAGTTTTCAGATTTGTTCAAATTTGAAGATTAGAGAATGCAAACATGTATAAAACTGAAGAAACTGTTTGCTCTGACTTTAAATAAAACCAACAAGTTCCACAAACTTCTAATCAATACAGGACAGTTAACTCACGTTACATTCAGTAAAACTCTCAGTGTACTTTAGGAGGACCTTTTTGATTCCTGGCTGTCATTCTGAATGAGTAATGTTCACTCTCAACAAAGATTAGTGCTCTGCTCAGTTTCTCCAAAATGTATTACTTTTAAAGTATATCCCATTGATATATACTCCAGCTTTCATATTTCTGGTCCTGGAGCTTTACAATCTCATCCATCCTGCAGGACAGGAGTGTCTTTTTTACAGGAACTCATTGTTATTCAATGGAATTCACCCTGAGGACAGGTGGAATTTTAAGATACCAGGACTGTACATTAAGATAAAAACATAAACCTTACTAAAAATAGCACTGAAAAGAAGTTTCCAACATGGGATTTTAGAAAAACAGTTAAGTACCAGAAGTACAAATCTTAGTGCAATACATGGTACACAATGTTTATGCAGTCCACAACCTCAAGAGACAGTTCTGACCTGCTTTCAGTTATATGGACAACTTAAATGTAACACACTGGTAGATATATTTGGAAAGATAACAGTTTGTTTCATGCAAACAAAATATTGGTGTTTTACACTATATAGAATGTTAAATGTGCTTTATCTCCACTAAGCACCACAGCACTACTGCTCAATGTTGCTAGTTTGACCTACATGTTCTCAGCACAAGTTTTAGTATATCATAACTACAGGATAGTACAATCTAGAAAAATAAACCAGCATTATTCCATACTAGCCTAACTTGTCCAATCTATATTGCCATGTGAACAACCCAAATTTACTTCTTGGATTTTACTTCTTGCTCTCTGGGTTGGCAGAGACTAGGAGTTCTGCAGGGATGACAGGATTAAGAAACAATGCATCAGAAACTGCAATAATCCATTCAAAATATTTCCAGCTGCCTTTCTATTTACATGATTTCCTTATATCATTACCAATGGCTAGCTATTTCACAATGTGGACTTCTTTTACTCAGAAATGTGGTCAGAATTATTTATTGGTCAAATCCCTTCTTTCTGTTCCCTGAGATTACTGCCATTTGAAAGCAGTGCAAGGAGGGGTTGCCTTTTTTTTTCTGTTATCTATGTTGTGAGAAGTTTCAGAGGGGTAGCTGTGTTAGTCTGTTTCAGCAAAAACAGCAAGGAGTCTTGTGGCACCTTAAAGACTAACAAATTTTTTAGAGCATAAGCTTTCGCGGGCTATGAAAAGATACGAGTTGCCTTACCAAGTATGAATGTTAACAGAGTAAAAATTACTTTTTGTAGTGCTAACGATGCCAGTTCCATCAGGGTTGATGGCCCTTACTCAACAGTTGATCGGAGATTACTTCTTGTAGTGATCCAGCCATTCCCAGTCTTTATTCAGGCCTAATTTGATGGTGTCAAGTTTGCAAATGAATTCCAGTTCTAAAGTTTCTCATTAAATTCTGGTTTTGAAGTTTTTTTTGTTGAAGAATGGCCACTTTTAAGTCTGAAATTGAGTGCCCAGGGAGCTTAAAATGGCCAGAATTGAGTGCCCAGAGAGGTTAAAATGCTCTCCCACTGATTTTTGAATGTTATAATTCTTGACGTCTGCTTTGTGTCCATATATTCTTTTGCATAGAGACTGTCCAGTCTGGCCAATGTACATGGCAGAGGGACATTGCTGGCAACTGACGGCATATATCACATTATTGGATGTGCAAGTGAACGAGCCCCTTATGGTGTGGCTGATGTGGCCATCCACCATGATGTAATTGGCATCGTTAGCACTACAAAAAGAAATGTTTACTCTGTTGACATTCACACCTTCTTGTCAACTGTTGGGAATGGGACACATCCACCCTGATTGAATCATTAATCCCCCACTTGGTAAGGCAACTCCTATCTTTTCTTGTGCTGTATATTTATGCCTGCCTAATTTTCACTCCATATATCTAAAGAAGTGGGTCATAGCCCATGAAAGCTTATGCTCTAATAAACTTATTAGTCTTTAAGATGCTACAAAATGTCTCATTGTTTATGTTGTGAGACAGTTAGTTGTTCTCCTTCATTAACTATCTGATATTTGTTAACTCATGGAAGTGTAAACTGGTGTAATTTACACCTCCATTTACCCCCTCTTGTAAATATGTTACATTAATTTAGATGCACTTACATTTATTATTATGGATTATTTATTATTTATATTAGCGTAGTGCCTAACCACTCCAGTCATGAACCAGGACCCCATTGTGCTAGGCACTGTACAAAAAAACTGTCCCTGCTCCAAAGAACTACAATCTAAGTATAATCTAAGGAAGAGTGAGACAATATTGGTCAGCATGATAGATGGCAGTCTGAGCACACCAGTAACCTAACCATTGTCAATTTTTTTCTAAGCACCACAGCAAAGGAGAGCTTCAAGGAGAAATCTGAAAAAGGACAATGTGTTAGTTCTGCATATGTCTCCAGGTAGATTTGTCTAAACATAAGGGCAACATGGGAGAAAACAGGGAGGTGTTTGTTTGAAAACTTAATGGGTGGGCAATGGAGGCTGAAATCATGGCCTGATAAGGGGAAGAGCTAATCTTTTGATACCAATTCAGAGATGATAGAGAGGGTGAGGACAGGTTGTGAAGGGTTTTGAAAACAAAGACAAGTAGCTGATCCTTGATACCACAGAAAGAAGGGAACCAGTGGAGGGATGCAAAGAAAGGAGTGACACAGTCAATGCAATGGGCTAGGGAAATGATCTTTGCAGCAGCATTTGGAATAGAAATGAGGGTGACAAGATACATTTATCAATGGCAGAGAAAAGGATGTTGCAACATCAAGATGCAAGATGATGAGAGCCTGGATGAGAGTTTCACCTATGTGGATGGATAGGAAAGGCCACATGCTGTGCAGAAGAATCTGCAAGACTTTGATATAGCCTGGATGTGAGAACCATATGTACTCATACTCACTCTAATTAATCTCCAATTATCAATGTGTAATTATCTCTCTCACACATACACACACGTCCTCTGAATTTGTCCCATGGAATCTAAATAAGTGCAAGCAAATTTAAGGGAATCTAAGAATAACTCACACACTGAGGAAGTGTAGAAATATGAACTATCGGAAGGTTAAGTTAAAATAGCAGACCACTTTAAGATAACCTTCCTTTGGCTTCACAAGAATTATACTACCTTACACATTGGTAGTTGGAAATGGGTGCAATGGGGTCCAAATTTAAGGAAATTTTATACAGGGCAAGGGAGTCTGTGGAAGCTAAAGTTACACCAACTTATACCTCATCTTTGAATGTAGCCCAATAGCACTGTCTGGAGTTAACAGTAGTGTAGGGAAGTGCTTTGCAAGCTTCCACACACAGCACTGCAAAGTTGCTTCTCTCCACTCCTGCAATGTATCTGCTCTTCATTACTTGTTCCTTCTTAAGGCATGACAGAGACTGTCAATCATGCCTAATTGTACAGCAAACTTCTAATGTAGACAAATGTTCTCTAAGAGATATGAAGGGGAGGAGACCACAAAATACTTTTTCACTTAACACCTAAACCAGGGTCTGGACCCAAGTCTCCAGAGATGAAACGCTGGTGTATTAATCCCTTACATTAACTGTCCTGCTACATTAGAAGCGATCATAAGAAATATCACACTTTTGCTTAGGAATAGTATTAGCTGACTCTTATACCTCATATATTAAAGATACACATCACTTGGATTAAAATAGAAAAAGTAATACAATGCTTAAAGTGACTACAAGCTTCACATGTTCAGACGTGTGAATGAATGCTCAGCCTGCAGTTCCTTTGCTCTATTAATAAAAACTGCCACTTCAAAGATTAACATTTCATGCCTTTTATTTTTGTTTTTTGTTTTGCCTTTTCATTACGATTTTAAACCAAGTAATGTGCACACAAAGCATGTTTTTCTGGCCAGAAAGAATAATCATACAAAAATTTAACCATCTTTAATATGAAAAAAACTTTTCTTAAATTTAGTCTTCCATCTTAAATTATTCCTAAATACCATGGCAATAGGTCCACTATTCCTGACTTCTTACTGAACTATACTCTTTGCTACAAGACCATTACATATTAACTAGCACAATCGTATCATGGGTGAATCTCTGCCCATATTTTAGGTGGTTTAGGGATAAAAAGAAAGTTGAGAACTGAGATATGTCTAGTCTTTTCTACTCCACAAGAACAGTCATTCATCACTCTTCTTCACACTAAACATTTATGTACCTAAATTTGGCAAACTACATCCAATTATTAGTAGTAACTTATTCAACTCCCTTTGTAAATACCAATGTTATACAATATTTGACAGTATATATAGGGAGCAGTTCACACACCACTGAAATGTAGCTATCTTTGGGATAGCTGTTGTACCAGCAACACTAAACAATATTTTTAGCAGGTGAAATGAAAAATAATTTATTCAACAAAAACAATAGGAAATGTTAAGGTAGAGAATATCAGCCAAAATGAAATTTAGCCAAGAAAGTTGGCCAACATTTTTGTCTTTGAAGAGTTCCCAGGGACCATTATTGACCACCAGTGATCAGGACCCTGGTTTCATCTTAGCCTTCAAAAGATAGCTGCAGCTCCCCCATCCGGCACTCAAGAACTAATTCAAATGAAAGAGTGCTATCTACTGAATCACCAACATGAGTTGAAATATAAAAGGATTCAAAACAAAACTGCTTTTGAATTAATAGCCATGTAATTCTAAAGTCCCAATTCACTAAGCAATGATAACTTTAGTGTCATTTGGTAGAAAACAATAATAAAGCAATCTGTAAACATGCTAGTTATGCTAATGGCATTACAATAATGTTTTACTTCTTTCCCCAAATTAGGTCATGTAATCTGAATACTGACCAAAATAAAATGGGGAACCCAAGAGATTTTTTTTTTATGTTATAAGGCACAGTCTCTGGCAAGAAAATTAAAGGCATTCAAGTCTTCAAATATTAGGAGTGAAATATCTATTTTTAGTCTCAAAAGACAGAACTACTATTTAAAGACCGACCAACTATTTCTGCCTTTTTGCACTGGATTGTTTAACGAGACTGCGATGTAGTTAAATATATGTACCATGTTTTCCTTCCCCTTTGCTAATCAAACAGCAACAAAAGATTTTATAAAGGAATTAAAAAGTGCTTAAGGCAATGTCCCTTTAAGTAAATAGACTAAATGCTTTGAGCTGAAAGTTTCTATGAGAATGGAAGACAGCTATAGACAGCTCTTTAATGTAGCAGAAAAAAATGGCACAATAATTAGATCCAATGGTTAAAGCTGAAAAAACACAAACTCAGACTAGAAATAAAACAAACTGCCTTTCAGCTGAGGGATATCAGCTGACACAGAGGCATGATGGGCCTTTTGACTCATTTTGCTAAGCACTGAAGAGGGTGATCTATGTCTATATTCACCCTGGGTGCAAAACTCTTTCCTAACCTTACCTGGTGACTGAATAGAAGAGGTCTTGATTGCTCTGCTGGATTCAATAGTTAAAGAGTTCAATCTCTTCAATGAAGAATGAGCCCAGGAACTTGGAGTAGAGCTACGGCTTACATGAGCACTAGCCAAAAGTGTCTGCTTAGGCTTGGCAGGATCTTTTCTCTCATGCTCTAAATAGGTTCTTGTCGAGTGCAGTAGAAGAAAGAGGATGAGGCAGGCCTCCCTCACTTTCTGTGTCCTCTTGGAGAAAAAGTAACAGATTGAGCACTTGTCAGGGATGTACCCCTCACCAAGATAGAAGAGGCACTAACAATATACATCACTGAGCAGCCTTACATGAGGGGAGAGTTTTAAAATCCAGGGTTTTAAATCTCAGTGATAGTAGCTTCAGTCCTGGTTCTGGGCATATCTCTTAATTTATTACAAAAGTGTTGGTTGGTTGGCTGGTTTGTTTGCTTGCTTGCTTGCTTGCCTGCCAATGGGCATACAACTAATAAACTTATACTATCTACAGTGGCCATATAAACTAACTATTATTAACTTGCCTAAAGAGATCACACAAAGCACAGAATAAGCGGACACTGCCAGGATTCCATCTCATTCACACATGCCTTGGCTGACCTTCCGCTTGAAGCCTATGTACAAGTGTTTGCAGAATTAGGACCTAAAGGCAAAATCTTTGTACTACTGTTATCAACTGCATTGCATCACCGGACTACAGCAGCAGCAATGTTTGTTACATATGAAAAAAGGGGATGGGAAAAACACTTAACGCTAGAGGGAAAAGAAATAAAAAGGTAACAGGAAAATAACAAAAAGGGAAAAGATGTTCCTTTTGGTAAAAGAACTTATTTAGAAAAGAAAATGTTCAGAACAATAAAAAGGAACTAATAATATATTTGTTCATTTAATGAAAGCAGGTAAATGAAATGTGAAATTGTATTTTAATTAAATAATGTGAAATATTAGTTTCTTTAAATATATATATACACCAACAGCATATAGTTTAATATATGCTAATACATTTAATCTTTCAGCACATTTTTCATCTTACAGTTACATTTCTTTTAATTAATAAATACCCTTTAAATGTCGATACCTGTGTAACATGAGACTAAAATCCAATCTTCATAAATCAATTCAAATCTTCATGTAACAAAAGAATCGGCCATGCTATTCCTTGTTACAGGAATCCTCCCATATCTATGATTTTGCTCTACTATTCTGTACTCGAACCACCTCTACTCTCAAAGGGAAATGGGAGAAACTCAGACACACGGAGGACAGAATTTTCGTTACCTTTGAAACTGTGGGCCCAATTCTAAAGACTTGGTCAGGCAAACATCCCATGGATGTCAATGAGATTTTGCCAGGGTCTGGCTATGAAGGATTAGGGCATGTTAACTCTTTGTTAAAGCAATATAACAAGAACCATTATCATCTACATTTTCAAAAGAAGTGGGCAACTTGTACCCCATAATGCATTAACCACAATTGTGCATGTAAAATATTTTATTTTTTAAACAAAACAATTCTGCAAACATATCTGCATAACTTTACATGCTGCGAGTAGACCACTGTCTTCAAAATTTAAAATTTGCCATAGCTGAAAATCTTTGCAAGATCAGGACCTAAGTAAATATAAGTGCATGTACTTTTGCAGACTTAAGCGATCCCTCACTTTTTGAAAAAAACTGTGTATATAATTTCTAATGCTAACAGAAGAGAGAGAGAGATGCTCTATGATGCATGAAATATTGCTTATATCTATTATATAGGTTGAACTGTTCCAAAACGAATTAATCTTTTAGAAAGTGATGTCCCCATAATACTTTCAAGGTCCCTTTATGAATGGATTTTCTGACTCCAAGATATCAAGAGTATAACTTCAGCTAGCCAGGGGGCCATCTGATGTTTTACTTCCAGAGTATTCATTCTTCATGTAGCTTTTTTTTAATTTACAAAGAATTCTAGAAATTGGAGTTGGAACAGACTTTTCAGGTCATCTCCCCATCCAAGGACATTTCATGCATTATAATTGTGAAGATTTCATTCATGTTAGTTTTAAATGACTCTAGCAATGAATTTTCCATCTCTTTTCCTATGAGAGTATACTTACGCAGTGCAATATAGAGCTGTTGATTTGTATATGTTAAGTTTTTCCAAAGATTGTGTAACCTGTAATACCAAATATATTTACTTCATTACTTCCTATTTGTCCATACTCTTTTTCTATCTTTCCTTAAGACAATTTTTTTAAAAAAAAATCTGAAATCAGCCAATTTATAATGATTGATTTTATCTTCTTGCATATGTATTAATTGAGCTAATTTCTTTTTTCCAATGGCATAAAGCCCCTTAATATTGCAAGACTTAGAATTCTGCTGTTTTAGACAAAACAGACTCTGATTCTACAAAGACTTAGGGCAGGTCTACACTTAAAACACTACATTGGTGCAGGTGCACTGTCGTAGCACTTAAGTGAAGTTGTTCCTAAGGTGACTGGAGAGCTTCCTGTCCTACTGCCTTTACGAGAGGCAGTAGCTAACTCAATGGGAGAAGCTCTCCCACCAACATAGCTCTGTCTCCACCAGGGGTTAGGTTGGTACCAGGCCCGGAGTGCATCATGTTTGCACAACAAACTAGTCAAAGTTTAACAAAAGACTAGTTTTAATTTGTTTAATTTAATTGTAATGTAAATCTCTGACCGCCAGAAGCTGGGACTGGATGACAGGTGATGGATCACTTAATAATTTTCCTGTCTGTTCATTCGCTCTGAAGTATCTGGCACCAGCCACTGTTGGAACACAAGATATTGGGCTAGATGGACCTTTGGCCTGACTCAGTGTGGTCATTCCATATGTTAATTTGTCTTCTGTGTCTAATAACCACCAATATAGAAAAAGTAGAATATTCCTCCTTGATAAAATGACACGCTGCAATAAGAAAATGTATCTGTGCTTACCTAAAAATTGCTTTTCTTCTAAAGACAGTTCACAGATCCAGAAATTAAAAGGTACAGTGCCAAAAGTGAAATCCCTGCAAGCTGCATGGAAACTTTTTAAAGACACCATAATAGAGACTCAAATTAAATGTATATCACAAATTAAAACACATATTAAGAGAACCAAAAAAAGTGCCACCATGGCTAAACAACAAAGCAAAAGAAGCAGCAAGAGGTAAAAAGGCATCCTTTAAAAAGTGGAAGTTAAATCCTAGTGAGGAACACAGAAAAGGCCATAAACCCTGGCAAATGAAGTGTAAAAATATAATTAGGAAGGCCAAAAAAGAATTTGAAGAACAGCCAGCCAAAGACTCAAACAGTAATAGCAAAAAAAAAATTTAAGTACATCAGAAGTAGTAAGCCTGCTAAACAACCAGCAGGGCCACTGGATGATTGAGATGCTAAAGGAGCACTCAAGGATGATAAAGCCATTAAGGAGAAACTAAATGAATTCTTTGCATCAGTCTTTACGGCTGAGGATGTGAGGGAGATTCCCAAACCTGAGCCATTCGATTTAGGTGACAAATCTGAGGAACAGTCCCAGATTGAGGTGTCATTAGAGGAAGTACTGGAACAAATTTATAAATTAAACAGTAATAAGTCACCAGGACCAGATGGTACTTACCCAAGAGTTCTGAAGGAACTCATGTGTGAAATTGCAATACTAACTGTGGTTTGTTACCTATCTTTTAAATCAGCTTCTGTAACCAGATGACTAAAGCATAGGTAATGTGACACCAATTTTTTAAAAAGGCTTCAGAGGTGATCCCAGCAATTACAAGCCAGTAAGTCTGACTTCAGTACTGGGATAATTGGTTGAAACTATAGTAAAGAATAGAATTGTCAGACACATAGTTTAACATAATTTGTTGGGGAAGAGTCAACATGGTTTTTGTAAAGGGACATCATGCCTCACCAATCTACTAGAATTCTTTAAAAAATCAACAAGCATGTGCACAAGGGGGATCCAGAGTATATACTTAGATTTTCAGGAAGCCTTTGACAAGATCCCTCACCAAAGGCTCTTATGCAAAGTAAGCTGTCATGGGATAGGAGGGAAGGTCCAGTCATAGATCAGTACCTGGTTAAAAGATAGGAAACAATGGGGAAGAATAAATGGTTAGTTTTCAGAATGGAGAGAGGTAAATAGTGGTATCCCCCAAGTGTATGTACTGGGATAAGTAATATTCAACATATTCATAAATGATCTGGAAAAAAGGGTTAACAGTGAGGTGGTAAAATTTGCAGATGATATGAAACTACTTAAGATAGTTAAGTCCACAGCAGACTGTGAAGAACTATGAAAGGATCTCTCAAAACTGGGTGACTGGGCAACAAAATGGCAGAAGAAATTCAGTGTTGATAAATGCAAAGTAATGCACATTGAAAAACATAATCCCAACTATACATATAAAATGATGGGGTCTAAATTAGCTGTTACCACTCAAGAAAGAGATATTGGAGTCACTGTGAATAGTTCTCAGAAAACATTCACTCAATGTGCAGCGGCAGTCAAAAAAGCGAACAGAATGTTGGGAATCATTAAAAAAGGGATAAATAAGAAGACAGAAAATATCATACTGTCTCTGTATAAATCCATGGTACACCCACATCTTGAATACTGCCTGCAGATGTGGTCGCCCAATCTCACAAAGGATATATTGGAATTGGAAAAGGTTAAAAAAGGGCAACAAAAATGATTAGGAGTTTAGAACAGCTTCCGCATGAGGAGAGATTAATAAGATTGGAACTTTTCAGGTTGGAAAAGAGATGACCAAGGGGGGGTATGATAGAGGTCTATAAAATCATGACTGGTGTGGAGAAAGTAAATAAAGAAGTGTTATTTACTCCTTCTCATAACACAAGAATGAGGGATCACCAAATGAAATTAACAGGCAACAGGTTTAAAACAAAGAAAAGGAATTATTTCTTCACACAATGCACAGTCAATCTGTGGAACTAGATAGGCAGGGATGGTTTCCATGGCCTGTTTGCCAGAAGCTGGGAATGGATGACAGGGGGTAGATCAATTGATGATTACCTGTTCTGTTCATTCCCTCTGGACACCTGGCATTGGCCACTGTCGGAAGACAGGATACTGGCCTAGATGGACCGTTGGTCTGACCCAGGATGGCTGTTCTTTTGTTTACAGTGAGTCTTTACCCCAAGAGGCAGACCAGACCTGTCGGTCACAGGCAGAGAGGGGGCAGACCAAACACCTGAAACGCTGTTTGAGACAGCTCTGCAGTTGCTGCCACAGAACTACTTAATGCAGCATTAAAACTATTAACGAAGAATGCCTACTTCAGATCCCCCTAGTAAAATTAATTACTGCAGAAAATGAATTTTCCACGGCCAAAAAAGACATTTACCACTATATATTTCAGAAGAGTAATATTTTACCCAGGTGGGTCCAATCTGCAGACTCTGTGACCCATAACCACAGCCTGTACATTTTGAGAGCACAGTGAAAACAACCACACTCAAACATAATCACCATAAAAAATAATCAATGATGATTTAATGAGTATTTTCACCCACTAACCATAATTGTATGTATTTTGTAGAGGTGGGAATTAATGGCATTTCATGGTGGTAGAATAAATTAATGTTGTCTGGACTTTAAAGGTCATTGCTGACAAATTTAGGGGTTGCTGCCAAGGATTTTGGTTCCAATTGTGCCATGGATACACATGGTCATGACTACAGGAAATAATCTTGCCCTGGCCCCGAGAGGATTGATAAAATCACCTAATACATCTTTTCTATCTTTGGTTTCTTTTGTTCTAAACAATCTAAAGGTCAGCACGTAAATAATACCTGCAATTTCCACTGACATTTCTACACTCACTCTATTAACAGAGCTTAGGCAAAACCTATCCCATCATTTGGGGCTGCCATTTTTTCCTCCTAGCACACTTTTCACACACTCTCTCCTCTCACACATCAGACACCTCTGCCATTTTATCATACCCTCTGGCTGCAAAACATGGATTCATACAGTAGTGCAGCTGCCATTCAACTCTTTAAAAACCCAGTCTTTGGGACTGAAAGCCTGAGGTCACAATCAAACCTGGGTCTCGCACAAAGACTGACTACTGCTCTGAATTTGTTATTTTAAAATTAAGAAAATAACAAAGTAATATCCACTGAGAGGTGGATGCTTCTGAAAAGCAGAGAGCTCACTCATAAGGGTTTTTAAGCTTCCACTTAGTGACTTTTTAGCTTTTACCTCCGCCCAGGTTGCAGTATCACTAAACAAAGAGCATATTAATACAAAATGCAATTTGTATTTCTGAAAATAAAGTCAAAATAAAAGACAGGCACTTTAAAGCAAAAGAGATTAATTCAAACTTCAAACTCACTAGATGCAACATATATATCAAGGAGCAATACACACTTATAATAGTCTAATTCACATAGAGAAATTTATGTATTTATATTTTAAAATGAAAAAATATTAAAAATTCAGTGATTAAAAAGGAACTGTTTGAGTAATTATTTATGTGGTACTAAATAAGTTAACTTATAACCAGTTTTACTTGTTTAGAACTGAAATTTTAATTTTCTTTCCACACAATTCATGGGAGAAAAACAAATATTCAACTGTCACATAAAAAGAAGAAATGAAACTTAAAAACAAAAACAATGAAATGAAACACTTATCTAATTTATATCAGTCTGGTCAAAAATGTTCACAGTTTGAATCAGTATAATTTTTGACAATTGTATAGCAAAGCTTAAGAAAATGTATTTAAAAGGAACAATATTTAATACACCTCCACCCCGATATAACGCTGTCCTCGGGAGCCAAAAAATCTTACCGCATTATAGGTGAAACCGCATTATATCGAACTTGCTTTGATCTGCCAGAGTGCGCAGCCCCACTTTACCGCATTATATCCAGATTCATGTTATATCGGGTCGCATTATATCAGGGTAGAGCTTTAATTTCCCCTAAACAAGCATCTCTTACAATGTGATTAGTTTCTTTCTTATATCATATGTTTTTAGTATACTGCTATACAACGGTTTCAAAACTTGTTATTAATATGTATCTTTTACAGTAATAAATTTTTCTTGTCTGTAGAGACAAGCAGGCAGGCAGTACATTATCTGTTATTCCTTCTTTTCATGTAAGAATTTTATTTTCGATGGAGAAACAAAATATCACAGATACAGAAAACCACTAACGTTTACTTTCTACTATTTATCTTTTAATGAAAGCAACATTACAATTTACTTAGCAATGCATGATTGATTGTTAATTGCTAAATTGAAAAGACAGAGAGATTTGTTATCTCATCATGTTCAGCATTTTAAGAGTTACTCAAATCATAACATGGGCAATCAAAATGGTATTGCTAGATTGCATTGCACTATTGTATAAATATGATCATTGTATGGCATGAGGTTTGTTTATACACTGAAGAAGGAAGAATTTTACAGAAAGCTAAGAGTTACCTTTATTAATTCCTCTTGGCAGTAATTGATCTCACTAGATCTGTATAGGGGCATTCCACTCTATCCCATTATTAAGGGTCAGAAACAATCTCTACAGAATCCATCTTTCTTTAGGAGGAAATCTCTGCCCACCATTGAGCTAACATAATGGCCCTCCCTAGTCCCCTGACAATTGGGCTGAAGGAGAGAAATGTGGCCCTGGTTGGGGGAGGCACCTCCTTGTGGCGGACTGTCCAGTGCAGGTACTCCATAGGAAAGGTATACAGTGACCGGATAAATGGCTTGGAAAAGGACTTAAAAAGAGGTGTTTGTTAAAGGAACGAATGGGGGGCAGTTAGGGACCCCCATGATTGGTATGGCAGGGAGCCAACCCCCCATTCTTATAGCCCACCTTAACCCTCCTACAAGGGCGGGCGGGGGGGGGGGGTGAATGGCAAGGTCCTGGCAATGGATTTACTGAAGGAACCTAGATGGGAAAAGAGGGGGAGCTAGTAAAAGCCCCCTGAGTAATTACAGAATAAACATGGAGTTACTTGCACTGTATACTTTTATCTGCCAGGTAGTCCCAGACATCTAATAATAAAGTTGTGGCCTGATTAAACCCATGTCAAATGTCTCCAGTCCTTCTTTTGGTATAGCCAGACAATGGCCCTCCCATGTTCCCTGACAATCAGGAGCTGAAGGAGGATAATGTGACCCTCTGCATTATTGTTGTATGATTTGATTAACTGAATTCCCAGTAAATTCTGACGCATATTTAAATTGTGGCTATTTCTTATAAAAATTGTATTAATTTGATATTTATGGAACTGAGGGACTACCTGTGGCAGACTACAGTGTCAGCAGGCACAAGGAAATTTTTCTGTTCAGCTCCAGTAAGATACTTCACTCCTGACATATAACTCCTGTGCTGATCCAGGCCCAAGCTTTTCTGTAAGAGACTGAACATTTTGAGCTCACTATTTTGTGCATGACAATATGTACATATGCACAAACTTGAATTAACACACACAAGTTACACATGCACAGCAAAAAGATCTCTAATTCCCTGATTTGCATACAGAACTGCTATTTTTTTTCCTTTTATAGTTGGGTATCATATTTCTTGTTACCAGTTTTCTGATATCTTGTTTGTTCTGCAAGATTTTTCAGAAATAACTGTCATTCAGTACATTTATTAACTAATTTCAATAACAACCCAGGTGCAAAACATCCAGACCTATAATCTGTATACGCATTATTTTCAAGTATTTCTTTACTTGTTTTTTAATCAATGGTTGTGCTAACAATGTCTTCATCACTCCCTAACTATACCTGTCTCATTTTCTTATCTTTTTGTTAAAAATGTAAAGCAGTTCAGCTACTCACCCATTTTAAAATAATTATGAATTTTATCCCCCTCGTCATTTAATAGGTCTGCATTATTCTGGGTTTTTCCTTTTTACTCTTTTTTTAAACCTATTCCCTCCTCCCCTAAACTTATTTTTTCTACACATTTTAAAAGATCCATATATTTTTCTTTGGTTCTCTTCCTTTTCTCCATGTCCAGTATAGTGTAATAGGATGTTTCTAAGACCCTGCAGAGAGATGCAGGATTATTCTGCTGCCTATTACTGCTGCCCGGTGGTAGAATCCTGAACAGACATGAAGAGCTCTTTTGCTGACTCACCTTGGCAGGTAGGAGAGTTGTATTCTATTATCTCCAAACCATGAATTAAAAAAGAGTCTGACTATTTCTCAAAGGGCAGAAATAGAGAGATCCTGCAAAAAGCAACCTTAAAACCACCAAACTCAGGCTGAACAAGGGCCTGATATCTATCTGTATACATTTGCGGAGTATTTAGTTTACCACACACTCAACAGTCAAATATAGAAATAAAGTAATGCTTTATTTTATGTAAGGTGACGGATGACAGGCATACCCCCACCCCTTCCTATTATTAAGGAAGTGTATCATAAATTAAAAAAAACAACAAGGAGTCCGGTGGCACCTTAAAGAATAACAGATTTATTTGGGCATAAGCTTTCGTGGGTAAAAAACCTCACTTCTTCAGATGCATGGAGTGAAAGTTTCCATCCATCAAAGAAGTGACTTTTTTTACCCACGAAAGCTTATGCCCAAATAAATCTGTTAGTTTTTAAGGTGCCATCGCACTCCTTGTTGTTTTGGTGGATACAAACTAACATGGCTACCCCCTGATAAATTTAAAAGACATCACCAGACTTTGTAGAAGGATGTTATTTTTAAAGAAGTGTTGCATGACAGAGATACAGAAGAATTTTGCAAACCATCTGCTAATAGCTGCTAGAAAACATGGCACCAGACCCGTCCAGAGCAATATATGCAAAACCTGCAGGCATATCTCCACTGCTACGATGATCAATATCCCTCACAACACACCTTTCAAGATCCACAAGTCGTACGGATGCCTATCACGACGTGGTGCACCTCATCCAATGCATCAAATGTCCCAACAACAACTCAACCCTCACTCATCCTTGAAGGAAACCTCCACAACACCTTCAAAAGATGAGCCTGAGTACATAAATTCATAATTTTGCTGGATGCTAAAAGCAAGGGACTTACAGAGACACTGGTTTCATGACCCATTACAACAACTTGTAACACACCCTGCTGCCTGCTAACCCTCCATTGTCCTACAGCAGAAGTGTTAATTGTCCACTTCATGTTAAGTGGCCTTCTACAACATGTGTGAACCGTTTATGCCAGAGGTTCCCAAACTTTTCTTATTGCATACTCCCTTCCAGATTTACCAGTTGCCTGCATACCCCTACCTGGCACTTTGTGTGTTCTTTTTAACACTACCTGTCTTTCGCCATCTGTCCATATTTCACTGTTAAGTACAGATATAGTTATAATGCGACATATACAACCAAAAAAAAAAACCCAAGCTCAGTTATATTGGACAGTTTTGGGGCAATTGCACCCATGTTGTACAGTGATTGGAGGCAGAACCGGCTCCAGGCACCAGCTTACCAAGCAGGTGCATGGGGCGGCAACTCCGGGGAGGGGCGGCACTTTAAGGTATTCTGCGGCAATTCGGTGGAGGGCCTCAATCCCGCTCGAAGTGAAGGACCTCCCGCCGAATTGAAGCAGATCGCGATCGTGGGGGGTTTTTTGGTTTTTTTTTTGGCTGCTTGGGGCGGCAAAACCCCTGGAGCTGGCCCTGTTTGGAGGTGAGGGCTCTGTATGTCAATGTCTGTGTGTATCTGTGTTCTTACTGGTACATCTTGAAGTAAATTAACTACCATATTTTACAGAACAAATTCTTACAGAGTTTTAAAGCTTTGTCTGAGTAGCCTATTATGAAAATGCAATAAATAAAATAATAAATAAAATCCACCATTACATAATTTCTCCCACGTGCCCCTCAGAGACGTTTTCCATACTCCCAAGGCTACATATACCACAGCTTGGGACCCCGCCTTATGTTAACAATCTGTCCCACTTTGTACTGAGCTTGTAAACTCTGATTTCCTTCTCCTGACCAGAGGAAGAGCTCTGAGAAGCTCAAAAGCTTGCCCCTTCCAAACAGAACTTGGTGCAAAAAAAAAAGATACTATCTCCCTGACCTGGTCTCTCTCATATCCTGGGACCAACACTGCAAATAACCAGACCAATCATAAATGACCTTCATGACAGAACCAGAGTTCTAATTTGCAAGTTTATCTACTGCATTTTCTTTGTTTTCTTTGTATTTGGCTATCTTTTTTCAAAAGGGATAAATCACATTTTCCGCTGATCCCACTTATATTTGGTTTGCATGTTTAAGAGTGAGCACTAAAGACAAGAACAATGAATATGTAAACATTCTTTTATAGCCTGATTTTCAGAGGTGCTGAGCATTCATATGTACCACTGAAGTTAACGGTCTGCAAGTGCTCAATGCCTCTTAGTATTAGTACACATGGTGCTTATTAAATAAAAATATGATTTTAAAACAATTTAAACTAGAACAAAACACTATTAGAAAATTCTTAACTCAGTTAAAGCCTTAAGTCAAAATAAATCATGTTTAAAACAATTAAAAGGATTTTTTTTAAAAAAGGATCAAATTTTGAGTGTCTGCACAGGTCTTTGCACTGTTTTAATGAAACTGTTGGGGTTTTTTTTGCACAAATTAAAAGTTAAACCAGTGGACCTTTGACTATAAGCAGCACCTGAAAACTGACTTCAGCTAAGCCGATTGAAAGCAGAAGACACTTCCCTGTACAGCTTTCTAGAGCATCCCAAACCTGACCTACAATATCTCTGTTCAAATCCAGAAGTTCTCTGAAGCACAGATAGTGAAAGTATGTGATGGCCATGTGCGGTGGGCAAATGTATACTGAGAGAAGAACACCACATTTCTTTTCACTTCTGAACTAATATTAATGGGAGGTGCACAGGTCTATCCAGAAGCATCAATATACCATTAAATTTAGTATAATTTACTTCTTACATTTGTTTATTTTATATAGATATGGACAAATACAAAAAACTCTGGCTTTAGATGAGCAAAATATGAGTTAAGGGGAGTAGTGGGGGCAAAAGATATATCTGGCTTTAAGACTAAGCTTGATAAGCTTATGGAGGGGATGGTATGATGGGATAGCCTAATTTTGGCAATTAATTTGGCAATTGATCTTTGATTATCAGCAGGTAAGTATCCCCAGTGGTCTGTGATGGGAAGTTAGATGGGATGGGATCTGAGTTACTGCAGAGAATTCTTTCCTGAGTGCTGGCTGGTGAGTCTTGCCCACATGCTCAGGGTTTAACTGATTGCCATATTTGGGGTCGGGATAGAATTTTCCTACAGGGCAGACTGGTAGAGGCCCTGGAGGTTTTTCGCCTTCCTCTGCAGCATGGGGCACGGGTCATTTGCTGGAGGATTCTCTGCAGCTTGAGGTCTTCAAACCACAATTTGAAGACTTCAATAACTCAGGCATAGGTTAGGGTTTTGTTACAGGAGTGGGTGGGTGAGATTCTGAGACCTGCACTGTGCAGGACATCAGATTAGATGATCATAATGGTCCCGTCTGAACTTAAAGTCTATGAGTCTATGAGTTATATAATTGGAGACTGTCCCCAACTGAAGAATTGTCCTATTTTTAGGGACTGGTTAATGGCTATTCCACTTAGGAATTTTTCCCTCTTAGACATATCAGCCAGTCAGAACTTGTATTTAGGAAACCAGAGTAATTTATCCTCTAAATAATTTTTCCTAGTTGGTTGGAATAAAACGAAAGACAAAGAAATGGCCAACGATAAAATGCTTTTCATTGTGACACTTCAGTGTAACTGAAGATTATAAAGGCCAAGAAATTTCCAGTCATGATGAAAGGTTTTTAAAACCTTCTAAGTCTTTTGTTGTGCTTGTGATTACAAATTGAAATGATTGATTTCCCTCTATGACAGTATCTTAAATTGTGTGTCACACAGTCAAAATTTAAAGCTTGATAGGTCCACAGTACAGTTTTAAAAAGTCATTCACAGGAGCTCAAAATTTAATTAAGCAAAACATTAGATCAATTAAGACTAAATGGTAGTGTAAAATATTAAGGTAAAACATGTATTAGTGTGACATTTGCATTTTTATGAAATATAAATTACAAAGAATAAAAAAATGCTTCTAAATTTCAGTAACTCTCTTTAAAAAAATCTTGTTTCCATGGCAATGCTGAGAGTAAGTTTTTACAGGATGTAGATATGGATTTTTTTATTTAAAAAAAACAGTTTAAATGAAAAATAGCAACATCATCTCTTTTCAATTTTCTAATATGGCTGAGAGGCACAGAAAATAAGTTACTAAGATATCAGTGCCAGGAAAAATGCAGAAGATAGACCCCTTGTTATCTTTTGAGCTTGTGGTGTGCTTTTAAATAGGCATATTCACCAAAAAAGCCCTCTCACAAACACCCTAGTAATCAAACAGACAATAGAGTTATTGTCTCTTCCCAGTCTGTAAGCCTACCACAGCTAGTTCAATTAGGGAAGTTTTTAATCATATCAACTCTCATTAACGAGATCAGATGAAATTCCACTACAAAGGCTACCTATGATAGAAGCAGCCAAGTGGTATTCCTTTTGCATTCCAGATCTTAGAAAAGTTGCTCAAGTCTCTAAGGAGTAATCAAGGATTGAGGTTTCCAGGCTACAAAAATCCTTTTGTGGCAAAAAAGGCAGAAACCTAACACCCAAATCAATACTGTATTACTCTCTCCACAGGCAAGAGCTGCTGGGTCAGGAAAATCATGAAAAATTCATAGTGGAGGTGGTCAAGTCATCCATAAGATAGAGAAAATAATGCTATATCTAAAAATCCCCTGAGCAATCGAAGACACTTTATAGATTTCACCGTGGATAAATGCTGGTTTGTTTCATCTATGTCCCTAAATACTGTTCCTATCTTATTTCTGACAGTAAATGAGGATGTCTTGATCTATATTTACTGTCTTTCTTATTTACTTTATTAATTTCTCAATCTCCCTACTCTGCCATTGCAGTAGTGACCCCATGGGATAATTCTGAGTCATTGCTTCTAGCAGAACAACAGGATAACTCATCATGGATGAGTCTTTAAAGCGCTTCCTATATGTTGATTCCTCAAAAGGGATAGGTATAATTCTGAGGACTAGGGAAAGTTATCAAAAGCCCCACTCCTCTCTATGGTATCACTTCTCCTAACGGATAAAGGAAAAAGCCCTACCTCGCTTATAAACTCTAAATTCTCAAGCATAAAAAAGCAAGGTGCAATCTTAGTTCACAGAACTACAAGGGAAAGAAAATATGTGATGAAAAAACTACACTTGGAAATGGCAAGGAAACAAAGATTTAGGCATGATTAGTAAACCTGCCTTGATGTCTTCTTGCAAGCCTCAGAATCAAATTTGTACCTAACAAAGCAATGGTAAAAAAAGTAAGAAGTGGAACAACAAGGGTAGTCATGCTATATATAGTAGAGAAACTGATAAAAGAACTCTAATAATAGCAGAAGATGATAGAAATCCAACAACAAGCACCATAAGGTGACATTTGAAAATTCTAAAAAAAAAAAAAAAAAAGCCCAATAAAGGCCTCTGAGAAATCTGCAAAAGACACCTTTCTCAATAATGCCCAGAAAGCAGAAGTTCTTCAAGCTGGATGAGCTGAGAGAAGGAACAGTCATTTTCTTCTCTGGATAGTAGTTAGACATCTCAGATACAAGACATGACATACATGGATAAGGAAAACATACAGATTTAAATCTGCCTTGTTGAAATGAGACAAATAATGTTCCAAAGACTCTAAACTGTTCTAGGGTGACCAGACAGCAAATGTGAAAATCGGGACAGGGAGTGGGGGGTAATAGGAGCCTATATAAGGAAAAGACCCCAAAATCGGGACTGTCCCTATAAAATCGGGACATCTGGTCACCCTATGTGGCATTAAGAAAATCAGACAAATTAAGATTAAACATATCTGTCAGTACATACCATCCATTTCCTGTCCAGTGCAACACTATACTCAACTATCTCATCTAGTCTAGTATTTTGTGATTTTAAATATTTTAAGAAAAGGTTATTCAACTATAATGGTAGTTTCTCCAAATATATTGCCTCTGCACAGTTACACGTGGGACCACATGTCTCAATACCACAGCTTCTTGGAGGCATTTAGGAAGTGAATGTAATAGCCTTATCCTTACAGAAGATTGGGGATATGATGGTGAGACATAAGTGCCTACATGTAACTCATTCTCTTCACTGAGGTAGTGGCCACTAGAAACATCCAGTGGGTAATATTTTCAAAAGTGCCTAAGTGAATTAGGAGTCTATGCACTATTTTCAAAAGTGGTACAGGCACTTAGCATTGATTTTCAATGAAATTCAGGCCTCTAAATGCCTAACTCACTTTTGAAAATGGAATTTACAGTCCTAAATCACTTAAGAACTTTGAAAATTTTACCTACTGTCTTAAAATATGGGTATGGTCATAAAAGAGACTATATAAAATTGTTACAATCTGCCCCTTGGATGTAGATAGTAATTTCTGCTTACTTTCCTGATAAATCAGAATCTAGTATTTTTTTATTCCTCTTTGAACTGCAGAGTCAACACAGCTAGGAGAAAGCTGGATTCTATTCTAGTTTATACATCAACACAATTGTCATATATGTTTCAGTTGCCAAATCTTGACTACTGTTGGTAATGCATGAGCTAAAAATAACCCAACTTTGATTCAGATCCCTGGGTGAGTTTGAAGGGGTAGCAGTTAGAAAAAAACAAAAACAAATAATTAGCAATGCCAGGTTTGCTGCACTGCTAGGGTTGCCAACTTTCTACTTTCTAAAAACCAGACCCTCCTACACCACCTCTTTTGAGGCCCTGCCCCCTGCCCCACCTCTTCCCCCCAATGTCTCACCTCTTCCTCCCAAGGCCTCGCCTTTGTCCCACCTCTTCCCCCCAACTCAGCCCCTATTCTTCCTCTTCCCTCAAGGTCCCACTCCCTACTCTCTCATCTGCTCCACAACCCCCATTACTCACTGCTTTCCCCACTCCCCCTTCCTCCTCACTTGATCCTCTTCCCCTCCATCCTCCCTCGCCCCCAGCTGGGCTCTCTCTGCTCTGGGTCTGGAACAGGAGCGGCAGCCTGATGTTGAGCCTGCTTGCCTGCCTGCAGGTAGGAGGCGGGCCCAGCTGAGCAGGGGCTGGTGAGGATTGATGACCCAGCACCTTCCCCTTCCTGCAGTAACTGGGCTTCTGGTGTCCAGTGAGTGCATCTGACAGGACACTGCCAGGTCCCCGTTTTTACCAGACTTTCCAGTCGAAAACCAGACACCTGGCAACCCTGTTGCATTATGTTTCCTTACAGATTACCAGAGGCTTTTTCTGTCTTTAATTTCCATTATACATGTACCATGTTTTTATTTAGTGAGTACTTTTTATGAATTCTGTTTCGCTGGTTATAAAAACATTTATACTCAACTTATTTTAATTATCTAGATTGTAAGCTCTTTGTCACAAGGGACATCTTTTTATTCTATGTTTATACAAAACCTAGCACAATGGGGACTGTGACTCCCTAGGCACTACAGTACTAAAATAATACTTAATACAATAATGACTTGATATTTCTCTTTCCTAGGAACTTTGGGTTCTCTCCTACAGGCTTATTAGTAGAGCTGGTTGGAAAATAGAAAAAAATAATTTTCCCCCCTCATTTTTCACCTAAATTTCATTTGCATAAAAAATGTTGTCCAGCTATGTTGTGAATTTTCATTAGTTCTTTTATATCTTTACCAGCCTTCATTATATTATTACAAAAAAAATATGAGCCATCGTTGGGAAGTCTCCAGAGATGTCTCTGAAAAAAGGAGGAAAATCTTGAGATTTAAGCCATGCAGGTATTTTAGTTGTCGTGTATGTAGCACATGGAAATTTCTAGTATAACTGGTCATTATCAATTGCTGACACATTTGGTTTATATTTTAATGCAAGGAATCAATCTTCACAGTCAGGCAGTATAAATATTTGTGCCTATTGGTTTTTAAACTATTTTCTAGAGGGAAAAAGTTATTCCTTGCAATATAATAACTGCTTAGCCTTCCTGACAAATCAAATTCTTAATGTATTTTCTATCTACAGTTCTCAATGACTTTCCCTAAGGAGTTGGACAGGATGTGGCTATATCTGATTAGGTGTATGAAGTTTTTTGTTTTAACTGAACCCATTATCCTGAAATGCATTATAGGGTCAGACTTAAGTTTGTCATTACATTAAGATACAATATATGACTTCATTTTGGAGGAAATGCCAGTGGACATCATAAAATACTCCACACTTATTTTGATATAATAAAATAATAATGTTTAGCATTTAAATAATGCTTTTTATCATCAAAGTGGATTACAAATATTAACTAAGTAGTCTTCACCAGGCCCCTGTGATCAAGATGCCCAATAACTTGAGCACTTGACCAGCTTGCTTCTTAGATATGAAATTAGTAAAAGGCAATTCTGACATGAATGATGTAGAGTCACATTTGAAGACATATACCATTCTTTATATAACATTAATAATAAATACTGTCCCTGCATTTTAAATATTTCCCACAGTACCTGAAATAGTGTTTGTCGCAATGACCCAAGAATATTGGAAATAAGGGAAGCATAAGTACAAATCTTTATTCACTGATGTTCTGTCACTTCTGCCTACAATAATTTGGGTTAAGGCTGTCATGGTATTCTATCCCCAATCTGAACCTTAGAGTCCAAAAGTTGGGGTACCAGCATGAATTCCTCTAAGCTTAATTACCAGCTTAGATCTGATCAGCTGCCACCACCCAAAAATATATAGTGTTTTGGGGCACTCTGGTCCCCCAAAAAACCTTCCCTGGGGACCCCAAGACCCAAATTCCTTGAGTTTTACAACAAAGAGGAATAAATCATTTCCCCCCCTTCTCCTTTCTTCCTCCCAGATCTTTCCCGCCCTGGGTACACTAGGGGATCACCGTTGATTCAAACTCCTTGAATCACAACACAGAGAAATCAGGTTTTTCCCCCCTTTCTCTCCCCCTCCCTTCTCTCTCCCTGTCCCTCACCTATTCCCTGGTAAGTACAGACTCAATTCCCTTGAGCCTCAACAAGGGGAAAAAATCGAACAGGTCGTAAAAAGCAAAACTTTTAATAAATAGAAAGAAAAAAAGTATAAGTTGTCTCTGTAATTTAGATGGTAAAAGTTACAGGGTCTTTCAGCTTATAGACACTAGAGAGAAGCCTCCCCCCAGCAAAAATACAATTTAAAATACTTCCAGCAAAATACACATTTGCAAATACAGAAAACAATCAAAAGACTATAACCGCCTTTCCTACTTAATACTCACTATTCTGAATATATAAGAGACTGTAGCAGGGCGATTGGCAAGAAACCTGGTTGCACGTTTAGTCCCTTTCAGGACCCAGAGAGAACAAAGCAAAACCCAAAAAACACAAACAAAGGCTTCCCTCCACCGAGATTTGAAAGTATCTTGTTTCCTGATTGGTCCTCTGGTCAGGTGTTTTTGGTTCCCTGTTTGTTAACCCTTTACAGGTGTGCTACAGACCACCAGGATCTGATTTGGATATGGATAGAGACCTCTTTAATGTTTTTAATGAAGTAAACACTAATGGGAAATGTGTGATCATGGGAGACTTTAACTTCCCAGATATAGACTGGAGGACAAGTGCTAGCAAGAATAACAGGGCTCAGAATTTTCTGGATGTGATAGCAGATGGATTTCTTCACCAAGTAGATGAAGAACCAACAGAGGGGATGCCATTTTAGATTTGGGTTTGGTGAGTAGCAAGGACCTCATAGAAGAAATGGTTGTAGGGGACAACCTTGGTTCAAGTGATCATGGGCTAATTCAGTTCAAACTAGATGGAAGGATAAACAAAAATAGATCTGGGATTAGGGTTTTTTACTTCAAAAGGGAACTTTAAAAAATTAAAGAAATTAGTTAGGGAAGTGGATTGGACTGAAGAACTTGTGGATCTAAATGCAGAGGAGGCCTGGAATTACTTTAAGTCGCAGCTGCAGAAAGTATCAGAAGCCTGCATCCCAAGAAAGGGGAAAAAAAACATAGGCAGGTGTTGTAGACCAAGCTGGATGAGCAAGCATCTCAGAGAGGTGATTAAGAAAAAACAGAAAGCCTACAAGGAGTGGAAGAAGGGTGGGATTAGCAAGGAAAGCTACCTTAGTGAGGTTAGAACATGTAGGGATAAAGTGAGAAAGGCTAAAAGCCATGTAGAGTTGGACCTTGCAAAGGGAATTAAAACCAATAGTAAAAGGTTCTATAGCCATATAAATAAGAAGAAAACAAAAAAAGAAGAAGTGGGACTGCTAAACACTGAGGATGGAATGGAGGTTAAGGATAACCTAGGCATGGCCCAATATCTAAATAAGTACTTTGTCTCAGTCTTTAATAAGGCTAATGAGGAGCTTAGGGATACTGGAAGAATGACAAACGGGAATGAGGATATGGAGGTGGATATTACCACATCTGAGGTAGAAGCCAAACTTGAACAGCTTAATGGGACAAAATAGGAGGGCCCAGATAATCTTCATCCAAGAATATTAAAGGAACTGGCGCATGAAATTGCAAGCCCATTAGCAAGAATTTTTAATGAATTGGTAAACTCAGGGGTTGTACCGTACGACTGGATAATTGCTAACATAGTTCCTATCTTTAAGAAAGGGAAAAAAGGTGATTCGAGTACCAAAAGGCCTGTTAGTTTGACATCTGTAGTATGTAAGGTCTTGGAAAAAATTTTGAAGGAGAAAGTAGTTAAGGACATTGAGGTCAATGCCAAAGGTAGATCATGCCAAACCAACCTGATCTCCTTCTTTGAGAAGGTAACAGATTATTTAGACAAAGGAAATGCAGATCTAATTTACCTCGATTTCAGTAAGGCATTTGACACTGTTCCACATGGGGAATTATTAGTTAAATTCGAAGAGATGGGGATGAACATGAAAATTGAAAAGTGGATAAGGAACTGGTTAAAGGGGAGACTCCAACGGGTCGTACTGAAGGGTGAACTATCAGGCTGGATATACATTGGGGACACATCAGTTGGAAGTAACAGAGGAGGAGGAGGACCTTGGAGTATTGGTTGATCACAGGATGACTATGAGCCGCCAATGTGATATGGCTGTTAAAAAAGCTAATGCAGTTTTAGGATGCATCAGGTGAGGTATTTCCAGCAAAGATAAGGAGGTGTTAGTACCGTTATATAAGGCACTGGTGAGACCTCATCTGAAATACTGTCTGCAGTTCTGGTCTCCCATGTTTAAGAAGGATGAATTCAAACTGGAACAGGTTCAGAGACGGGCTACTAGGATGATCCGAGGAATGGAAAACCTGCCTAATGAAAGGAGATTCAAAGAGCTTGGCTTGTTTAGCCTAGCCAAAAGAAGGCTGGGGGGGGGAATATGCTTGCTCTTTATAAATATATCAGAGGGATTAATATTAGGGAGGGAGAGGAATTATTTAAGCTTAGTACCAATGTAGACACAAGAACAAATGGGTATAAACTGGACACTAGGAATTTAGACTTGAAATTAGACAAAGGTTTCTAACCATTAGAGGAGTGAAGTTCTGGAACAGCCTTCCAAGGGGAGTAGTGGGGGCAAAGGATATATCTGGCTTTAAGATTAAGCTTGATAAGTTTATGGAAGGGATGGTATGATGGAATAACTTAATTTTGGCAATTGATCTTTGATTATCAGCAGATAAGTATGCCTAGTGGTCTGTGATGGGATGTTGGATGGGATGGGATCTGAGTTACTGCAGAGAATTCTTTCCTGGGCGCTGGCTAGTGAGTCTTGCCCACATGCTCAGGGTTTAGCTGATCGCCATATTTGGGGTCGGGAGGGAATTTTCCTCCGGGGCAGATTGGCAGAGGCCCTGGACATTTTTCGCCTTCCTCTGCAGCGTGGGGCCTGGGTCACTTGCTGGTGGATTCTCTGCAACTTGAGGTCTTCAAACTACAATTTGAAGACTTCAATAACTTGGACATAGGTTTGGGGTTTGTAATAGAAGTGGATGGGTAGGGTTCTGTGGCCTGCTTTGTGCAGGAGGTCAGACTAGATGATCATGTTGGTCCCTTCTGACTCTAAAGTCTCTGAGTCTAAAAGAGACATTAACCCTTAACTATCTGTTTATGACAAAGGCATCTATCATATCTGCCATTTTCAAGAAGAGAGTAATTGCTGACAGACCCTGTTGGTGGATTATGGAAGATAAGAGCTGTAGAGCTGTGTGAATTCAGTTCAGGGACTGAACTGAAAAATCAAAGCAAAATAATAATAATAAAAAAAAATCATTTCAGGTCAGCCTGAAGCAAAAATAATTGAATTTTTAAGCAAAGCAAATTTTTCATGTTAAATATGTTTAATTTCTACTGAAGTCAATGGGAGAATGTCTAGGACTTGACAGAAGATACTCTATACCCTGCAAGACTGAGCCTTTGTAATTGTAACTTGTAATAAGAGTGCATTTAGCACCTGTATTCCTGGCAAGGCACACACTAGTGCAGTCACCAGAGAAGGTTATCTAAAAATGCAGAGGTGACATCAACCACAAGGATATTCTAAACTGTTACTGGCATGATGTGGTGTGATTAATTGCTATATACTTGAGCTATCCTCAGTATCCTGGAAAATAATGTGTATCACCAATGTAATGCTGCATGAAATAGACATGTCAACCAATCTTATCAGTTATTATATATGCATACTGGATTATAATGTTCCAGTTTCTCATTTACAGAGTCCACTACAAGTGTATTTATTTTTTTCCCCAATGTGTTCTCCAAGTAGAACAGATTACAGTATAGAATATAGAAACAGCAAGGCAGTGCTTCCTAATGATTGGGACAGGGTGTTGGGAGTTAGGACCCTGAACTCTATTCTTGACTCTGCCAGTGATAAATTGCGTGGTTTTAGACAAGTAACTTTTTCATTCTGTGCCTCAGTTAATCCATCTGTAAATTCCTTCAAACCTCACAGGAGTGTTCTGAGGCTTAATTAATACATCCGTGCTCCTTGTCTGGAATGAGATAGTTAACTGTAAATTTAAGGTGACTATAACAGGATGGCTTGCCCCTTAATTACTGGAGGGTGGTAGCTAGCCAACCCTGCTTAATAATGAGGCACACCTGGGTTGAATCAGGTAATTCCCTATAAAAGGAAGCAGATGACTGTAATGAAAGGTATCAGAGAGGTAGCCGTGTTAGTCTGGATCTGTAAAAGCAGCAAAGACTATACAGACTATAAGGTGCCACAGGACTCTTTGCTGCTTGTAATGAAAGGGGAAATTCAGGAAGCTACAGTAATCTGCAGAGAGTGAGGCAAGGTACCTGCAGTGAAGACCTTGAAATCAGGGGAGTTGCCCCAGGCAGGAAGGCCTGGGAAGAGGAAGAGAAACTTTGTGTTGTGTGGATTTAGGAATGGACTTCGTTTTGAGTTTTATTTGCAGCCATTTTATATTAATAAACCCAGTTGCCAAAGAAGGGTATTTTGACCAACAAAAAGCCTGAACTGAAGTTCTATTTGAACAATCCAAAAAGGGAAAGTGAGGCAGGCTGTCTGTACTGTGACCTGAGGCTATGAGAGGGTGAATGGGAAGTGATTAGCCCACTGCAATTGCCTTGTATCCCAGTTTTACTGAGACAGTCCTAATTTTTCTTGAGACATGTCAGTGTCCTGAGTGACTTTTGAGCCACCTGAAACGTTCAGGTTTTCATTCTATCAATCATGTTTTGTTTTTTATAATTACAAGGTGTTTACTCATGCCATATTATTATACCAAGTAGAATGTGCCCTGTTTACCTAGAACAAGCAGTACAATAGAATAACTATTTCACTGTGAAGGACAGTATGTGGGGTGAAAAGAGCAGAATGAGTGCAAAGCTATCAAAGGTGTTATTTTGCTCAGTGTTTCCTGATACTCTGTGTCTGAGTGAGTTTGTGTCTACATTGAAATTAAACATCTGTGGCTGGCCTGTGTCAGCTGAGGCGGGCTCGCAGGAGTTGGGCTGCAAAACTGCAATGTAGACATTAGGGCTCAAGCTTCCATAATTTTACAACCCCGCAGCCCAAGCCCTACAGTTACTGCAAAAAATCCTCCACTCTGAAAATTATGGATTCATCACTTTTGGGTAAGAAGCAAGTGGTAGTGATACCACTACACCTTGATTTAAAAAAAATAAAAATAAAAAAAAATCTAGTCTCTGGTATGGCTATGTTGCCATGCTATGAAAAGTTGCCACAAAAGGTTTTTGATTATGCAAAAAAAGTCACTGTGTCAAATAGTAAGTCATCCGTCTATCTGTCCCTCTTACAATATCTTCAACCCTGCCTTTAACAGTTTCTTCAATCTCTTCCTCCACCTCAGTTATTTTGTGCATCTTTATCTTTCTTTCCAACTCATATTACCTCCGCAGTTTCACTTACTCCTTGTTTTTGTCTTTCATCTCACACTACCTGCTTCAGCTTCCTCCTAGCTGTTCCTGTGCTCTCAGACTGGGCCTACCACTGAGGTAGGTTTCTTCAAGCCTAGCAGCTCTCAGCCCCAGTGTAGCGCCTTTCTTTCAGTCTGGGTGATTGAGTCTGCTCTCATGATGGCTGGAATCCAGCATATGAGCAGGTGTGTTTCTAAGATGTTACAGAAAGACAAGTGCAGTTGGTAAAGTACTGGTAAGTCTTATGAACTCTGCTGTCTCAATCTGAGCCATGCACAGGTCTAAAGCATTAAATGTTCACAATATAGCTACTAACTTGAATTCTGCGTTGACATGAATGTAAGTTAATGACCGGTAATGGAACTTACCTATGACTGAGTGCCTCACCTAGCAGCTTCTTTCTACAACACTGTTCAGGTCACAGGCTCTCTGTCTTGAGCAGTACAGATACACTTTAAATTATTTGCAAGACTAGCATAGAAGAGCTGCACTATTCTTATTTTAACTTATAAGCATTTATTATTTATTAGCTGTAACAGGGTTGGTTATGTGTGGCAGATAGAATTTTTTTTATATTCTTATAGCCCCAGTTCACTGAAGCATATGCTACCTAGTTGTTTTTCCAGTTATGACACATGGATATAGAAAGAAAACAATTGCTGTAGAAAAATGTTTGGAGAAGAGGAATAATGGTTTTAATAAAGAAAATCAATTTTAACTTCCAAAAAGAGAAGGGTAACCCATATTAAAAAATCTATCTATAGAATGATCTTCAAAAGCAGTAGTCCATATGGAGTATTTTTGATTCAGTGCCCACATATTTAGTACATCTTTTAATAAAATTCTTCCTGGTTTCAGTTGTAAACATTTGACAATTCCAGAAGCAGTACAAGAAATTAGTAATGACAATAGTGGCAACCTTCACTGTGCTGGCATACCAGGCACTCATTTAATATAACATCTCTAATAACATACATGCGCTTACAATACTCTAACTTTATAATAGCATGAAAATATATCTTCCTAGTAAATTGAAAAGGGCTATACACAAAAAGGGATGTATTTTAATGCTGAAAACTTGACACTGCATCACTGCACTTTTCTTCAAAAATTTTCATGCCTTTCTTTGATGTTCTTTGGCTTACACAACAGGGTGCCAAACGTTTATGACATCTTACAATAGAAAAACAATATTGCTTTTAGTTAACAATGTTAGCTATGAATATATATTGACAACATTTTCACTGCAGATTTCCTGCCAATATAATACAAAGCAAATAGCATTCAATATGTGGGTACACTCAGGGGAATTAGAGAGTTTCAAAAACAAATTTATGGGAATAGGTGCTGAATGCTAAATCTAATGAAAATGCAAATTCAGAAGCATTTGCATACATCATGCAAAGAAACATAGTTTGGCAAAATGATAATATTAAGATTGTTTGACAGAAAAAAAATTCTCTCCTCTTGTTTGGCATTTGTAAAGCCAGTTTTACCATAAAAATTAAATATTTTTTTACAAAACTCTTCCTGCCCTCTTTCTTTTAAGCATTTCTGTCAATATCACAAATGAGGTAAACACACTGTCCCAGATCCACTCACCCCTGACCATTGGGGGAGAATATTCATTCACAGGTATGCATTTACAGTGATTTTTTAAAATTCCACTATTAATTATACACAATCAAAAGTATATCTGTTCCTGGGAGAGAAACAGAAGTTGAGTATTGCTTCCAAATTAATATGTTAATAATTTACTACAGATCGCAGTTTGGTAAATACATAAAAATAACTATATAAGCTTTACTACAGTAAAAGAGCATTGTAGTTGAAATGCCATAACATATCAAAATATACTTACTAATCTGAATGTATATTGACAACACATTAAATGATGTGGAATTAATACAATTTCAGTTTTTTACAGAAATTAACTAAAACAGGTCAACAATAAACACTGTGTTAATCTAGACAAAGCCGTTCAGTCTGTATCTGTCACATCTAATTTGTTAGTTATAAATTCCTAGATAATCTTGATATTTATTACCACTCAACTATAGCAGGTGGTTTGAAATGTATATTTAGCACAGCTTGCAAAAAAATAACACTATCTGGATCACTTAAAAAAAAAAAGTGCTTACTTAACATGGACTCATATAAGCAGGTGCCACTTAAAATATACCTCTTAAAG